>NC_140584.1:1037859122-1038459122 GCF_964204655.1 Triturus cristatus | reverse complement strand
ATACATCAAGGATTTCTAAGCAAACAAGAAGCAGAACTCCTCATCCAGAAGGAACCTAGGTTACCAACTATCTATACTCTACCCAAGGTTCACAAGCGCCTCAACAAACCACCAGGTAGACCGATAGTTTCTGGCTGCGGTTCAATCCTGGAACCCCTGAATCAATTTCTGGATCACTTTCTTCAGCCTTTTGTACTAGATACCAAGTCATATGTGCGTGACACGACCCACGTGATCCAACTCTTGGAGGGACAGCCATTTGATGCCAACACCCAGTGGCTGGTCACTTTGGACGTAGCCTCACTTTATACGTCCATACCATAAGAAGCTGCATTAAGGGTGGTAAGGGACTCACTTGACAGGCACCCTAGACCACATTGGATCCCTACAGAATTCTTGACAACCATGTTGGAAATAGCCATGAGGAAGAACTATTTTGTTTTCCTTAAACAATTTTACTTTCAATGCAAAGGAGTCGCCATGGGTGCTACATATGCACCGAGTCTAGCGAATATTTTCATGGATTCCTATGAAGAAGAACATTTATACAGCTTGACCAACCCTTTTCTGGAGAATATTGAGGTCTGGAAGCGATATATCGATGATGTTATCATGGTCTGGACCGGATCAACAACGGCACTAGATGAGTTTTTAGCTTGGCTCAATCAGAGAACTATGGATATCCAGTTTACCATGACTAAAAACAATGCCAGCCTTGATTTTCTAGACCTCACTCTGAAAGTCGAGGATGACCTTACCTTTTGTGATTTATACCGGAAACCAGCTGAAAGAAATACGCTCCTCAAATACCAGTACCATCACCCCCGGAATTTAAGGGACAACCTCCCCTTTGGGCAATACCTGAGACTCAGGAGGAATTGCACACGCAGGGTGGACTTCTTCAGGGAAACGGATATCCTGACCACACGACTAAAAGAAAGAGGTTACCCTCCTGGATTACTCAGGAGAGCACGGAAACGAGCCTGGTATTGTCCGCGAGATGAGCTGCTAAGACCTGGCAACAAGGAGAAGACGTCAAAGGGACTGGTGTGTGTTACCACTTTCAACTCCAAAAGCAATGCCATCAAGAAAATTGTCAAGAAGTATTGGAATTTGGTTGCTAGTGTTCTACCTACCAATTCTGAACTGGTTTTTGCTTTTAAGAGGGGCAGAAACTTGAAAGACAATCTAGTAAAAGCCTATTTGGAGACTCCAAAAGCACCAGACATCAGGGACCAGCTGCGATTACCGCCACTGATAGGACATCCCAAATGCGGGAGTTGCAAAGCCTGCCCCCTTACCATCGAAGGGGTGTCTTTTACACACAACCACAAAACCCACAAACTTCCAGCATTCACCAATTGCAACAGCATGAATCTTGTGTATGCCATTATATGTCCCTGTGAAAAAGTTTACATGGGTCAAACAACTCAGAAGGCAAAAACATATAAAGCAGGGTGAGATGCAATTTCCCAGGAGCACCCCTAGTCGAACATTTTTCGAACAAAATGCACACCGCTACAAGTCTCAAATGGCTTATACTTGAGAGGATACTGCCCAATCCCTGGGTTGTTCCATTGTTGAAGCTCTCAGGTATAAAGAGTGCAAATGGATACATTCACTTAATTCAGTAACCGAGGGGCTCAATGAACAAGAAGAGACTTTGAGACAGATGGGCCAACTTTAGTTCTCCCCAGTCCCCTGCCCCCCCCTTTTTTTAAGGACAATTGCACACATTACATAAGGGCACTTTTACTGTATGTTTTTAACCATCTACATGTAGTAACCCCTAACAGTACGAATGTCCTTTAAAATAACATGTCTTTGTTATGTTAAACTGATTTTAGCACTTAATGTTTTTTTTTCTTTTTACATGTCCAAAAACCACAGCGTTGTTTACAAAAATTATTATTTAATGACTATTAATACCATTGTATTTTCGGAGTGCTTTAGATCTGTTGTCTTTATCATTTATTGTGCTCTTTCATGATATTCTTGTTACTCTTGCATGAATCACTGTGTTTCCATTACATAAAACACATTTTTTTCATGGAGACCGAATACCTTTCTAAGCCTCTAAATTTAGGCGAGATTGTATGATCAGCACCCACATCCAGAATTCATGAAGTGTATTTTTATAAAACTGCTTTTCCCTGAATACATTTATCTGCTTTACAGAAGTTCAATTGATTTCTTACAGCCTCTTTCAGCTGGATTTTTTCAGCTTCAATCCTACCCAGCGCTAGTGAAACCCTTTGTTTGCTTACTTTGAACACTTGTGTCAATCATCATCAAGCTCACGGTGGGAGCCCAACCCAGCTTGCCTGCGTAGGCCCCTCCTCTATGAATCAATCAATTGTTTCCATGCAAGGTAGTATCACCATGAATATTCTTTTTCCCTTACCCAATACATTCGCCAAAGCGATTCGGGTTTAACTATCCAAATCGGCATTTTTCCTTCACTTCGTCTGCACACATTTACCTGGCAGAATTTAATTGATTGATTGTTTTAGCTACAGTTCAGCTGTAGCCCTTTGACTTGGCAGTGAGGCCTTTGATGCTGTCCTTGAACACACCTGTCAATCATCATCAAGCTCCCAGCTGGAGCTTTGGCCTAGAGTACTTAAGAGCTCATTTCTCACTTGGTCTGCAACCAGAAAGCAGTGTTTCGTGAGGACTCCGTTTTACCAGAATACAATCATTTTTTGGTGAGTTTTACCATTGTCCCCTGATCATACCACTCTCAAATCAACTTTCGGTTTCTTAGGGATTAATTTTCCCCTTTATCTTGTTTTCCTTTAGATCTTCTGTGCAATTCATTTCACAGTTGGTAAGATTTTAGAATTATTCCAAGCAATTGTGTTTTACTCACTTCTGAGTTAGCACTTACAAATACCTTATTTTTCACAGACATGTTGCTAGAATAAACCAACCCCTTCAATCAATTGCCTTGACCGCCCTTGAAATTCTAGGGTGAGTCTATAATACAATTCCTTGATTTAATTACTTTCGAACAATGGGAACTTGAACACTCATTATTATAATACTCCTTCCCATAGGCGGCCTCTCCTCCTCCACAGTCCTGATGAAGACCCGCTTGTGACACTCCACCAAGCACCCATAGGGTTGAAACGTCGACGATCTATTTTGGCACAGATTGCAGGACATAGTCGCTATCAACTATATAATTTGTTTAACGTACTTGTCACTGCTTCTTGAATTTGGCCCTCCCAAACAAACCGCATCCCCCCACTACCACCTCACTGCACTGTGTATCTATATCACCACTGAGCACTACTATCTCACCATTGTGTATCACTGTATGAATTTTGAAGTGCAAAAATTCTGCAATGTATTTTTGTTGTATGTAATTTGGTTCACATGACGAATGCTATCAATTCTGATACATAAATTAATGAAAAACCCTTTTTCTGTGTTCTTGTTCCTTCCCCCATTTGCTTAAGAAATGTTCTGGCTTTCAGAAATGTATCATATGTTATGCTGAAGTAACTACGGCTAACCGCAATACGCATTGTTTCTACCCAAGGGAACCATTGTTCTTTATATATCAAATACCCAGGTTCCTAGGGACACAGGGTCACCCCATTTTGTTAATATACCATGGACAATTGAGCAGCTGCGTGTGAAGGTGCTTTGATCACCCAATCATCCAGGTACAGAAATTCCTGATGTCTTTGTTTCCTCAGAACAGCTGCTACTGGAGCCAGACATTTTGTGAAAATTCTTGGGTCCGACTTGAGGCCAAACGGCAGCACCTTCAACTGGGAATGGCTTCCGGATACGACAATTTGAAGGTACTGCCTGTGGGAGGGATGGTTGGGGATGTGAAAATATGCATCTTGTAAGTCTAAGGTGGTCATATAATCCCCTGGGTTCAGGAGCAACAGAATTTCCTGAAGGGAAACCATGCGGAAGGACTGCTTTTTGAGATCAGTATTTAGAGTTCTCAAATCTAGAATTGGACGCCATTGACGCCATTGGGAGATTGGCACCGGTTCTATTGCTCCTTTTTGGTGCATTGTAAGAATCTCCAAACGCATGAGATGTAGATGTTTGATTTCCTGGCGTCCTGGTGGAGTACAAGGAGGGTTTTGAAGGAACTCCAATGTATGGCCAAATTGTATTAGATTGAGGACCCATCGGTCCGTGGTTATTTTATGCCACTGGTGGAGGTGAAAAGAAATGTGTCCCCCCAGGGGAACTTCTGGAAAGGTGGTAATAAACATAGCAGGAGCCTGAAGCTCGTCATTGACGTCGTGAGGGGTATTTTCCCTGACGTCCTGTTCTTCCTCTGGGGGCAGATTTAGAATACGCCCCTGACTGCTGCTGTCATTGAACATACTGTTGACGGTACGGTTGGGAAGATGTATCATACGAAGGGTACCTTTATTGTTGAAATCCTCTCCTGTGGGATGGATTGCCTCTTCCTCTTGCTCCTCTAAAGGGCACTTTGCGATACTGTAGTGTACCAAGCGCCTTCGCCGTGTCAGTATCCTTCCTGATATGTTGCCGCGCATTGTCTATGTTCTTCCCACATAAAGCCTCTCCGTCAAAAGAAAGTTCCAGGATCTTATTTTGGTCCTTCGGTCTAAATGATGTAGCTCAGAGCCATCCTTGACGGTGCAAAACCGCTGCACCCCCCAGCGATCTGAAAGCGGTAGTTGCGATATCCGTTGCACAATCTATTACTTCCGCAGAAGCTCTCTCTCCCACCTGCAGAACAATCTCCACCTCTGGTCTACTCTCTCCCGGAAGCTGATCCCTATATGGAGCCAGATCACACATAATCTGTCTGTCATATCTGCCCAATATGGCAAGGGCATTAGTTGCTCTGACAAACAGAGCTGATATTGAGGAAAAATGCTTACCGGTGTTATCAAGGCGCCTGCCCTATCTATCCGGAGGTGTTGTAATGGGTGCTGATGGACTTTTGTTGAGCTGCCTGGGAAATAACGGAATCTGGTTTGGGATGGCCCACCAAACAGGCTAGAGCGTCCTCTGGGGCCTTATATTTCTTCTCCAACCTGCAGAGTACTGGTGTTACTGTCGCTGGTGTTGGCATGGCCTAAGTTCCTCTGGGGCCTTATATTTCTCCTCCAACCTGCAGAGTACTGGTGTTGCTGTCGCTGGTGTTATCATGGCCTAAGTCCTTCCTCCCATACGTGACTAATAATCGGGATAGCCCTCACCGACTTTCTATATGGCTCCATAAAATTGTATAAGAAACATACTGTTTGGGTAGCCGGCAGATGCAGGTCAAATCTTTTTGCAGCTCTTTCTAGCAGGTTATGAATCCCACCAATATTCTCTGGTGGTGAGTCAACCGGTACCGTAGAAGAAGAAGGCATGGGAATGAGGAAGTTATCCCATTCTCTATTAGGATCTGCAATTTCTCCTTCCTCCTGGTCATCATCCGTAGTAACCAGATCTTGTTGAGGGATTGGTGAAGGTGATCTCTGTAAGGGTTCCGCCAGCACAGCTTGGGCCCTCTTAGGAGTAGATGGTATAGAGCGTGGACGAGGAAATACTGATGGCATTTCCTGAGGTACAGGAGTTGGTGGAAATCTCTTCCTGTAGTCAGCCAACGTGAACTGTAGGTCCGTCAACAAAGAGGAAGGCATGGAAACCACCTCCTTCTGATAACTCTGATGGCACTGTTCCTGAGGAGGAAATTGATATTCGCCATATTCTTCTTCAGAGTCATCCTCCTGAAACTTAATGTGAAGCTGGGACGGGCTACTCGCATAGCCATAAGGCCCCTCATCTTCTTCCTCAGAATCCTGCTCTTCCAGCAGGTGAGATGGCAAAAGAGGAGTAACTTTGCTAGGTGATGTAATCTCAGGTGTAATTCTCCTTTTTCTAGTGCTTTCTGTCCTGCCAGGGTTTTTTTCCCTCGTCGACAAGACAGCTGACAACACCTTTCTTGAAGCTGCAGCCGTCGGCGGTGATTTGGAAACCATCGGCAATGGTGTAACCGCCGTCAACGACGTCATTACTGTCGTCGTAGTCATCGACGACCCCGCCGTCAGTGCCATCGCTGTCGTCGACATCGTAATTGTCGTCAATGCCAAAACCTTCCTCGACTCCACTGTGGCCCTTGAGGCTTTTTAGGCAGCAGGCGAACCTCAATCTTTGTCGACGACAACAGAGGTGGTTTCTTAGTCAACGGTACCATCGAAGATGAAGGTTTTGTTGACGTTTTTACTTGAGGAGGCATTGAAGAGGGCTTTTTGAAGGAGTGCCTGACCCCCGAAGCATGTCCCTTCTTCTCCTTTTCATGTCTTTAAGGAGATTTTGAGGGACTGCGCCCATGAGACCCTTGAGTGGTCTTTTTAAGGGCTTTTCCTGGACGCTCCTCAGATAAATGGGCGTGAGGTGATCTTCTCCTCTTATGGAACCTTCTAGATGAGGAAGAGGATGCCTCATCACTTTCACTAGAAATCACCCCTTTCTGGCTTTTAGCTTCTGAAGCCATTTCAAAAGGCGTCCCTCACGGTCCCTTAAGGTTTTACTAGAAAAGGTACGACAGATCTTGCAGTCCTTTGCTTGATGGTCTGGATAAAGGCAATAAATACAGTCCTCATGAGGGTCATTGGTATAAAGCCTTTTCTTGGAGCAGGTAGCACAGGCTCTAAACAGACCCTTTTTCTCCTTTCCTGACAAAATAAAGACTGAGTGATGACAAACCAGCACTGAAGATGGATCCTGCAAATGAAAATCTGATGAAGCTAAGAATACTGTCCAATACCACTCGCACGGGCTCCAGGTACTGTGACCCCCAGAGCCCCACAGTTCTTCAAGACCTCAGCCCCCACCCAGTGTGCACCATCCATCAGGAAATCCTGCTTCCTCTGCATATTTGCCCCGTCTAACGGCTGCCCTCGCTCCCAGAGACATCCCCCCCACCCCAGAGACCTCCACTACTCCCAGTCATCAAATGCTCCCTGTGCAGATGGACTTTGCCCCAGGTCTCCCGTACAAAAAAGGGGGGGGGAGCATCCATGATGGCCAGCCTCGTCTCCCAGTGCTCCTGCTTGCCACAGCAACTGCTTCCTCTTGTGCGTCAACTAGCGCCAGGGACCCATGGCCTCCCAATAACCGAGAAGGACCTCCAGACCCCTGACTACCCCCAAGGGCTTCCCCCCCATTCTACCGGGGTGGCCCAGCTTGACCCCGTGAATGACTCTCCGCCCCTCTAACGTCGTTGTCCAACCGACACGGGAGCCATCACCAGTCGCCCCTGTCCCCAATGCGACCTGTCCGTTAGAAGAAGTCTCCAGAAAAACCCACTCCCCCTCCCTCCAGGTCAACCCCTCTTCTGATTACGTGCCCATCAATGTAAGCGCCGAGAAAATCTCCTGCCTGCCCCCCCCAGCTGTGGGTAGCGGCTGAATATTGCGTTGAACCCCCCCAGTTGAGCTAAGTTCGGGCTGACCTTATCCCTTCTCCCACCGTTCCAGCCCGGCAAACACCCCATCCATCTTATAATACCAGCAGCTGTCCCCGGGCCTCACACCTCAATATGCTGCCCCATGTGTTCGAGACCGATATCCACAATTTGAGTCAATTGGCACCCCCGGCTCAAAAGTCACCCTTCAAACATGGCAAATAGCCTTTAAACACGGCAAATAGTGATGAGCTACCCTTTGCTTGCCAGCCTTCCTTCTGCCTGATATCACAATCGGCCGTTCGAAACCCAAAACCCTGTCATCGCTTGGCCCCGAGGTTCCCATTGTCTGACGTACGCCGCCTCCGCGCTTGTATCACCACCAAAACCCCCCACATTCCCTCGCTGACCAGCTGTGCGTCATTTGGGCCCTGGGCTCCCCAGGCCCCCAGCATTGTCCCAACCTTACTGAAGGAAATACCATTGCATACACTTATAACTGAGCACCCGGTGACAACCAGGGAGTGAACACCTAATCTTCAAAGTACGAATCCAAGACCGTAACCCCTCATTCTTTTACCTGAGTGTCCGTCCGGGACCTCCTCATCCGGACCGAAGCTGCCATCCCCCTTGGAGCTCCTTGCCCCCGCTCTGTCTTAGGCCGTACTTGCCTGAAACAAACAACAAATGGTCTGGTTACCTGAACTCCCCCCCTGCCCCCCCCTGGCAACCCCCCCACTCCACATCCTCCTTCTATCGCACTGCATCCGGCATGCCAAATTCTCAACCGTCGCACACCGTCACATTCCCCTGTCTTCACCCCCCAAAACATCCATGCCATCCTTCACACAGAACATACTCATAACTTGGTAGGATTCACATGGTTGTATTGCTCAATGCGTGAATCCCTCGAAGGAGGGCAGGCCGCCGCGGACCCCCCTACTGCTTCTGGCCAGCATCTCAGGGCCGTCGTGTGCCCCGCTGGCATCAGCCCTTAACTGTCGGCCTTACTCGCCGGTCCTGGATCCCCCCCCCACTCAGTCGCGCCAACCAAGTGGGTCCCAAGCACCACCGGGCCTCGTGCCGTTCTGGCAGTCCCTCACCCGGACTCTGATGACCCTGCCCACTACTGCCTGCAGCTCCCCATCACCCCCAAGGCCCACCCCCCACACCTCCTTCCCTAGCAGCAGCACCTATGCAAAGCCCTGCCTCGCTCCTCCTACACTGCCACCGGACTCTAGCCCCCACCCTCCCCCACCACCAAAAACGTCGGCCGGACCCTGAGCCTAGCCGTGGATACAGCCGCTGGGGTGGGCCCACTGCCCGCTACCTTGAGTAGGCTCCACACGTGCTGAGGGAAGCAGTAATCAACCACCAATGCCGCCCCCCCACCCCAAACCACGTCCCTCTGAACCAACTTGGGCAATGCGCAGAGCCCGTTTTTTTTGTGTGCATATTTATATAGCGCGAACTCGACCCGAAGGTATTGGAGTGCTTTACATAGCACCTTATTTACATTACGCACTCAGGCACGGGGAGATTAAGTGATTTGCCCAGAATCACAGGATGTGGACGCGACCTCGAGGCTCGAACCCCGGTTTCCTGCACCAGAGGCGGCAGCCCAGCAGACAGTCGGAAAAAACAGATCCCCCTCCCGGGAAGCAGAAAGAGGAGAGGTCCCGCCTCTGTCCCCTAGGCCCCAGTGTTCACCCGTGCGAAGAAACCGGAGCACTCCCCCCCATACCGGGTGACACTCGCATGCCCCGCCTCATTTCTGCCTTGGGCCGCCTGACACAAAATCGCGCCGCGGTGTGTGCCGTCCCCGGGCTCACCCAACTCCCGCATGAACCATTGCAGACACGCCAGCATTCTGTGCCCCCCTGCCCCCGCGCATCCCGGACAACCATGATATGGCAGCCCCCATCCCCTACCTGAAACGGTCGGTCGAGTCTGCAAACCAGCGCACGCACATCTGCCCCCCAGCGCACACAAGGCCACCCCGGCCCACACGCCGGATAACAATGCCCCAGGACGTAGGAGGTCCACCCGGCCGGGCCAGCCAAGACCTCAATGCAGCACAAACGGCCGCCGCGTCGATGACACCGTGCCATACAGCCAGCTGTGACAAATTCCCTTCACCCTACCCTAACTACCAGTGCCAGCCCCCCGCTGATCGACCAATCGGCAGATGGCCTAACACTGTGTAAACTATCTCACTACAAACTTTATTTTCCCCCCGGTGGTGCTCAGGTGTCAGGAAGAGGCTGGATCCTCCTCTCCTGACACCTTATATACCCTCCCAACTCCCGCCCCCTCCTTCACTCCTATGATCCCACCCCCACCTTGTCCTTCCGGTCGTTGCGCAAATTCCCCGGGGGAAGACTGGTCTGCGACCATCACTTCCCCCGGGGGCCGTCATAATCAGTTTCTGAGATGCCTCACCTCAAGTCTCGGAGACAACTGCGCAGCGGGCGCGCAGACGGTTCAATAAATGAAGAGCTCTGCCTCAGAGGCCCGTCCGGGGCCCGCGCGTGTGCACTGCGCAGTTGAACTTGCGCACCATTTAATTCAGTCCTGATTAACACTAGCGGCAGCCTCTGAGGCCCGGCCGAGGCCCGGGTATGCTCAGCGCACCATTTAAATAATGAAGAGCTTCTGAGTGTGTGGCTGCGCACCATTTACTTTATTAAGAGGTCGGGCGTGCCACCATCATGATGAAGAGTCTTTGCGCTTGCTGGCTCTGAGTGAGGGGGCCCCTGGAGCGCAGGCTGCGGGGGCCTGTGTTACGCCCCTGATAAAGCCCCGGACTCGGGAGAGAGGCATTTGTGGGGCTTAGCTGGGGTAATGACCAGAGCTGTTGACTTCAGAGCATGGGAGCCTGGTTCGAGTCTTGGCATTGGCTCCAACAGAAAACATTAATGTGTCGTTGTGTAACGTAACTGGTGCTCACGAAAAGCGCTCCAATACCTTTGGGCCGAGTACGTGCTATATGAAACTGCAAAACAAAAATCCAAAATCAGAAGAAACATCTATCAAGATGCCGGATGTGACAAATTGGTCCCTTGATGTATCGAAATGCTCACGAGTTATCCTCACATGGAGGAAGTGCTGGATGGTAAATACTTTATTAGAAGCGTCGTATAAACGCTGTTATGATGTAAAAAGGCCCAGTCCCTAATAGCGTGTTGGACTGTTGACAGGTTGCAGAGTCATGCTTGCTGTATTGTGCTGAGCGCAGAGCGCAGTGGCGTAACGCAAAACAAGGGGCCCCTGAATCTCAGACATTCAGGGGCTTATTTACGAGCCTCTTGCACCACCACTATGTCACTTTTTCCAATATTAAAAGTGACGCACTGCCGGCGCAAGGGGCTTGTAAATAAGCCCCTAAATTGCTTATGCTGAATGGAGGACTCAGAAGGGTTTCTTCCTCCCCCCACGCTGCCCTTTCTCGCCTTACCCCTCCCCTTCGGCCCGCACCCTCACCGCAGGTTTGGCGTGAACCTGACTACGCCAATGGCAGTGTCCCCCGGTGCACTAGACAAGACCTTGCACTAGAATTCCTACTGTTGACTTCTACAAAAAACATGGAACACCAGCTAATGTATTTTCAACGTTCTTTCTTTCGCTGCAGTTTGTAACAGCCCTGGAAAACTGTTTCCTGTCCATTTTAGACCTCTCCTTGAAAGCTTTTCTCAATACTATGGGGGATGGAGTACGAGAAAGGACTGCGATCATGTGCCTATTTGTAACAAATTCCACTGTAGGCGCATATGGATTCATAGTTTATGATAGCGCTGGAGTGATAACTAGAAAATTAAGCACGCCAATCCATCGCATTGCGTGATGACACGCCCCATAACTTCTTAGGTAGTTCTTCTTAGGTAGTTCAGTGGCAGTAGTTTTGTTTAATTATTTTGCTACGTTTTTTTGTTGAACGTTGGTCGACACGGTACAAAGGCCTGCACAGCTAACGGGCCCGATTCACAGAACAAACTTAAGACAAAATCCTAAACTTAGTACCATTTTGGTATTCACAGAATGCACTTACTACTTCTGGTATTCACAGAATGAACTTACTACTTTTGCGATTCACAGAATAAACTTACTACTTTTGGTATTCACAGAATGGATTTACGACTACTAACTTTACGTCCGCACTCGGGCCGGAAATTCCGGGCCGGAGGTGGGGCTTCCGGGCCGGAGGCGGGGCTTCCGGGCCGGAACTCTGGACTTCAGTTTAGCAATACAGAGTCACTGTCAGAGCATCATGCTTTGTAACTGACGGTGATTCTGTATTTCTTTGCAAATGCGTTAACCACTTCGCCTTTTTCACACACCTACCTTCACTTGGTGTCTGGTCCACTCACTGGTTTGGGGCTGCAGGGAACCATCGGTATTGTATCAGCCTGCATCTAGGTAATGCCGATGCACAACAGAAGTGCCTAAACCTTGAATGCTGCAGCTGCTCCTGACTGCCATTGCTAGTCAAGCACAGACACTGGAGCAGCAAATGGTGTGCAGAGGGTCCTGCAATTAACAGGAGTGCGGGAAGCAGACACCTCGAGTCTGCGCAGTGTGTCTTCAGAAATCCTGATGACAAACTGAGCATACTCAATTACTTTGCTTCCCGCCTGCCTGCAGCCTCTACCCCACCTTTTTACAACTTGTCACAAGGAGGGAACCACCCCCCTGTGACGAGTTGGGAAAGGGTGGGGTGACCATCCTCTCCATTCCCTGACTGACGTGAAGCCCCTGGTGCTACAGGGCTTCACCCTGAAACGCCCGGGGCAAACTTTACCTCCACGTCATCAGGGGGTGAAGACTGGTCCTCGAGGCTATATCCTTGCCGAGCTGATGACCTCACAGACCCCAGGGCTGTGAACTCGTCAGCCCAGCAAATACTGTAGATTCAGCATGGCCCGCCCTCAGACAGCATTAGGGAATGCACAGGATCAGCATGAGCATCGCTTGCAGTGACACACTCATCAGGGCCACAGCAACAAAAGCAAGAGGTGTGTCTCGTGTGTCACGGTGTGTACACTTTTAAAAAAATTAAACAACAGATAAAGAATTTTTTTTACAATTTTCCAATGGCTGAGCCTGGGGGTGTGTGAAAGTAACGGGGGTGGAGGCCTGACACACTCACGCAAAACCCGCCCCTGAGCCATGACCTGCTGGAGTCTGACTTCCAGACAAAAGATTAAAACCTACATTTACTAAAGCTTTGAGCCATTGCATAGCGATGCAAAGTCATGTAAAACAACACAACAGCAGCGGCCGGTGCAAGTAAGAGTGGTGAGGCGATGGGGCTGGGTTGGGAGGGGGAGGATTTCGACAGACGATGAGGAGGGAAAATTAAGTACATTTTTAACTTTTGAATTAAATAAATGATTAATTTTCCCTTGTCACCGTCCATCGAAACCCCCCACCCCGCCCACCACCCCACCGCCCACGGCTGCAACACAAAGCAACATATTAGAAGTTACTTTCCCATGCAAATGGTATTTTGTGCTGAAAAGGTGTTCTTTCTCCAGCACAAATACCCCTTTGTGCAGGTTTGGATAACTGTGCGTCAATGTAATATTACTGTGGTGTTACTGAATCATAAATGGAATTGAGCGATACTAAGTGACAGAGCACGTCACAAATAGAGGCAATATGTGACTAGATTGCGTCTGTCACGACTTGAACAAGCTGGCCCCTCAAAAACGGAGGCAACTCAAACAGAGTCAAATCTTCCACAAATGGTCATACGAAAACTCTGGCTCCAAATCTGAAGCCAGGAAAGCCTTTGCAAAAAAGGTTACCAGAAAGCATATTTGCAGACAGAAAACAGTGCACAATACTAAGAGTGTTAATGAGGCTACAAACCAGACCAGAGGAATCCTAGGTATCTACCAAGAACTAGCCAACCAGAACCCTTTTTCCTAAACCATTAATCACCCCTTTTCTCGTTCCCTGACCACGCCTCACTAAAAACATCTCTGTCTACCTACAACTCACTTCTTAAGGAGATCATTAGATTGATCCCCAAAACCAAACTACCAAAAATGTCTGTGGAGCTTAGTCCTGCAAGATACAAGTCCTTCCTACTCTCTCTTTCAATATGTCAACCAAGGTAAACTCCTCGCTTTCATCTGCCAAAGTAAATATGAAATAATCTCCCCACTCCACCAAAAATCCAGTACAAATCCTCAAATACTGGCCAATTATTGTCTGATTTCTTACTTAGCCTCCATGCAGCAAATTCCAGGTAGGAGTACTAACAGACCAATTACAAGTTTACATCAAACTGTCAGTTGCACCATGAGCTCCTATCAGGTTTCTGAGAGGGGCAAACTCAGCTCTGGCTGACATCAGAGAGGGGTCCTTCCCACACTTGATGAATGCCAGAAAACTGTTTCTATCCTCCTCGATCACTCCGAAATTATGACATCGGTGATCATGACAATCTGCTTCCAGGATTGAGACCCTACTTCTAGAATTATAGTTTTTCGTTTGTGGACTTTTTCCCTCTAATAAACTGAATGAAGGCAACCTTGAGAAGGTTCTTTTGTGTATAGTAAGACAGAAGTTAACCAGTATTGCTTTCAAATGGATATCGTTTGTGTTCGTATCACGTGCCCCATGAATCTCTGTGAGCTATCTCCTATGGATCCACTCTCTCCGTGCTCCTCTTTATTCACTGTATGTGGCACTAGAACAGCTTCTGGATCCGTAAAAGATTTACTTCCATAAGTATGCTGATGACAGATAAATAAAAACCCATCCACCTGGATAAGAATTCAGAGGGATGAGACATTATCAATTGTTAATACATTTTCCAACACGGATTGAAAGAAAGCTTCCTCTAGCTACACAGATCTGAAAAGCATGTCAAGGTGCAACCTCTCTGCTGTTTACGTGGTGAACCAATCTCTAGTCTGCTCACTGGAGATGATCTTTGAATAGACCCTCTAGTTCCCCCTTCAAATCAGCGTAGTGAGGAGAAAGGTTAACATTGAACTATCCCTACCATGCAAACCTCACATCGAACTGAGCTTACGTGTCTCATTTTAGGATGGATAGACTAGTGTAACACATTTTACACAAACCTGACAGAGAAATTGATTAACAAACTGGGGAGACTTAAAATGTAGCCATTAAGATGCACCTGAATATATATAAATACGGCCGTGCTAAAATGGCTCTGTGGGCACTTCCTTAGCTCCCAGTAGACGCTAGGATTAAAAACAAGGCACAAGGTGTATTGAAATAAATGCTCATCAAACTTGCCAAAATTGGGCCTACATCCCTCCCTAGAAACCTTTGATCAGCATCATTAAGCTTGCTCGCACTGAACCCCTTCACCCTCTTGAAGAACCTCAACTCTGGGAGGGATGGTTACAAAATTTAAGAATGTCTGGACCCCCACTTAGAGTCAAATCCAACTACATCCAATTAAGAAGGCTTCTAAAAACCGAACTTCTTAAGAAAAGGGATGCCTAAGGTTAGTCTCAGGGTCCAGGAGTGAAGAATGTTGGAAGCGGGGAAAAACACACCTCACTGGGCTCTAGCAGCTTGGTTATAAAACCTATGACACTGTATGGGCCCAATTCGCAAAGGCCTCCACACTCGTAACAGAGGTCTCACACTCATGGCGGGGTCCACACTCATGGTGGGACCTCCACAATGGATTATTGTTGTACCGGATGTTCCGCAACGAGTGCGGGGTCCCCCCATGAATGCGGGGGCTCTGCCTCGAGTGCGGAGGTCCTTTGTTTAAAGCTCAATGTGTTGTGTTGATTTTCAGTGAAGGGATACTAAAGGTAACAGAAGAACGTTCTCTTGTTGAAGGTTCTATGAACAACTAAACTTGTCACAAGAGGTTACATATTTAAAAGGAGTACGGGTATGAAGATAAAATGTTTGGGCCTTGTTATGCCCGGCTTCCTGGGCACAAGTGCACTCAGGGGTTCCTGCACTCCAATCGCATCAATACTAGTGGACCCAAAACTGGATAACCAAGATCTCCTCTCCAGCACTTGACTCTCTCAGGGTAGCAAGACAGAGCAGTCTAAGGCTTCCTCAAAAAGGTGAGGTGGGATTAGACATTCAGAATGTTGGATCCCCAAAAACTTTAGGAAAGCGAACCAAGGCAAGTCAGGATTTTAATTGACGCTGCAAGAACCTTTTCAATATTTTTAAGCTGTTCATCTTTACTCACCTGTGTTCTTTGTACCCCCCTGGTCCGCCGCGGCTTGTGCCGTTTGTGCGGAGGGCTGAAGCACCAGCTATCAGCATACTCACTTCCTCCCGACGCCACTCACTCCCCCCTGATGCCAGTCAGCGCTCCAGACACGCTGTCACGGTCCCACCAACTTCCTGGCATAAAAGGAAGTGCGCCGAGCAGACGCGCAGCGGATCCACAAAAACCTTAGGAAAGCGAACCAAGGCAGGTCAGGATTTTAATTGACGCTGCAAGAACCTTTTCAATATTTTTAAGCTGTTCATCTTTACTCATCTGTGTTCTTTGTGCCCCCCTGGTCCACTGCGGCTGTGCCGTTTGTGCAGAGGGGTTAAGCACCAGCTATCTGCCTACTCACTTCCTCCCGACGCCACTCACTCCCCCTGACGCCGGTCAGCACTCCAGACACGCTGTCGCGGTCCAGCTCACTTCCTGGCATAAAAGGAAGTGCGCCGAGCGGACGCGCAGCGGATCCCCAAAAACCTTAGGAAGGCGAACCAAGGCAGGTCAGGATTTTAATTGACGCTGCAAGAACCTTTTAAATATTTTTAAGCTGTTCATCTTTACTCACCTGTGTTCTTTGTGCCCCCCTGGTCCGTCGCGGCTTGTGCCGTTTGTGCGGAGTAGTTAAGCAACAGCTATTTGCATACTCACTTCCTCCCAACGCCACTCACTCCCACCTGATGCCGGTCAGCGCTCCAGACACACTGTCGCAGTCCCGCCCACTTTTTGGCATAAAAGGAAGTGCGCCGAGCGGACGCGCAGCAGATCCCCAAAAACCTTAGGAAAGCGAACCAAGGCAGGTCAGGATTTTAATTGACGCTGCAAGAACCTTTTCAATATTTTTAAGCTGTTCATCTTTACTCACCTGTGTTCTTTGTGCCCCCCTTGTCCGCCGCGACTTGTGCCGTTTGTGCGAAGGGGTTAAGCACCAGCTATCTGCATACTCACTTCCTCCCAACGCTACTAACTCCCCCCTGACACAAGTCAGCGCTCCAGATATGCTGTTGCGGTCCCGCCCACTTCCTGGCATAAAAGGAAGTGCGTCGAGCGGACGCGCGCTAAGGCGCGCCAAATGCAAGCCCGTCTGCGCCCATCCGCCCCTGACCATCGGCAGACGGCAGACACTCTGCCCTCTCACCTTCTTAATAAAGTACCCCATGGGAAGCCTGACAGCACCTCCACCCTGCCAATAATGACGGGTCACATAAGGCACGAGTTTCCCTCGCTCAGTAGGCAACCCGAAATAGCCTACAGCAGCAATGAATGCCCCCTAATCAACTCCACAACATCAAAGCCCAATCACCTGACCAGTCTATAATGCAATGCGCGCTCCCTCCCAAAACACGCACTAGAAATCTGGTCCTTATTGGACTCAGTAAAACCTGATCTATTCTTCATCACAGAAACCTGGCTTCAAGATTCATCTTTACCTGACCTAGCTATAGCACTTCCCCTTGACTATCAGCTGATAAGACTCGACAGGAAAGACAAAAGATGCCTTCAGGGAAAACACTAAAATACATACTGTAGAATCCCATCTGGCAGAATGGGGCGAAATATGTATCTTCAAAACAGAGCATGCCAACAAGGAATCCTGGAAAGGCACCCTTCTCTACAGACCACCCGGTAACAAAGCCCACTTCACCAATAATCTAACAGAAATTATCGCGCCACACGTTCAGGCTACAGACAATTTCCTCCTCCTAGGGGATTTTAACTACCATGCTGAACTCCCATAGGATCCCCACACAATAGATCTCATCACTAGTCTGAGCACATTGGGCCTAAAGCACCTGGTGAAGGGCCCCACCCACATCGCCGGCCACTCCTTAGACCTTTTATCTACAAACTCCCCCAATGTAGTGATCGACCAGCTACTCCCAGTCCTGTGGTCTGACCACCATGTAATAAGGTTTTTCATACACGGGAAGCCGAATAAACCTCATCCTAGGAAAGAAACAAAGCTAAGTAGATCTTGGAACAAGATAAACATAGCATATTTCTCCACTCACTTCATTCCCCTCCCTAGTTGGAGATAACACACACTAGCAAAGCAGCTAGAAAACTGGAACTCGCCATCAGCAAAACCTTAGACACAGTCGCTCGAAAAAGGCTACTAGGTGCCCAGAAGAACTCTCCCCATGGTTCACTCCAGACTTAAAAACTGACAAACTCACCGTCAGAAAAGCGGAACGTAAATGGCGACATGCCAAAAACGAAATAGACAAACAGAATTATAAAACAATGTATCGGCTCTATATGGGCCATATAGCCACGGCCCAAAAAATATACTTAGGAAATAGAATAAATCAGGCCTCCAACTCCCATAAAGAACTATACAAAATAGAAAAAGAATTTACCAATCCCCCCTCGTGCCAACAACCGTTCACTGCCTCCCAAGAGTGGGTCAACTCCCTTTCATCTTTTTTTGTAGATAAAATAAACAACATCTACAAACGATTTCCAGCCGACACACCATCCAAACAGGCGTACAATAAAGTTCCTCCCTCATACACTACCTCCCTCAAAGAATTTTGGACTGTTACAGAGGAAGAAGTAGCCCTCCCCCTAAACAAAATTAAATCAGGATCCCCAGCCGACCCGGCATCCTCCCAGATCTTATCCAAAATCGCACCAGCTCTCATCCAAAACTTGACTAGAATTTTCAACCTCTCACTATCACAATTTATCGTTCCCACACACTGGAAGGAGGCCATAATCAGACCAATCCTGAAAAAACCAACAGCCGACCCTAAATAGCCTGCCAATTACCGACCAATTTCCCTCCTGCCTCAATTTGGCAAAGTCATGGAATCACTGGTCAATGGTCAGCTATATAAACATCTGGAAAGCAACAATCTGCTGGACCCATCTCAGTCGGGGTTTTGGGCATTTTCACAGCACTTAACCTGCCCTGCTCAAGATAATCAACAACATCAGGCTCTCTCTCGACGCAAGACAATCTGCCATCTTGATCTTATTTGATCTGTCAGCGGCATTCGACACCATCTCACATAACGTCCTCCTGGAACGGATTTTGGAGTTTGGTGTCGAGGGCCCAGCATTAAGCTGGATCAAGAGCTACCTGACAGACAGGTCCTCCAAGGTTCAAATAGGCGTCTTCTCCTCTAAAAACCAGATAATTGACAAGGGAGTCCCTCAGGGATCTATATTGAGCCCCACGCTCTTTAACTTGTATGTGTCACCACTGGCAAAGATAATCCAAGCACATGGGTTCGACACAGTGTCATACGCCGATGACACACAGTTACTAATAACCCTTGGATCAGATCCCACTGACACCAAATCCAGATTCAAACAGTGCATGTTTGACCATCAACGACTGGATGGCAAGCAACCACCTATTACTCAACGCAAGCAAAACTGAAATCTTGCTCTTTGGCAACGCTCAGAAAATATGGACAGATGACTGGTGGCCGCCGTCTCTGGGGCCCTGCCCTCCACCCAAATCCATAGCGCGAAATCTGGGCATAATAATAGATGATAAACTCTCCATGGCGGACCACATAAACAATGTGGTACGCACCAGCTACGGTCTAATGCGAACCCTCAGAAAAATCTTTAAGTGGATTTCCCTATCGTCCCCCATGCCCCTAGTACAGGGACTAATCATTAGCCGTCTAGGTTACGGAAATGCGCTGCTGGCCTCCATTAATGAAGAGCAGTAGTCAAAACTCCAGGTCCTACAAAACACTGCGGCCAGATTGGTCCTAAACCTCCTTCCCCGCACACCTTCTGCTCCCAGCCTGAAGACCCTCCACTGGCTCCCCATAAAAAAGAGGATCAACTTCAAACTATGCTGCTTGGTCCACAAGACCCTGAACGGCAAAGTGCCAAAATATCTAGCCAAAAAATTAATAAAATACCAACCAACTAGAATCCTGCGCTCCACCAGTAAACAATTCCTAGCAGTACCAAAAGTGCGTACAGTAAGGAACGGAGGCTGAGCTTTCTCTAAAATTGGCCCTGAAACCTGGAACGCCCTACCTCTTCATTTCCGATTGGAACAAGATCATAAGAGGTTCCGCAAAACTCTTAAAACCTGGCTTTTCCAGCTCTGATGAGACATCTACCCTGGTTCTTTGAGTATCTGCTGGCGCTGCGAGACCTACGTGTGATACACGTGCCTAACAAATACCAAATACATACAAATACAGAATACAATGTACACCATACTACCAGCTGATAAAATCAATGTCCAGTCCGTGCTTTACTTTTTATAAAAGAAAAGTACTTTAATCCAAACAAGAGATTTATACTACACATAAAACTAGGATAAACAGTGAAAACCAAATGACTCTACAACCCTCTGGGCCAGCGTTCTGACCCCAAACATTATTATAACGCCTAGACGCCAAACACTATAAAAACACAATTAACCTAAAATCACACAATTAGCATTGCATATTACAGACCATATTACAGACCATGTCAGGGCTGAACTAGGAACTGAAAGTAGCCCTGGCAAATTTTTCCAGCCCAGCCCTGTCCGGTGCGTAGCGGGCGAGCATAGCGAGCGAGCCAGAGCACTACTAGAGGGGCTTGGGGAGGTTCTCCCCCCAATAAAATTTGGGAAAAAGACAGACCAAAATGGTGCATTTTACGGCACGTTTTTCATTAAATACTTAATTGTATTAACTTTCAAAGCACAGTAAATAGTAGATACTGACCTTAAAGAGCACCAGGTTACCCAGTCATATGTACCTATGGACATTTCTACAGAGAGCACCAACAATAGATACAAATGTAGTGAATCAGAGAGCACGAAGTATAAGTGAAACCAGCCCCCATACGGTGTGTAGTGAGCAAGCGCAGTGAGCGACTTTACTATGGGGAGTTTGGGGGGTTCTCCCCCAAGAAGATTTTGGAGACAGAAAGGCCAAAACAATGCATTTTTCAACACATTTTTCATTACATATTTAATTGTATTAACTTTTAAAGCATAGTAAATGATGATCTTATGGTGCCCCAGGATACCCAGTCAAAACAGTCATAAATTATAGACATTCCTACAGAGAACACCAAAAAATGAAATGTCGAGCACGAAACATGAATTTAAATATAACCGATATATTCTTAATATAAAATAGTATAAAGACATTTAAATACGCACTTAACCTCAAACAATTGTGCAAAGGTTCAGAGGAAACAATATACAAGACAATGTGCAAACATAAAATTATTTTTATATCCTGAGTTTTGTAAACAATGCAAAAATAAAGCATCTTATGTGAAGTGCAACAGTACACAACAATATGATTGTGGGCATTTTGACATTTTAAACAGTTAACATGACCTGCAGCAATTTCCCTAATATGAAATACTGTAAAAACATAATAACGTACTTCATCTCAAACAAGTGCTATATTTAATTGCACTTCACACTACTTTGCATTAATTCAAAGTCAAGAGGGTGTTTCATGGGTGAGATGTTGGAGTTCCCAAGCAACCACCCATGGGTTTTGATGTAAAGCACTACCTACTAACAAAGGTACACCTAGATTTTAGCCAAAAACTGACGTCTTCTTGAGGCCAGAAAGCATGGAAACGTTACACAAAGGCACCCAGAAAGCATGGAAATGTCACACATGGCACCCAGGCCAGAAAAGCATGAACATTTCACACAAAGGCCACTGGAACACTTTTCAGAGTGTGGGTGATGCCATTAATGTTACATCACTGAAGTCTTTGGATTGTGAAAAATTCCAATAACCACACAAAGAACAAGGGTAGCAAATGAGCCTCACCTATTCTAGGACATATAAAACTTAAAGTATATGCCAGACCATTCAAATACACTGCACTCTGCATACTGCACCCTGCCTTATGGACGGTTAAGGAAGGGCTTGCCCTAGTGGTGACATATGCATTAGAAGGGAATATTTTTAGACCTAGCAAAAGATTTATTTTTATTTTGTCAAGTCAAAATGGCAGTTTACAAATGCACACACAGACTGCAATGGCAGGCCTTGACACATGTTTAAATAGGCTACTTAAGTGGGTGGCACATTAAGTGTTGCAGGCCCACTAGCAGCATTTAATTTACAGGCCATGGGTGCATGTAGAACCACATTTCTAGGGACTTACACGTAAATTAAATTCTTTCAATTGGGTGAAGCCAATTTTACCATATTTAAAGGAAAGAGTGCAAACACTTTAGCACTGGTTAGCGGTGGTAAAGTGCACAGAGCCCTAAGAGGCAACAAAAATGGCTTCAGAAAACAGGAGTGAAGGCAATAAATGTTTAGAGGTGACCCCGCAAAGAGTGCCAGGTCCACCGTAACTGATGTGGGTTTCTATTTATTCTTTTTATTTTAAGGGCATCGCTAGGGTGGAAAGGAGGTGCAGCCGAAGATGATGTCACTCCCCTCTCCCACCTCTGAGGATCTTATACAACTTTCGTTGAAGATGACAAAAAAGAGCCATTCAGACATTGTGGCCTGATTCTGCGCCAGAAAAACTTTACTCGTTGTGGCCGATTAAACAGCAAAGTCACTGATGTTACATCCTGTTATTTAATTTGCTGTATCTACAGCCAGGAAACACACACACTAACTAGGGCCCCACCCTGTCTGTGGCACAGAGTTCAGTTTGCAGATTCAGAAGAACCCATCTGGCTGCCGCGGGAGAGTGGTGGTGTGTAATCAGCAGCCTGGCCCACCAAATGTAGGGGATAGGATATGGAATACTTACATGTGTGTAGTGGCCCTTCCATAGCAGACATTTTCAATCTCTTTTGGGCAATCCTGGAAATTTGAGAAATCCTGTGGCATGCTTTGGCCCCTGTTGTTCGTAACCCTAAATACATGCGTCAACCTAGGCAGGATGGTAGTTATACACTAACAGACTGTCATTTGTATTTGAAATGTCACTCATAATTACACTGGTACAATTGTCATGTGAGAAATAAACAAACTAACTTTCTTCTCCCTCAGCCAGGGTCGTACTGGGACAGAAAATAGGCCCTGCACCAACTATGGAATCAGGCAGTAAAAGTGTTCCACATTTTCAAATCCTCGCGGTTTTGAACTTGCAGAAACATACTGTAGAGGGATTTGGAAAGTTATTGCGACGCATGCATGTGTGCTTGCAGGGCCAGATTTAGGACTGGTGGCGCTCTGTGCGACAATGTTTGTTGGCGCCCCCCAATTATCACATCTACCACAGAGTTACTTACTACCACCATTTAACAGTGCACCTCAAGTCTCTATAACCACTCTCTCTGATTTTGTTTTATAGCGCCACTGCACCACTCATATCAGTGTAGGGTGTCAGAGCACCTTAAATCACACACACATTGGAACAGAGACAATCATACCTGTGTCAATCAGTGTACAGGAATGTTACATAAGACAGAAGACTACAAGGTGTAGAAGTCACATGTCATCTATACTGGTAGGCAGTATAGTTTAAGAGTCCTTGGTTTGGAAAAGCACAAATTCAGAATTTAAAACTTAACAAGGGGTTCTCTTTAATAAAATGAATTGATTTCTACCCAAATTAACCCTGTTTGCAAGTTTAGGATAATGAAAGACAAGGCAAAAAGATATATAGCGCTAATATATATCTTGGAGATTGCATCAAGCTCTTTGATGACAGCTAATAGCTCACTATGCTATATTAGGATGTTAACTTATAAACTGCACGTAATTAAAGCTTCCCTGGGACACACGCAGTGACCCACTGACCTATTTACATTATATGTACTTTGTGACTTTGTGATCTGCATGGTACACATTCTTTGCAACAGGCATATTAACCCACTGCACTACCTTACAATGAGTTAAAACTTCCACTAGACAAACCTCCATCTCTCTCCAGCAGGAACATTAATCACTGGAGTGATCTTGACGTTTTTATTGATGCCTGAAAATTGCTGAAAGCCAGGAGCGCAGCAGCAGGTCTGATACAATTAAAAGAAAGCCAGGTAGTCCATAAGATGTGGTCCAAGATGTGTAATCTCTCACCTCACACCTAACACCATATACTGGTGAACATATATCAGACAACGTTCACTCATCACCTCAAATATTCTAGAAAGAGCATGGAAATCAAAACGAAATACAAGGATGGCCTTAAACATTACAGCACAACCTCAGACATCACATTGAAGAAATAACCATACAGTCACGTGACCGGTGAGCGACTTCTCACCCGAGGCTCACAGGTGCCTTTAGACAGCAATACCAAAAGAAAATTCCTCCTAGTGACTTTTGCGTTCTCGCAAAAATAAAAACTTTCCAGTTGGCTGCCTTCTTAGCTCTGGACTTGTAACATTCCTTCTTTAAGTCTAAGTCAAAAAAAACGGCGATCAGAGTTTTACAACAAGAGTTAACAAAGAAATCTTCCCTGCTACTCCGTGTCTCGCCGCTCCATTTCTTGCGATACTGCGTAACTCCGCTCCACTGAATGAGCTTCTGCTTCACGGGAAAGTCCCCTCTCTTACAATCGGCCGTGAATCCCAAACTGCTGGCACGTAGGTGACGGCGCGCCGGATGGCTCACAGCTCGTCGTCGCATGCAGGCTATGCGCTCATCGAAATGGAACCATGGCAACCTCCCCGCTGACCAGCTCACAGGTACTTCTGCGCGCGCTACCCAGGCACGAGCGGCGCTTTCAAAACCCAACGTAACAGTCAACCGCAATTAATGTGACGCTTGAAAAATGCTTAAGATAGCCTTATAAAAATACCTCCACTGTTCAATAAATCCAGCACTCCTCCCTCCGGATATCTGCCGGTTCCTCCGTCTAAACACAGTTCAGTTGTGCATCCAACACATCCAAATTACCACGAGAAATGTACCTCGAGCAGCGGCACGTCGGCTCTCTCCTCCAAGCCCCACCCGTGACACAAGGAAGGTGCGGGGAAACGATTATGCGCTAGACCGCCCAGGCTCAAGCAGGCTCCAAGGCTTTAAAGTCCAAACTTGGCGCTTACTTCCACACGCAGGCAATTTACAGCTAAATGCCCACAGCGCCTCTCTTGGTGTTTAATCTAAATAAAGCTTGAGTCTCAGGCCAAAGGTATCCTCAGATGTCAGGATGTCCAGTGTCCTGCCCTTCCACAGCAGGTTACAGCAGGCCAATACAGAGACAATGTAGCAGGAACTGGCACCTTGAGTTGTGGGCGACCGTTGACAGGGTCACTGGTGGGGCATTAGGGGAGCCAAGTTCCTTCAAATCCAGGAGATTAACTTACTGAAAATTGATTTCTTCAGTTTTAATAGTCCAAACAGCACGCAGGTTCTTAAGAATTAATTCCTTCACTTTTAAAAGTCCAATCAGCACGCAGGTTCTTCTAACTCGTCGCCAGTGTTACAATCAAAAGAAAGCCAGGTAGTCCATAAGATGTGGTCCAAGATCTTAGCTTTATTCTTTAGATAGGATCCACAACAAGTTCAGATTAGGCCTTGATTAATATCCATTGATGCCCCACCAGGAGCAGCCTCCCTGCTGCTCAGCCCATCTCCAACTGATCTTTCCTCTCACTCAAACACACTCAACATTCCGATGACATCACACAGACTGAGCAGCAAGGCAAGGACAGAAACAGAGAGTAGATGCATTATAAACTTCCTAGATTACAACAAGGTCCTTATAAACTAAAATATACTTGCAAACAGGGCGCCAGGCACTGATCGCACTGCCCTAGAGCCGGCCCTGTGTGCTTGTTAAAGGCAACGCTTGTGATAATAGTGAAATCAGTAGTAAAAAGCGGCCTACCAGATCATACAACAGGCCCACTATCGGACACAAATCCGGCCAACACACTGAGCTGTCAGTCCAGCCCTTCTTGCACTGTCAGATTGCCTTTAAGATCATCCCAACCCTGTTGCCAGTGGTTTCCGTTGGCAGTGCCAGCAGTCGGTAACCGCAGAGGTAAGAACATGTTTTGCCCATTGTACCTTAGGCGTAGGTTCGATTGGTACAGCAGGTGCAAATGCACGGGGCCTAGAGGTCCACTGAACCCTGATTTGTGCTGTATTTCCATTTCAAACAGCTACCAGTGGGAGCCACTTCTTTCCTTGACCTAAGGCCCGTGAACTGGTACACACGCACCTACGTCACTGCCTAGTATTCTTTTTTTTTGCAGATGATTAAGCACAGTTTTCATTTGGAGGTTTCATCCATCACTTTACCGTTAAATCAGTCAAGAAATGTCTTCAATCCTAATGGGAACCACAAAAGCAAGAAACCAAATTTTGACACGTGTCATGATGTCAGCGTAAAGTTCAAACTGGGCCAGTTCCATGTCAAAACTATCCTCTTACAACTGCTTTGAGCGACAACCCTGAACTTACTCGTGTGAAAAACGAACCCTGAACTTACTCGTGTGGAAAACTTTACCTACACTGGCAGTATACGTAACGATTTTAACACCAATGTCCAAAAATGTATTGCCTTATTACTTACCTTATGTTGCCATTGCGTGTGAAGTGCAGTCAGAGGCCCAGGGATCTAACTTCTCTGCAGTGAAGGCGGGCGAACTTGGGGAGAAGGCACAGATCATTGGTCAGACTCGCGCCTCGCACCAATGAATGATCTGCCCCCCTTCTATGTCACGGCCTACATTAAGGCAGGTTAGACGCCTCATTGCCCCTGGTCACAAGTGGTAGTGGTGGAGTGGCGCCGAAAGTGTATGCGGGCGCGGCCTGCGCGCACACTTTGTCCCTGCACAGTGTGCACGCACAGTGCAGTAGAAGGATATGGCAACTTGCGTTGAATTTAGTGCATAGCAGAGAGACTAACTGTCTCTTTATCACGGGGGATTGCCCAGTGCCCAGCATCACCAGTCCGGACCAGTCCGGACCATGTTGCTCTCATACGCTAGAGCCTTGATACCAATCTTTCCATTGAAAGGATATAGTTTCAGCATATGATGTGAAGTCAAAGGTTCTTGATCAGCCCCATAATCCCCACCCAAAGCAACAGTAGTGTCCCCCCCCCCCACCCACGTCTGCTTGAGGACACTGCTCTAGTGGTGTCAGGGATCTAATCACAGGTGCCTGATGTCTTGGCACAGTGTACTGGAGTCCCACTGGTCTAGAAGCCACTGTTTAGCTGTAGGAGGGTGGTGGCTGGACAGAGTGCTAGTTCACCCTGATACCCCCAGATATCACAAAAAGAAAGGTGGGGGCCTGTTCCATGGGCCTCTATTTGCCAGCTACTGCTTGTACAGGCACCCACAGCGATCCAATCAGAGGGTCTGCTACTTTTGCAACCTGATTACACCACCAATCACAAACCATTCGTGGTATGTTCAATGCCTCACCAAAGCAGGCTCAGATGACCTACTGTCTTTCCTGGTACCAGCCTGTGCTATTCCCTGAAGAGGAATTGTAATTAACTCCAGACCAGGAGGCACTGACCGGGGGCAGGGGCCTCTTAGCAGAGTTAGCGCAGCTAAACCCAGATAATAGCTGAGTGTCTACCCCAGCCCACCAGCCTCTCCAAGGAAATGGGGATATCCAGCAGAACAGCTTGCATTCCACACAATGGCTCAACTCACCAATCTCCCCCGTATACCCACTTGCTCTCAAACACACGTAAGGTGGACAAAGGCAGCAGGACCCCAGACAAGGGATAGACTGCAGAGAATTGATCAGGAGGGTGGCTAATGACTCAACCCCTCCTGACTCTAGATGTATTGCTGCCGCTGCCACCACTGTCAGTCTACCACAGCCTGGGTAGAGAGGGCAGTAGCCACTCTCTGAAAGATAGGGGTGCACTAGGCATACCCCGCGACCTCAGAGCTAAGCTCTGGGGCCTCAATCCATGTAACAGTGATACCCTCTGTGGACATGTATGATTGTCATGCTCACTGAGGTAGGGTTCTAGAAACCATACAATAGCTTTTGAGTGACGTGCCTGAAGATTAGCATATGGCAGGGGAAGCACCTTCTCCAGAGAAATGCAGACAACTTCCCGTCCCAACAGCCCGTCCATAAATAATGCTGCTTGGACAAGGCTTTGATGTACACCCGGATGCAATGCCAACATGGGTTTAAGTACTTTGTGGTCAGACCCGGCCAATAACTCATTTCCCTCAAAAAAAGACTTCAAAGATCTATACTGGTCAATGGTACTGCAAAAACAATTGCCCTCCGTTTCAACCGACTCTTTGACTGGTAGGTTTTTCGAACAAAAGAATACACCATTTCTTGAAGCCTACTGGGATACTATCTCCAGGCCGAGAGATAGAAAACTTTACCACCAGTTTAGAGTCGGTACATTACCAACAAATTCATTCACCAAAAAATGGAAGGGTGTTACGTCTGATTCTTGCAACTGGTGTTCCGGTTGTGTCGACTCCGTGGGCCATATCTTTTTTGTCTGCCCTGCTTATGCAGCCCCTCGGGCTATATGGCTCAAACCCATCTGTCGTACCCTGGGAACAAGGCAAGGGTCAGTAGCACTAGATTTCCTGCGCTTCGATACTAGTGAATATATTGTAGTTGCAGTTGCCAAGTTTTTAGCTTGGGTGTGGCTTATTAGATTGAGGAGGCCATAAAATGATGGTTCTCTGGTTCTTTGAGATTTTAACATTTTGTATTATGTTGCAATAATTTTTAAAGATGAAATATTCTGTTTATATTTCTTTTTATTCTGTAAACTGTCTTTTTATGATGAAATATCGATAAAGACTTTTTTTTTAATTGAATTGAAACCATACAATAGCTTTTGAGTGACGTGCCTGAAGATTAGCATATGGCAGGGGAAGCACCTTCTCCAGAGAAATGCAGACAACTTCCCGTCCCAACAGCCCGTCCATAAATAATGCTGCTTGGACAAGGCTTTGATGTACACCCGGATGCAATGCCAACGTGCCCGCTGCCCGCGCGGCATGGCCCAAACTGCTGCGTGATGTGAAGACATTGCTTGAGCTCCATCAGTGACGGCATGCAGTCACCATCACAGTACAGAGGCGTCACTGCGACACTGATGCACGGATGCACTGATGCACTGCCCGGTCACTACACTTTTGGAAGTGGAATGTCCAACAACACATATATGGCTCCCGCCTCCCTAGACGGGGCCTGCGGTGCTGGGTGGGAGATCCACCCAGACAACAGTGAGAGCGCTGACATCACATTCAGCCATTTTCTGCCAGAATCCTTCGAGTGCGGCCTGACCTTCCTCGGTGCCTCTGGGAGGGACGCATACAGCTGTCTCCAATAATCTGCCTCCCAGCATCCATGCTTGAGAGTATGTTCTGTCCTGCCATAGGCATATCTCACTGTGAAAATACTTTGTATAATAAACACATTGGACAATGGAAAACTCAGTCGCAGTCTTCAGAACGCAATGACGTCTAAAGAATGGCTTCGGCACCCCCTCGCTCGTCTAAAAACACCAACGGGCCTGCCTCCCACTCACGCCACAAAACGCACGCTCCAGCGATGCCTCTGCCAAGAATCCTGCTCCAGCGACGTCGCGTGCCTGGAGTGAAGGATGTGCGAGGTCTGGCAGCGTTGTAAATCGAATTATTCTGAGGTTAACTCCCTGCATAAATTACATGCCATACCAGGGCCAAAGGTGACTTCCCTACACATGTCGACATGGCTGCATATGCAGTCATTCTGAGAACTCATCACACTGCCTGTTCACACTGAGGCGGAAGATTCACAGACAGATGCGGAGTTCAAATACACACTACAGAGTACAACGCCCCTCCTCACTGCCGACAGCTCTTTGAGTTGTAGTCTGATCTTCCTACCATTTATTTAATCTCGCTGTCTCTCTGAAACAACACGACGTCAAAGTTATCATTCCGTGGCCAGGGTCGTCTTTTGGCGAGCTGTGCCCCGGCCCGGGGCATGCATATTTGGAGGAGTGCACAGGTGCCTGACCGCCTGAGCTGCCTTGAATAAATCTTTTATCCCACCTTCCCACAGACACCTCCCAGAAGCTCTCACCTCCAGTTTAGCAACTGAATAGATGACTGAGGTGAGGGGACCAGATGGAAATGTGTGTTCTCAGGATGGTCACTGCTCTGAGTATTCATCCAGGACGTGGTTTGTGAGCACAAATGACCCTCCTCCCCCCCCCACACAAACTAGGATCATCAATGGGAGGGGGCAGATGGGGAAAGAGTGGCGGATGACGATTAGGATGGGCACATATGGGAAAAAGTGGCGTACCAGCGGCGCAAGGGGCTTGTAAATAAGCCCCTTAGTTTTGCCCCGGACACTGTCTGAAGAAAGGCTGGCCCTGCCCGAGGCCTATGGCCATCTTAATTCGGAACTCCAAAATGTTCGCAACTTGCACACCCGACACTATTTTGCCCAATAATAGATGGTGACATTTGTTTGGAGAAAGCACTCCATGGCTACCAGTTTTGCACTGGAAACAGAGAAAAACAGTCCACATCAGCAGTGCTATAAGTGGGATGTAAAAGATGGGGGATCTCTACAAGGGAGTGCCAAAAGCAAAACTAGAAATCCTATCCAGAAGGTGTGGCCTGTGTAATTAAGGGCGGGGTTTAAAGCATCTGAGCTAAAAATCCTGTGCTACACACACAGCATGCCATCTGGCCAGTATTTAGGGGCCAATGTAAAGATTTCTATTAAGGCATCTATTACAGGAATATCGCACAAAAATAAACACATACCAGACCTGTTGGCTTTGACAATGCTTATTAACTGTATCCGTTAAATTAATAACAATTATTTTATTGTGAATAATTGGAAATGAAAATGTTTAAAGTCTGAAAATATGAGATATGTGAATTACACATTATGAAGATCTATGGGATAGGTTGTGGCCTTTGGAGTGTCTCAAACACTACCCTTCTCCCCTTCACACCACTTTTCTCTGCAGTCTCTCAATGCTATGCATTTACGTCTGTTTTCTCACCACAGCTTTCTGAAGAGCTCTATCTACATATCTCACGCTTTCCCACAATTCACTGATATGAACAACCTTCTATGCGCACTGCAGAGAGGCCAAGGATTGGATGTGCATGTAGACTACACACTGTTATAACGCAGACAGGCACTGTGAGAACTTATACTGCGCCTGCCTCAACTTCAGAGCACTCAATCGTATGCCGTCATAAACAACCATACGCAACCTGAACTCACCCAAACATCTGGAGGCAGTTGGAAGTATGTATCACACAATAGCCGTACGTTGCATGAAAAAAACTATAGAAACACAACATCGAAATACTCATAGAGAATGGAGAAGGCTAGGGACAGAATGGACCGCGCCGCCATTATGGTGGTCACACGGTCCCCAGCAAGGCAGGGGGGGGGAGGCCGCGTCAGCAAATGACGCGGCACTCCCTGCCCCCCCGCATTACCCAATGGATGAGGCGGCCTCTGGTGAGCCGGAAGCTCTTCGTGCTTCCGGCTCAAAAGACGTTCAGCCTGCGCACAGGCTGACCGGTCTGATCCGGTCAGCGTGGGGGTGCCCTCCTTAAAAGGGGGCTGTGGGGAGCAGAACAGTCTCTTGTTCTTGCTCCCCACAGGAACATACACTGTGCCGGCGGCGGGCCCATAATCGCTTTTCTTTCCCACCCACCATCCCCTAAGGCAAGTATTGTCGGAAGGTTGTTTGTCGGTTGTGTGTCATGGTTAATTATCTCTTTTTTCCCCTTTTTTACGAATTTATTCGCAGGTAACAAGGTGATTGTTTGCAGTTGATTCTGTATTAGTGTATGAATTGAAGCAAGAGTTGGAATTTCTCTTTCAGTTAGATATTGTCGTATTTAGGGTGTCTCTGGTCAGGCGGTAAGGCCATGATTGGTAAGCATAGTCTTCGGTACTTAGCGGTCAGCATCATTTAACTCCAGGGGTAGTGACAGCTGGTAAGTAGGCTGTCGGGGTGCGGGGTGCGGGGGCCGGAGGAGTCATCGTTCCCAGTGGGCCAGGGGCCACCCCAGCACGCTCATCAAGGCGCCATTATACAGAAGTCTGCAGCCCCCCGTAATGGAGTTTAAGGCACAAGGCGTAGGGGGGGCCCTGGGGAAAATATCAGTCCGATAAGCTGTACCCCCTGCGCATCCTTATTAATTTGCTAGAACACTGGGACCGGGGGGCGCTGCCAGTCAATGACTTTGCCGTAGGCTCTAGAAGGGACACGCAGAAAGTAAATGCATGCAAACTCCAGACAGTTTCCTGGCTCTGAGGTAACTAACACAGAGGCGGCTCAGAGTATTAATTATAGGCTTGCTTGAAGAGCCAAGTTTTTAGCATCACCATAGTTAGCGGTTGTCCTAGTTTCCACGTGCAGGGAGTTCCAGATGCGGGATAATGACTGAGAATCTTGATCTGCCTGTCCTTTTCCTTTTGAATAGTGAAATCGCTAGATAGTGTAACTGGGTAGATCTTAGATTTTATAAAACATGGGCTTTTCATGTGGAGGGATTTGAGTACAATGCAACGTGGTTTGAAAATGGATCTCAGGGCAACTGGGGGCCTCTGGAGATCTTTCATCACTTGAGAAATGCAGCAATGTCTAGGAAGTTGGTAGATCAGCCTTGCAGCCTGGTTTTGAACCAACTGGAGCCTATGAATGAGGTAGTCGAGAGAGCCCGGACAGAGAGAAGTGACGTAGTCTAATCGTGACATAACCAGGGCAATTATAATTTGAACCAGCACATCTACAGTAAAAAATGTCTTTATTTTCTTAATTCTGTGGAGTTGGAAGAAGCAGTAAGATGTTGCAGAGCCAAGTTGCGGTTTCAGGGAGAGTTCCTCATCAATGAGGACTCCAAGGCTTTTTACCGACTTCTCAGGGGGGTGGGGAGGTACCCATTGCAGTGGGCCAGAAAGAAGGACTCCAGAGGATAAGCTTGTTTTTGGTGATGACTATCTCTGTAGTATCAAAGTTTAGTGTTGTTATACTTGTCAGACACCATCGGATTCCCCCCCGGATCCCCCCCCCCGGCTGCTCACCATCCTCCCCTCATTCCGTGCTGGGGGGGGTGGACCCCGTCCGCTCCCCATCACCCCATCTTCCACGGGAGAGTGGAGATCTGAAACCCCCAGACTGAAAGTTGTGGTGCGTTTGCGTTGAATGGGTGGGTTAGGGTGGATTGGGAGTTAGAGGGTTGTTCGGGAGGCGTTGCCCCCATACATACAGAGCCTTGTAGATGGGGGAAATAACACGTAGTCGTGATCAGACAACTAGCAATGCATATATCTAATGTAATGTCAACCGCTCGTATGGTTTATTTGATGTGCATTGACAAATACATGATACCAGCTGTAAGAAAGTTTAAGATACTTGCATAACATTCCTGGAAATATGTATAAGTACTGCGTGTAATACAGATTGTACCTCAATGATCCTTCTTTGCAAAAATCGAATAAAGATAAAAAAAAAAAAAATCAAAGTTTAGTGTCAGATGATTGCTGTTCATCCAATCCCGAATAAACATCATGTCTTGAAAAAGCTTCTTGGAATCAGGGGTGTTGTCAATTGTGAAGAGAAGTTGCATATAGTCAGCATATTTATATATCATGACCTTCATGTTTTAAAAGAGTGCACCAGAGGGCGAATGTATAGGTTGAAAAGGTGTGGAGAGAGAGAAGAACCTTGTGGCACCCCACAATGCACTTTAGGAGAACTGAAGGGAGAGCCAAACCAATTGAGATCTGTCTTTTAAAAAATAGATGATCCAGTTAATTGCAGAGTCCTGTAGCCTCACAATCCTGACACTGTCCACCAGAAGATTATGGTCGACAGTGTCAAATGCCCCAGAGAGGTCACGGAGGACGAGGGTTTGCATGATGCCACTGTCTGCCTCCTACTGCATGTCATCCACGACCGGGAGTATAACTGCTGCCGAAGAATGGGACGGGCGGAAGCCTGCCTAGCAGGGGTCAAGAAAGTCTAAGTCCTCAAGGAAGGAGCAGAGATTACGAGCCACATGGGCCTCTACTATTTTTGCCAGGTAGGGGAGTAGGGAATCGGGCAATAGTTTTTAGATCAACGGGTCCTCGCCTACTTTGTTTTGTAATGGAATTACTATTGATTCTTAAAGGGAACTGAGAACCTTTCCTTGGTTAAGGGGCAAATTGAGGAAGGATATTGCTGGGTCAATAAAGTGTCAATACAGATTTTAATACATTTGGGGGGAAAGTATCATTAGTTGAGCACAATTTGACTTTTATCAGTAGGTCCCCTAGGCCCTCCTTATTGATATCGGGAAAAGACAAAAGAATACATGTGTTCTTATCTCCAGATGGCATAATATTGTGCAGAGAAATTAAGGGAACGCTCTTTTTGATAGTCTCAATTTTGTCAATAAAAAAGGAGTTGAGACGTGTGATAATTAAGGTAATTCTATTAGGGTTGCGGAGTTCTGTGATGATTTTGAATAATCCGTTTGACGTGTTGGAGGAGTCCAGAATTTTATTGGTAAAAAAAGTAGCTTTGGCTTGCCTAATAAGCAGTTTATATTCTTTAGGTTGTCTTACATAGATTTCATTGAGATCAGGTGAGTAATTATTCCACCATTTGTGTTCACAACGACGAAGTTCCAATTTGTCTGCTTTCAGCTCTTCTATGAACCATTTAGTGGCATCATGTCATCTAATCTGTTGGCTTTTATGGAGGGGAGCATGTGTGTTGCTGGCCTTGACTAGACATTTCGTGACCACTTCCTCATATCTTCCTTAGGTGGTGGAAGGGTTTTTTCCAATGAATTGCAAAATGACTCCAGGTCAGCTCAGGACCAATTCCTGGATAGAGCGCCAAGTCAAGTAGGGGGTTTATAGAGGGTAAGATCTGATAGATAAAATGTAATCAGATGATAATCAACCATACACAGGGAAGCGGACAAATGCCAATTTTCTCGGGCGAAGAATAGTGGTCCAAACTTGGTCCAGGGAGTGGTCTTTAATATGCCTGGGCTAAAATACCTGCTGTTCTAAATTTAGGCTGTTGAGGGGGTCAGTAAGGTTGGCCGCTAGCTGCCCGCCCTTTTTCTCATTTGCCCAATAATTAACATCACCTATGAGCAGTATATTGGCTTGATCAATGACCAAAGGAGAGATTGACTCTGGTATGAGTTGTGGGAAGTTTTGCATGTAACTTGGTGGTCTGTACAGAAGAGTACATCTAAGGGGAGGAACTGGGGGAATCCAGATTTTCAACCGACGGCAGGTTTAATGAAGTCAGTTTAGTTAATCCTTTTTTTTTTCCTAATTACTGCGGCTACGCCACATCTCATTTTCCCTGCTACTCTAGAAGGGGCATATTTACAATGAAATGTCAGAGCGTGGAGCTGCGCCAAATTTGGCAGCGTCGCGCTCCAACATTTTCAAAATGCAGGGATGCGCCGCATTCACAAGAATACAGTTCACCCTTCTGTTTCCACTATCGTTGGCGCAAAAAATGCTGGCTTGTGCCAGCACGTGCACCCTGCCGCCATGTTGCAAGGGTGCCTGTATTGCAGGGACGATTGTTTATGTGCAGGAAGAGACACCATCATGCACCTAACCAATCAATAAATAATGGCGATTTGCACCTTCTATGTGTGCTGTAGAATGCAGCACCCATGGAAAGAGCAAAAAACGAGGAGAAATTGATAATTTCTCCTCGTATCACCATTCTAACGCCTTGCATTCTATGGCGTTAGTTATTGGTGCTGCATTAGCCTTGTAAATCTGGGGCAGCATCAAAACGCAATGGGTGCTGGAGTGAAATGCTCAAAGCAACACCTATTACACACCCGTTGCCGCAGAGGACAGCTGCAGAAAGGGGCATATTTACAAGGTGGCCTTAAGCCATGCAAAGTGGCATAGCACCACCTTGTACATATGGAAAATGGTGCTGTGCTATTGGTCCCGTCAAAAAAAGTGACGCTCTGGTGGTGGTGAGAGCTTGTAAATATGCCCCTTAGTTTATAAAATATAGCAGTCAGTTGAAAGGGTGGATAAGATACCTGTGAAAGACTCATTGTTTCAGTTAGTAGCAGCATCTCTAATGCTTCGGTATCCAATCAGTAGAATATTTCTGTTTGGGGTTTGACCATGGACCGTGTGTTAAGGTATATCACCGTAACTTGGGTGGAGTTCAGATTATGAGTAGTAGCAGTGGAGCTGTTTAGTCTGAGCAGTCAAAGCTTCTCAGGGTAGTGGTGGGTGCAGAGGTTCAAATCTGTCCAGTGCGATTGAAAAGATTCCAAAAGCGGATGTTCATAATATTTTGGATTGGTTTGTGAGTTATGAGATCGCTTGTAGAATGCTGAAGGATGTGTCTAAGAAAGCTACTTTAATGAGTCGCTTGCACATGGAACATATGGTTGTCACTGGGAGAATGGCCATAGCTGATCAGATGAACTACAGTTGAATGAAGTAAGCTCTGATAAGAAATTCCGGGCTGAAGCCTGCTTTGCACCTTCAGCAATTCAAAGAGACAGAAGGGTATTCTGTTTAAAACTTGCAGTGTTGATTGTCAAGTAGTTAGCTAACTGGGTAAGCCAAAGAGATAAGAAATCTCAACAGAAAGGTTCCAATCCAGAAGGCAAAGGCCAGTAAAATTTCCAGGGTCTAAAGGAGGGCATAGGCCAAAAGTAAATTGCGTTCCAGGTCAGGAAGAAAAAGACAAAGGAGGAAAAAAAAGTTCCTCCATGCCCAAACTGATTACTTGTTATAGATGTTATAAGAAGGCGCATGTTGAAAGAAACTGTCAAGTGGAATACCCTATACCAGCTCCAGCTATTATATTGACTATGTTGACCCATATGCTGTAGAGCACATCATTTGAATATAATGAGATTTGTGTTAAAAGTAAATATAAATGGGAAAATGGTTCCTTCCATGATGAATTGTTGGACCTGGCCCTTTTGGCAGGTTCACCCCTAAACTTTTTGCATTTATCCTAGCCTTTTTCCCTATGTAGTGTTAGTGGTTTTAGGCCTCTAGGCACTTTAGCACTGTGTCCCAGTGTAAAGTGCGTGCGCTCTGTGTTACCTTTAGTGAGACTGGCCTGCCCTCCCATAGGAATGCACGGGGGATATGTGAGTCCATGGTAATTCCTGGTGTAAGGGGAGTGCAGGGTCAAGTTTAGTATGTGCGAACTCGTGAAAATAAATGCTGCGCAATGGTGTGTGCAGATTTATTGTGACTGGTGGAGACGTGCCATTTTTAGAAGTTGGCATTTCTGTGTGCTGTGTGCCCGCCTGCCTGATGCGGAGTGCATGTCTGGCTTGTGATTGACAGGTGCTGGATGGTGTGGGGAATTCCAGGAGCCAGGGTGAGTCAGCCCAGTGGTGAATAAAGAGATCTGCATCTAGATGTGAGGGAGGAGTTGCACCTGGGACCTGAATAGGACTGTGCCTTCCCTCCACAATGCTGGCTCCACCCCCTGTGGTGCGTCTGAACACCTAGCCCCCACCTGACAATGAAGAGAGGAGCTGAGCACAACAAAGTGCTCCAAAGCTCCCCCAAACCAGTTGCATCTGGTTTACCCCTGGCCCTGCACCTTTGTGACAAAGGAAATCTGTGTATAAGAGAAGGGGCTGTGACCCCATGAATGTTATGCTCTGCTGTGCTGGTCCTGACGATGGGGGCTACTGCTGCTGGTCTCCAGGAGGAACCGCCACAAGGGACTGCCTCCCTGCTGGAGGGCCCTTTGTGCTGGCCTGTCTGAGCCCAGCCTTGTGCCCCCTAAACTTTTCCTTACTTGGAAAGAGCGCTTTTCTCTTTACTGCTGGCCAGAGCGCTCTATTCTTTTCCCTGGACTTTGGGGTTGAAGCGCCTGGGAGCGCTTTATTTCTCCTTCTAAAGGAGCGCTTTACTTTGGTGCCGAGGAGCGCTGTGCTTCTGCCCCAGGAGGTCTGCTGGGGGCCTGCAGCGCGAAGCTGCACAGTGTAGGATTCCCCTGGACTTAACACTTCTCTTCTGGCCTTGGGAGCGCGTTGCTTTTATTTTGGATAGCGCTTTATTTTTAATTGATGATGAGCGCTTTGCTGTCCTGAGGTGCGCTTCCATCCTTGGGCCTGCAGCGCTGAGCTGCAATCGATTCTGAGGGAATCCCACCATAGCGATTCCCCCGCGTTGCTGAAATCTTGCAGGAGCCCACCCCGCATTATGACCGCCTCTTGAATTTAATTAATAGCGGGTGCCCACCCCGCAGTTTTGCGCCTCGCAGCGGGAGCCTACCCCGCAATTTACCATACTTTACACGGGTGCCCACCCCGCATATTGGCTGTTCTAAATACCCCCAGCGGGTGCCCACCCCGCCGGGGACTTTATGTAGAAATAACGGGAGCCTACCCCGTATTATCACTGCCGCAGCCCGGGCCAACCAGGAAGCCAGGCAACCCACGCCGAGACGTGGGTGGGGCCTGGCCAGGAGAGAAGGAAGTTCCAGCCAGCGAGCCGGGAAACGGAAGCTGAGCCCAACCGGAGGAGTGGGACGTGCAGAGAAGCCGCCGAAGAGTTGCTGCTGTGGATGGCGGGCCTCCCATAAGCTGAAGAGAGCCCGCCGGTGCAGCAGCCTGGGGTGTTGTTGCTGTGTGCGCGCGCCAACGCTTTACACATTGCCTCCGGGATAAGCCTGACTGCTCGTGCCAAGCTACCAAGGGGGTGAGCAGGGGTTATCTTTGGCGTGTAATTTCCTCGCCCTGACTAGAGTGGTGGTTTCTGCCTGACTTTGGCAGAAATCCCATTTCAAACATTGGTGATTTACGGTGAGATAGGACTTGCGTTTGCGCAGTACCACAGCGACAACTGGCTGCACTACAAAACTCTTCATTTAGATAATCACGTGTTTGGGGATTATTGTTTCTGAGTTTTATTTTAATTCTTCTCCTAAAAGTGTCATTTTTGAATTATGTACTTATTTCAGCTCAGACACCTAGGTCCCTTGTGTTGCACGTGTCCCTGAGCGTCCTGCCAAAATGGAGTCTGATTTTAATTTCTGTGGTCTGTTTAGATACAGTATGTGGGAGTTGGTTGAGTTTTGTGAGGAGAGAGACATAGCAGTGAGTGGGTCAGACTCCCAGTCAAAACTTAGGGAGAACCTGATCTAATGGCAAAAGGATGAATGGGAATGTGAGCGCAGTGAGGAGGAGAGGGCCCGGGCCGCATGCCAAGAGGGTGGTGGGTCTGAGGGGAGCCATGAGGAGTCTGAAGAGGAGGAAGAAAGTGACAGGACAGGGACACCAGTAGATAGTAAGGACCCCATAGATAGGGAGTCCCTTGCTGGGTCCAGTGTCGGGGGCAGCGTCCCATCCCTTTCCCTGTCCCCAGAGGAGTGGGTAGATAGGAGGGAAGAAAGGGAGCATCAGCTGGCTTTAGAGAAACTCCAGAAGGAGAGCTATGAGCATATGGAAGCTCAGAAATTGGAGTTGGAGCATAGGAAGTTAGCCTTTTGAATTTAATTATTAGCGGGTGCCCACCCTGCAGTTTTGCGCCTCGCAGCGGGAGCCTACCCCGCAATTTACCGTATTTTACACGGGTGCCCACCCCACATATTGGCTGTTCTAAATACCCCCAGCGGGTGCCCACCCCGCCAGGGACTTTATGTAGAAATAACGGGAGCCTACCCCGTATTGAAATCACTGCCGCAGCCCGGGCCAACCAGGAAACCAGGCAACCCACGCCGAGACGTGGGTGGGGCCTGGCCAGGAGAGAAGGAAGTTCCGGCCAACGAGCCGGGAATAGGAAGCTGAGCCCAGCCGGAGGAGTGGGACGTGCAGAGAAGCCGCCGAAGAGTTGCTGCTGTGGATGGCGGGGCTCCCATAAGCTGAAGAGAGCCCCGCAGGTGCAGCAGCCTGGGGTGTTGTTGCTGTGTGCGCGCGCCAACGCTTTACACATTGCCTCCGGGATAAGCCTGACTGCTCGTGCCAAGCTACCAAGGGGGTGAGCAGGGGTTATCTTTGGCGTGTAATTTCCTCGCCCTGACTAGAGTGGTGGTTTCTGCCTGACTTTGGCAGAAATCCCATTTCAAACATTGGTGATTTACGGTGAGATAGGACTTGCGTTTGCGCAGTACCACAGCGACAACTGGCTGCACTACAAAACTCTTCATTTAGATAATCACGTGTTTGGGGATTATTGTTTCTGAGTTTTATTTTAATTCTTCTCCTAAAAGTGTCATTTTTGAATTATGTACTTATTTCAGCTCAGACACCTAGGTCCCTTGTGTTGCACGTGTCCCTGAGCGTCCTGCCAAAATGGAGTCTGATTTTAATTTCTGTGGTCTGTTTAGATACAGTATGTGGGAGTTGGTTGAGTTTTGTGAGGAGAGAGACATAGCAGTGAGTGGGTCAGACTCCCAGTCAAAACTTAGGGAGAACCTGATCTAATGGCAAAAGGATGAATGGGAATGTGAGCGCAGTGAGGAGGAGAGGGCCCGGGCCGCATGCCAAGAGGGTGGTGGGTCTGAGGGGAGCCATGAGGAGTCTGAAGAGGAGGAAGAAAGTGACAGGACAGGGACACCAGTAGATAGTAAGGACCCCATAGATAGGGAGTCCCTTGCTGGGTCCAGTGTCGGGGGCAGCGTCCCATCCCTTTCCCTGTCCCCAGAGGAGTGGGTAGATAGGAGGGAAGAAAGGGAGCATCAGCTGGCTTTAGAGAAACTCCAGAAGGAGAGCTATGAGCATATGGAAGCTCAGAAATTGGAGTTGGAGCATAGGAAGTTAGCCTTTTGAATTTAATTATTAGCGGGTGCCCACCCTGCAGTTTTGCGCCTCGCAGCGGGAGCCTACCCCGCAATTTACCGTATTTTACACGGGTGCCCACCCCACATATTGGCTGTTCTAAATACCCCCAGCGGGTGCCCACCCCGCCAGGGACTTTATGTAGAAATAACGGGAGCCTACCCCGTATTGAAATCACTGCCGCAGCCCGGGCCAACCAGGAAACCAGGCAACCCACGCCGAGACGTGGGTGGGGCCTGGCCAGGAGAGAAGGAAGTTCCGGCCAACGAGCCGGGAATAGGAAGCTGAGCCCAGCCGGAGGAGTGGGACGTGCAGAGAAGCCGCCGAAGAGTTGCTGCTGTGGATGGCGGGGCTCCCATAAGCTGAAGAGAGCCCCGCAGGTGCAGCAGCCTGGGGTGTTGTTGCTGTGTGCGCGCGCCAACGCTTTACACATTGCCTCCGGGATAAGCCTGACTGCTCGTGCCAAGCTACCAAGGGGGTGAGCAGGGGTTATCTTTGGCGTGTCATTTCCTCGCCCTGACTAGAGTGGTGGTTTCTGCCTGACTTTGGCAGAAATCCCATTTCAAACATTGGTGATTAACGGTGAGATAGGACTTGCGTTTGCGCAGTACCACAGCGACAACTGGCTGCACTACAAAACTCTTCATTTAGATAATCACGTGTTTGGGGATTATTGTTTCTGAGTTTTATTTTAATTCTTCTCCTAAAAGTGTCATTTTTGAATTATGTACTTATTTCAGCTCAGACACCTAGGTCCCTTGTGTTGCACGTGTCCCTGAGCGTCCTGCCAAAATGGAGTCTGATTTTAATTTCTGTGGTCTGTTTAGATACAGTATGTGGGAGTTGGTTGAGTTTTGTGAGGAGAGAGACATAGCAGTGAGTGGGTCAGACTCCCAGTCAAAAATTAGGGAGAACCTGATCTAATGGCAAAAGGATGAATGGGAATGTGAGCGCAGTGAGGAGGAGAGGGCCCGGGCCGCATGCCAAGAGGGTGGTGGGTCTGAGGGGAGCCATGAGGAGTCTGAAGAGGAGGAAGAAAGTGACAGGACAGGGACGCCAGTAGATAGTAAGGACCCCATAGATAGGGAGTCCCTTGCTGGGTCCAGTGTCGGGGGCAGCGTCCCATCCCTTTCCCTGTCCCCAGAGGAGTGGGTAGATAGGAGGGAAGAAAGGGAGCATCAGCTGGCTTTAGAGAAACTCCAGAAGGAGAGCTATGAGCATATGGAATCTCAGAAATTGGAGTTGGAGCATAGGAAGTTAGCCTTTTGAATTTAATTATTAGCGGGTGCCCACCCTGCAGTTTTGCGCCTCGCAGCGGGAGCCTACCCCGCAATTTACCGTACTTTACACGGGTGCCCACCCCGCATATTGGCTGTTCTAAATACCCCTAGCGGGTGCCCACCCCGCCAGGGACTTTATGTAGAAATAACGGGAGCCTACCCCGTATTGAAATCACCGCCACAGCCCGGGCCAACCAGGAAGCCAGGCAACTCACGCCAAGACGTGGACGGGGTCTGGCTAGGAGAGAAGGAAGTTCCGGCCAGCGAGCCGGGAAACGGAAGCTGAGCCCAGTCGGAGAAGGAGGACACGCAGAGAAGCCGCCGAAGAGTTGCTGCTGTGGATGGCGGGGCTCCCGTAAGCTGAAGAGAGCCCCGCAGGTGCAGCAGCTGGTGGAGAAGTGAGGCGGAGGGGGGCCCGAGGCACATGGCCGGTGCCTGCCCCGCGCATTAAAGTCTCCGCATTGCCACCGGAGGAATGAGACCAGAGGACGACCGGAGAGACAAGACCACGAGGGAGTCCCAGGTGAGTTGGACGTTACCCTCCCCTTCGCCAGTCCCTATTTCTCTTGAGCGGTCCCGCAGGGCAGCGGACCGCTCCAACGGTGGAAGGCATTTTCTTGGCCTTTAACTTCAGAGTACCCCGAGCTGGGCTCACAAGCACAGTTGTGCCCATTCCTACTTTGGGCTCACAGCGGCGCCGCAGCTGTGGGCCGCTGCAACACAGGGCATATTTGTTTATTCTTAGAGCCTGTGCGTGGCTCTATCGGGGGCAAGTTATCAGAAAGGTCCAGGTGGGGCCAGAGAGCACGTAGTGCCAGGCTTCATTTTTGGATACCCAGCTGCCCCACCAGACAGAGGGCAGCTGCAACGTTTGGGCCCAATTGTTTTCAGGGCAGAGTGGTGCCAGTGCTCCGTCCATGAGCGGCCCCGCCTGCCAGAGGGCCGCTCCAACGTTGGCATTTTTTCTTAGGGCGCATTGAGAGCCTGTGCCTCCTTTTAACATCTCCAGATGCCCAGCAAGTAGTGGGCAGCTGCACCGTTTAGGCACACAGTTATTTGGGGGCATGGTTGAAGTTAGGAGTGAGACGCACTCCTTCGCCCCCACCCATTCCCAGCTGCCCAGCAAGTAGTGGGCAGCTGCCACGTTTAGGCCTGAACTTTTGCACACTCTACTTTTGCTGCATGCGCAGCCATCCCTGACACTGTTGGACAAAGGGCATTTGAGCCCCTGTGAGAGGCTGTTGGCCTGGGGCCAGTTTTCAGGTGTTGTGACCCCGCTTGGGGTGCACTGTGTTTATGGATGTAAATACATATTGTATTCATACTGTGATGCCTATTGCGTAATGTGATTTAGGCCTAAGGTGATTATGATTGCATAGTGTGTTTCCAACTTTTACCAGTAGTTACTGGTTGTGCTCTACATTTAATATTTGTGCTACCTTTATAATTGATTTGTGATTGTTCTGACAGTGGCCCAATTGGCCCTGTCAGGTTTATATAATCCCCTGTAGATACTGCCCAGTGCCAGTTGGCACAGTGTAAATTGTGTGATTATTATCTAATGTGTTTATTATAATACAAAGGCTAATTTTATATGTAACCTTGTGTGGAGTTCCTTTTGTGTTGTGCCTGGGGTGTTGTTGCTGTGTGCGCACGCAAACGCTTTACACATTGCCTCCAGGATAAGCCTGACTGCTCGTGCCAAGCTACCAAGGGGGTGAGCAGGGGTTATCTTTGGCATGTAACTTCCTCGCCCTGACTAGAGTGGTGGTTTCTGCCTGGCTTTGGCGCAAGCCTTAGCCAACCAGAAATCCCATTTCTAACATGAATATAATGCTTCCAGAACTATGGTTGAGAGGCACTATCTCAAGCTTGAAGAGAATCTACTCTGTGTCAATGACACAGGTGTGGTAGACACTGGGGTTGACAAGGAGTAGCTGATGGTCTATATTGAAGTTGAGGTCCATTCAGGGGCAGGTTGTGCCATGATTTATGTAATGTAAGGGAGCACCAAGGTGCTGTATGTCTCTTGTGCGATTATTTGCTTGATTCTGGTTTAGTACAAGCACCAAAAACCTACATGGCTTGGACCACATCAGTTGCGTTGGGCAAAGCACAAGCTATACATCAGTCTCAGAGAGATCCTGGGACCATCCCAGATTTGCACAGTCTAGAGGGTAATGAGTGGAAAAGGGTAGACTCTGAGAAGGCACAGGCCATAGAATATGTCACTCCTGCTCAAGAGAGAGAGGAGAATGAGGCACCTGAAGTGGACACTGCCACAGTTGTAGGCCTTGTCCGCTGCTGGAGGACCTACCTTGGAGGAGTTTCACCAGGCACTAGATGAGTCCCTTGTGAGACTTTGGAAGAAAGCCTAGAAACAAGTCAGCAAAGTAGTGGCTGAAAGGCATTATTTTGGTGGGAGGATGGATTTATGTATAGAGAGCATGTGAATTGTGAGACAGGAAGTAGCAAGAAGCTAATGGTTCCCCTAGTTCAAAGTAGGTAATTTTTGTCATTGGCCCATGGTGTGCTTTTAGGAGATCACTAGGAAATTAAAAAGACCCAAGATAGGTTGGACTCTTTGTTTTATTGGATAGGGATGTACCAAGGCACACAGACAGGGATATACTAAGACACAAAGAGGTTCTGCAGAACTCATCCTACTTGTCAATTGAGCAGTAAGTCAGGAGGTAAGGCCATGCCCCATTGGTGCCACTGGCAGCAGTAGGTATTCCATTCGAGAGGGCGAGCATTTGACATTCTTGGTCTGTTTGGTTATGGTGCATCAATCCACCAGGTATTCTTAGGCAGTACCTATTGGGAGCAAAACTGCTATGGTAGTAGCCAGGGCATTCCTAGGTATATTCCCAAGGGTTGATTTCCCCAAAAGTTTATTTCTGACTGTGGAACAAAGTTTTTTTCCTCTTATAGGATTGAGATGTGGGAGCAAGCTTGCGTGACCTAACACTTCTTCACTGCATATCACCCATGGAGCAATGGGTTGATGGAATGTTATCCCCGACAGGTGTAATTCTTGGAAAATCAAGGCTCTCACCCACAAATTAGGCATGCTTTGTCATGGGAATTCCCACACCCAGACTTGTGTGAGTGAAGGTGGGCTCAAACACTTGTCTGTGCGAGTAAGGGTTTCTTATGAGAAAGAAGCTTTGCTTCTTGTACCACAGGGTTCATAAAGTTAAAACAGTTTAACATAGTCCCTTCAAAATGTGTTATTCCTTTCTGTCTTGGCTGTATTAAAAGAAAAACTCCAAAGGTGTTTTACAATAAATATGGGCTGTTTGTGCCCTACCTCTAATGTGGTCAGCATGTTTCAGCCCTCATTATATTTGCCCAGTGGGTCTGTGGCTTTCATTAGAACCATTAGGGGTTTCTGGCTATGTCTTTTTTGCTAACCCTATATATAAAACCACTGCGATGTAAAGTATGTGAGACTCTCCCATGAACAGATTCCACCAACTCTTGGAAAAAACACTTATTAGGGAATGGTACTTTGCATGTACTGTGGGTGAGATAGATCACAATTTAGCTTCTAGCGAAAATAAAAATGTTGGTTCAAAACCTTTTTAAACTAGACATGTTACAAAAATCTTGTGTGTAAGGAGGTACCGCACAGAGATACACCCCAAAAGAGGCACATAATATAAAGTATCCTGTGGAGCCAAGAGGCATAATCTAAAATTGGACTTATGTGTACTGATCATTGCCTATGGGATAGCCTCTATTAAGGACAAAAGTCCTTACCCACTGACCTGGTGGCATGCTTCATCATAGTGCTCCTCCTCAGGCCCCAAGGTGTGGTAACCCTGCAAAATAGGGGAGCTTTTAGGATGTTGTGTGAAAGACCATTATGGGATAGGGTTTGTCTGGGTGTAGTGCAGCACTAAAGAGAATAGTAAACTAATCACTAATGAGTGGGTACAGAGGTAAGAATTACTGCTAAAAATGCCTAATAGATGGACCAATTATCCTTTATTGATGTCCCCTAAAAGGCCTATTAAAAAAAGGGATTCACCTTCAAAAGGTCGACATGTTTCAGCCCTATGTACTGGACTAAGTGCAAGAGGGCTTTCTTCCGAACCTACATGACAGACTATACCCTGTACCAACATTTCCCAGTTGGGCGACAGTCAAGTAATGATGGTTTTCGACCAGCTATGGGTTCTTCTGGTGTTCACATTGTCCAGACATGATTATGGGAGGGTTGTAGAACAGGCAAACACATGAATCCAATATTGTTCAAATCATATTGTCATAACTTCCTGAAAATTGCATCTACGCATACACATGCATGGCACTATATATACATATGGTGATCTCACATTGTAATGCATGTACAAGGTAGTGATACATGAACACACAGTGGTTTCAGTAAGTGTCTCACCAGAATGAGGGATACTATTGTTTTTGATTTTATGACAATATGATTTGAGAATATTGGATTAATGTGTGTTACCTGTTCTACAGCGCTCACACAACCAGTAAGCGGTGGTCTTGATGACATGAGTGTCAGAAGAACTCCTTGCTGGTCAAGTACCATCTTTGCTTTATTGCCACCCAACTGGACCATAATGGTACAGAGCATCAGAAGAACTCAATGCTGGTCAAGTACCATCTTTCCTTTATTGCCACCCAACTGGGCTATATTGGTACACAGTATATTCTTTTAACAACAGGGGCCTTGTCAGGTTCCCAAACAATGGATGCACAGCATCTCAAATGTATTCGAACAATCCAATGAAGTTCAAACATTATTGTCCAGAAGTTAACCAATTTATTCCAAAAGTAATCCATAGTCATCCATATATTCAACCAGATGTTTTCATGTTCCACATTTTTCAAAGGTTCAACGAGTGCCTATATAGGCTTGCTCTTAGACCCGTGGAGGTTCATAATTCCTCATAATTCTATGTGAAAGTTATAGTCCCAATGCATTTCGAGCATGAGATGGCCTTCTTCAGGGGTAATTCGATGAAAGAATCAAAATGAGATCCTCATATTGCCAGCACACAACTCAAAGAGTATTTTTCAAAACAATTCCCTTATGATTAAATACAAATAATAAACTCCCACAATAAACTACCATAATAAAGATCAGTGACCTATACTCGTTAAATAACCTCACCCCCAGAGCAAGACGTACATACAATTGTGCGCAATCCCCCACGCTTCTGACCAGTGCTTTATGAGTATACATCATGCTACCTAAATATACGCAGGTTGCACCAGATCATGACCACAGATCTTACACAATACCACCAAGCCGACTGCATACCATTAGACATGAAACAAGCGTTTGACACGCTGATGTGAGAATACATGTTTAAGGCCATTGCACGCTTTGGTTTACCCCCGAGTATGTCAACTGGATAAGGTTATTGTATGCTGCTCCAACCGCAAGAGTCCTGTCTGGGAAATGTATCTCCAGGGAATACTGCATCCACAGGGGCACACAACAGGGCTGTCCCCCATTCTGTTTGTCTTGGCGCTGAAGCCATTGGCACTCTGGCTGCGATTGGAAGCTACACATTGCAGTATACCCATAGGTGCTGCGATGCACCTGATATCGGCCTATGCTGATGACCTAATCATATATGTGACAGATATGCTAGGGGGACTGGGTCCCATTCCCCGTATCTTTGCCGACTTTGAATTGATTTCAGGCTTGGCTATTAATGAATCCAAATCAAATGCTTTCTTTTTTCACGACCGCTTGTGCCCAGATAGTATAATCTTTGGGAGACTTACACTACCAACGGCCCCACACACCTTTAATTACCTGGGCATTAATGTCTACCGCTCACAGGCGGACCTATTGGAGGGTAACTTCAGTAAGGCTATTCGGGGTATACGATCTCAGGTAGCCTTTTGGATCACGCTCCCCTTGTCAGTTAAAGGGCGGGTGACGCTGTCAAAAATGGTGGTACTTCCTCGTCTTCTGTACTATTTCGTGAATTTGCCTTTACTGGTACCATCGACCATTTTTACTACACTTGACACTATACTGCTAGAGCTAATTTGGGGCGCGGGCCGGCGTAGAATAAGTTTGAAGAAACTGCAGATAGATACACGTAGGGGCGGCCTGTGTGCACCAGACTTTAGGGCTTATTATTACGCGTGCCAATTGCAGTGGTTATCTCACTGGAAGGCAGGACGAAACTTAAAAGAAATTGGCTATACTACTAGACATATAGAGCAGGGAACTCTCCACACTTTACTCTTACCAACTAGCAGACCTCCCTCGACTTTACCACCCCTATTGCACACTGCAGTGCAATGTTGGAAAAAAGCCCTAACATACACTACCGATGGAGGGTGTTATGCAGAAAATATCCCATTACTAGGAATACCACTGGCGAGCGGCAGATTGACACGACAGACGATTGGACCCTGGCTGGACACGGGGGGTGGAGACTATTGGGGCATTATTCGAAGGGGGGATACTGATGGATCATGATGCCTTTATGAGACACACGGGAGCGCCAACCGCACTATACATGAAACATGCAACCTTACTGCAATATATTAAGAGGCAGTAATCTCCGCAACGAGAGGAACCCCAAGTGAATGAGCTAGTAAAGTATCTGTATTTGATGGGACACAGCAGTCATCTTATTAAGTGGTTATATAGCAGAGTCCGCATGCATGCCAGACTCCCCCTAGAAAACATCCGAGTGCAGTGGGCGACGGATATGGGACAAGAGCGCACTGACAGGGAATGGAAACATGTAATAGAGTACCCTCGGAAAATACCTCGCAATGCTAAATTCAAGTTTATTCAATGCATGATACTACATAGAGCCTATTTGACCCCGCATAGATTGCAGAGAATGTACCCGGCCACTGCCCATCAATGCCCCAGGTGTAAAACACCAGCAGCAGATTTACTTCACATGCTATGGGTGTGTCCCTGTCTTGCAGTTTTTTGTGGAGGGGTTACGAGATCACTCGAGGGGACTACTCATCTGGACTACTCATCTGGAGTGCTTATTAGGCATCCGTAGACATCTGAATAAACAGAAGGTCCAGCTATGGTTTCTGGACCTGGCATTCATAGTTGCTAAAAGGGCCATCACTATGCACTGGAAGCCGGCCAAAGCCCCTTCATTGCACATGTGGCACAGTGAACTGTCCAGGTGGGCAGGTGCGGAAAGTGCGGCACTGCGCAGGGAGGAGGCCCGCGGCCTACAGAAGACACCAATATCCCTAGACTGGGACACAAGAGTAGAAGCACATAAAAGTAATGATCCTGAAGACATCCCTGATGCTCCGCACACACGACCATAGAACAGTGGAGCTTTTCCTTGTTTTCTTTATTAGTTAGCTAGTCAAGGCTGGTTAGGGATGCAGCAATGTAACCAGTTAATGTAGACTAATAAAGTCTGTTTGTAGCGAGATATATCAGCAGGATAATATGTTTGGTAGCCAGAGCATGGGGGTGGGGGGGTAGGAGTTGACAGGGTGGAGGGGGGGGGGGGGGTTGACAGGGTGGAGGGGGTTCACGGGTGTCAATTGCACATAGATATATGTGACATGATCGATGCCATAACACATGGGCAGGTGAGCTTTGTGTGGCTTTCTCTTCCCTTTTCTTTTACCCCATTGCTTCTGTTGTTGGATATACTGCTTCTTATATGATGAAGATGCAGGTGGGACATGTATATTGTTGTGTAATCTGTGCCAATGGTGTGCTTAATATGTGGTGGAAGAATAAAAAAACCCAATAAAGTTTGTTTAAAAAAATAAATTAAAAAAAACGTCATGCAACATGTGTGTTATCTCTCACCTTAATGTGCACTAAACAATAAGCATGCTATGAAAATGCAATGTGTATCTAAACAGTGCCCCCAAATCAAAATGTATTTATTTAAAAGACCGTACTTAAAAATTGTAAACATACCTTCACCAAGTCAATACGTCACGCATTCCCAACCATTCATGTGTCCTCTGCTAAAACACCGCAAATATATTGGATATTTAAAAGTCGTGTCATGTGATAAAGGCTTATCACCTAACATGACTTTTAAATATCCGCTACACTAGTGCGGTCTTTTTAATGAATACATTGGATTGGATGAATACATTTGACTTGCTGTGCATCCTGGGTTGGGGAACCTGACGAGGCCCCTGTTGTTAAAGGCATGTTTTCACGCGCACAGACAGAGCGTGTTCCAGCAGTGCAAGCCTCTATTACTGCTTTGAGTATGAAAAATTATAAAGATTTAACATGTCGGTGTGCAAACTACCATCTCTTATATAATAGAGTATAATCTGCCATGTATGTCCTGAAGAAAGCCCACCTGCACATTTGTGTGCGCTATACATATGGCTAAAACATGTCAACCTTTTCAGAATGAATTATCCCCCTGATTTTAATCTACAATGATTAAGGATGATTGGTCCACCTATTAGGTATTTTTTTAACAGTACTTCTTTCTTCTTCTTCTTCTGTGCCCCTCTTTTTAGATCTGCCCACAGGTACCCTACCCCATAGTGCTCTCACATACATCATCCTAAGAGCTTCCATGTATTTGCAGAGTTGTAGCACTACAAATGCATGTATAGTAAGGAGGAGCCCTATGAGGAAGCATGCCACCAGGTTGGTGGGTGAGCGCTTTCGTCCTAAATAGAGGATATCTCTTACAAAATGATCAGTTCATATTAATTCATAGTAATCCAATTTTGAATGTAGCCTGTTGTCTCCACAGGATACGTTATGGTCTGTGTGAAACATGTTACAAGCAAGTGAAACACTGCCTACAGTGACACACACTACATTTACTGGGTGGACAGTGCTACTAACTTTTATACATGCATATTCTGGTGCATATATCTTGGTTTTAGGCTAATCGTTCTTAAAACGGCAAAAAAGGGGATGTCACACTATGGTCACACACTAGAATAAAGTAAAGAAAGTTGCAAAACTAATATAATGATTTAGCTGTTATTCATCAGTCTCATTTATCATTGAATTCACCATTTCTACATCATAAATATTAATTTGTTATAGAAGGAGGGGGTTACACAATATATGTGTTTTCGCAAAACCAATGATAGAAAACATGAGAAGCTGTCAGCCCTCTAGTATTTTCAGATTGGGCCCCAAGGAGGTAGATTTTTTTATCTAGTGGTATTAGCTCCAACATTTTATGACCTGATAAGCTACAATAGCAGTACACACAATGGCTTGTTTTAAGATTGCACCAGCTGTAATACTCTGTGGTTTCATTTTCTGGCCAGACACAGCCTTTGTGCAAGAGGATGGCTCTCACAGCAGGTAGTAATGATGCTGACTCCAACCAGGAGTATCCAAAACATGGGCACAATGAGGTATAACAACTTTGCACCTGGCTTTCATCAGCCTTTGTGAAGTGGCAATGAGATGCAGACAAATGGAGAAAGCACAGACCCGGCCTAGAAACGTCAACAACGTTAACAACAGAACCTGCTGGCTCAGACCCTCTTCCGCACGTCCACAAAATGGCACAACTTTGAAAATCGAATCCGCAATCCCTTGCTGGAAGGTCCTCATATAATTTTTAGGGCACCATCCACTCTCACTTCAATGTCTGGGTCACCACCTTATTAAAACAGGAATGCATTCATAATACTTCCACTGTCTGGGGGAGCTGCAGCTCTCCTTCATTGTGTGCCCTCTCCATTCTGAGTCCCCCAGGTTGTGTCAGGGCTCAAAATGTACTTTACAAGGCCCTTATAAGGGCCCCAGGGACTACATCCCCCTTGGCGATAACATTATGTTGTGAGGGAAGCATGCGGCCCCCTGAGCCATTAAAAGTCCCAGGGGATCCTATACCCCAGGGCAATATTATTATTTTGGGGAGGGATTATCAGGCCTCCCTCCTCGAATTATTAAAAGGCCTGGAGAACCCCATTCTCCGGGGCCAATGTCATTATTTTGGGGAGGAGGTATACTAGAGCCCCTCCCCAGAGCCATTCAATCATTAGGTCCTGAGGACACCTTCCACGGGCCCGATGTGTCATTTGGGATGCCTCCCGAATAGAGCCAGCGTCCCAGGAACCCCATCCCTCGGGACACTGACCTGTTCCCTGCCCGGGAGAGTGTGGGCAGGGATTATAAATCTAATTCCTTGCCGGTGCTCTCCTGGGCAGGGAGCATAGATCTGCTCCGACCCACAGGAGCAGAAACGAAAGCTAGCCCTGCCCTATAGGAGCAAACCAATGGAGCCACCTCACATTAGACACACAGTCTCGCTGCGCCATATGGGACACACATATATAAAGCACGCTCACAGTCGACATGCACAATGAATGTCAGTGCAAGGATCTGAGGGGTACAGTTCTGCTTCAATGGGTCGGTTACATGAGTGGGGCTGGAAGGCTACACTCGTGTCTGATATGTAAATAAATATCTATTCAGAATTATCAATTAATATGCAAAAAATAGCTGCACACCAAAGACCGCCTCATGTCAACAACCCAGACAGTAGTCCCAAGTCAACAAAATAGGGCACATTTGATCTGCCTCTCCTGGTCATAGAACCATTTCAGGACCTTGCATTACCACAGACAGGCCTAGGTCTCAGTGCACACACTGATTAGAGTGTTAACTGGGCTGATAAAAAGGCAGGGTATCAGTTTCATATGCAGTGGCATGACTCAGGTCAGGGGTGCAAATTCGTATACCATGCAGGGGACCCTCCTAGCATCATTTAAACACACACCCAGCACATGCAATGCAGGACATGCCAGTCAGAAAGCAGTGTAGTCCATGTAGAGTTACACACAGAACTCTGAAATGGCGTTCGTGCCTACAAATCTACCTTTAAATCTTCCAGTGACGCATAACACTATAGCTCAATATAGCTCATGCAAACGTACACCCAGCCCCCTGAGATGGAGTACCTGCCTTTCAATCATCCAGCGACGCACAACACTTTATCTCAAACATACTCCCAGTACTCTGAAATATCCTGCCCTTAGCACGGTGAAATGGGACACTTCTCTCCCAATCAGTCAGTGATTGACTGCACTTTAACTCATGTAAATGTATCCGCTGTACACTTGAATAGCCAACTACCACTCAGTCAATCATGCCTGTATTTTCGTTAAAAACATAGCCAATCTAGGGTTTCTTGACACTGCAGCTCAAATAATTAAAATGTGAGGATTTAATTTGAGAAAGGAAAGTTTTTTGTTTTTTTGTTAAGGGAGTTTAAGATGAAACATCACTGACAACATGGGATACAAAAAAGTGCTGGTTGAAACATTGTTCAGAAATGCAAGAGTGCGTTTTAAATGATAAAAATGTATTCTTTGCTCACTTACACAAAAATAACCCAATTCTTATTTGAAAAGCTCTTGAACTGCTTCAAATTTCACGTGTGCCAATTTTGATCATTTTGACAAGCCATGGTGTTTCTGCTTGTTTTATATTTCCCTTTTAATTGAACTGCCCAGCTTAGAGCAGCCATCCCTTCGGTGACTGATGCATGTGCGATGTGAATGTCCTCTGCATGGTGCGTTCCCCTGACCTGAACGCCCACATATGAGTGTATCCGGTATCCTGGCTTATATTTTGGCCCGAGAATCATGCTAATCTAAGCTTGTGTGCAGAGACCTCGGCCTGTCCCTAACTGTGTGAGATTGTGGACATGCCCAGTGACCTGAAGGAGGCACACCAAGCAGACCCTCAATTCGGGCAGAAGACTACTGTCCCCAGTGAAAGCATTATACCATGTCCTGGAAGATTAATTGTGTGACCAGACGTTTTTAGGTCTCGCCTACGCAGCGCACATGCGCTACATAGGAGAGACCTTTAGTCATCGGCACAGCTTTGCGGCCAAAAACGTGCATGCGTTCTATTGCCTTCAATGGCAATGCGTGCATGTGTGGCGATTCACTTGCGGGAGAGAGCGGCTGGTGCCATATGTTATCAATTATCGCAGCACCAGCCGCTTGCTCCCGCAAGTGAATCGCGCAGGCCCCCTCCTCTCTCTCCCTGCTGCTGCGCGAGCTTGTGCTTGTTTTCTCCCTCTCTAGCTCTCTCCGCTGCTGCCTCGAGCCTCTGTCTCTCCATACATCACTTCCCATCGTTCCTCTCCCGGTGTCCCTCTTCTTTCTCCACTGTCATTATCCCTCAGTGATTTCTTAGACTCTCCAGCTCCCCGCCCCCTCACATTCAAACTCTATTCTGTGCCTTCTCTCCACTTCTTAGTGGGAGCATTGATTAGCCGAGCCTGGCAGGCATCTCCCAAAGTGCTGCCTTCAAGGTCTGTTCAGACTTGTCGAATGAGCTGTGCATGAACAGTGTCTGCCTTCCCCGCCCCCTGCCTCCTCTTGGGTGTTAGATTCCACCTCCCACGTCAGTAGTTACCCGCAGGTTACTAATACTCGCTGTCTGCTTGCTCAACATGTGACCCCGAACATTACTAAGAATCACCCACGCGTCTGTGAAACGTCTGGATTTTACATAGCGCTCAAAGTGAGATTTTAAGCGCTCCCGTTCTTTCGATGCAGGGGGAATTAAGTTTGAGGGAGATTAAGTGATTTGCCCGGGGTGAGGCACTTTGGTGAAAAATGGAGAAGGTGGGATTAAAGAAAGATCGCCTGACCTCAGCTTGCCCCACTTGAGGCCACCCCAGCGTCTAGTGCTCACGCGGGAGAGCATGTTGGTGCCCTTGCCTGGCTGTACGGACACAGCCTAGATACCTTATCTATGTCTAGTGTGTGTAATGAGTAAGGCAACAGTTTACCTCTAGGTTCTAGCACTGTACTGTGAACTGGCATTTCTTCTCTAACACAGCAGGTTGAGACGTACTGGAGGTTGGCTTTAGGGAGGGTGGGTGTTGGGAGGGGTGGACCTTTCATTCATTATGTCAGGTGCGACATTTCCAGCAGGCAAATATATAAAACCTCGCCTAATCCAAATTTGTTGTCTTTCCAGTGAAAATTTCGACCTTGACGACGTGAAAGAAAAGAAAAGTGGATGATAAAACCTGAAAAAAGTAACAAATATGTTTATTGGTATTATTTTCTCACTAAAACTTTAAGCAGGAAATTACAACAGCAAAAGTTTATTTTTCTATTTTTCGTCAGAAAGCTCGCCATCGGACGATTCGAGCGAAGAGTTAGCACTTAGCAGCTTTCAGAAGTGTCAAAGGGGAGCACTTGGAGCAGTGTGAAGGACAATATTGGCTGATAGTATTGACCCCTTTTGAGCACTACCTGGTGTTGATGAAACTAGGCCCGCAGCCATTGGGCCTTGGCAAAAAAAGTATATTACCACACATGGAAAGGTGCATGCACTCGAGGAATCGTTCTGATCCATAAAAGTTCAAGGCGATGTTTGCAAGAAATCTTATTTTATTCCTTCTTCACTTTAAATCCATAAATATACAAAGAACATCCAGTCAACGCGTTTCGTTCAAAACATCTCTTTTGAATTTCATCAGGGTTCATATACATTGAATTAAAAAAGTAGCATCTTTTATTTAAGCAATAAGGTCATATGATAAGATTTCTTGCAAACAGCCCCTTGAACTTTTAAGGATCAGAACGTTTCCTGGAGTGCACCTTTCCACTTGTATTGATTTGCTTCTGCTGGACAGTGGTACCAAACAGGGGACTCTGATTGGTTGAAGCATAAAGTGAGGTGCAATACCTATGGTCCGTCGTTGTAACATTATTTCGTATGACTTTCAAAAAAGGTATTATGTATATATTTGTGGACACATGACCTTGCGTCAACAGGGCTCCCAGGTTCAAGATATTTTTAACATCTTCATTTGTATTTATTCATATTTTATAGTTGTTCCCCTTATTTATTTATTTATTTATTTATTTATTTTATAGTTTTACATAGCGAAAGTAGCAGAGCGCTTTACATGAGCACCAGTTACATTACGCAAAGACGCATTCCTTTCTTGGTAGGCATGGGGAGATTAAGTGATTCGCCCAGAATCACTGGCAGCTCCCCTTATAAGTATTTCATCCCATTTATTTTGTGTCTGGTGAAAAAAGAAGTTGCAAATGCTGCCTTTCCTCTATTTATGGCGGTTGGGTTTTATTGCATCAACCAGTCAAACATACAATATAAAATGCACTCATCAGAAAACATCAGCATAATTGTTTAAAGACAGGTGTACACCTGCAGCTATTTGCGTTTCAGTACTTTAAATGTGCACAATCGTTGGCCAGGCAGCCCGGTTTGAAGGTATCCAGAACCTTTTAAACGAAGACCTACTTAATTTGTGATTTTTCTGTTTTCAAAAATAAACACAGACAGGGAAACGTGTTATACGTCTCTACTTATGTGTAAACATTTGTAAAACCCGAAGACTAGACATCTTATGCACGAACTCAAGCAGTTGTTAGACGCTGGGGCCCTAGAAGGCCTGAAAAATATACTGTTATTGTTGCAAATTTCTAGACAGGTCATGAGCATGGATTGGAGGAGGGGCAGTCACCTGTCCATTTTCACAACTGCCTCTAGGTCGCTGTGGCTTGTGCAGGGTTCAACACGTGTCAGCCACACACAAGGCTACCACCCTTCAACAGGCACCGGCCTGCTGGAAAATCAAGAGATTTCCACATCGGTTGACCCGCCCACTCAGGTGTGCAATTATCACACGGTGTGATTTTGTACCTGTGAAGCCGGTGTTGGAAGGAGCCAATTGGGATATCTTTGCGGAGTACCCTGGAGGCGAGGCCTCGACCTGGCTGAACCCTTTTTGATTAATTTAAAGGGGCAGGTGCTCAGAGGGCGTGACACCAGCACTGCAGGATGGGTCTGATTGCATCAGTCAATTAACTTGTGCCAAATCCCTGACACAACTGGCAGATGGCAGGTGAAAGGGAAGGGTGGGGTCACCCCAGAGATAAGATTCAGACAGCCTACAGAGCACAAAGGGGCTTGGGGAACACTAACCCATGGTACTAGTCGCAGATTAATGGTGTGCTGTTCATCTGTCATGAGGCCCAGGGCCTCTTACCACTCCATCTGGCACTCCCTGCTCGTTGTCACTGGCACTTGCAGCAAGAGGTGGTACTCAATAAAACAGCCAACCCAGTATTAATCAACAGGGAAAAAGGCAACATGGAGTATAATGCTGGGGTCCAGGGTAGGCCCGGGGACCCAGATCGACAGCACATGTTGAAAGTATCCTCATAAGATATATTTACAAAGGACTCATTTACATAGCCAGTGGTTATCCTGAAAATATGGCATGGACACAAGTCTTGGACTGACACTGGAAGGCTTTGGCATGACAGCTCCCTTGAATACAACAGCTAATACAGACCCCTAGCCGATCCGGTCTGCCCTTGCTTTGCTCTTCACACGAACATCTGCACAATGACCAGTCTTACCCTCGCATACAAAGTCTTAGTGTATATGTTATCTTTCTATGTGAGGACAATAGGTTTACTAGAAAAGGAGGGGGTAAGGGCTGCATTTTTAATAAAGAAAGAAAGTTCCAGAAAGAAAAGATTTGTTTTTTGTCCACCTTAGCGCTTTGGTGACAAAGCTGTGTTACTTTAAATTATTTTAGATGCTAGCAGTGAGTTTTTTTTTCCTAATTTTCAAGGAGGAGCAGGCTTATCATTAATTAGGCAAACCTCAAAAGTTTCTCATTTGGTGCGTATTTTGGATATTATTGTTGTTGACGTAAGTGATTTTTTAGGTTTCGCCTGGCGTAGGCTGCGCACATGCGCAGTCTCACTGGTGAGATTTAATGATTTGGGGTATTTTGTGTAAAGGGCATTAAACCCCGCCCCTCTTTTCCATTGGCTGGCGTCACCGTTTATGCTAAACGGCGGCCAGCCATTGGAAAAGAGCTGGTTGTGACGTTTTTGTTCGGCTTTTTCTGCCGTCCCTCTTGGACGGCCTCGCCTGCTTTCCTTCTGAATTAAAAGGTTTCTTATCTTTATGGGGCCAAACACATGGCCCCATGAAGATAAGAAACCTTTTAGCAGGCGAGGCCCTCCAAGTGGGACGGCAGAAAAAGGCAAACGAAAACGTCATGGCGAGCGCTTGTTTGTAAATGCTTGCCATCCACAGTGCTAGAATGTCTGTGGTGACTGCCACACAGCTTCCGCCCAGCCTTGCAAGACAGGGTTTTCTCCGATACACCCCTCATTATCAGAATCTCCTGCAAAACGCTGCCCCAACTTCAAGAACTCTCATTCGACTAGGAGAGTACCAGTATCAAAACGAGTACCAGTAAGTTGCTGTCATTTAAAGCACTGCACTCTTCTACTACACTAATTCACACAATCATATTCAAAACTAAAGAAAGGGAAAAATGTGTACCACCCAGGGACAACCAAATCCCATCACACATTTTGAATGACGGTTCCTTCAAACGCACAGAGGGTGATAGTGCTACGGACGGAGCCACGATAATGGTTGAAAGTGCTATCCAAATGGAAATGACATAACAATGTAAAACACAATCTTTGTTGCCAGCTCGTCCTCTGTTTTTCTGTGTTTGTTGTTTTATCGGTCAGTTGTTAGATTCTGACATGAGCTGTGCTTTGGCGAGTGCGACGAAATAATGAGGGTGACTGCAGACTGTACGGATTAGACAAGTTTACATTTACCGCTAAATGTCCCTTACTTCTGCCAGTTTCTTCTTGGCGATGGCGCCAGCCCCAACCCCACGTCGATGCATCTTTCACTGCACTCACAGCCTTCAGCAGCTCAAGCAGGAAGTAAACTGCAATGTAAATCAAGGCGACGTAAGCAGACCGTGACATGCATGCGACATCAGAAGAGAGACAGAGCCAATCAGAGAGCGCGGCTGAGGACTGTGTTAGAGAGTGGTTTATTTAAAAATAAAATAAAAATAAAAAAAGACCATGGCCGCGTGCAGTGGGCAGAGGAAACACAGACGTCTCCGGCTCTTCTGAGGTGTTTTGTTTGTAAGGGGACACCTGATATGCCACCCTTGTTATTTTTCGCTTTTATTTTTTCCAGCTGGGTCTCAGGGCATAACAAGGGCTGGAAGGGGGGCGTTAGCAGAACAAACTTAGCCCCCTACCCGTGGTGGCGGCCGAGTCCGGCTGACACGTCCACCCTGGGCCTGTAATTGCGATCCGCAGACAGGAAGTGCCAAGTGGCTTTTCTTTAATGATTTTCCCAAGCACGCGCCAATTAGGGCAAAATATCTAAAAACAACAGAAAAATGAACCCTCTCTGAAACCAAGGCTCCCACCAACGGTCAACCCTTTCCTGCCCCACATCAGGGGCTGGGATGGACTATTCTAACTCCAGGGGGTGCAACAGTAGGGTAAGTGTTGGATAGTATAGGGGTAAAAATTACTATTCTAACTCCAGGGGGTGCAACAGTAGGGTAAGTGTTGGATAGTATAGGGGTAAAAATTACTATTCTAACTCCAGGGGGTGCAACAGTAGGGTAAGTGTTGGATAGTATAGGGGTAAAAATTACTATTATAACTCCAGGGGGTGCAACAGTAGGGTAAGTGTTGGATAGTATAGGGGTAAAAATTACTATTCTAACTCCAGGGGGTGCAACAGTAGGGTAAGTGTTGGATAGTATAGGGGTAAAAATTACTATTCTAACTCCAGGGGGTGCAACAGTAGGGTAAGTGTTGGATAGTGTAGTGTAATATTATGCGTTGTAATGGTATGCGTTGTAAAGGTAGTATGCGTTGTAATGGAATGCGTTGTAAAGGTAGTTTTTAAAAATGCGTTGTAGTGTCATGCGTTGTAATGCAATGCGTTGTAATGGATTTTGCGTTGTAAAAAATGCGTTGTAAGTGTAGTGCGTTGTAAAAGTTGCGTTGTAAAGGTTGTTCCCCATATATATATATATATATATATAAAGATATACATACCTGTAATGTCTATCTGTGTATTCAAGTATCTGTACACGTGTATAGATCTGTACGCATACTTATCCATATATATATTGTTTCTGTCGATATGCATATGTATCTCGCTGGGCACATATTGTATTCTCTATGAATACCCAGACAGAACCACGGATCTGGGGTGTGGTCGGGGTGGGGGCTGGGGGAAGGGGACGTGGTGTTGTGTGTGTCTGCCAGACTTGTTATTTCCAAAACGTTTACTTCTCCTGAGATAGCTTTCTGATTCTGGGAGGTGGGGGTCACCAGATGGGTATGGGACTGTCTCTGTGGGATGGGGGCTGTGAGATCCAGTATCTTCCGATGCCCCCACCCTTAGAATGCGTCTCGCCCTTGCGGGCGGGCTCCACCCCTGTGCGTGTCAGCTTGTGTTTCTGTTCAGATCTGAGGGTTGTGCAGTCACTATTTGTTTACAAGCTGTGACTGATACCTGCCAAAAATATACTTTGGCTCACACACTAGTGAGCAGTGCACTAAATTACTAAATGATTGTGTGACTAACCCGTCCACGAGAAGCCTCATATGTTTTTAGTCTAACATGTATGCTTATGTGGTTTTAAGGTGTGTCAGTGTGAAATTAATTCTAACCACAAACACATTAATGAAGGGTTGTGTTGCATTTCTGTAAAACTTGTTGCTCACATTATAATGGCGCTGAACTTGCGTGTGAGAGAGAGACTGGGTGTTGTGTGAATGTTGCTATGTATTCTGCGTGTTTTTTGTGTTTCTCTGTTTTACTATCTGCATTGCGGTGTGATTTGTTGTGTAGTGGTTTGCATGTGTGGTTCTGAGTGTTGCTGTACATGTCCTGTGTTTGTGTGTGTGTATGTTGCTATCTGAGCTGCCATGTGGACTGTGTGCCTTGTGTGTGTTTTGGACAGGTGGGGGCCTGTTCGTGTCTTGCCCAGAGCTGCCCCCTCTCCCAGCTGCTCTCCCTCAAGCCTTCTAGGCCCTGCTCCTACACCCAACACTACACATCTCTAGAGGTCAGACTGCTATCACTACATGGAGGATGAAAGATGCCTTGCTCCCGGTATCAAGAAAGAAAAAGAAAAGAAAGTAAGAAGAAAAAAAAAGAGAGGAAAACGGAGGTGAAGAAACAAAAGAAAGAGACAATGGAAAGAAGAAAGAAATAAAGAAACATCAAAGTAACAAAAGAATGAGGGAGAGTCGTGGTGAAAGGTGGGACTTAAGAGGGAGGAAGCAAGAAACAGTGACACTCGCAGCCATGGATAGAGTTGGCAACAAAGATCTCCTTTTCACGAGGGATCTGTGAAATTCACGAAATTTGATTTCACATAACAGCACGTAACTTTTGCAAAATGAACACAAAATTACTCTTCATCATGGGAAAGACAAGTTCGCCATTCCGAGCTATATCTTGGTGCGAAATGAGCGCTCATGTCAAATTATGGCACGAGGATGCATTTAGCAAAAGCAGCCGTGAACAGCAGCCACTCGCGTTTTGCCTTTCCAGTCGGTTTTTACCACAAATGGCACGGAATTATGTGAAATGGCATGATGGAGTCATTTCAGGAATTCCACATAACAGTGTAAAGCATTTTTCTAGAAATTTCACAGCAGTAATTTACATTTCACCAAAGCCTACTTTTTACCCCCGTAGAAGGGATCACATTTAATAACATGGCACTACTATGGTTTGAATCTATCTAGTTCACCAGTGTCTCTGTGTGAAGCCTCCCGTCAAACCAACCCCCGTTTCTTGTGGTGCACCCCAGGGCCCAGTAGTGGTACCTCCACATGTCAATATGTATTTGGAACCCCTGGGGCCACCACTAGCAGAGTAAGAAAGTCTCTGTTACCTCTGTGAACATGAAACCCAGTTATTCCTTTAGGTGTCCGGAGCCTCTGCCCACCCAGTGCTGCACTGTCTACCCAAAAGAAAATGACTAAAAAAGTAAATATCTAAATCTGAGCAAACAGAAAAACAGAATATGTTTCTCTTATCCCCAGAACCTGACAGGCTTCTGAACAAACATTGAATAAAAATAAGCAGGTCTGCTGGTTCTTAGCATCAAACTGTTTACTCTGCCAAATTCTTTGAAATCATGTTGGACCAGAAACGTAACCTAGAAGCCCCTTTAACAAGCATTGAAAATGCAATAGGTCTCGCCTTTGATTAAGTTAAAGCCATTTGCTTTGCTATGCAATACCATTAGCAAAGCAAATGACTTTAACTTAATCAAAAGCGAGACCTATTGCATTTTCAATGCTTGTTGTAATATGGAATGAGTACAGGCTGCAGTTACTTTAATTGATGTCTTTACCCCCAACCATAGAAACATTGTTAAATATATAAAACCAGTGGACAGATTTATAAAGGATCACCCAAGAGTAAATCTGACTTACACCTGGGAAACATTTGCGTTACTCCTGTGTGATTGACAAGCCAAATCACAAAGCCTGAAATAGTGATAGGGGCCCACGATATACAGATATTTAATCCACTCAGACTTTTGTAGATTATACAGTGATACTTTTAAACAAGAGAGTGTTACCTGAGCATGGCAGCAGATTGGCCAGAGAAATGTAACACAAATGTGGAAGACTTCCACTGAGGTATAGACCCAACTAAGAAGAGTAGAGGGGACACAAGAAAATTACTGCCTAAATACATTAAAAAAACATTTCCAATAACTCAGCCCAAGTCTCTCTTCGGTTGGATATGAAAATCAAAGTCTCAGGCTGTATTTATTCACTTATCAGGTTATAATACCCAAAGACCCCCAGCCTGGACCATTCTTCTCAAACCCAAACAAATCAATGACAAGTCATTAACCAGAGATTGTTATATGTATTGGGTCGTTATTACTTTGGAGGTTAAAACACAACATAATAAAGTGTCAAGTGAAATGTAAAGAAATCACATAAAGAGATAATACCAAAACATAACATATAGAGTACAGCACATTTAAGGAAATCTGTCAAATCACGAGGATACCTGCATTCAACTAAAGGTGATTCTAACATCCAGTTATATACAATGAGCCCCTCCTTGAGCATGTCCCAACCCTAAGGACTTAGACCGCGGAACCACTGGTGGAGGTGGCGGTCGGGGACTGCTGCACCAGTGGTCCGACTGTGGTATTACAACTACAGCGATTGGACCTCCATGGCACTACCTGGTGGTGGTGTGGAAGTATGAGGCCGCATTATGCTTGACAGGGCTGCTGCAGCCCAGCCAAGCATAGTATGAGTTTCCTCACTGCCAGCGGTCTCATGGCGGTGTTCACGCCATGAATCTGCTGGCGGTGAGGAAACTATGAGGGCCCTACGGGGCCCCATGGTGCTTCATGTCTTGGGGATGCCTGCAAGGGGCCACAGTCTGCATGCACATTCAGTTCCTGCAGGGCATAGACTTAACAGTCCATGCCATGCAGAAGCATGATTTGGTGTTCCTATTGCATGCCTTTTTCACAGGCACCGCCGTAGGAACACCAGAGGACCGCGGGCCAGATCAGCAGATAACTCCTAATCTGGTAGGTGGGGGTGGTCAACTTTGGCACTGCAGGAGTGGGGCCGTAGTGTGCCACTCTGCTTCCGCACCTCCAAAGTTGCAATCAGAGCCTTAGCATTCCCTCATCCACTCTAACCACACAGGTGAAACCACCTGTATCCCTGAGGGGTGGGCCTCAATCTTTGAGTCATGGTTGACCTCCCAGCCGGCCCCTCAACTTCAGTTAATTTCCTTGGAGGCCCTACTGATATTCTATTAAGGACCTCCCAGTGAAGTCTTTCACAGTGTGAACTCACCTGCTCCCCAGTTCAAGGGAGCGCAGGATACTTGAAAGCCAGGCCCCCTAAATAACACCATGCCAGAGGCCACCCTAGAGAGGCATCTCCGGCACCCTTTTCTGGGGATGGGGGAGATTGGGCCATCACTTGTTCCCCTTCGTGCAAACACAATCTCCCCCATGTCCACAGGCCAGTGCTAAGCATCACCTGAGAAGTACTAGGGACAGTGGCTGTAGCACTGATTTCAACCCTCCGTTGATCACCGCAGTGCCACTGCCCTCGTTTGGTGTAGGCGGAATTCAGAATTTGCTTAATTTTGAATGTCTGATGTCAAGATGTTTGCCAGCTTTGTTGCCAACTACGATTCTTAACTGCAATATATAATAAAACCTTAATACATATAGAGCAACATTTTATAACACCAACGTATTGCAAAGGGTAGTTGAAACAGCATACCACCTGAGGAAAAGCATTACAGCACTCACCAGAAAAAACTGGGGAAGGGAGAGTGGGCAAAAGAAAAAATAGAGCTGCAATTGGGCGACCAGGGGTCAGCTGTAAGGGCACCAGGGAGGAAGGGAAGGCCAAAAGTCCGAGCCTCACCAGATTTAATGCTGGTAGCCCGTGTCCCATGAAGCTCACCCTGGCCGACCCTGGACCCCCTGCCATTTAATTACACATACCTTTCAACAGCCCACCGCCCCTCCATTTCGCAAATGCACTTACTTCAAGTTTCCCTACACCAATTTTTACCAAGAAATCCAGGGAGTAAGGGCTGCAACAAGTGTGGGTAAATTCGCAAATCCTGTCACTGCTCATATGTGTTGAGAGGGACGAAAGAGAATGTATTTCAAAATGAAAATCAAAATATAAATCAAATCTTGGACTAGAGAGAAAATCTATTTTCCTAAGCCTACATCTTAAAAATGTGTGAGATTCCTTTTATCGCTTAACACTCCCGGCATTTGTATAGCACATTTGTTCTTATTTGAACATTGCGAATTTCATTCATATACACCTGTGTTTTCCTACCAGGGAAAGTAACACCTGCCTTGAGAAGAGTAATTTAACACCTCTTGTAATTTACACTTGGTTTCACGAATGGGGGCTTTACACAGTCAATTTCCTGCCCTGAAGTTAGACAGCATTTGCAAACTAAACTAGTATAGTTTCCTTATTGTCACACACACAGTTGAGGCCCGTTGCGCCATCGGAACGTCACTTTTTGTGACGTTCCGTGGCGCAGAAGCCTGCGTGATATTTATCAAGCAGCACTGAGCCACTTTTTGTGGCTTAATGCTGCCTCATAAATATCAGTCCCTTTAACGCAGTGTTCTGCGTTAAAGGGGCGTGCAATGGGTGTTGCTGGGGGCGTTCCCAGCAACATCCATGGCCTTTTGACACTGCCCCAGATTTACGAGAAATCGTAAATCTGAGGCAGCGCCCCAGGGGAGGCGTAAGGGGGCGCAACGGGGAGAAATATCTTTATTTCTCCTCGTTTTTCCTTTTTCTATGTGTGCTGCATTCTGCATCACCCATACAAAGAGGAAAAACCTCTTGTGATTATTTTTGTACAGAAAGGTTTCCCTTCCTGTACAAAAATATTCATCCCCGCAACGCAGGCACCCTTGCACCATGGTGCAGAGGTGCCTGCGTTGGCGCAGGCAGCCCATTGTGCGCCGGCGCAGGGGAAAAGGACAGGAATGCGTCGCATTTTATAAATACGGCGCATCCCTGCCCTTTTATTTTGCCGTAGGGAAGCGCAGCAGGAAGGCCTGCTGCGCTTCCCTACGGCAAAACCTCATAAATGAGGCCCAGAGTTGGGAGGATGAGTACATTTGGCTAATGCCTGTTTCATAGTCGTCAACAAATATTATTAAACAGATAGCCCAAGTGTCCCACTATTTAGTGAGATTTTCAGATTTGAACTTCTTTCAGACTACATTTCTCCGAGGAGCTCTAAAAAGTCAGGAATGTGTAGCAGGAATGGCTTTCAATATATATTCTGTACTGCAATGACAATAATGCAATGACACGGGCTCCTGAGCCAAAAGACAGGATATAATAAAGGTGAGAAAGATGAACTGTATGACACATAAGTACGTGATTCGGATTCCTGAGAAAGACTAGAAACAAACAAAGGACTGTTTAAGCCAGAAGCAGTCCCTGTAAGTGACTTCCTGGTCTGACGGTGTGCGCATTCCTTTCAGTTGTTTTGGACAATAATTACATATTTGTGCTGCTAACAGATTAAACAGTGGTTATCGCTGCAAAGAGTGCAGGGTGCATTACAGGAACACATGTTGCTTGATGAATGCAGTGTCATCATTTATTCTAATACTAAGTCATGTGTCATGCTGGTGACCTTTTTTTGGATGCGCTTAGTGGATGAATGCATATTTTTTAGGCTGCTGTTACTTGGTATAGGTGAATCAGCTGGTTTGGTTTCAAGACCTCAAATGCTCCCCTACTTAATGAACTGCAGCTTCTCGCACCTGTGTGGCTGGCATTCACTGTTGCAGGGCGTAGCTTGGTCAGTAAGACTGGAGGCGGTGTCAGCTTCATATTTTCCGATAATCATGCGGGCATATCATGCTAAATATTATATAAGAAGCAGCGCATGAGTGGGGCTTAAGCCAACCAGATAGCTTAATACATGTACCTTGTACATTTCCCTTCAGTTAGCCCTACATTTCTTCAGTTTTTTTTATCATACACTCTCTTTACTTGTTACCAATCGTTCATCGATGAGAGTTTCTCTGTGAATGTGTGGGGAAGGATTCAAGGTGCAGTGAGGAGCTATATAATGGTCTGTAGGACAGAATGGAAGAGAATGATAGGAGGCTCCCTATGAATAATTGGGGGCAATATAAAAAATTTGCAATGAAAGTATGGGTTTTGCATAGATTGCAAAGATTTGTAAACGTTGCAAAACTTTGTCTATGGATGAACATCTTTAAAACCAAGTTTTTGCATAATACATTTCTGGTTTTGTGAGATTTTAGGGATCTATGAACTTTTTATTTGAACACAAGGACTACTTTATTGAACTTTTGGGAGGCTTCATGATAGGCAGGTTAGGAAAAACTAGAGGCAGTTATGAGAAAGTCAAAGCCCCTGTCAACTAAGGGCTTCAGACTCATTTGGATAGAGGCAGTAGGCAGTCGGCTTCTGAATCAAATCCAATTACACTGTTACAAAAGTCTCAGCAAAACATGGCAAAAAAAATAAATTGGGATAGAACAAAACAAAACATGGTTAGAATAAATATAGCATTACTAATGCCGCCAATGCAAGGTAATTGAATCTCAATACAATTTCAATGCGTTTGGTTCCACTCTGATATTATAAATTGACTCACCCTGATTTCTGGCCACTTTTGATGATGCTTTATGTTTCTGTGTTCAAAGACAACTTTTTTCAATCAAGGATTTTTTTATTTTGTAGTCTTCGGATTTGAATACACTTTGTATTATTCGTCTTTCTGAGGCTCAATCCTTTTTAACGTGTTACAGTTCATTTGAATCCGAACTCCTATTTTTATTGCACTCATATTCAAAACGTTTAGAAATGTTTGGTGTAGACCTCAGTGTAGTACTCACGTGGGACCGGGGATTTTAAGGTTGAACAAATACTAGTCTTTTGTCGAAGGGCAGCAGGGTTTGGTGTGCCCTCATGCATAGAGATAGGGAGTTCCAGAGTTTAGAGCTCTGAACGTTCTACCTGCTGCTCTAGTTTTATTGGTTGTAGAAATCTGAAAAGTTTGAGAATGTTGTAGCAAAGTTCCAAGCCAAACAAGCATTGGCATAGCCAATAGGTCTCGCATTTGGGACCTTATAAGTGCTTAGCCATGCAACAGTTGATGTTGTTGCACCAAGGATATTGTGCTGCATAACTAAACACTTATAAGGTCCCAAAGGCGAGACCTATTGGCTATGCCAATGCTTGTTATTTGTATCATTAGGAGTCAGGCCGACTAGCCCAGCTTGTGTTAGGTTCTGCTGTTTTCCCACAGCCTTGCGCTGGAATCCTGTGACCATGTGTAGCATGTGTTGCACATGTACAAGGATACAGGTATGTGTGTGAGCATAACAAAGTACTGAGTCCTATGGGATCCCTTTTGCATATCCCCGGCATGTTATAGCATTAGATGGAGGATGGGGACAGCAGTCCCAGACAGTTGAAGTGTATTGCCTGCATTCCTTTGGCTGGAGGGTGGAGTTCCAAATATTAAAGTGAGGAGGAGGGAGACAAAGCTTCCCTAAGAAATTCAAAGAGATGTTTTGTTGGCAAGGGGCTTCTGAACAATTCTTCCTGAGCACTGCCAATTGATATATGATAAATGTGCGAGGTGGGCCCATCATTTCTGCTGAGAAAGGTGAGCACGTTACTAGGCCTGATTACTGCTTCAGTTGGGCAAATGACAGCCAGGTGCAGAGACCTTACAATTCATTGAGTTTGAGTTGTGTGTGCTCCAAGCTGGAGATAACCCCAGTACTGCCTACTGGGAGATACATTACACAAAGGCTGTATTTTTTAGTGCATCCTGATAAGGATGCATGAAAAGAAAACCAGTTCTGCAGTTTGAGGCAGTGGATAAACATCTCTGTAAAAGCTGTGTAAAAAACATCAAATCATCAAGTTCCAAATTGTTTATGATCAAGGAAGGGACTGCTGTGCTGCGCACTTAAAGGACTGCTATATGACCAGGACTGGTGTCTTGACAGCCGGAAGTGAAGGGACATAACTTGAATGAAGTCTGCACGTTCTGCTGGAGATGCTGAGGATCTGCCTGAAGTGCCTGTTCGAAGAGCCCTTCCTGTCTGCTATAAGAGGCAAGGGGTCCATATGGCTGTTAGACTTGGCATCTTTTGGCGTGTTTCCCCAGAGTTTTTGCTTTCTGACCTCCCAGTTTTGACTCTGTTGTTGCTGGCGTAGTGTTTCTGCGCACGTTTCTCACTGCTGATCAGTGGTAAAGTGCAAGTGCTCCTGTGGTAAATTGTGTTATGGATTGGTGTTTCCATGATTGGATATTTGATTTACTTGTTAGTCCCTAGTAAAGAGCACTGAGTGTGCCAGAGCCTTTGAATAAAATGCTACTAGCGGGCCTGCAGCACTGATTGTGCCACCCACGTGAGTAGCCCTGAAAAGGTAACTCAGACTCGCCATTGCAGAGGCTGCGCACAGTTTGTAACTGCCATGTTGACTTGGCCCGTGAACACACTTGGCAGTCCCTCACCTTCCCTTTTCTTACATGTCATCCACCCCTAAGGTAGGTCCAAGGTACCCCTGTGGACCCGGTGCAGTGTATGTGAAAGGTAGGACATGCCCTGGTGTGTGTGGCATGTCCTGATAGTGAACTACGGCCAATTTCGTTTTTCGCTATTGCAAAGCTACCTGTTCTTCGTAGGACAGAATGGGGAGTTTGTTTATAACATAACTGGCCCAGGGAATTAGGTAGGAAAATGAAGTTTAGTATGCGTGAACTCAGAATCTAAAGATGCATCTTTTAGTGAAGGTGATTTTTACATTCTGTATTTGAAAATACCACTTTCAGAAAGTAGGTATTTTCTTGCTCAGTCATCCTGTGTGCCTCTGCTGGAATGTGGATTGCCTGTCTGGGTTTTGGATGACAGAAGGCTGGGGAGCAGGAGTGGCTCAAGATACTCTAAGTGGGTCAGGAAAGGGCTGAATAGACCTGGGCTGCAATTGGGGAAAGGGGAGGAGATTTCCTTGCACTTCAAAGGGCCTGGTCTGCCTCTGAACATGCCGTCTCCACCTCCTGCCAGGAAGTCACACCAGAGAAGGCAGAACTGGTTCTGGATGGGCACAGACACTCTCTGCCTAAGAGATCAAAGGATTTTGGGATATAAATACTGAGGTCTATTCTCCTGAACTTTAGAACTCTTTTGGATCAAGAAGACTGCCAAGAAGAAGAGCTGGAGAAGCTGTGAGGAGGAACTACCACTTTGCTGTGTGCTTTGCTGTGTTGGCCTGCAGTGGCTGCTTCTGTCTTGGGCAGTGAAAGGACTGTACTGAACTTTCTGCAATCTACCTTTGTGAGTTTCTCCAAGGGCTTGAGGTAGAGCTTGCCCCCTCCCTGTTGAAGAAGTCTCAGAAACAGCAAAGACTTCAAGCTCTTCTGCCCTCCGCACTGGGGACTGTGTGTTTTGTGCTGCATCAGAGGAAAAAGCAACCCGACGCCGCTGCTGACTCCGTGTCCTGAAGGCACAGCAGAGGGCACCGCCGCAATGCTGCACCGCGACCCTCGTCTCACCAAAGACGCCTGCTGGTCACTGCCACCGAGCCGCTGCTCGCACCGTGACCTGTGGGCACCGCACTCTGTACCGCCTCGCTTCACGAGGATGCTTTGGTATCCGCGTCGTCGCCGCTCCACGCCAAAATCTACATCGCTGCTTGCACCGTGGTTCGAGGGCACCGCTTGTAAAGTTACACGACGCAACCGCCCTCATCCCCCACCGCAGCCTTGGCCTACCGATGCCGGCACCATAGACTCCAGTTCGTCAGCCGACGGCAGCGCTTCAGCCACAACGACGATGCTGCTTGCACCGTAACCTGCCAGCACCGCGACGAGCACCACCTTCACCTCGCACCGCGACCCTGGTCTCACCGACGACGCCATCTGATGCCGCCACCAAGCTGCTGCTTGGACCACGATCTGAGGGCACTGCACGCCACACCAGTGCACTTTGCACCGCAGCACCCGACGCCAGCGCTCCTGACTTCAACAGAGGGAAGTTGGACCTGCAACGCATGTGACTTCAAGGGCCCCAACGACTCCTGCACCAACCTCCAGAACCGACGCCTGCGGACACCGTGCTTTCTGAAGCTCAACGAGAGGTCGCCGACGGCCTGCATTTCTAAAAGGTACTGTTTGCGGGTCTTCCCGACACTAGCTGGCCCGCGACGCTGCGGTCAGCCAGAAATGTTTGGATTTGTTTGCTTACGACGCCGTTATAGCCCCCGACAGAGCTATCAACATCAAGCACCTATTTTTCAAGCATATTTTGATAATTGAAGATTTGTAAGTACTATATTGTGGATTTTTATCGTTTTTGGTCTTGTCAAATATATAAAAATATTGGATATTTTTCTAAAATGGTGTGGTATCCTTTTGTAGTGCTTACATTGTATTACTGTTGGTTATGTGCAAATGCTTTACACACTGCCTTTAAGATAAGCCTGACTGCTCGTGCCAAGCTAACAAGGGGGTGAGCAGGGGTTATTTTAGGAGTAACTTCCTTATCCTGACTAGATTGGTGGTATCTGCCCGACTTTGGCACATGCCCTAGCCGACCAAAAATCCCATTTCTCACATTGGTTGTCAGCGGTGAGGATAGGACTTGCGTTTGCACTTGACTTACAGTGATTGTTGTGCACTACTACCATATCGCAGAACATTACGTGCCACATACTGGTTCGTTTTCTTTTTGGCCTATTTTTGATCTTGCCAGTTTGAACTTGCTACTTCATCATGCCTGAATCAAGAGCATCATCTGTTGCATCCCTGGAAATTGCCTTTGAGGAGGATAGGTTGTAATCCTACAATGTCAGGGAATTGAAATCAATTTGCAAAAACCTAAAAGTACAAGTGAGAGGCCTCACTAGGAAGGAGGAGGTACAAAAGGCGCTGAGGGCCTGGGTAGCAGCCAGACATGCCAGCGAGCAGTCTGGTGATCTCAGTGGAGAGGTGGAGGAGCCTATTCCAAGGGTGGATGTGCTTTTGGGAGGGGGAGAACCCTCCTGGCCAGGCAGCAGTGGCCTGTCCCCAGAGGAGCTGAAGGACAAGCGGGAAGCGAGGAAGTTTGAGTTGAAGAAACTCAGGCTAGAAATTGAGAGGGAAGACAGAAGAATAGCCATGGAGGAAAGGAAGATGATCTTAGACTGTGAGCGAAGTCTTAAGGAGCTGGAGCTAAGAAATAGGCCCAGCTCAGATGGTGGCAGCAATTCGTCAAGACAGGCAGACAGAATTGTACACATCCCTAAGAATGTAGGCAAGGAATTCAAGAAGGGGGACAACATACAAAGGTGGTTTCTGGGTTACGAGACAGTGACACACATAAATGGGGTCCCTGAGGAGAATTGGGGAGCAGGATTGTGGCCTCTCTCTCCGGAAGAAGCCCAGGATACTTTAATAGCTTTGGATAAGGGGTATAACCTCAACTATCGCAACATGAAGGGCGACCTTCTCACTAAGTATGGTCTCTTACTCCTGAAAAGTACAGGGATCAGTTCAGGTCCAGTAAGAAGTTTGATGCCAACACTTGGTTGGAATGTGTGGATGTGTTTTGCCGGTCTCTGGATGGCTGGGTGAAGGGCAGTAATGTGACAGATTTTCAGTGGCTCTACAGTTTGGGAGCACTTGTCTAGTCTATGTTTTGCAGATCTGCGCCAGCACCTAGTTGATAGTAAGCTGACTGACCCCAGGAAGCTTGCTATGGAGGCGGACCGCTGGGTGAGTACCAGGATCCACAAGAAAGCCTTTGGGCGAGACTCAGCCAAAGGTGGGCAGGGTCCCCAGCAGAAAAGTGGGGGGGACAAGGGTAAAGCACAGGAGTTCACTAAAGGGCCCCAAACTAACACCCAGGGTAAAGGTTCCCATCCCCCAGGAGATAAGAAACAAGGGGTCTCGTCAAGAAAGCCTGCTGAGACCGCCCCCTGCAAGCGTTTTTCATGTGACCAGGAGGGTCACATGAAGGGGGACCCCAAGTGCCCTAAGGCGGCACAGCCACCCACCGGTGGGCAGTCCAAGGTGTTGGATAGTGTAGCGCTTGGGGAGGAGAAGTACCCACAGGAGGGTGGGGGCTCGCAGAAATGACCATCGTCTCACTAGGGGACAGTGAGATGGTCCCAGGAAACCCGGTGCACCCTAACACAAAGAAATACAGCACCTGGGTGGCCATCAATGGGAAAAGGGCATAGGCTGTCAGAGATACTGGAGCCTGTATGACCTCAGTCAGGTGTCACCTGGTTTCTGAGAAGCAGGTAGTCCCAGGGGCATTCCACCAAGTAATTGCAGTGGACAATTCAGACCGCCAGTGTCAGGTGGTGCAGGTTCTCTTCGAGTGGGGGGGGGGGTCTCAGAACCCTTGAGGGTGGTTGTGTGCCCTTCCATGCCTGTAGATTATCTGCTAGGTAACAACCTGGAGCAGTCCTTATGGAAGGATGTTGAGCTCAGGTCTCAATTGGAGATACTTGGGTTGCCAGAGTGGGCATGCGTGTCAAGTGAAAGGGCCCCTAAAGTTCCCACGGGACCGGGATGAAACGGACCCGAGGGGGATGCCCCGGTGCCTGCAGCGGAGCAGGTAGCTGAACTGGGGGCCATCTCTGAGCTGACCCATTGGCAGAAGGAAGGGGGTCCCACCAGGGAGGAATTCTTCAATGAGCAGAAGGAGTGCCCTTCCGTGGAGGGTTTGCGGCAGCAGGCTGCAGACCAGGCAGCTGGTGATTAGTCCGGATCACATCGGATCTACTGGGAGAATGATCTCCTGTACAGTGAGTCTAAGGTCGCTGAGCCTGGGTCAGCCTGTGTGCTTGTGGTACCCCAATGCTTCAGGACCTTTCTACTGGGTCTGGCTCATGACGTGCCTTTGGCAGGGCATTTGGGGCAGGACAAGACCTTTGACAGGCTTGTCACCTACTTCTCCTGGCCCCAAATGCAAAGGCAGTCAGATGGACATTGCAGGTCTTGTCCAACTTGCCAGGTAAGTGGTAAGAGTGGGAGGAAGGTCAAAGCTCCTCTCCAACCTTTTCCAGTGGTTGGAACGCCCTTTGAAAGGGTAGGGATGGACATTGTGGGGCCACTGGATCCCAAGACAGCCATGGGCAACAGGTACATGCTGGCCTTGGTGGACCATGCCACCCGGTACCCAGAGGCCATCCCTTTCAGGACAGCAATGGCGCCAGTAGTGGGCCGGGTGTTAAAGGGGATCTTTTCCCGAGTGGGGTTCCCCAGAGAGGTGGTTTCAGACAATGGAACCAATTTCATATCCAAGTATATGACATCCCTGTGGAAGGAGTGTGGTGTAACCTACAAGTTGACCACCCCTTACCACCCGCAAGGTAACGGTCTGGTGGAGAGATTCAACCAGACCTTGAAGGGCATGATTAAGGGTCTAACAGAACCTATGAGGCATAAGTGGGACGTCCTCTTGCCGTGCCTTCTCGTTGCGTACAGGGAGGTACCACAGAAGTCTCTTGGGTTCAGTCCCTTTGAGCTTCTGTATGGTCACCCTGTGAGAGGACCTCTGAGTTTGGTGAAGGAAGGCTGAGAGGCAGCTCCCAGGAAAACTCCCCAGGACGTGTTTAGTTACATGCTGGCCTTCAGAAACCAAACCGCCCGCTTCAGGAAACTCGCTCTGGCGAACCTGGAAGCAAGCGAGGAAGAAACGAAGAAGTGGTATGACCAGAATGCCACTCTGGTCGAATTGCAACCTGGGCAAAAGTTGTGGGTCATGGCCCCAGTGGAACCTTGTGCCTTGCAGGACAGGTGGACTGAGCCGTTTGAGGTGGTGGAGAGCAAAAGTGATGTCACCCACCTGGTGGATTTGCGGGCTCCCAGGAACCCTTTAAGGGTCCTCCACGTGAACCGCCTCAAACCCCACTTCAAGAGGTCCGAAGTGAGCCTGCTCTTGGCAACAAATGATGGGACGGAAGAGGAGAGTGAACCTCTCCCTGACCTCCTGTCTACCAAGGAGCACGATGGGTTAGTGGAAGGTGTGATCCTCTCCTCCACACTCAGCCCAGAACAGCAGAGCGATTGTCACCAGTTGTTGGGACAGTTTGCCCCACTGCTCTCCCTGACCCCAGGTATAACTCACTGGTGTACCCATGACGTGGACACCGGTGACAGCCCTTCTGTGAAGCACAAGATTTACAGGTTGAATGACCGGGTTAAGGCCAGCATTAAAGAGGAGGTCTCTAAGATGTTGGCGGCTGCTGCACCCGGTGCCACTCCAGTACTGCGGTTTTGTGTGGACTACCATGGGCTCAATGCTGTCACCAGGACTGATGCACACCCCATCCCCAGAGCTGATGAGCTCATTGATCGGTTGAGAGATACCAAGTTCCTCAGCATGTTTGATTTAACGTCTGGGTACTGGTAGATTGCCTTAACCGATGGGGCCAAGGAGAGGTCAGCATTTTCAACCGCAGAAGGACATTACCAGTTCCGGGTGATGCCCTTTGGGTTGAAGAATGCCCAAAGACTGTCCAGGAGGAGAGAGGCCCAGCATATCCTAAGGACTGAGAGACATCCAGAATGTGCTGATTAACTGAGAGTGAGTTATGAGTGACCGCCACAGCAGAGGGTTTCCCTGGTCTCTCATATTTGGGTGTTGCTGGGAACCCCTTCAAATATCTGTGCCTTTTGGTCAGGTCGGGGATGCACGTACCAAGGTTACTGAGTCATCCCGGTTGGGGGTTGGGCCTACAGTGGTTACCAAGTCAGGCCGGTCGAGGCTAAAGCTTCCGTCATCTATCCATGGAGGGTCAACAAACACAAGAAGAGAGAGAGGTCCTTAAGACCTATTGTTTTGTCCTCCTATTAATAGCTAAACACATAGAAACGAAGAATAGTGATCCGCATATCTGTCAATACTGATTTGGGACAAATTTGTCACTGGGAATTGCAAGGGCCTCACCCACACAATCTTCGCATGCTTCATCATTGGGCATTACCATACTTGAACTACCATGGGCTCAAGTGGGCTACAACAAAAATTGTGGGAACAAAAGTTTTTCCCAGTGCCAGAGAAAGGAAAAGCTGAAAGAGTCTTCAGTATCCCTAGGTATTATTTAATTTGTGGGTAGCTTGACTGGTTTAAAAAGGTTGCTAGAGATGGATTGTGGCTATTAGTACCCTTTCACCTGATTAGTTCCACATATTTCAGCTGTTCAAATCAGCCCACTGGTTCTGCAGCCTTCTTTAGGACCAATTCTTTGTAAGTGACTATGGGTAATAATAGGGGGGGGGCGTGGCCAACTACGGCAGGATGACGGACGTGACTTAGAGCCGCTCTCTCAGTAGACCTGCCATCTGGCCCCATCCAACTGTTGGCCCTCACCAAGCGCATACCTGGCTGCAGAGGGACACAGGAGAGGAGGTGTGGGTCGAGAAGTGGGTCAACTTTTCCCGGCCCAGGAGCAGTGCGGAGGCCATCTGGTGTCCCATGTGGGACCGCGGCCATGAGGCTTGTGAGGCTGCTGGGTGCGGGCGGTATCGGCCCCTCGTGAGCGTGGCACCTCCCGGGGACAAAAGACCTGCGCAACTCAGGGGCATCCATTCCTGATCCGGCTTTGGCCTGCAAGAGCCCCTCGAAGAGTAGGGATGGGCTGGGGCCACCACATTGGTGCACTGATGCCCTGGGTAAAGTGCAGGGTCGTAGCTGCAAGGCAGGACGAGCTGCCAGGAGTGAGCAGCGATGGTCCCTCGGGGCATCTCACACCGCCTTGGAGCAAGAGGAATGAGCGAATGAATGGTGTCCCATTTAGACAATATATAGTCTGCCGCAGGATATCCTGGTGAGTTGAGGTGGCCCAGGACAGTGTGCAATGGTGGGCGGTAGGAGACCCACATGAGGCCCCAGACATGGATCCATACGAGTCCATAAAAGGTAGAAGGTAGAAGGCAGCAGCCTCTTGAATGTGCAATGCACCTCCCCTGGAAAAAGTGAGGCACAGGACAGAGCGAGATGCCCTGGTGAATCAAAATTGGTGGATGAGGCACAATTCCTATAGAGGTGGCAGCGCTGGGAGAGCAAGACTGGTATATTATGAGTAGGGCTCCCGGTTTTATGGTATTTATTTTTTTGCCATTTCCGTCTGTATTTATCCATATTTATTTTGGGTTTTGTGGAAAAAGTAAGCTGAAATTAGTATATTTCCACATTTATTTAACCAATAAATATGCACTCATGCTTGAATGTGTGCCAGGTTTCAGTGATGTGAACACCCACAGAAGATAAATCAGTGCACCTAGATGAAAATATGCGCATTTCAGTATCCACCTTGTGCATATCTACTCCTGTTTAAACGCTCCTTACTAAAATTCCTTTCTTTTTTGACCCCCTTATCTATCAATCCACACATCTATTGGCCTGGCAGTCATGGCAGACAGTATTTAGTATTACTCACAAAGCAACCCAATTTCCGTTTTTATCTACATTTAAAAATAAATACAGACTAGAAAATGAATGATTTCTGTCTGTATATATCTGTAAAAATCAGTAAAAACGGAAAACAGGGAGCCTTTATTATGAGGAATAACTCTGCCAAGCGGGACGTGAGGAATGTGCTGGCCAGAATCTCCTGTTGCGTAGTTACTTATCTATTCTGACAAGATAGCCCCTCCCCCACCAGGGTACTGACCCTAAATTTACAGTGCCATGAGACTGCTTGTGCCCCCATCAAGGACAAATAACTGGCATACATAGCCCTGTAGGGTGCGGTAGGCTTTGGAAGAAGGCACAGTGTTGTATTCTGGCCACCCATGATATAATTTGGGCTGCATATGCCCCTCGCTGGCATGAGAGGGACACAAGGAGGTGGGGGACATCGACCTACCTAAACAAGGTAGCCCTGCCTGGGTCTAGCCCTTGCTGGGGGTGCTGTGGGCCTGCTTGTGCCCACCTCGGATATAGCAGTCGGAAATCTATTGTCATGAGGGGTGGGGCAGGTCAAGGAATTGACTCAGAGACGTATTCACACCGCCTACACGGTCCTCTAGGCCAATTTGGCTTCTCCAGGATGAGGTCGGTGAGGAATCCTCTACCGTTTGGACTGCTCATGCCACTCTGCTGAACAGTCTCTGAGATAAGTCAAGGGAAAAAGCGGGTCCTTATGAGCCAAGGCCGATGGGTCAGACCAATGGAGTGGAGTTGCTTTCCGTCATAAGTATTTGCAACCACTCTCACAGCAACCCAATGATGACACCACAAATGGACTCCACACGAGTTTCATAAAAACGAGTATAGATTCATATAAAAAGATATACGATAAGACCACACGATATAAATCCAACATATGCGTATTTGCAATATTCCTCTTGGCCGGTTGTTAGGCCAGCCAGCCTGTTGGAAGGCGGACCTCGGGGAGTCGGAGAGACCACCCAGAGGGGCCCCCACACTGTACGAAGTAGCCGAGCGCTGCAGAGAAGCCTCCTGGGAGATCCTTCTCCTATTATGTACTAGCACAGTAACACCACCCCACAGGACTCAAGGAGGTTGTCTCAAGATGAGCAATTCTTTATCAGCACGTTACGGGATCAATATTTACACGAAAGGGGATCAAGGGATCCACTAAGGTCTCAGTGTCTCTTTAGAAGGGAAGGGGTAGCGGGACAGTCCTTGGCAGGAGCTTGGTACGAGGGTACCTGGGGCCCAGTTCTTATCCTCAAGCTGGAGGGCCCCCGGAACTCGGAGGGGTCGAGCCGCGACGGCGTCAGCAGGGCTCTGGCGTTCAGTTCGTGGAGAGCCGCGACCAGGTCAGCGGGGCTCTCAAGATGGTTTCCGCTCAGCTCGAGCCGCGACGTCGTCAGCAGGGCTCCGAGGGAGGTTTCAGCGAGGTTGGGCCGCGACAGCGTCAGCAGGGCCCCGATGTTCCGGGGGGCTTCAAGGTTTCAGCAAGAAGGAGCCGCGACGCAGTCTGCAGGGCTCGTGGTGGTTTCATGCAAGAGTTCTTCTCCGTAGGGTCGGCCGCGATTCAATCAGCAGGGCTCTCGACTCCGGGATACAACTCCGGTCTGTTGTGGGGTCGCCCCAGATATAGGCCTGGAGCCCTTTGAAGTCCGGACCCTTGCGCCCGGAGGGGCGGAGAGGCCGGGTTGGGAGCGGCCAGACGCCCAGCAGGAGAGGCGCCGGGCCCAGGAGGGATGGAGGCCGATCGCACCTCGGTGTGTGGGGACGGTTGGGGGTCCCATCGATACCGCCCTCTGCCAGGGCGATGAGGTGTTCATGTGATACCCCCTGGCCAGTTCTTGGTGCCTCGATGTCTGGGGCTCGCTGGGGCCGAGGCCGGGTTGAGCGGAGTCAGGTGGACTGGTGTGCAGGGTCACGTGGCAGGCAACAAAATGGTGGAGCCCCGAGGTGTATGCGACCTCGTGCGGCTCGAACGGGTGGCCCGTGGAGGCCAGGGCGGGGAACGGGCCCAACCCCAAGGAAGTCAGGACCACGCCACGAGGCCGGGTCCAACAGGCGTCCCCCCCAGCTGAAGGCAGGGAGAGTCACCCATCTTCTTGGGGATTCTCCTCGTCAAGGCGGAAGAAGCGGGACAGGCCGTCAGCGTTGGCGTGGTCATTGCCGGGTCGGTGCTCAACCGAAAAGTCCATCCCTTGCAGGGCAATGGACCATCGCAGCAGCTTGGGATTCTCGCCTCTCATTTGCATTAACCACCGCAAGGGCCGGTGGTCGGTCTGGACCCGAAAGTGGGTACCGAAGAGATAGGGCCGGAGCTTCTTAAGGGCCCACACTACCGCGAAGGCCTCGCGCTCGATGGTGCTCCATCGTTGCTCCCGGGGCAGCAGCCGTCGGCTGATAAAGGCCACTGGGCGGTCGAGTCCCTTCTCATCAACCTGAGACAGGACGGCCCCGATCCCATATTCGGAGGCGTCTGTCTGTACGATAAACTCTTTACTGTAGTCAGGGGCCTGGAGCACAGGGGCAGTGCACATCGCGGCCTTGAGAGTCTCAAAAGCTGATTGGCAGCGGGGAGTCCAGTGCACCTTCTTGGGCTGCTTCTTCGAGGTGAGTTCCGTGAGAGGCCCCACAATGCTCCCATAGTCCCGGATGAACTGCCGGTAGTATCCGGTGAGGCCAAGGAAGGCCCGCACAGCGGTCTGGGTAGTGGGAGGTTCCCATGCCTGGATGGCATCGACTTTTGGCTGGAGGGGGGCCACCTGACCGCTTCCCACCTGATGGCCCAGGTAGGTCACCGATCCTTGGCCGACCTGGCATTTGCTGGCCTTAATCGTGAGCCCAGCCCTTTGTAGGGCAGCCAGGACGGCCTTGAGGTGAACTAGGTGCTCAGCCCAGTGGTGGCTGTACACGGTGATGTCATCCAAATAGGCCGCGCTGAAGGCCTCGAGCCCGGCCAGGACCTTGTTTACGAGTCTCTGAAAAGTGGCCGGGGCATTCTTCATGCCGAAGGGCATCACCCGAAAGTGGTAATGCCCATCAGGGGTAGAAAAGGCGGATCTTTCTCGGGCGCCGGGGGTAAGCTGAATCTGCCAGTACCCGGCGGTGAGGTCCAGCGTGCTCAGGTAGCGGGCGGACCCCAAGCGATCGATGAGTTCGTCGGCCCGGGGTATAGGATGGGCGTCCGTCTTGGTCACAGCATTCAGGGCCCGGTAGTCTACACAAAATCGCAGTTCCGGGGGATGGCCGGGGGCTGCGGCCTTTGGTACCAGGACGACAGGGCTGGCCCACGGGCTGTCAGAGGGCTCGATGACCCCGAGGGCCAACATCTTCGCTACTTCGGCCTGGATGCATGCCCGTACTCGGTCGGGTACCCTGTAGACTCGGTGTCGCAAGGGGGGGCTGTCCCCGGTGTTGACGTCGTGGACGCACCAGTGGGTCCCCCCCGGGGTGAGGGAGAAGAGGGCTGCGTAGTCCTGCAGCAGTTGTTGACAGTCGATGCGCTGTTCCGGGGTCAGGGAGGAGGCGAGCTGGACACCTTTGATGGATCCGTCGTGGACGTCATTCTGCAAGAGGTCGGGTAGGGGCTCGGAGTCGTCCTCGCCCCCCTCGTCGGTCGCCAGCAGCAGGCTCAGTTCGGTCCGGGCGAAGTAGGGTTTGAGCCTGTTAGCATGTAGAACCCGGAGGGGGTTCCGGGGGGACTCTAGGTCAACTAGGTAGGTGACGGGGCTCTTCTTTTCCACCACCTTGAAGGGCCCAGTCCACTTGTCCTGGAGGGCGCAGGGCTCAACAGGGGCCATGACCCAGACTCGCTGGCCTGGCTCGAACTCGATGGTAGAGGTGTTCCGATCGTACCACCGCTTCATGTCCTCCTGGCTGGCCTCGAGGTTGGCTTCGGCCATGGCTCGGAACTTGCGGGTCTGGTTTCGTAGGGTCAGGAGGTATCGGTAGACGTCAGGAGGGGCGCCTTGGAGCTTCGTTTCCCAGCCCTCTTTGACCAGGCTGAGCGGTCCGCGGACCGGATGTCCGTACAATAGTTCAAACGGGCTGAACCCCAGGGACTTCTGCGGGACCTCCCGATAGGCGAACAGGAGGCATGGTAGTAGGACATCGCATTTCCGCCGGAGGGGCTCTTCCAAGCCCTGAATCATCCCCTTCAGGGTTCTGTTAAAGCGCTCGACCAGCCCGTTCCCCTGAGGGTGATAGGGGGTTGTGAATTTGTACGTGACCCCGCACTGCTGCCACAGGGACCGCATGTACTTGGAGATGAAGTTTGTGCCCCTGTCGCTCACCACTTCGCGGGGGAATCCCACTCGGGAGAAGATCCCCATCAAGGCCCGGCCTACCACGGGGGCCGTTACAGTTCTTAGCGGGACCGCCTCCGGGTACCTGGTGGCGTGGTCCACGAGGACCAGGATGAAGCGGTGGCCCAGGGCGGTCCGGGGGTCCAGGGGCCCCACGATGTCGATCCCGACCCGTTCGAACGGGGTGCTGACGGCTGGAAAGGGCTGGAGGGGGGCCTTGACCCGACCCCCCGTCTTCCCGCTGGCTTGGCAGGTCCGGCAGGTCCGGCAGTGGTTGTCCACATCTCTCCGCATCCGGGGCCAGTAGAAGTGGGTCACCAGACGGCTGTAAGTTTTGTCTTGCATTAGGTGTCCGGCGAGGGGCACGTCATGTGCCAGGTTGAGAAGGAACTCCCGGAAGCGGAGGGGGACCACCAACACGCGGCTGGCCCCGAGTTCTGCCACTTTCTGTTCACTGTACAACAGGCCCTCGGCCCAGTAGACCCAGTGGGTGCCGGTCTGGTCCCCGTTGGCTTGTGCGGACGCTTGTTGTCGGACCCCTTCGAGAGAGGGACAGGACTGCTGTTCTTGTTGGAACTGCTCACGGGTGGGGCCCCCTTCGTGGCGCCATTGTGCAAGTTCTGGTAGGGCGCCGAGGGAAGCAATCTCTTCGGGGGAGGGTTCAGTAGGTCCAGTGTCGGTGTCCGCCTCCCCCTCGCTGCAGGCGGGGGGTGGTGCGAGCCCCTCAGGCTGGGCGGCACCGGGGGCCAGGGACGAGCGGGGAGCCTGGGCGGTCATGGACCGGGTGATGGCGCAGGCCCATTCGGATAGTCCCAGCATTTGGAGGTGCTCTCGTCGCTCCACTTGAGCCCAGGGGGAACTCTCCAGGTCGTTCCCCAGGAGGCAGTCTACTGGGGCATCGTCGCGGACAGTCACTTTTAGTAGGCCTGTCACCCCTCCCCACTCGAAGGGGACCAGGGCCATCTGGCACAGGCTTTCGCTGTTGTCGGCCGTCCGGACGGGGCACAGCACATTGGGTAGGATCTGTTCGGGGGTCACCAGGTGGCAGCGGACAGCGGTGACACTGGCGCCGGTGTCACGAAGGGCTTCGGCCCGTTGTCCATTGACGGTGACCTGCTGCCGGTACTTCTGGGTGTTGCTTGGGATGGGGGTGCGGGGCACCATTTCTCGGCTGCCCAGGCAGACCAGGGACATGGCCGCCGGTTCCCATTCGGTGGTTCCTCGGTCGAGGGTCTCTTCTTCTTCTTCTCCTACCCCCAGGGCGGCGGCCGCCAGCTGTCGGGGTGGGGGCCCACCGGCCCCGCTTCTTCGGTTCAGGGGGCAGACCGGATCGCTGGCATAGTGTCCGGTTTGTTGGCAGCCGTAGCATGTTACTGGGGGCCGTGGTCCGGTTCTGGCTGGGGTCGCCCCTCTTCGGGCTATGCTCGGGGAGAGGGGTTGCTGCAGCGGCCCTCGAGGTGGGCTCCTGGGGGCCCCGGCGGGGGGGTCCCGGTTCCTGTTCGGCCCTCCCCCTCCACCGCGTTGGCGGGGAGGTCCTGTGGGGTTCCTCTGGTACTCCCCCATCGAGTTCCGGGGGACTCGGGTGTTGACCCATCGATCGGCCTCGACGGCGAGTTTTCGTGGGTCGGTCATCTTGCTGTCGAGGAGGTGTTGCCTTAGCTCCACGAAGCAATTGTTGGAGAGATGTTCCCAAACAATGAGGTCGACCAGCTGCCCGTAGGTGGTGACTTTGCTACCCTTGATCCATCCTTCTAGGGCCCGGCTGAAAAAGTCCACATATTCCACCCAGGTAGTACCCGGGATCTTTTTGCAGTCTCTGAACCGCTGGCGGTACATTTCCGCAGTTAGCCCGTAGCGGGTGAGCAGGGCCTCCTTCATGTGGTCGTAGGAGGTCATCACCTCCTCTGGTAGCTGAAGCAGTGTGTCTCGATCTTCACTCAGGAACCGACCCCACAGGCCGGCGCCCCAGTCCTTTCGGGGCACCCGATGGGAGGTCATGGCCACCTCGTATGCCTTGAAACATTGTTGGATGTCGTCATTCTTATAGTACTCCCTGACGACATCTTTCGGGATATGTACCTTGGCCTCGACAGGCGGTAGGGTGTCTCTATTACTGGGGGTGTCGGTCCCCCCGTTCTTTGCCTTGATTTCGAGCTCTTTGAGACTTCGCTCGTGCTCAAGGGTCAGTCTTTTTTCCTCCAACTCTCGGTGCCGCTCTTCTCTTCTATCTCCTCTTGTAGCCGTAGCTGCTCTAGGGCCAGTTTCTTTTCCGCCAGCTGGAGTTCGCCGTCCAGCCGCAGTCGTGCGAGCTCTAGTTCGTGGTTCCGGACCTTCTCCCGCTCTCGTATCTCCTCTTCGGAGAGGCCGGTTTCTAGGCTCTTTCCTCCTCCGGTTGCCGGAGTCGGTGCGGTTGATGTGGCCACCGTCAGGGGCAGGGGACCTTCTTCCTGGGAGTGGCCTGCCTCGGCCTCCAGCCAGGTCCTTAGGGCTTTCTGCATCTCCTCTTTGGTACCTAGGCCGGTGGTTGCAAGGCCTTTGTCCTTGCAGAACTGTTTCAATTCTTTGTGCGTGTATTCCTCCAACCGTTCGGGCTGGAACTCCGTGGTCGCGTTGTTTCCTTGGTTGCTCATGACTTCTGTTTGTCTGGATGGGTAGCTAGTGGGTTACTGGCTGGTACGTACTGCGTTCGGCTCGGATCCCGTCGCTGGCCACCAAATGTTGGAAGGCGGACCTCGGGGAGTCGGAGAGACCACCCAGAGGGGCCCCCACACTGTACGAAGTAGCCGAGCGCTGCAGAGAAGCCTCCTGGGAGATCCTTCTCCTATTATGTACTAGCACAGTAACACCACCACACAGGACTCAAGGAGGTTGTCTCAAGACGAGCAATTCTTTATCAGCACGTTACGGGATCAATATTTACACGAAAGGGGATCAAGGGATCCACAAAGGTCTCAGTGTCTCTTTAGAAGGGAAGGGGTAGCGGGACAGTCCTTGGCAGGAGCTTGGTACGAGGGTACCTGGGGCCCAGTTCTTATCCTCAAGCTGGAGGGCCTCCGGAACTCGGAGGGGTCGACCCGCGACGGCGTCAGCAGGGCTCAGGCGTTCAGTTTGTGGAGAGCCGCGACCAGGTCAGCGGGGCTCTCAAGATGGTTTCCGCTCAGCTCGAGCCGCGACGTCGTCAGCAGGGCTCCGAGGGAGGTTTCAGCGAGGTTGGGCCGCGACAGCGTCAGCAGGGCCCCGATGTTCCGGGGGGCTTCAAGGTTTCAGCAAGAAGGAGCCGCGACGCAGTCTGCAGGGCTCGTGGTGGTTTCAAGCAAGAGTTCTTCTCCGTAGGGTCGGCCGCGATTCAATCAGCAGGGCTCTCGACTCCGGGATACAACTCCGGTCTGTTGTGGGGTCGCCCCAGATATAGGCCTGGAGCCCTTTGAAGTCCGGACCCTTGCGCCCGGAGGGGCGGAGAGGCCGGGTTGGGAGCGGCCAGACGCCCAGCAGGAGAGGCGCCGGGCCCAGGAGAGATGGAGGCCGATCGCACCTCGGTGTGTGGGGACGGTTGGGGGTCCCATCAATACCGCCCTCTGCCAGGGCGATGAGGTGTTCACGTGATACCCCCTGGCCAGTTCTTGGTGCCTCAATGTCTGGGCCTCGCTGGGGCCGAGGCCGGGTTGAGCGGAGTCAGGTGGACTGCTGTGCAGGGTCACGTGGCAGGCAACAAAATGGTGGAGCCCCGAGGTGTATGCGACCTCGTGCGGCTCGAACGGGTGGCCCGTGGAGGCCAGGGCGGGGAACGGGGCCAACCCCAAGGAAGTCAGGACCACGCCACGAGGCCGGGTCCAACACAGCCCTTGTAAGTTCTGGCGATATTAACGAGCACTTCTAAACGTTCTACTGCAGTCCTAAAGAAATGATATGCAGTTCGTAATGCTAGAATCAGTGGGTGGCACAATTAGTGCTGCAGGCCCACTAGTAGCATTTACATTACCAGCCTTAGCACACATAGTGCACTTTACTAGAGACTTTACTAGTAAGGCAAACATACCAATCATGGACAACCCATTACTATTACACTTTACACAGGGAGCACTTGCACTTTGACACTGATCAGCAGTGACAAAGTGCCCAAAGCATCTAAGTTGGCAACACCATTTTAGAAAAAGGTCTAGGGGGAAATCAAAATGTTTTGGGAACTTTAGCCAAAAAGGGCCAAGTCCAACACGACCCCCTCCCAGCCAAAAGCCAGGGTAGACCAATCAACTACCTTGATGGACTTCCCTGCTTGGGGCGATAGAACATGGACACAGGCCCGCTACCGCAGGGACACCCTCCTGTTCCAAGCCTTCCTGACCCCAGGGGATTCTACTCCCTGGGCCAACTATGCTGCTCCATGGGTATTTCCAGGCAGTTGGAGCCTCTATAGGGGTGCTGGCTTCTTGCCAAGGCCCACCTAGAGTGGTATCCCTGGAAGACCCATCAGCCAGCATACTGTTCCCAGTCATCCTGTCCTCCAGGTTAGAAGTGGGTTTACCCTGGTCACTCCTAGGGGACCTAGCCCTACTGGTTGGACACGGTCCCATGGGTTTTCCCACAGGGGGACACCTTCCTCCCTTAACCTTCCATTTAGATTTATGTGCCTGCCATTTAGGAATGGCACCCACAAACTTCAGGACCGTGGGAGCTCTGGTGACAGACGCCCCACGCCCTCCTGACGCTAGGTGTTCTTCCTCGCACAGCTGGCAAGTAGGCGCTAGGCCTCCAACCTGGTGCTCCTCTAAGGAACCCTCCAGTCTCTGGGGTGTGGTGGTGAACCCTTGGGGACGCTGTTCACACTCCCTCCCTCTGCCATGAGACAGGGCGCTAGCTCACATGCCCCCCCCCCCACTACTCTGGGACCTAACGGTTCTACTTCGCTTCTCTTCCCTCTCTAAGGGCTTTTCAGACCCTTGGACCCATGACCAGAGGTCCAGCTCTTGTGCCAGCTCGTGGGAATCGAAGAGCTCGCAACCTAACATGGGTTGGCACAATGCTGGAAAACAATTACTGAGCCTAGGCTCCCTAGGGCCAAAGTTGAGCAACCCCTTCAAATCATTTGCCATGCTCACCATCACCCAATCATCCAGTGCATGCTTGTACCCATCCACACTTGGCACTGGCTGTACGCTTTTTGTATATAAGCCTACAACCTTGCCTCCTCCAATCAGCAATACTTTTATGCTGATTTATAGTCTGATGGCCTTCTCTTTCTGTATTGAGCACACGCCATGGGTAAATTTCACCTTTGTCGTAATCACCGTTAAGTAGGGTGTTGCTCTCACTACACAGTTACGTTTCTTGTTAGTTTTACTGGCATCACCACCACCACAAATACGCCATGACAATTCACGATACCGGCATGGGCTGATATGAATGTCTACTTCCACCCAACAAGGTATTATGGCTACTCACCTTCTACATACGTGGAGTCTGTGCACAGACTGGTATTTCTCTACGTTTTGTTTCCTGTTAATGTATATGTATATTGTGAATCACTGTCTGTTTTGTCTTTTTATTCTCTTTTATTTCAACAGAACTTACTTAAAGCTTTCAGAAATCCTGAAGGCCTGTCTTTAAACCGTAAGTGTCAGCGGTTCTAGACACCACTGGTTAGGGTGCGCCTTAGCGAGCGTATACCGCTGTGGTTGTCCACAATTAGGTCCTGACGAATGCTTCGTGTACTACCATCAGAAGCAGAAACATGTTGACCACTTTACACTTGAACTAGGACGTAGCTGGTCTAATTGTCACCAGAGTTCACACGTCCACCTCACCTTTTTAACCGTGTCCAGTTTACCACCATTAAAGTAAGTTATTGGTTAAAATTGTGACACCTTTTTAACCCAGCACTTTCACATATTGCACTGTCTCTACACAAAGAACCAGCTCCGCTGTAAATCAGGCGTCGCAGCACACCGGGGAGACATTCGGTCTCTCCGGTGGGAACCCAATGATGAAGCATGTCACCAACTAGGTTGGTGAGTGAGGGTTCTTTTAAAAAACACAGTGATTCACTTTTTCTCAACACCTTCGCACCTTTTTCAGTCTTGACGGACACACTCTTCTTTTGATTATATATACTAGCCCTGGGGGACTAAGAGTGGCTCCTAATAAACTCCCTCTCTCTCTTATTGTTAAGCTGTACTGGCTGTACGCTGCCACCATTTAAACTGGACTTCGCCTGTTTACCCTTAATTACCAGTTCCCTCATGAGCTAAGAGAATCTTTTTCTCTTCCAAGGCGAGAGCGTTCCTGCTCTCCTCTGCTTGCTTTTCACTTTCAGTGAGCAGCTTCTTTTCTGCTTGAGGTTTAAGCTTTAAAACCTCAAACTCATGCTCTCTGACCCTTTGGTTTTCCTCTAGCTCCTCTGGTGAAAAACTCCTCCCTGAATGGCTACTACCAGACCCTGAGGCTGGTCCCTCCACTGGCAAATCCTGTGGACCAAATCCATTCCCTGGGTCACCCTCATCCACCTCAACATCACCCGCATCCTGAGCCCCTTTGGCTTACCACCAGGCCCTCAAGGCCATTTGCAGCTCCTCCTTCTTGGCGCTACTTTTCATGGGACATCCCAAAGCTCTGCAGAATTGACTCAGTTGATCAACTTTGTAGGTAAGCAATGCTTCAATGTCGAACTCTAATTTTGCAGCCTCACTAACAACTTGACTCCTCTGAGACATGATGTGTGTACCTTAAAGATCACTCAAAAATAGAACCAACAAATCAAGAACACAGTATGTGGTTGCATCGAGGTCTGCGCTAAACTTGTGATGCACACCAATCACTGTGAGTGAATTTGCAAATACACGTTCAAATCCCAACCGCTGACCACCAAATGTTAGACCCGGAATCTCTGGTTGGATGAGGTAGGTACCTTAGGCCAAATAGGGACCCTCGTTTCCATGCCAGGGAAAGGAAGGACACTTTCTGAGATGGCCCCCGTTCACCCCCTTGGTAGCTTGGCACGAGCAGCCAGGCTTATCTTCAAGGCAAATGTGTTAAGTATTTGCAACCACGCACACAGCAACCCAATGATGACACCACAAATGGACTCCACACGAGTGTCATAAAAACGAGTATACATTTATATAAAAAGATATACAATAAGACCACACAATATAAATCCAACATATGCGTATTTGTAATATTTCTCCTGGCCGGTTGTTAGGCCAGCCAGACCTTGTAAGTTCCGGCGATATTAATGTGCACTTCTAAACGTTCCACTGCAGTCCTAATGCAATGCTATGCAGTTCGTAATGCTAGAATCAGGCACTTGGCAATATAAAAATAATGCAATGCGTAACACAACAATCCGGCACTTTGCAATGTAAACATAATGCAATGCGTAACGCAACAATCAGGTACTTCGTTATGCACAAATAATTCAATGCGTAATACACTAATCAGGTAGTTCGTTATGCAGAAATAATGCAATGTGTAATACGAGAATCAGATAGTTCGTTATGCAGCAATAATGCAATGCGTAATACACTCCAGCACCGATCACGGTGCCTTCGGCGGTCTCTCCGCCACTCGTGCTGATTCGCCATCAGCCTCTGTCAACAGTTGCCCCCACACGGGTATGGTGTAAACAAAAAGTGCAGCTCTGCACTCCGGCCCCGGTACTGCCACTCCTTTGATAAGTAAGGGCCGCAATACGAGCCGAAGCAGAGGCTCGCGCTGCAGGAATGGGAGAGGCAGAGAGCGTCTCCCTCCGAGCCCGCACCACGCCCCAGGCGTCGACACACATTACCTGGGGGGGTGCAACCTCGATCTCCTCTCCTCTTCCAGCAACTTGGGCCTCCGATGCAATCTTTGTGAATTCTGAGCAGTGGGACTCGGATACTCCCTCGATAAGGTTGGCTGGAGGTCCCGCTCTAGCAATGGCGGGCTCGGGCCGGCGGCTCAGCTCCTCCGGGGCTGCCCTTCCGGGCCGCTGATGCTACGAAGATCTCTGGCTGCAACAGAGCACACACACAGCATCGCTGAGACTCACTTGAGCTTCAGGTGCATGATCACCGGGCACTGCTCACGAAGGTCTCGGGCTGCATGACGCGCACGCACACAGCGTCGCTGATACTCACTTTAACTCCGGGTGCACGATAACAAGGCAATCCTCATGAAGGTCTCAGGCTGCACAAAACACACACACAGCGTCGCTGAGACTCACTTCGACTCCGGGTGTGCACAATAACAAGGCAATCCTCACGAAGGTCTCATGCTGCACAAAGCACACGCACGCAGCGTTGCTGAGACTCACTTAGATTCCGGGTGTGCACAATAACAAGGCAATCCTCACGGAGGTCTCAGGCTGCACAAAACACACTGCGTCGCTGAGACTCACTTGGACTCCGGTGCACACGATATCAGGACAATCCTCACGAAGGGCTCAGGCTGCAAAAAGCACACGCACACAGCGTCGCTGAGCCTCGCTTGGACTCCAAGTGCCCACGATCACAGGGTAATCCTCACGAGGGTCTCAGGCTGCAATAAGCACACACACACAGCGTCGCTGAGACTCTCCTGGAAACTTTTGTATTCCTGAGTTTCTGCAACAGGGAGCCAGCTCACCTTGGGCCTTTGGGGATAAGTTACTTCCGGACACAGCACACAGCAAAGTCCTTTCAAGTAGGGAGACACAGCACACAGCAAAGTCCCTTTAGCTTCTACTTGGTTAAAACAGCAAACTGCAGGCCATCCCCAGAACACACAGCAAGGGTCAGTCCTTTCCTTCAGTCTCTTCAGTTGTTTCTTCCTTGGCAAAGGTTCTTCTTGACCGCGAAGTAGCCTCAGTCTTGTTCAATCTCGATCAATCCATTTCTCCAAAGTTCAGGGGCTTTACCTCTCATAGTTATACCCCTATATGTCTTTGAAGTCTTTGTGTTCAGGGGGCACTGACTTCTGTTCAAACCAGTTCTGGGTGCCTCCCTGCCAGTGACACCTTCTTCCTTTGATTAATGGGGGTCTGGATTTTCAATCACTCAGCAGGAGATGGGACCATTGTTTTATGGCAGCAACCCCGGCCTCTTCACCTCTAGGGGCTACTCCTCCCCCTACACTCCAGATGCAGGCCAGCCTGTTGCTGTCTCACCTCCTCCCCTGGGTCAAGACATTCCCCAGATCCTATCACTTTCAAATCCAGACAGTCAATCCACAACCAGGCAGAGACACACAGAAATGTTAGAGAACAAAAACCCAGCCACTTCTAAAAGAGTGGCTTCTAAACACACAATGCAAAAACCACCTTCATAAAAAGATGTGTTATTACATTGTGAGTTCAGGCACACTAAACTTCACCTCTCCATCTTAAGCCTTTGGGAAGATAGGCTGGAAAACATATTACACAGCCTCCCCATTCTGTCCAATGGGAAAGTTGGTCTTTCAATGGTGAAAAACGAAATGGAGATTATTTCACTGTCAAGACATGATACCCACCTTAGTGCACATCCTACCTTTCACATGCACTGCACCCTGCCCAGGGGGTACCTTGGACCTACCATAGGGGTGTCTGATGTGCATAGAAAGGGAAGAGTAAGGTCTGGTAAGTGGGTGCACTTGTCAGAACAACATGGCAGTTTAACAAACTGCGCGCAGGTACTACAATGGCAGGCCTGAGTTCCCTCTTTAAGGCTACTTGTGTGGGTGGCACAATTAGTGCTGCAGGCCCACTAGTAGCATTTGCATTACCAGCCCTGGCACACATGGTGCACTGTACTAGTAAGGAAAAAATACCAATCATGGACAACCAATTACCATTACACTTTACACAGGGAGCACTTGCACTTTGACACTGATCAGCAGTGGCAAAGTGCCCAAAGCATCTAAGTTGGCAACACCATGTCAGAACAAGCCTTTGCAATGCAATAGGTCTCGCATTTGCGAGAGTTCAAGCTATTGGCATTGTAAATGACAATGCCTTTTATTTATATGTTTTGAGAACCTGTAAGTGGTGTGTAAAAACGTACTTTTCACTTATAATTACTGCTTACGAGAATTAAGGATGGCAGCAACTGCACCTTTTTTACTGCCAGCCTTGCTTTTCGTCAGCAAGGACTATAACAACAAAGCGCGTGTTTACACACTGCTTGCAGGTTTTCAAAACTCATTGTAAAAGGCATTATCATTTACAATGCCAATAGCTCACACTCTCGCAAATGCGAGACCTATTGCATTACAAATGCTTTTTGTTTGTGGCGGCCGCCACTGATGGTGACTCACTAGTGCGAGCTTCATACGTAGTGTACCAGTCCAATGCTCCGTAGGCAGCCCACTAGTGCTCACTTTTCAGGACGCCAAAGTGCCAGCTTGAAACATTTGTCAGCAAGTGGAGACTTTTAAACCTAGGCACGTTCCTAGTCGACAACTGTCAGTTTCTCACAGTGCAACCAATGGGTGCTTGTCACGTGGCCCGAGCAGCTATGCATATTATTCAAATGTGCAAGCTTCTCACACTGTCTAGCAATCCGATCTTTCCATAACAAGCTCTAGGGCCAGCTTCACAAGAAGCACACCATTGCAAGCTTCTCCCACTGCACATCAGTGAGTTCCTTCATTGTTCACAAGAGCCACCTTCTCTTTTCCTACAATCGCAAACATCACATGCCTCCCTGCACTGCAAGCCTCCCATATAAACTTATATTACAAGCTTCAAAGACGGTCCGAGAGTGCCAACTTCCCACACTGCCCAGCAATGTCCAGCGGTGCCAACTTCTGAATAATTCCTCACTAAGTCCTCTAGGGAAGAAAATGAGCATTTGATCAAAGCAGGCCCTATCTGTCCGGATCCCAATGATGGCCTTTCCTCTCTTGTCATTGTGCCTCTTCGTGTAGCAAAGCGCAGAGTGCCAGAGGTGACCAGAGCTGCCGAATGCAACTCAGTTTCCGCAAGCAGGCAAGTTAAGCGACCACATGTCTTTCAGCCGATTTGTTTCTAAGCGAAGTCTTTAAATAGCAAAGGGTTAACGTTCAATCAACCGCCCCCGAAAGACACTTCGGGAGCCAAACATGCCTCTCAACATTGCTCCGAATTCCATTTTAACAAGTACAAGCTTTTAGTGCTTTGGTATAAATAATCTCCTGTGAGCCATCACCTTCCAAACATGCCTATGGCTACATAACAGCGACGAGCCCCCAAAACAGGACAAAACAAGTCTGTGATTGTTGAACGTGTTTGAGAAGAGGGAAGCCTATTGTTTGCTGACGAAAGTCACATTTGTATTGTTATTGTGTTAAGTTGCTGGAAATGGAATTTGCCTCACAGAATAGTTTACTGGGATGGTTTTTCCTGGGTAGAACGGATCAGAAGTGTACAGATTGTACTGCATGTTGCAGTTTGACGACATGAATGGCATTTCTGGTGTAAATGAACCATGGGTAGCCTTTGAAGCCATAACTGCGATGTTGCTGCATAACTTGGAGATGTAAATGTCCGAGAGTGTGTGTGTGGGGGGGGAGGAGGTGGAATAGACATCTGGTGAATTGGTTGTGATTGCTGCCTGTGGCCGGTGCTAACTTAAGGCCATTGTGGGCAGCTGCCATATGGCGCTTTCATAAACTCACCAGATGGCAACTAATGGCTTTGTTGCAAGATTAAAAGGAGTGCCCAAACAGCAAAATATAATTTAGCGTGGGACTCCGATAACCATAGCGCAGGAGCGGTTTCTGTCCATGATATGTGCATAGACGGCAGTGCACATCTGATTGGTTGGAACGTGTTGCAAAAACATTGCAGTTGACAGTTCAGAGCACTGTGTTTTTTGGCATCATAGAAAAACCTGACAGAAGATTACAGGCTGGAGCTCTGCCCCGGCTACACGAGTATTGGGATTGGCAGGACTAGTCTCCATCCTCAACTCACAAAATAGGCAATATTTTTCGAGAAGCCAGGGAAAGGGCTCGTCGGCGTCCGCCTAAATTCAGAATGCAGCAGTGATGCATTATCTGAAATTCGTTTGTGTGTTTGGAAGGCTGGCAACATATTTGAATAAACCCGTTTTAAAAATAAAAGATACAATTCAGAATTAAATGGCCCTGCTGGATGTTTGAAGAATAATGCGCATGACTGTGTTTCGTTTGTGGTTTTGTTGCTACACCATGCAAGCTGGGACTTGCCCTGACATGTACCGCGCTGTCTCTCATGTTTGGGCATGCAAGTAGCGGGGTGACTCACTCGGGTCGCGTGCCAATAAACTGTTATAAAGGGCATTTGGAGGCAGGGCTAGACCTATTAATGAAGTTTGCTATAATTTCCCTGCAGATTGTGGAAATATGGATTTTCCTGGTCAGTTATGTCCCCTATCTTGGACCCCAACGGTTCTATGTGCATGTTACAAGTACATGTATGTTCCCTCCAGTTCCAGTTATGAAGACGCAAACACATGTGCGTCCACCGTTAACATGTCCTCTTTCAGATCCGCCATGAATGGGCCAGATATTCCATTCCTAAGTACAAAAGGCCACTGTAGGAGAGTAGGGTCTGCAATCCTATGATCACCCAGATTTTTTGCTTTTGCTTCATTGGTTTACGACTTTCTCCGGCTGTGGGCCTGCCAATCAGACCCACAGCCTAGCTGTTCTCTCTCGAAATTAACACACATGTACCTTAGGTGCATCCACTAATTGGAACTGGGCCGCCTTGTCAGTCCCTGTCTCAGCATACCACAGGTATCCAGGGCATCGGTGTACCCAGGGCCTACCAGGGGCTGAAGCATGTATTATGCCACCCCTGGAATGGCCGCCCAAATCTGACACAACTGGCTGCACGACAGCTGGGGCCACGTGGTGTAATCACCCGTTGCTGTAGGTGTAGTATTCCTACACCTAAACCCTAAAATGGACACATGGATTCCTATCAGTCACTCCTATAGCAGGCCTTATCAATCCTGAAGGCAGAGTGCAGGGAATCATGTGGGACGGTGCTCTGGCGCGAGCTGAGCCCGTCGACGGCTTGCGGAACCAAGTCCTAATAGCCGTTCCATGGTGACGCGGGCCAACTACTTTTAATGCATTATAATCCTTGCGGTTATTTGCTAACTTTGGCATCGCATCACCTATACATGTCGAGTAAGGTGTCATACGAATGGGAATACGAACCCCTCGCCAGTCCTGGTGACGGGGTTAGCATTCCCCCCTTTTAGAGGGACACGACATGGAAGTAACCTTGAACCCCGGTTAAAGTTGACTCAAGCCTCAGCATCACAAAATGGATGCTGCCACCAGACACAAGTCTGACCTCCTGCTGCTGGGGGACCTTCCAGCAAGGGGAGCTTGGACAAAGGGTTTCCTGTCGAGGGCGGTGTTAGCACCGTCCCAGACAGGGTTTGTGTATCCCAGGTAGGCAGGGCTGAAAGGAAGGTGATTGCCAGTGGCACCCCGGTGCTCACTGTGCATAGCCCGGCTCAAACCAGTTTCGGGGGCACACCAGCCCCTGAGCTGGCGCGAAGCCGGACAAAGGATAGGGGTGTAACCACCCCCCTCCTGGCTCCACCCATAGGTAGAACCTAGTCACGGGCCAGCCCCTTTTCTTAGAATAAAGGTAGGAGCGAGTCCCCTTCCCAAATTGGATAATCAGATAATCGGATAACTCCGAATCACGAACTACTTTCCACGAAAGGAACTCTTGACTATTTCTGAAGACTCTCCCTTGTGGCTAAGGAGTAGCCACCCTGCACCAGCAGGCACCATCTAAGCGCTTGCGGTTTGCTGTAAGTCTCTCCTACGGATCAAGACTGCCCAGCTCGACGAGACCCGAGTACCCTGCCATCTCTGACCTTTTACCTACCTCATCAGCCCAGCTGAGAGTCGTAGGTGTGACGAGACCTGCGGGACCGGCTATCTTCCGAACCTGCACGACGCTTATCTAGCACGCCCACCGAGGGACCCTCGAGTGAGTGCACCTAGGGTTTGAGAAGCCCTAAACCCTGAGCAGCTCCAGCATCGAAGTCTGTCTCCCCAGCATCCACGAGATCTGCGTGGGGGCCCTTCCGCTCCTTGTTGTTCACCGCGTTGTTCGACCACTTGCCGACCGGCTTGTGGCCCTCTTCACGACGCACCACGATTGTTTCATCACTAGTCTGGTTGCTCCAGACTGGCTCTTGCTCCCCTCCAACAGAGGAGTACCACGGACCCTCCTGGTCCACTCCCGACGCCATCTTGACTCCCCCGCTTGGGTTGCCACTGCCAAGATCCGCTGCCCCTTCCTGGGCCCAGCATCATCGACAGCAGACACCTTCGTGGGACAGCTCGCCCTCCATCCTGGTCGCCGCCGCGCCTCCTGGTCCGAGGAACAGCCGAGTCCGACGTCACCCACTCACCTGGTCGAGGTGACTTCAGCCGGTACCCCCCTGGTACCCACACGATCGCTGGCTAGCGGTTGAGAACTGAGTCCCCTCTGCTTTCAGGTTTCCTTCATCACCGATCCAGGCTTGGATCGCTCTGAACATCGACACTGGTCGCCTGCCAGCAACTTCTTCTTTAAGGCTCCTGAGACTACACGAGGACTCCCGACATCTTGCCGAACTTCACGCAGCCGCAGCCTCCGGGCTAGGTAACTCGAGCATCTCGGTGCTCCATCGCAGGTTCGCTCTACAAGTGTCCAGTTCCTTTTTCGTTTAGTCCCACTGATCGGATCACTCCGGAATCAGTACCTCCAGACTCTAACCATTCGCATTTCACTGTTAGTGTAGATGGTTTCTCGTGCCCCTCGGGCATTTGTGTAAATTGTGCAACTGAAGTATTTTCCTAAGAGTTTTGTAGTGTGCTTAGCTCCCTGACTCATAAAGAGCCAGGATAGTCTTGTTAGAAATAAATATCCTTTTATTTTCATAACAACTTGTGTGGTGTCCTTTCACTTGGTGTTCAAGGGGTATATGTGATGGTAAACAGCTGGCTTAACACGCCCTCTAGAGTTTAGCCTAAGACTGCTCGTATCCACGCTACTAGGATAGCTGGTCTATAAGGTTGACTTACAACCAATCATCAATAAGGGTCGTTTGGAATGATACACAGTGATCACTAGAATAGTGAGCACTACATATCAGGCCAACTTCTCACATTGGTGAGCAGCGGTTGGGATTTGAGCTTGCTGTTGTTTTACCACACACGTATCCTAAGAATATCGCAGTGAAAGATCACATAAGTACCCAGGTACATATAACTTAACTTAGAATACTCCGAGTTCTACTGAACCGGCTGTTGTAGTGTAACAGGGCTTAGCACACCCTGACTACGACTCTTAGCAAGGGATCAGTAGGTAAACCCATAGTGTAGGTAGGTGCAACACTTACACCTCACTAGAAAAGCATGTCGGTCCACGGAGAGTCCGCAGGGACTCCCTTAGTGGTCAGTGACCCTCCACAGGTCGTGTCACGATATGCAACTCTTAGCTTCAAGGAGATGAGACAACTGTGTGCCTCCATGAAGCTAAACCAGGGTTCTAACCCTACCATCGCAATACTGATAGGTCTCTTAGAGGCGTACGATGCTAGGAGGTCCTCTAACCCAGGTCCCCCCAGTGCAGATGGGAACATGCCTCCCTTAGAGGGAACCCTCGGTGACCCAGACCTCGACCTCCACACAGAGGAGGAGGACGAGGACGAGTTATCGGGAGACGAGGCAGACAAAGGTCCAGTGGTAGTCGGCAGGCTTACAAGGACCAACTTAAGCAGGCATGAGAATGGAACTGGGGGAGCCCCGGGCCCACGCTCAAGCAGGCTTAACCTTGGGAACGGACGAGCTAGGTCTCTCTCCAGAAGCTCTGGCAGATCGGTTCATACACATGTCTCTCAGGCACCTTCTCAGAGAGGAATGACTTCCCCTCAGAGGAGGGAGCATGAAGCGAAGATGCGGGAGGTCAATCTGAGGATCGAGCGGGAAGAACTTGCCCTCGCCAAAGAAAGACTTGCCTTGGCCCGAGAGCAGAAATTAAGTGGGTTAGATCCCACTGGTGGCAGCATTCTCAATAGAGAGAAAGACAGGGGTATAGACACTAGACACCTGAGTAAAATAGTGCCCCCCTTTAAACAAGGGGACGACATCCACAAGTGGATAACTGCCTTGGAGAGGGCCTGCACTGTCCAGTGCGTCCCCCCAAGTCAGTGGGCAGCTATACTGTGGCTTTCCTTTGAAGGTAAAGGAAGGGACAAGCTCCTCACTACAAGAGCTGAGGATGCTAACAACTACCAAGTCCTGAAGAACACACTGATTGATGGGTTCGGCTTAACCACGGAACAGTACCGGGTGCTGTTCCGGGACACCCAGAAAATTCAGTCTCAGGATTGGGCTGACTTTGTCGATTGTGCCACTAAGGCTTTGGAAGGCTGGTTGCTGGGTAGCAAGGTTACTGATTACACAGGATTGTACAATCTTATCATGCGAGAACAGATTTTAAACAACTGTCAGAACCAATTGTTGCATCAGCACCTTGTCGACTCGGATCTGACCTCTCCCCAAGAATTGGGAAAGAAGGCAGACAGATGGGTCAGAACAAGGGTCAAGCAGAACCAGAATCAGAACCAGGGTGGTCAGAAGAAAGCAGACCAAAAGGGTAACAAGAACGAACAAAATGACCAGAAGTCTTCGACAGGTCCCCAACAAACCAAAGAGGGTGGGGGTCAGGCTTCACAGAAGAAGAAGACTCAAGAAGGCCAGTCAAAAAGGTGGTGCCAATACTGTAAAAGTAAGACTCACTGGTTTAGTGAGTGCACCAAGAAGGGAGGGCAAACTCCTGCCACTGCAGCCCCTAAGGCACCTGCGCCCCCTAGTACAGTCAGCAGTGGTAGTGCGCCTCCCAAGGCATTAGTTGGGTTAACCTTGGGAACCGAGGGGAGTGACGACTTAGTCGGCACGCTCACTCAGGCCGTCCTTGTCTGTACAGGGGATATGGATATGTCCCCTGATGCCAGTCCCAATACTTTGGGCAAATACAGGCAGACACCTTTGATAAATGGAAGAGTGGCTCAGGCCTACAGGGACACGTGTGCCAGTGTCACCATGGTGACGCCTAACTTCGTGGACCCTGGACAGATCATGCTAGGTACCAGTTACCTAGTGACCAATGCCAGCAACGTCACTACCAATCACAGTATGGCAGTTGTTGATTTCTCCTGGGGAGGGGTAAGTGGCCCGAAAAAGGTTGTGGTTAGTTCAGACCTCCCCGTAGAATGTCTGTTGGGCAATGATTTGGAAACGTCACAATGGTCAGAAGTGGAGCAGAGGACTCACATGGAAATGTTAGGTTTGCCAGCACATGTCCTTGCTGTGACCAGGTCACAGGCCAAAAGATGCCCCACTGAACAGGTGCTGGATCCTGGAAGAACGGACCAGACACCTTCCAAGAAAAGGAGCAGTAAGGGTAAGGCTTCGCCTTCCCCCTTGCCCCAGGTCGTGGATCAAGTCTCCGAGGAGGCTGACCTTAAAGAACTGAGGGAAACTGAGCCGCAAGAGCTTGAACCTGGTCAGGTTGAGTTTCTGGGCTCAGGGGGACCCTCCAGGGAAGACCTGGGGAAGGCACAGTTAGACTGCCCCTCACTTGAACCCCTCAGACAGCAGGCCGCTGCTGAGGCTGCAGGGAACGCCACAGGTACCCACAAAGTGTACTGGGACGATGGACTCCTGTACTCTGAGGCAAGAGACCCCAAACCTGGTGCGACCAGGAGGCTGGTCATCCCCTTGTCTCTGAGAGGTTTCCTTCTCACCTTGGCCCACGAGATTCCCCTTGCAGGTCACTTAGGCCAGAATAAGACTTGGGACAGAATTGTTCCACACTTTCACTGGCCCCACATGTCCGAAGATACGAAGGAGTTTTGCCGCTCCTGTGTCACTTGCCAAGCCAGTGGTAAGTCAGGTGGCACGACAAAGGCCCCCCTCATACCACTACCAGTGGTGGGGGTACCCTTTGAACGAGTGGGGATCGACATTGTCGGACCAATGGAACCCCAGACAGCCTCAGGGCACAAGTTTATACTGGTGGTGGTGGACCACGCCACCAGGTATCCTGAAGCTATTCCCCTTAGGACCACTACAGCACCTGTGGTGGCACGGGCCCTACTTGGAGTGTTCTCCAGAGTGGGCTTCCCTAAGGAGGTCGTCTCAGACAGAGGTGCAAACTTCATGTCGGGATATCTGACTGCTATGTGGAAGGAATGTGGTGTCAACTACAAGTTCACCACACCCTATCACCCACAATGCAATGGGCTTGTTGAGAGATTCAACAGGACCCTAAAAGGGATGATTCACGGACTACCTGAAAAGCTTCGGCGGAGATGGGATGTCCTGATACCCTGCCTCTTGTTCGCCTACAGAGAGGTCCCGCAGAAGGGGGTTGGCTACAGCCCTTTTGAGCTTCTGTTCGGACATCCTGTAAGGGGACCCCTTTGTTTGGTAAAGGAAGGATGGGAGAGACCTCTCAGAAAGCCGGCATCAAACATTGTGGACTATGTGCTCGGTCTCCGCTCGCGGATGGCGGAGTACATGGAAAAGGCGTCTAAAAACCTGGAGGCGAGCCAAGAATTACAGAAAGCTTGGCACGACCAAAAGGCTGTCCTGACTGTGTACCAGCCTGGACAGAAGGTGTGGGTGCTGGAGCCAGTGGCCCCAGCAGCACTCAAAGACAAATGGTCTGGGCCCCACACGATCATTGAGCAAAAGGGAGAGGTCACCTACTTGGTAGACCTGGGAACTCCCCGGAGCCCCCACAGGGTGCTCCATGTAAACAGGCTCAAGGCATATGTCGACAGGGAGGGCATGGGCTTGCTCATGGCCACAGATGAGGGACAGGAGGAGGAGAGTGACCCTCTCCCAGACCTGCTCTCTCAGAACCCTGACGATGGATCAGTAGACGGTGTTGTCTTTTGTGGCAGCCTCTCTGGACATCAACAAGAGGATTGTAAACAGGTTCTTCAATCTTTTCGACATATGTTCTCTCTGACACCCAGTCAGACCAAGTGGTGTACCCATGAGGTCGACACTGGGGACAGTCTGCCCGTAAAGAGTAAAATCTATCGGCAGCCTGATCATGTCAGAGACTGCATCAAGACAGAGGTGCAGAAAATGTTGGAGCTGGGAGTCATTGAACCCTCGGACAGCCCCTGGGCTAGTCCCGTAGTGCTCGTGCCGAAACCTCACACCCAGGGCGGTAAGAAAGAGATGAGGTTTTGCGTGGACTACAGAGGTCTCAATGCGGTCACTAAGACTGACGCCCACCCGATACCAAGAGCAGACGAACTTATCGACCGGTTGGCCTCGGCCAACTACTTAAGTACGTTTGACCTGACAGCTGGGTATTGGCAAATCAGGTTAGCTGAGGAGGCCAAGCCCAAAACAGCATTTTCTACCCCGGGTGGGCATTATCAGTTCGTGGTAATGCCCTTTGGTTTGAAAAATGCACCTGCCACCTTCCAAAGGCTGGTGAATCGAGTTCTCACTGGGTTGGACGACTTCTGTGCGGCGTATCTGGACGATATCGCTGTCTTTAGCTCCACCTGGGAGGATCACCTGGTCCACCTGAGGAAAGTGTTAGAGGCCCTGCAGAAGGCAGGCCTCACTATCAAGGCCACCAAGTGCCAGATAGGGCAGACACAGGTTGTATACCTGGGCCACTTTGTAGGTGGAGGCCAGGTTCAACCATTGGAGAGCAAAATACAGGCCATCCAGGACTGGGCTCCTCCAACCACCCAGACTCAGGTTCGAGCTTTCTTGGGCCTGACTGGTTATTACCGGAAATTTGTCAGAAATTATGGATCCATTGTGACCCCGCTAAACGACCTGACAAGTAAAAAGATGCCAAAAAAAGTTCAGTGGACAGCAAGCTGTCAGAAGGCATTCGATGACCTAAAGCAGGCCATGTGCACAGCACCTATCCTAAAGAGTCCAGACTACTCCAAACCATTCATTGTCCAAACAGACGCTTCGGAGCTGGGGGTGGGAGCTGTTCTATCGCAACTGAATTTTGATGGTCATGACCAGCCCATAGCTTTTATTAGCAGGAGGCTGACCCCCAGAGAGAAGAATTGGTCAGCTATCGAGAGGGAGGCCTTTGCTGTGGTTTGGGCCCTGAAGAAGTTGAGGCCATACTTGTTTGGCACTCACTTCAAGATTCAGACCGACCATAAGCCCCTCTTGTGGCTAAATCAAATGAAGGGTGAAAACCCCAAACTACTTAGGTGGTCCATTTCCCTACAGGGGATGGACTTCACAGTGGAGCATAGACCTGGCACTGATCATGGCAATGCAGATGGGCTCTCCAGGTATTTCCACTTAGAGCAAGAAGACTCACCTGGTCAAGGTTAGCTTATTGTCCCAAAGTTTGGGGGGGGGTCATGTAGGAGAGTAGGGTCTGCAATCCTATGATCACCCAGATTTTTTGCTTTTGCTTCATTGGTTTACGACTTTCTCCGGCTGTGGGCCTGCCAATCAGACCCACAGCCTAGCTGTTCTCTCTCGAAATTAACACACATGTACCTTAGGTGCATCCACTAATTGGAACTGGGCCGCCTTGTCAGTCCCTGTCTCAGCATACCACAGGTATCCAGGGCATCGGTGTACCCAGGGCCTACCAGGGGCTGAAGCATGTATTATGCCACCCCTGGAATGGCCGCCCATATCTGACACAACTGGCTGCACGACAGCTGGGGCCACGTGGTGTAATCACCCGTTGCTGTAGGTGTAGTATTCCTACACCTAAACCCTAAAATGGACACATGGATTCCTATCAGTCACTCCTATAGCAGGCCTTATCAATCCTGAAGGCAGAGTGCAGGGAATCATGTGGGACGGTGCTCTGGCGCGAGCTGAGCCCATCGACGGCTTGCGGAACCAAGTCCTAATAGCCGTTCCATGGTGACGCGGGCCAACTACTTTTAATGCATTATAATCCTTGCGGTTATTTGCTAACTTTGGCATCGCATCACCTATACATGTCGAGTAAGGTGTCATACGAATGGGAATACGAACCCCTCGCCAGTCCTGGTGACGGGGTTAGCATTCCCCCCTTTTAGAGGGACACGACATGGAAGTAACCTTGAACCCCGGTTAAAGTTGACTCAAGCCTCAGCATCACAAAATGGATGCTGCCACCAGACACAAGTCTGACCTCCTGCTGCTGGGGGACCTACCAGCAAGGGGAGCTTGGACAAAGGGTTTCCTGTCGAGGGCGGTGTTAGCACCGTCCCAGACAGGGTTTGTGTATCCCAGGTAGGCAGGGCTGAAAGGAAGGTGATTGCCAGTGGCACCCCGGTGCTCACTGTGCATAGCCCGGCTCAAACCAGTTTCGGGGGCACACCAGCCCCTGAGCTGGCGCGAAGCCGGACAAAGGATAGGGGTGTAACCACCCCCCTCCTGGCTCCACCCATAGGTAGAACCTAGTCACGGGCCAGCCCCTTTTCTTAGAATAAAGGTAGGAGCGAGTCCCCTTCCCAAATTGGATAATCAGATAATCGGATAACTCCGAATCACGAACTACTTTCCACGAAAGGAACTCTTGACTATTTCTGAAGACTCTCCCTTGTGGCTAAGGAGTAGCCACCCTGCACCAGCAGGCACCATCTAAGCGCTTGCGGTTTGCTGTAAGTCTCTCCTACGGATCAAGACTGCCCAGCTCGACGAGACCCGAGTACCCTGCCATCTCTGACCTTTTACCTACCTCATCAGCCCAGCTGAGAGTCGTAGGTGTGACGAGACCTGCGGGACCGGCTATCTTCCGAACCTGCACGACGCTTATCTAGCACGCCCACCGAGGGACCCTCGAGTGAGTGCACCTAGGGTTTGAGAAGCCCTAAACCCTGAGCAGCTCCAGCATCGAAGTCTGTCTCCCCAGCATCCACGAGATCTGCGTGGGGGCCCTTCCGCTCCTTGTTGTTCACCGCGTTGTTCGACCACTTGCCGACCGGCTTGTGGCCCTCTTCACGACGCACCACGATTGTTTCATCACTAGTCTGGTTGCTCCAGACTGGCTCTTGCTCCCCTCCAACAGAGGAGTACCACGGACCCTCCTGGTCCACTCCCGACGCCATCTTGACTCCCCCGCTTGGGTTGCCACTGCCAAGATCCGCTGCCCCTTCCTGGGCCCAGCATCATCGACAGCAGACACCTTCGTGGGACAGCTCGCCCTCCATCCTGGTCGCCGCCGCGCCTCCTGGTCCGAGGAACAGCCGAGTCCGACGTCACCCACTCACCTGGTCGAGGTGACTTCAGCCGGTACCCCCCTGGTACCCACACGATCGCTGGCTAGCGGTTGAGAACTGAGTCCCCTCTGCTTTCAGGTTTCCTTCATCACCGATCCAGGCTTGGATCGCTCTGAACATCGACACTGGTCGCCTGCCAGCAACTTCTTCTTTCAGGCTCCTGAGACTACACGAGGACTCCCGACATCTTGCCGAACTTCACGCAGCCGCAGCCTCCGGGCTAGGTAACTCGAGCATCTCGGTGCTCCATCGCAGGTTCGCTCTACAAGTGTCCAGTTCCTTTTTCGTTTAGTCCCACTGATCGGATCACTCCGGAATCAGTACCTCCAGACTCTAACCATTCGCATTTCACTGTTAGTGTAGATGGTTTCTCGTGCCCCTCGGGCATTTGTGTAAATTGTGCAACTGAAGTATTTTCCTAAGAGTTTTGTAGTGTGCTTAGCTCCCTGACTCATAAAGAGCCAGGATAGTCTTGTTAGAAATAAATATCCTTTTATTTTCATAACAACTTGTGTGGTGTCCTTTCACTTGGTGTTCAAGGGGTATATGTGATGGTAAACAGCTGGCTTAACACGCCCTCTAGAGTTTAGCCTAAGACTGCTCGTATCCACGCTACTAGGATAGCTGGTCTATAAGGTTGACTTACAACCAATCATCAATAAGGGTCGTTTGGAATGATACACAGTGATCACTAGAATAGTGAGCACTACATATCAGGCCAACTTCTCACAGCCACCGCCTTTATATGGTTCACTTATGCTATTTTTCAGTCCAGGCAAGTAGGCCCTGATTCTGTCATCAAGCTTTTCCTTCTTTCTGCCTCTGAAGCTCCAGTCTGAGTCTGCATCTGTGACCATGAACTTTGTCTCATTCCCTGCGCGGCTCACGATGCCTGACATCAGCTTGCTGCCTGCCAAGAACTGTATTTCACCTTCGAAATTATCTGCTCCGATCCCTGCCCAATGCATTCCTGTCTAGTAGTTTAAGTAAACATTCTGCCAGCTACCGAGCAAAGGCCCGGCTTCTCTGTCTTCATGCAAGTAATTCATAGCCCTGTTACTATGGAAGATTCCTGCCCTCGCATCTAGTGTAGACACTTAGACGCTTGTACACGCACTAACAGTCAGTATAGTCAGTATAGAATAAGATTCTACTCTAAGAGACCTCTCTTTTGGATAAACATAGTTCTTTAAACATAGGATGTTAGATATGATTTGGGATTAGGTTGACTTGACCCTCCAGACTTCTGTCGCCACATGTAGAGCTAAATGTCAAGTCCCCTTCACCCCCTAGTTGCACGTCAATCACACGTCATGCTGCTGTGCGCGCATCTCTGCCAAGTATTTCTGCTGACATTGCGAAATTATTTCATAGGTCCACCCATATGTGACATCACAACCAATGACGTTTCCTTGTTACACCCAATTACGCCTCCTTCAGCTACGCATGTAAAATGTTATCTTTGCTATCAATTGTTACGCCTCTTGCATTGGCTTCACTGTAATGCCTATTGTATAAAAGTGAATAATTATCAATAATGTATGTACTTCACTTCCTGAACCTTCGTGGTGATGGAACCTGGAGCAACCGATTATAATCGACCATTGGAATAAAGCCCATTCCGAACCTCTAATACCACGGATTCTGCCTCTTATTTACTGAGCTAATTTATTATGTTTCTGTATCAAATTAAGTCCCGGTAATTAAATTATTTACCACATGAATGGCGCCCGAACAGGGACACTTTCTCATCTCACGCGCCGGTGGTGCGTTGCAGGCCCGGTCTCCTGCCACAGCTGGACGGACAACAACGCGTACCAGCAGGATTTCCTGTATCTCCCTCCGGTCAAGCGGGGGCGACTGAGGCTGCGATCAACACCCAGACGAGGCGGTGAGAAGTGCGAAGTATCCCGACCAGAGCCTAGCTGAGAGAGCAAGATCCGAGGTATACAGAGGCCCACCAGTTTCCGAAGTCCCGAGTCGAGTCCAGTTTCCGAAGTGTTCGAGTCGAGTCCAGTCCGGTTCAAGTTCAGTTCAGTTCCGTTCCGAGGCCTTCCGTTCCGAGCTACCCGGTGAGTACCATTACTGGGGAGGCGTTCTGGCGTGCACATAAGTTGTGCCGGTCCAGACGGGTTTGGGTACACAAATCCGGTCTGCACTGTTTTAGCAGTGTATCTGTACTGTTTAGCAGTACATCTAGTATATCTAGTATATAAATTCAGAATAATTCAGTTAATGCCGAGTATTATGTTCAGTAATTAAGTTTCCTTAGATCGTATCATCATTGTTGCTCAGGAATGTTAAATGTTAAATGTTTTTAGTACGTTCTGCATATTGTGGTATGAATGACTGTTCATTATTGTGATTACTGTATTAAGTTTGTTCAAGATCAAGTATCAGATCAGTTCTCAATATGCCGCTCTTTTCGAAATTAAGACAGATCACAACTAGAAAAGGGGTACTCGAAGAAGCTGTTCCTATTCCTCCTAGGGACACTCCAGGGTACTTCATGTATCATAAACACGGCTTAGACGCTATATTATTTCTTGATTTATGGGTAGACTACACTAAGGAATTACCAGAAAGTCAGAGGTGGCCCGCAGCTGGGACCTGGGATGCAGAGTGCATCGTGAAAGTAGAGGAAGAATTATGGAAAAAGAAAGCTAGACAATCACAGAAAGACGCCATTGAATTATGGCGTAAAGAATCGTATAGACGTACAGAAAAAGCACGTAGACAGGAAGAGAAGAGTAAAGAGAATTCAAATGAAGTCCGAGAAAATCTATTAATTGAAGAAGGTGCACGAGTGAAATCAGAACAAGTAGACAGACAAAGACATGCCCTTATGAAGGGTATGTATCCCCTTCTGGCCGAGGGATTACCTAAGGCTACTGCGGGGATACCAAAAGACTTGCCACCCCCATTATTTCCAATAAAAGTACATCCTAAGGGGCATCCTAGAACCGCAGAAGATGTTTTTCTTTCCTCATATTTAGATGACGCAGCTCCCGAGTACGCTAATTCCGCCCCACATAGACCACCTGCCAGAGAGGTTCAACACCGAGATCCAGTATCTGTATCTCTACAGCAACAAATTCCGACACAAGTTCCGGCAAGCACATCTGGTTCTACATCTGTTCCTACAGCTACTTCTATAGCTGTGTCTACACCTATAGTTGCTGTATCGCGTTCAACGAATCCTTTCACGCCCGATACCCCAGATGGGGCTACGGGAGGTGCTACCAATATTTTTTCTACGCCACCCAGAATAAATAAACTTACTTTTCAAGAATCTGCACATTCACGTACCCCCAAACTCATAAATGCCCGCACACTTAAGGAACTTCTTATAGATTGTAGATATGACCCTGTGCCCGGCAAAGAGGACGAAATGATCCTGGCATCATTACGTATCAGACGAGCCGCGGTGTATTTAGGGAAGTTACCAGGAATGACTATGCATCTAGATAATATATATCATTTTGTCCAAACAGGGCGAGATTCTGAATGTATTAACAGAGCTATGGAATACCAGAAAGTGGAGATACAGGGGGAACTGTTACGTTTCCTTATAAATTGTGTGATCAGAAATCAAGACCGACCGGGGGTAGACCCGGAAGCAATGCAAATTCTTACCAGATGGAGCCAGAATATATCAGAAGGGAGACATGATAAGCAAAACTGTATAATAGCCATGTGCAGAAAGATCCGTAAAGAAATAGAACGTCTACACGAAGAAAGATTAGCGGTAGACCAGTTTGAACAAAATGAGGAGGAGGAAGGATCAGGACTGCCCACAGGACAGTCAGAAACCATAGCCTATGTAGGTAGAGGAAGATCTTGTAATAGTACTAGATGTCTTACTGACCCGATACGTCCGATATGTCTAGAAAATAACAGGAATTTTCAAACACCTATAATAAATATAAGGTCCCCCGAGCATTCGTTCCAAACCACTGACAAATTACTGCGAGAACGAAGGGGTTATCATTTTCTCGATTTTATGGATGAACAAGAATTAGCCAGGTCAGCCGTTCATTGGGTTGACAGTCCCGGAAAGTATGATGATGATACAGTAGCACACACATTTTTGAATCTCACCCCAGATGAACAGCGTTTAGCTGGGATTTATATGATTCAACAACTTCTTATACTATATAAAAGCCAACATTCAGATCCTGGTCCCTTACCTGACATATTGACTGAATTACTCACGAATAGATGGAGAGGTTCAGGTACTAAGCTAATTAAAGAAATACTAGAATCAAGAAAGCAGTACATTCTTTTTATATGCCCAGAACATGTCTCACTGCCCATTAAGGAAAGAACCACGTATTACATGGACAGACAGAATCCCTTACGAGAAGTACACCCAATAAAAGGCGAGGACAATGAGTTTAAACGTGTATATGTATATACGCCCATATCGAAAATAGAATTGTTAGAAATGAAGAAAGTGGTACCCAGTCATGACAAAGACCCAGCGGGTTTCCACCGAGAAATTAAAGACATGTTACTCATGGGAGAGTATACCTATCCCGACATTATGACAATATTAAAGGTATTAATGCCTGCTGGCATTTATGAAAAACTCAAGGAAAAAGAGTGGGAGGTGGGAGACCAAAAGATAGATTGGACAGCATTAGAAAATGAAGAAAAGGCCCGAGGTCCAGGTTCGGGGCTTGGGGACAAAACTAAAGCACTACCAGGTTTACTAGTACAGGTACTGCCACGCTTATTAACCACGAAATAGGAAGACTGGGGTGCAATTTCAGCCTGTAAACAAAAGCAAGATGAAGACACTAGTGATTTCTATGCACGATTTGAAAAATGTTTTGGTATAAATAGTGGCATAAAAGCAAGTAGCGAATCATACCCACATCTGTTTGTGACAAAATTAGTTGAAAATTCCTTGCCCCAAGTGAAGAATAGAGTATTAAAATTCGAGAGTACCTGGCAAGGTAACACCCCATCACAAATGTTACAAATGTTACAGTATCATCACAATAGAATTAGAGAGGAACAAGATCATGAACAAAGACGCATGAAAGACACGAAAATGAAAATGCTAGTCTCCCAGACAGTTCCAGCTGAAGGACATAAAAAGGGTACGACACATTCCGGTGATTCAGCAGGACCTGTAAAAGGGACATGCAACTATTGTAAACAGCCAGGACATTACATACACGATTGCCCAGTTCTGAAGCGTAATATCGCCACAGGTATTACAAAAGAAAGACCACGGCCACTTAGACAGGATCAGAATGAACAAGGAGCACCGCAGCATGCACAGGCCATGCCAGCTCCACAACAATCTATACAGTTTGTGCCAGCCGCACCAGCGTTGCCTGCTGCTGCCACACAAACCACGACACGACAGCTGTACCAGACCGCACAGTATGACTACCCTGATTATCAACGATACGCATGAACCAGCCTAGAGAGGGAAGTTGACTTACCCCTTATCGAGGTCCCTGTAGACCAAGAAGGACCTTATGTACATAGTGAATTATTAGGTCAAGACAGAAAATTTTTACTCGATACAGGGGCAAGTCGAACAACCATAAAACGTAGTGAAGTTCCAGGGGCACCCCTCTCAGGCTCACAGAATATTTCCCTTGGTTTTTCAGGAAAACCTATTGTTAATGAAGTATCACAGCCTCTTCCACTTACGATAGGACCCTTGACCAGAACTACAGATTTATTGCTTACTAAATCATGTCCAGAAAACTTGTTAGGTATAAAAACACTGAAAGCTCTAGGAGCTATAATATGTTGTTCTCCGGAAGGAGTAAGATTGTTTTTACGTGATTTCAAAGGTCACTATGTGTCTCGAGACATGGATCCCCGACTGCAGACTTTACCTACACATCTATGGGCACAAGGCCCTACTGATGTTGGTTGCATGAATATTACACCATATCGAGTTACACTGAAGGCAGGAGTGGTACTACCACGAATGCGACAATACAAGTTACCACCAGATGCTGTAGTGGCTTTACTACAAATCATTGACAAGCTCATTGCCCAAGGAGTGGTTGTAGAAACAGACTCCAATGTATGTAATTCACCGATAATTCCGATTCTTAAACGAACAGATCCGAAGGCCCCGCCAGTATATCGATTGGTTATTGATTTGCGCGAATTGAACAAATGCATTGTGCCACAATTCCCTGTGGTCCCAGATATCTCGTCATTACTGACAGCTATTGATTCCGAAGCAACATTCTTTACTGTAATTGATCTCAAAAATGCCTTTTTCAGCGTCCCAATAGATCCGGAAAGCCAATATTTGTTCGGATTTAGTTTAAATGGACGTAGCTTCAAATTCTCACGCGCACCTCAAGGATTTACAGAAAGCCCCAGCATCTATAGCCAAGCACTGAAACGAGAACTCGACAGTATCCACATGCCAGTTAACACTGCCTTGCTTCAATATGTCGATGATCTGCTGATCACCGCTAGAAGCGAACCCGAATGTGAGAAAGCATCACTGATAGTTTTACAATTTCTAGCCAAAAAGGGGCACAAGGTGTCCCCTTCTAAGCTGCAATTCTGTGTCCAGCGAGTTATTTACCTTGGTCACTCGCTGTCCAAGGAGGGAAGGCAGCTTACACCCGACCGCATTCAGTTAATAGCTAACATGCCAATACCCAAGACACAAAAGGAGGTGCGGGCTTTCATAGGCCTCACTTCATATTGTAGACAGTGGATCCCTCAGTATGCATTTCTAGCAAAACCACTCATTCAGTTGACAACACAGGAGGCAGCCACATCGACTGTTCTCCCTTGGACTCAGGAACATACACAAGCTTTTGAAAGCTTAAAGACAGCCTTATGTCAAGCACCGGTTTTAGCAACACCATGTTACAGAAAACATTTTACACTCTTTGTTACAGAACGAGAAGGTACTGCCTTGTCAGTACTCACACAGGAACAAGCAGGATCACACAAACCGTGTGCTTATTTTTCTAGTACATTAGATCCCGTAGCTCAGGCTCTGCCTGCGTGCCTGAAATCAGTGGCAGCGACAGCTTTAGCAATCAGACAAAGCGATGCTATAGTGTTAGGACATCCATTGACAGTTCAAGTACCACATGCAGTAGAGGTTCTTGTGAATCGAACGCAAACACAACACTTGACTATAGCACGACTTACAGGGTATGAACTAACATTGTTTCAGCCACATATAGAAATCAGACGTTGTAACACATTGAATCCTGCCACACTTTTACCTGTAATCGGAACAGACCCACTAGCCCATGACTGTATTGATGTTATTACAATCACGACGAAACCCAGACAAGACTTGACAGATGTCCCATTGTCAGACCCAGACCTGACGTTGTATGTAGATGGCTCATGTATGAGAACAAGTACAGGAGAGTTAGTAGCCGCTTACGCAGTCACAACAGACACTGAAATTATTGAAACAAATTGCATAAATACCTTGTCCGCTCAAGCAGCAGAGCTCGTCGCTCTGACACAAGCCTGTATTCAAGCCACAAATAAAAAAGTCAACATATACACTGATTCACGTTATGCATTCGGAGTTGTACATGACTTCGGCGTGCTGTGGCGAGAGAGAGGTTATTTAACTTCTCACGGTGCCCACATTCAGCACGGACCCCTCATTCATGCCTTATTAGATGCAATACATTTACCCATTGCAATATCGATTATGAAATGCAAAGCACATACGAAAGTTACTGATATCATTTCTCAAGGCAATGATTTAGCTGACAGAACAGCTAAACAGACTGCTCAAACTCAAACATCCGACATGACAAAGACAATAGTCCCGACGCCAACACATTGTATGACGGTTAAAGATCCTACTCTTGACGTAATTGATATACAGACACATGCTACACCAGACGAAATAAAGAAATGGATTGAATTAGGAGGGATCCAAACGGATCAAGGATGGTTGATGAAGGAAAAGTCTGTGTGGTTCCTTCCTGATTCAATGGTCCAGGTTATAATTAACACTGTACATAGTCCAGCACATCTAGGAGAAAAAGCTATGCTAGATAGCATTCAATACATTTGGTTCAATAAACATTTACGAGCAGCAGCCAAACAAAAAGTTCGTACCTGTATGATCTGTTGTCAGTTCAACCCAGGAAAAAGCGTTCCCGTAGAACAGGGTGGATTTCAGCCTCCTGATCACCCTTTTGAAGTCCTCCAGATGGATTATATCCAGATGGAACGATGTCGAGGATTCAAATATGTTCTCGTAGTTGTTTGTGCTCTTTCCCGTTGGACGGAGGCATACCCGGTTTCAGATTACACGGCCCCGACTACTGCCAAACAGTTAGTTCGAGAATTCTTCCCACGATACGGTTTACCACGTGTTGTTCACTCAGATAACGGCCAGCCGTTCTCATCCGAATTAATGAAACACGTTTCACTTTTGTTAGGCTATCAGTGGAAATTCCACTGTGTCCGACACCCCGAAGCAGCAGGTCTCGTAGAAAGACATAATCAGACCCTGAAAATTAGATTGTCTAAAATATGCAGAGAGAAAGGTGTCGACTGGGTAGTAGCGTTACCAGTTGCACTCTTTTACACAAGAATGGTAGCACACTCTCGAACAGGGCTATCCCCGTATGAAGTGATCTTCGGCAGACCACCAAATATGTGGGGGACACCTATACCACGCAAAATAACTGATATTGACTGTAATATGCTGACAGATTATTTGGCCTCCTTGATGTCTGCACTACAATCTTGTCGTTCACAGGTAGCTGCAGCTTTTCCTGACAACACTGAGGTGAAACCCCATGACGTAATTCCGGGGGATCTCGTTTTAGTGAGGAACTTTGATCGAAAGACTCAGCTGGATCCTAGGTGGAAGTCACCGAAATTGGTCTTGCTCACCACAAGGACAGCCGTGAAGATCGAGGGCAGGAAAGGCTGGATTCATTCAAGTCATATCAAGAAATTCCATGGACTACCAGCGGATGTGAATACCACACCTCGTGTGTCTTCACCCATTGACTCAAAACTTCCTTTTGTTGAAAAGAGTAATTCCGAACTTTATAAACTAAAACTCAGGTCCAATCAGTCAAGCAATTTGATTGTTTAAGTCCTCTCCGAGGTGAAGCGGTTGAATTGTCTCTGACATGTATCCCTTGGACCTGAATAGAGAATGCACCCGAAAAATGCTGAAACGACAGGCGTACTGTAAATCACTGCGTAGTCATTGTACAGTGACGTTATTAATTTTGTTGTCCTTAAGTCTTTTAATAATTACTGCAAGTATATTGTTGCATATATATTATCCTATTTTTAGACACGTTTATAATGTTACTGCTGAACATTCTTTTAGTGAAATACCTCCGCTTGAGTTGTCTTATAGATTTGCGCTGCGCAATAACACGTTTATTAGTATGTTACATCATTCCCATCAGGTTAGCAATGCTACAAATTGTTGGATATGTGGCCGACTCCCTCCCTATCAGAATTATAAAGGAATTCTACCTCTCTTTCCATATCCGTTCACACACAACGGCTCCTGTGGAGCATGGTTTAGCTTAATTAATTCCTTAGATTCAAATTCTGCAGTTTATCAAGACAACTGGGTATGGGGAAATCTGAACTTAGTTTTACTTAAAGTCTGCCACCCCAACAAGGAGGGACTTCCCAAAAGAACAGGAACTGATCTAGAAAATGAAGTATATGGATTAGGTAATTTCACGCTTAATCTTATGATCCTAAATGTCGAATCCGAAGCTACTCCAATTTTGCCCACTATGTCAATATTTCCAGTAAAAGGTGAATTATGTGTAAGAAAGAATGGTTCCATACATATGGGCCATAGTAGATGCACCACTGTAGTAGAATTTAGTGATCAAGGCAAGTCTACATTTAGAGCTTCCCGCCATTCCTATTTCATATGTGGTCAGACGGCCTATGTACGTTTGCCTCTAGATTGGGATGGTACCTGCTACATTGGATTTCTTTTGCCACCTGTTTTCCTAGCTCCTCCTGATTATCACAGAAATACTCATTTAGTATATAATAGAGTAAGGAGAGATCTCCCAATAGTCGATTACACTGAAACAGCATGGGAAAAATACACAGATTTCAATAAAGGTCTCTTTCCCTATATAGGTACAGTTACTAATAGTAAGCTGATACGTAGATTAACCAGAACCCTTGAAGCAGTAGTGAACGAAACTATTTCCGCCTTAGGCAACTTAACAGAAGAGCAGTCTGCTATGCGGATTGTTGTGCTTCAAAATCGTCTTGTCCTTGACGTCATCCTGGCCGATAGGGGCGGAGCTTGTAGGGTCATCGGATCAAGCTGCTGCGTATTCATACCAGAAAATTCGCCATCTGTATATAAAGCTATAACCCGCCTTCATAAGATTGTGAGCCAGATACACCAGAATCCAGGCACTTGGACTTGGTCCGGGTGGTTTTGGAGCGTGTTATCAGCCTGGGGATGGAGAGTTCTATCCTTCCTAGGTATCGGCCTTCTCATACTATTCAGTTGCTGCTTATGCCTGCAATGTGGACCAGCGATTTGTGGTCTGTGTGCCACATCGTGTATTCCACATCAAGATTTTCGTTCAAGATCCCGGAAGAAGAAAGAAGAACAAATGATGCTATATGAACAGATCAATGGATTAATGAAGATTGATATCTCTTGACGGGCAAGTAGGGGACAAGGAGGGAATGTGGAAATATGGATTTTCCTGGTCAGTTATGTCCCCTATCTTGGACCCCAACGGTTCTATGTGCATGTTACAAGTACATGTATGTTCCCTCCAGTTCCAGTTATGAAGACGCAAACACATGTGCGTCCACCGTTAACATGTCCTCTTTCAGATCCGCCATGAATGGGCCGGATATTCCATTCCTAAGTACAAAAGGCCACCGCCTTTATATGGTTCACTTATGCTATTTTTCAGTCCAGGCAAGTAGGCCCTGATTCTGTCATCAAGCTTTTCCTTCTTTCTGCCTCTGAAGCTCCAGTCTGAGTCTGCATCTGTGACCATGAACTTTGTCTCATTCCCTGCGCGGCTCACGATGCCTGACATCAGCTTGCTGCCTGCCAAGAACTGTATTTCACCTTCGAAATTATCTGCTCCGATCCCTGCCCAATGCATTCCTGTCTAGTAGTTTAAGTAAACATTCTGCCAGCTACCGAGCAAAGGCCCGGCTTCTCTGTCTTCATGCAAGTAATTCATAGCCCTGTTACTATGGAAGATTCCTGCCCTCGCATCTAGTGTAGACACTTAGACGCTTGTACACGCACTAACAGTCAGTATAGTCAGTATAGAATAAGATTCTACTCTAAGAGACCTCTCTTTTGGATAAACATAGTTCTTTAAACATAGGATGTTAGATATGATTTGGGATTAGGTTGACTTGACCCTCCAGACTTCTGTCGCCACATGTAGAGCTAAATGTCAAGTCCCCTTCACCCCCTAGTTGCACGTCAATCACACGTCATGCTGCTGTGCGCGCATCTCTGCCAAGTATTTCTGCTGACATTGCGAAATTATTTCATAGGTCCACCCATATGTGACATCACAACCAATGACGTTTCCTTGTTACACCCAATTACGCCTCCTTCAGCTACGCATGTAAAATGTTATCTTTGCTATCAATTGTTACGCCTCTTGCATTGGCTTCACTGTAATGCCTATTGTATAAAAGTGAATAATTATCAATAATGTATGTACTTCACTTCCTGAACCTTCGTGGTGATGGAACCTGGAGCAACCGATTATAATCGACCATTGGAATAAAGCCCATTCCGAACCTCTAATACCACAGATTCTGCCTCTTATTTACTGAGCTAATTTATTATGTTTCTGTATCAAATTAAGTCCCGGTAATTAAATTATTTACCACAAGATGACAACAGGTTCTCTTTGGAAAAGAAAGCGCTATTCATGAGAAATATCGGGACATTTTTGCCGAGTGCGAAAGCGAAAACAAAACCAGCCTGTACTTTCTAATGTTATTGCCGAAGCGGGTGGAAGGTTTTTTTTCTGTTTATTTACTTCTCTGTAGTAATGGCGGCACCCGTGCTTTAGCTTAAACATCTTAAGCTAAAGTCGGGTGCCAAGATTGCTTCAAAAGTAAAGAATTGTCTTTTTCTTTACTTTTGAAGCAATCTCGGTACCCCAGTTTAGCTTAAGATGTTTAAGCTAAAGCACGGGTGCCACCAATAATAAATTAGGCCTGGGCGTAGTTCGCGAAGTAGCACTTCGCGAAGCTACGCAAAGTGAAGTTCGCACTACGCGAACTACGCGTAGCACTTCGCGAACTGCGTAGTACCTTGTTCGCACTGTGCCAGATGTCGTTTTCAATGATTGCACAGTGCGGACAAGCAACCGGCACTGTGCAATCATTGAAAATGGCATCTTGCACAGTGCGAGCTGTAGTTTTCTGCTGCTCGAGTAGATTTTTACTCGAGCTTCAGCTTTCTCAACGTGAACTGGTAGTTTCTCATCGCGAGCGGTCGCGAGCATACGCGACCACTCGCAATGAGAAACCTGACATCCTCGCGTTGGGAATCTCGCCGGGAGGTTTATTTTCCATGCTCGCGATCGCCAACTTGAAGTTGCTGATCGCGAAGAAGGAAAAAGTCTTGCCGGGATGTCATTTTGCTTGCTCGCGGTCGCCAACTTGACGTTGAGGACCGTGAGCAAGCAAAAAATGACCGCAGCACTACGCAACACTACGCTACGCGTGTTCGCACTGTGCTACGTGCAGTTCGCGTAGTGCGAAGTAGCGCGAACTTCGCAAACTACGCGAGCGTAGCGTAGTGCTTCGCCCAGGCTTATAATAAATAAACAGAAAAAAAAGCATGCGCCCGCTTCGAGAAATGACTGCCGTGTGCCACTAAAATGAAACAAGGAGGCACGTCTGGCGAGAGGCACACAGGGGGGGCACAGGGAGAGGGGCAGAGAGAGGGAGGGAGCCGGGGAGAAACAGAGGAAAGAGGTACACGGGGAGCAAAGGGCAGAAAGAGGTACACGGGGAGCAAAGGGCAGAAAGAAGGGAAAGGGGCAGAAAGAGGGAGCCAGGGAGAACAAAAAGGAAATAAAAAACAAGTCCGGGAGTTGTGTGCGCGCGCGCTAAAATAACATTTTAAAAAGCACGGAGTGGTACGCGCACGCAACGGCAAAAGTGAAAGCAGGCTGGCGAATGGTGTGCGATGTGCGCGCACCATGACGAGAGAGGAAAGCCAGATGGCGCTTCTGCTCGTCATTGTGCGCGTAACCGCACGCTCTATGCCAGCCAAAAAGCTGCGGTCGGACTTTTTAAAGCCCGTTTACTAAATGTCTCGCAGCGCATGCGCATGCGCTGGCTCAGGCGAGACCTAAAAAAGGTCTAGGGGAAAGCAAAAAGTTTAGGGAACTTTAGCCAAAAAGGGCCAAGTCCAACACCCCGCGATTGTATGACATAATTTCGAAAGACAAAAATTCGACCTACAAAAATATCGCAACAAAAATATCGTGGTCAAGAATATCGACATCCTATCTACAACATGGTAAGTACAAAAATATCGATAATTTAATATCGATGTCAAAAATATCGTAATTCAAAAATATCGGTTTTTTTTTAGTTTAAAAATATATGTAAAATAAACCAAATAATACTTATAAATCAAAGAAACATAATTAAATATATTGTATAATATGTAAAATGTATAATAAATATATATAATTAAATGAAACTTTAATGAAACATATATATATAATATATAATATATACACTTACTTAATAATTACTTTTTATAATAATTTCTGTAACATATAAATTATTAAATATTTATTTAAATTACCAATACATCTATCCACATAAAACAATAACATTAATAAATATTAAATAATTACATATAGCAAATAATAATCAATAATTTTAATGTGAATAATTTTTATTATTAATTATATATTACAATAGCTAAAATATTACAAAACATATTTAATATCAGACACAATAAAACTACTAGTCCAACTTCAACAAAAACAACAGTAAGGAAAATGTTGGATAGCGTAGGGGTAAAAATAACTATTCCAACTCCCGAGAGTGCAACAGTAGGGAAAACATTGGATAGCGTAGGGGTAAAAATTACTATTCCAACTCCAAAGAGTGCAACAGTAGGGAAAGCGTTGGATAGCGTAGGGGTAAAAATTACTATTCCAACTCCAGAGAGTGCAATAGTAGGGAAAGTGTTGGATAGCGTAATGGTAAAAATTACTATTCCCACTCCAGAGAGTGCAATAGTAGGGAAAGTGTTGGATAGCGTAAGGGTAAAAATTACTATTCCCACTCCAGACAGTGCAACAGTAGGGAAAACGTTGGATAGCGTAGGGGTACAAATAACTATTCCAACTCCAAAGAGTGCAACAGTAGGGAAAACGTTGGATAGCGTAGGGGTAAAAATTACTATTCCAACTCCAGAGAGTGCAATAGTAGGGAAAGTGTTGGATAGCGTAAGGGTAAAATTTACTATTCCCACTCCAGAGAGTGCAATAGTAGGGAAAGTGTTGGATAGCGTAAGGGTAAAATTTACTATTCCCACTCCAGAGAGTGCAACAGTATAGAAAACGTTGGATAGCGTAGGGGTAAAAATAACTATTCCAACTCCAAAGAGTGCAACAGTAGGGAAAACGTTGGATAGCGTAGGGGTAAAAATTACTATTCCAACTCCAGAGAGTGCAATAGTAGGGAAAGTGTTGGATAGCGTAAGGGTAAAAATTACTATTCCAACTCCAGAGAGTGCAATAGTAGGGAAAGTGTTGGATAGCGTAAGGGTAAAATTCACTATTCCCACTCCAGACAGTGCAACAGTAGAGAAAAGGTTGGATAGCGTAGGGGTAAAAATTACTATTCGAACTCCAAAGAGTGCAACAGTAGGGAAAGCGCTGGATAGCGTAGGGGTAAAAATTACTATTCCAACTCCAGAGAGTGCAACAGTAGGGAAAGCGCTGGATAGCGTAGGGGTAAAAATTACTATTCCCACTCCAGATAGTAAAACAGTTGGGAAAGCACTAGATAGCATAGTGATTCTATGAACATTATAACCAATTCAATAATTTGTTATAAAAAAATTGCATGTTAACAATGTTTTTAAAAAAAAATTATTATTAAATACCAATTATTTAAAATAAATATTTAAATAAATAAATTTAAATTACATCCCACACTATTTCCCCTTTAACACACAACACACTACACATACAAAATACACAATAGATTTAAATATCAATGTATCTCTTATTTACAATTAATAATACATTCTTTATAATTAATATAGTTATTAATTCACTAATTAATACATATTAACTACGAAATTACAAATATTCACCTATTAATTATTAATTAACAATACATTAATTAGCAATAACAACAAATAAAATACAATAATCAATTATTTATATTTACTATATTTAACTAACTAATAACAATTAATTAATAATAATTACAAATAAATAAAATATATCATTATTTATTTTATTTTAATTACATCCAACCCTATTCCCCTATAAACCCACAACCCACTACACATAAAAATTCACATAATTAATTTAATTATCAATTAATCACTTAATAAAATTAAATCACCAATTAATTACTAATTAACAATTAATTAATTAACTATAACAATAAAGATATATTATTAATAAACTAATTATAATTTATATAATTAACCAAATAATAAATTAATTTTACAATTGATAATTAATTAAAAAATAATTAATCTATTAATCAAATTAATTACCAATTATTAATTGATTACCAATTAATTAATCATAAATACCAATTAAACAATACATATGAATTCATTCATTATAATTACATTACTTCCCACCCTATTCCCCTATAAACCCACAACCCACTACACATAAAAATTCACATAATTAATTAAATTATCAATTGATCACTTAATAAAATTAAATCACCAATTAATTACTAATTAACAATTAATTAATTAACAATAACAATAAATAAATATTAATAATAAACTAATTATAATGTATATAATTAACCAATTAATAAAATAATTACAATTAATAATTAATTAACAATTAATTAATCAATTAATTAACAATTATTAATTAATTACCAATTAATTAATCATAAATACCAATTAAACAATACATATTAATTCATTAATTATAATTAAATTACTTCCCACCCTATTCCCCTATAAACCCACAACCCGCTCTGATACTAAAACGCTAAATTAAATGTAAAATAATTATAAATCTCTAAACATTTATTTTTAAATGTATTAAAATACATTACAATAATCTTTAACATACAAATAAAATACATATTAAATGACATTACACTAAATAAATATCGATATTATTGACATCGAAATTTTTACTTACGATATTACTTACATCGATATTAATTACTTCGATATTATTAACTTCGATATTACTTACCTTGGGATCGATATTCTGTCCATCGATATTCTTGACTTCGATATTCTGTACCTACGATATTAAAAACACGATATTATTGTAGGTCGAAATTTAAAACTCGATATTTTGGCTAAACACCACACCCCGCAACCTATAGACAAATTTTGGGTAGAGGGAGTCTCACATATCCCGAATACGGCTGTGAGGTATGGGGAGCTTCTTCCCAAGGGGTGCATGAATGCCAATCCCGCCGTCCAGACTGAACGGCTGTGTCACAGACTGGAGTGGTGATAGATGGCAGATGCCAAACTAGACGAAATCCTAGCTGCAATTGCAGACAATAGATAAGACTTAGGGGTCAGAGTGGATGCCATAGTGGGAGAACTTGGTCTGCTGTAGGACAACCAGAAGCAACCAGAAGCAACTTACTGTGCACATCACATAAGCGGAGAGCTCAATTGAATTGCTGCAGCCAGCAATGAAGGAACTTTAAGGGATGAACAACTGACGTACATCTTAGCTGGAGAACAGAGCAGAGGATTCAGAGAGGCGATCAGGTCACAACAATATTCCTATTGTTGGAATTCAGGAGGCAACGGATCATACCCGGTGGTGTTTTTTGAAACATGTCTGGCACAGTCAGTATCACCCACAGGGCTGTTGCCTCATTACCTGGTGGAGAAGGCCCAACGGGTGCCGGTAAGACAGTCGCCGCTGGGCGCATCCCCAAGACAGGTTGTGGCCAGATTGATGAACTACAGGGACAAATAAACCTTACTCAGGGGTGGGGAAATCATATCGCCCGACACCCGAACCAACTAGACTTTATAATGGGCAAGAAGATTTATTGTCTGTTTGCCGCTGATTGCTGCTTGGCTCGATCACCCTGTCCAGTGGGATCAGTCCACTCATCTTTGGTGCACTGCTGCGCACATCCTGGAATCGGGAGCAACAAGTAGGTGTCCCTGACACACTGTATGCCTCCCCAGCAGGTGAATCAGTTTGATAATGGGTTTGCAGCGGTCCGAGCCTTAAGAAAAGATTGTTAACTGTGATTCTGCATGCAATGGTCTGGATTCAGTGAATGTGGGGGCAGGGTCAAATGTGTGGCATTTTAACAATTTACAATAAGGCGGGAAACTCTCCTTTTGCAATCTATCAATGGAACCAATGCAGCATTGATAATGAGTGAAACCACGATGATAGGAAGTTTACTATAGAGAGACCTTGACCTTTACTTTGTCTCTGCTTTTATGGACGAGGTCGTATTTGGGGGCACGGAGCAAACGATAATACTTTAAACACCTGGTAGGCTTACAGAAAATGCAGCCTTGCAAGATTATGCATGTGCTGTTAATAGAAACATTTTTTATATTGCAATTTTTTCCTGGTGTTAAACAAATCAAGCTAAAGATGAATAAAGGAAACACCACATAATGCAGAAGGCATAAAGTGTATTCGTAATCCTGTCAGTAATTTCACACTGTTCACTGAGATGTGGGGCTCTCTAGGCGTCTGAAACGTTGCAATGTCCACATTTTTGCCCAATATGAGGTCTCTTTTACCAATACCCTCCCTCACAGTCTTTCTTGCCTTTTCCTTATTCCGTTACCTCCCCCTTCGCTCCAGAGCTTCTGGCTTCATCAATGCCCACACTTTATCTTTTAATCTTGCCACTGCAGCAGAGGAAAAGCCTCACCTTTGTGTCAATTTTTATAGGCTTAATCCTGTCAAGAAACGGGTCATTCTCCACATTTAGGGCTCATTTCTGTTAGCTTGCACCTTTATTTGGTTGCATTTCTCATCTCCTGTACCTACAGTAAACCGCTCCCACCATGCACAGTACTCTGGCAGTTTGTGCTAAATAAGCAGAGCCACTGTAATGAAGCGTCAGGGAAGGTCTAATTTATGCGGCAGGGAAGGTCTAAATTACGCGGCAGGGTTGACTAAGTTATGTGGCCACAAACATGAGAATTATGTAGCATAATGAAGCACATTTTCATTGATAGTATTACTTCACTATTTTGATATCTGTACACGTTAACACTGTATACATGTTTTGCCTCATTACTTTCAGATGACATTGAAGACCCAAATACAGACATAGCAATGTAAAAAGAAAACAGTCACTACTTGTGATGAGCTTTTCACTGTGTGGCAGGACATGTTACCCCCTTTTTAGTAACTTTTAATCTGCTAGAGCTAGTATCAACATTGTTTTCTTAAAATATGCTGTTTAGGCAGCATGCCTTGGATTATATGACAAATTATGTGGAAAACACCTCAGCTGTAGAATCTCGTAATTAGAGTGGCTCTGTATATAAATCACATAGCACCTGTCACCAGTGGAGGACGATCTTTCATTTGCAAGGATAGAAAATGGCAAAAATTGCAGCAGCGAGCTCAATATAAAGCAGAATTTACCAAAATATAAATTTATAGGTCTCACAATCACGTTTTATTCACAACATGGACTGGAGGTCCTCACGAGTGGGAGTATATATTGTTTGTTAGATGTTACTCTGTTGCCCTGGAATTGGAAGTTGGGAGTGCTGTTCTTGGTTTTTACTGCTCAAGTCGCTTCCCATGGCGCGCAGCTCCACCTGACTGCGCCCGTTCGAGTCCCTGAACAGCTGTGCCTCCGTTCGCCACCTTGGTACGGCCTGCTCTGGTTTTCTTTTAGTGTGCTCAGTGTGTTTTATTGTGCTTACTGCATCTCTGTTTTCTTGTCTGCTCCACTGCATTTTTCCCATTTTGCCTTCTGTTCCCTCTTCGCCATCACCCCGCCGCTGCCTCCCCTGCGGCACCGCCCCCTTTTCCTTCTGTGTCCCTCACCGTTCCCGCCGCTGCGTTCCCTGTGGCCCCACCCCCGCTCCTATGTGCCATTCCGCCACCCGCCTCCCAGCTGCCCCTCCCTCCCACCTCCCCTACTTATGGCGGCCGCTGTGCGGCTATGCTGCGGACGCGCGCAGCGGGCGCGCAAGAAGCAAGCCCATCTGCGCCCATCCGCGCCTGGACCGCGCCCAGTGCCAGAACCCCTGGACCCCGCGGAAGCCACAACACCAGATTCCGTTACAATGCCAGCATCCTCCACGCACTCAACATCGACCAAGATCACCGCTGCTTCCAGGCCACCCCAAAACGCACCCACGGACCTTTTTCCTGCCGCACCTGCAGCTTCACCTGCAACAGAGCCACCAAACCTCCAAAGACCGGACCCAACCACCTTCGCTGCATACTCCTCAACACCCTCTCCGCACGCAAACACGCCGTCGAGCTCTGGGACCTGCTTGACACCTCCGCCCCGGACGTCGCCTTCCTGACCAAGACCAGGTGGAACGACTCCTCGGCGCCTGACATCGCCATAGCCATCCCGGACGGCTACAAGATCACCCGCAGGGATCGCACCAACGGAATCGGAGGAGGAATAGCCATAGTTCATAAATCTACCCTCCAGGTCTCCACCCACGCAGACGACACCCTCAACACCGCCGAACACCTGCACTTCCGGATCAACACGGACCCCAACACCACCCTCAGAGGAACACTCGTCTACAGACCCCCCGGGCACAGTTCAGCGACCACATCGCCGACCTCACCAGCACACACGCACTCGCCTCCACGGACTACATCCTCCTTGGGGACCTGAACTTCCACCTCGAGAACAACAACGACGCAAACTCCACCACCCTTATCGACAACCTCGCCAACCTCGGCCTCAGACAACTCGTCACCACACCCACTCAAGCCACAGCCCACACGCTTGACCCCGTCTTCTCCATGAGCACACCCGTCGCCTTCAACCACACCACCAAACTCCACTGGACGGACCACCGCTGCATCCATTTCACCTTCAAGAAACCCACCACGCACCACCTCACCCGACAGCTACCACGCCGCTGCTGGAACAAAGTCACCGCAGAACAGCTGACGACCACTCTAGCCCAGAACCCAGCCACCGACCCAGACGCCGCCGCCAGCAACCTCAGACAGTGGATCAACAACTGCGCCAACACCCTCGCCCCGCTCAAGAAACCCTCCAACAGCCGCACCAGCAAAAAAGACACCTGGTTCACTGAAGAGCTCCAGACGTCCAAACGTACATGCCGGAATCTGGAGAAGAAATGGCTCCACGACCATACTCAGGACAGCCACACAGCGCACAAGGACGCCACCCGCAGACATCACCACCTCATCAGACTAGCCAAGAGATCTTCCTTCAAAACACACCTAGATAACAACGCACACGACAGCAAAGAGCTCTTCAGCATCGTGAAGGAACTCTTCAACCCCAGCGCCAATGCCAATGACATCCCACCATCAAAAGAACTGTGTAACTCGCTGGCCACCTTCTTCCACCGCAAGATCGCTGACATCCGCGACAGCTTCAACACCAAGTCCACCCTGACCACGCCAGACCCCACCCCCCCTGTGAACACCACCCACACCAATCACCTGACCTCCTGGACCAACGTCAATGACGACGAGACACGCAAGGTCATGAACTCCATCCACTCAGGCTCACCATCAGACCCCTGCCCACATCACGTATTCAACAAAGCAGACGCAGCCATCGCACCCCAACTACGGAAGTTCATCAACATCTCCTTCGAGACAGCTACATTCCCGGAAAGCTGGAAGCACGCCGACATCAGCGCCCTCCTCAAAAAGCCCAAAGAGGACCCCAAGGATCTCAAGAACTTCCGGCCCATCTCCCTGCTCCCGTTCCCAGGGAAGGTCATCGAGAAAATCGTCAACAAGCAACTGGCCTGCCACCTCGAGGACAACAACATCTTAGACCCATCCCAGTCCAGATTCAGACAAAACCACAGCACCAAGACAGCCCTCATCGCCGCCACAGACGACATCAGGTGCCTACTAGACAACGGCGACACATCAGCCCTTATCCTCCTGGACCTGTCAGCCGCCTTCGACTCGGTCTGCCACCGCACACTAAAGACTCGCCTCCATGAAGCCAGAATCCAAGAGAAGGCCCTCGACTGGACCACGTCCTTCCTCTCCGGCAGAACCCAGAGCGTCTGCCTCCCACCCTTCCGTTCAAAAGCCACCAACATCATCTGCGGAGTACCCCAGGGCTCATCCCTCAGCCCGACACTGTTCAACATCTACATGGCCCCCCTCGCACAAGTGGCCCACCAACACGACCTCAACATCATCTCCTACGCCGACGACACCCAGCTCATCCTCTCCCTCACCAAAGACCCACTCACTGCCAAAACCAACCTCCACGAGGGAATGAAGGCCGTCGCAGATTGGATGAGGAGCAGCCGTCTAAAGCTGAACTCGGACAAGACGGAGGTCCTCATCCTCGCACCCACCCCCTCCGCCTGGGATGACTCCTGGTGGCCGACCACACTGGGACCGGCACCGACACCCACCGACCCTGCACGCAACCTAGGATTCATCCTCGACTCCTCCCTCTCCATGTCAAAACAGGTCAACGCCGTCTCCTCCTCCTGCTACAACACCCTCTGCATGCTCCGCAGGATCTACAAGTGGATCCCCACCGAAACAAGGAGAACGGTGACCCAGGCCCTTGTCAGCAGCAGGGTGGACTACGGCAACGCACTCAATGCAGGAATCCCGGCCAAACACCTGCAACGACTACAACACATCCAAAACGCCTCCGCCCGACTGATCCTCAACATCCCCCGCCGCAGCCACATCACCCCCCACTTGAGAGACCTACACTGGCTCCCCGTCGACAAGAGGATCACCTTCAAGATCCTCACCCACGCTCACAAAGCACTCCACAACACCGGACCAGCCTACCTCAACAGCAGACTCAGCTTCTACACCCCTACCCGCCAGCTCCGCTCCACCAGCCTCGCCCTCGCCGTTGTCCCCCACATCCATCGAGATACCTCCAGTGGCAGAGCCTCAAGACCTGGCTCTTCGAGCAGTAACGGCACCCCCTCCCCTAAGCGCCTCGAGACCCTCACGGGTAAGTAGTGCGCTTTATAAGTAGATTGATTGATTGATTGATTGACACCTGCCCTGAGGATCGCCTACCTTAGCATGCCTCGTGGATGTGCTTCTGACTTCCCCTGCCCCTGTACATTAGATAGATTGCAGTTTGTAACACAGAAAGTTCGGGGAATGGGGACAGAGCATAAGAGATGTGCAGTACAATCATACATTAGGCAGTAGGGGTGCCCACATAGCATTCCTTTAGGAAATCCACATACTTAAGGTAGAGGAAATACACTTACAAAAACAGTCACGGTAATGGTACAGCACCACATTTTCGGGGGTTTGCTAGTGGGGTCCTTATATGGGTGAGGTCCTCAGTGCCCGCTAAGAGCACAGTAACACAAATAGACCCTTGGGATGTTATTGATATATTTGTGTATAGACAACTGGAAGTCAAACCCCTGTTGCTAGGAAGTAATTACACTCTGAATGTGGCACAATAAACATTTTTGGTGAGCCTTTTCAATATATTGACCGGATAGGCACATATACCCTGGATTATAGGGGTGATTTTAGATGTGTGCTGAACCCATAACTGGACTGATTTCACCCTAACCTGACGACCTCCCCTGTAGTGGAGTCTGTAACTTATCTGTACCAGTGGCTTGCACAATGATCCTTAGTAAATAGTTGGTGCCTACTGCAGCTAGACCCTACTCATCGCCACATGAGCTTCATGTGAGGCTCGAACACATTCTATATCACCATGCCACCCAGCTGAAGATTACATTTTTTGTTTATCTACGAAAGGCCCTGTCGTATCACAATACACTTCAGATCCAATTAACGTAGCGAGGTAATACTACCTCCAGTGCTGACCTGGCGATTACAACCCATTGCCCTGGATGATCTGCTATTTAGGGACTCAACTAGCACTGCACTCTCATACTACTAACGAACAACTGGGGCACTGCTACCATGAGACTGACAGAATGGGAGACAATGAAGGTGGTGCTGCGGGGTCACTGCATACATACATACATACAATGATGGACTCAAGAGCCACCCTACACTGTGATGTCATCCAAACTAAGGTTTCGCTAGGAGCCCTTGAGGTCACAGCACAAGTCGACCCAGCTGAGTGACCGGCACTGTCTGCGGCAAGAGAGCGACATGTTAGCCTCATGGAATCGTTGAGGCGTCTTGACTATAGAACGTACCATGCTAAGATAAACACTGAGGGTGATAATCCGAGTCGCCTGTTGGCATGGTTACTGAAGAGCGCCACGGTAACCACTCCCATAACGCGATACAAGTAGCCCAGACACTACTCGCCACTTGCCAAATGGACATAAATACGTAATTCACCGCCTATTACTGATCAATTTATGATAACCCTCTATCCCCCCCCCCTCCCCCCCCAGGTGGACCATCAGTTCCAAATCCATGAACTCCTCGGAACATTTGCACTGTCAGTCATTGAACCGGTTGCAAAAGAAGAGCTTAACACCCACCTTACGGAGCAGAAAATCCGAGACACCATCCGAGGGGTCCACCACAAGTAAGAACCCAGGACTGGATGATTTGCTCACTGAGTTTTACAAAGCGTATGAAATTATTTTGGTCCCAAAACTATTGAAGCTATATACTGCCATCCTCACCACGGGGCGTTTGCCCACAACACTCCATCAGACATTACTGGTCTCAATTCCAAAGCCCGGGAGTGATCCATTCAGGGCTTGGGAGGGGATATTGGCCAGGGCTTGATGCAGAAGGAATGCAACAGGGCCCTCCTACACTCACAAAATGTCTCCCATAATGCCTGAGTCCAGTACATACAACACAACATTCTACACATGGCTTACCTCACTCCACACAATCTTTCCTGGATACGCATCGACTTCCCCACAGTGCATGGAGCCTGAGGTGGACATGGCGCATATCTTCTGGAACTGCCCACTGGTATGGGACATATAAAGCTCGCAGGAATAACAGGTCGCACTGATCTAGTATGTCGAGCTCTATGTTGGGGTTAAATGAGCGCAGGCACACCGGGGACACTTTAAACCGTTTAATCGTTTTAGCGATGCTGATGGTCCATAAATTGGTCGCTATGCATTGGAAGGCTGCAATTTCGCAAGGGGCGGGGCACTGGAGCGCGGCGACGCTTAAGTGGGGTAGAGCCAAGGTTGTGGCGTTGCTGCAGGAGGAGGTGAGGGGGCTGCGAAAGAGACCCATTGTAACAGACTGGGAAGGGTTACTGGATGTCTTAGAGGACCCCCGGTAGACCCTGATACACAGGAAAGAGAACATTGATTTGTTGTTATAGTACGCACATGGAGATGATGGAAGGAGTGCTGAAACTTTTCAGACACTCTCCCCAGTCACAGATCTGGATTGAATCCATCATCGTTCTTTAATTCACTTCACCACCCCAGTTCAGACCAAGCCATATGCAATTCAGTCTTGACCCTGTTCCTCATGGGATCAGTCCAGCCCAAACCGGCAAGCCAGGTCTTCCCTGGACCGGAAACATGCATCCTGGGACCGGTTTTGGGGCTACACTGCTCATCAGCCGGGTTAGCTTTAATCCAGTGGCAAAGTGAGCAAGGAACCCAAGTAAGGGCATACCCGTCCAACTTAGGATGAACAAAAGAAACACAAGGAGATGTTGGATGGAGTGCTGAAACTTTTCAGACACTCACCCCTAGTCACAGATCTGGGTTGAATCCATCATCGTTCTTTAGCTTACTTCGCCACCCCAGTTCATACCAAGCCATATGCAAATATAGCACGTCCTCTTCATAAGTTGTGACCTCCCTAACCACTCTCAGACAGTCAGAGGGGGGGGGGAGCTGCTGTCGCAGAGGTTGTGGAATGTCTTCCAAATAACAAATCAAGGATTTACCACAACAGGGTGGGTGCGGCAGAGGTCTCATAAGCTACGGGATAGGAGGGAAAGTTCCCCTGCCGAGCTATGTTCTCTGTATGTCTCCTGCTAACTTGCCTTATTGTTTGCATTGATTATATGTTTGATGACTTTGAGGAACCTGTGTCTCCTGATTATCTCAGAAATATAACACTTGAATATAAGGGCTAAGGTGGGATTACTACTCGCATTGATTTGTTCATCTGCTAGCGTGTGCTGGCCTGCATACTATGGTCAATGTTAAAACTCTAATAAAAATGGGTGGGAAAAAAAGACTATATTTAATGATCGGAAATACCTATGTGTAAAACCTGCTCTCCTACCGATGAGGATACCACTACTAATGCCATTTATTTTCACATTGGATTCTATCAATAGATTACACTACTTGAACTAAGCCCAGGAAGAAAAGAGGGTGTCACCTTTTGATCACACATTTGTCAAGGGTTGGCTACCGCCTCAGTTGCTGCCAGTCAACAACCTACCCTCTGTCCTTATAATCCACAGCAGCCAGGTATGTTCCGATATTTAGGCATAAGGGCCACTTTGCTAACAGAACTTGGCCGCACGGTTGCATAACCAAAGAAGGAGCCCTTGCCTATTTCACCAGGGGGACCCTGGGACTCTCTTTGCCTCCCATGTAATCCCCTCTCCACTCTGGAGAAGCAAAAAAAGGACTATCACATACCAGGGGTAGGAATTGAAATGAACTATGAACTGAATTAGCATTGGACTTGTGACAACGAAATTGAGGCAGTACCTAAGCCTGAATCATGCTTTTACCTGACCTCTAGATGGGCCCAGCTAGCAAAGGGTTTACCCGAAGGTGAATTAGTTTCAGAGAACACTACAGGTCTAGTGCCACAAGGAAGAATCATAACCAGACAAGGGCCCTGTATTGTGTAGGATTACTAATGTGAACAATTTTTGAAACCGAGCAATAGGGTTCTAAAGTAAAGTCCAAGTAATGGTGATAGTGCACAACAAAAAGAATATTTTCCAAATTGTTTTCAGTTGTTCAAGTCTTGTCTTTTATTCTTTGACAGAGCTTCTTCGATGTGAGCCCCCTGTCAGCCAACACGTGTTTCGTCCTGACTATATCACATCATGGACTTCATCAGGGCTGCAGGCAAACAAAAGTATATAATAACCAAAATACATAAGCATGTATCGCTGAGCAAAATTCATACAACTAAATTAGCATAGTGAGCTGTAGTCTTGAGAATACAGTTTATGGTGCCGGATAACCTAATAGGTTTAAGTGGTGATCGGAGCCAGGATTATGATATAGTGTGTTCACCGAAGAGTAGAGAGTATTCCGTGAATATAGGAAAGGAAGTGAAGCACCTGAAGGGGAATAGTTTGTTAGAAAAGAACCTGAAGACAAACCAATCGTAGTGAAGAAAAAAATATATAAACAAGGCTATATAAGCCATGAAGACGAAACCACTATCTTAACTACTAATCTCCTAGGTAACGGCAAAATAACCCATAAGTTTATAGTAAACACCAAGTGTATTCTTACTGTATATGACAGTACCACTGTGTTGAGTCGTAAACGAAGTATAAACTCACCTATATAAGGTATGATCAAGGGCTTTAACTATTAGGTCAAAAACCTGATGTTGCATTCATGAGCTAAAATTGGTAAACAAAAATTATCGTCTTGAGTTATTATGATCCAATTGGATTTCCTTGTTTGGCGCTAGCTTAATTATACAATAAAAGCGTACCGGTAGTTTCCAGGAAGTGGACTTAACTCGAATTCTTCACGTTTTACAGATGTTTAGTATTCCGCACTATTAATAGATCTTTGTACCCTGAGGTAAAGAAAAAAAACAGACGATAGTATATGTGTCTGATAATAGTATGAACATAAATATGAAATGAATATCGTCAACTAGTAAATAAATTTGTAGTAATTTCGACAACAAACAGCCAAGAGAGAGCCTAATATCAATATGGTGTTTAGTATCCTGTCACATAAACACGAAACAGATTGCTTAGCTCTATTGAGCTACTATGCCTTGTCCAATTAGACTTTATACTTCAGGCGATAGGTGAACCATATGTAATAAATTCTAGTGTGAACAGCGCTTACCTTTAAGTGTTCAGACCGGTCCTATATCTTCCCATTAACCGTTCTGTAGTATTCCGCGCTATTGATAGATAAGTTCCCTGAAGTAAAGAAGTACCAGAATATAACCTCCTTATCTAATAAACCACAAACTCAAAATGAAGTAACTATCATCATTTGTCAGTGAAATAAGTTTATCTAGTCAGCAGGCTGCCAAGAGAGAACCTGATGTCGATATAATGTCTTACCCATGTAGGGTATCCTATCATATAATCGTAAAGCAGATAGTGAGCCCCGTTAAGTTCCTATGTCATGTCCAAATGCATTTATCATTACTAGCAGTCAATATACCATATGTTATCAAATATAATGTAAACAGCGCTTACCTAAAAGTATTCAAACCGGCCTTGTATCGCGACCGCGTATCATTATGTCGGCGTCTGCAACCGGCGCCATCTTAGAGTGGAAATAAATAGTCCAATTGGATAACGGACTAACACGTACTGCTCTCATGTCCCCGCTGGGCGCCATCTTAGAATGGTTAATTTACAACCTAAGTCTCAATAAACTGTCGTTAGCTCGGCGTCAACAGCGAGCGCCTTCTTGTATTGGGATTAGTAGTCCGATTAAATGACGACCCAAAATACTATTATTATATCTTCATCGAGCGCCATATCATAGACGAATAATCTAGATAATATATAAAAACGGTAAAGACATGCTATATAAACCATTCTACTATATAATTAATCTTTTTCTTTCCTACTCCTAGCAGTTGCTGGCTACCTGTACTTCGGTTTACTATTAAATTCGAGTCATCGCGTCAACACGATAGTTTCTACGTGACGCTCCTATTAATGTGGTGTCAATATCTTTTAACAATAAATTGTTAAGTACTCTCTAATAGGTTAACATTCACCTAATGACAGGCTGGGCAAACCATCTCAAGTTATTATCTCAATTGGATAGCTATAAGTAATAGTCAATCAGTAGCAATACTGAAAATCAATTATTAAGTGATTTGCTAACTAAATTAAAGGGAAAAAAGGAAGAAAAGAAAAGTACCAATTGCCACAAGGCAACACCAAAGTAGAGCCCCACCATGACAGATTCCCTGTGTGGCAAGGTCAACAATAATAGCCAGTATAGTACTTTATATACATATTCAAAATGGATACAGTTTTCCAGTAAATACATTGAGAGACTAGAAGGGGAGGTTTATAATGGAATAACAGAGAGTAATTCACAATAACTGTATCATGTGTCACAATGTTGTTACTACTGACATTATTATCAGAGGCTGACATGAATGCAACATCAGGTTTTTGACCTAATAGTTAAAGCCCTTGATCATACCTTATATAGGTGAGTTTATACTTCGTTTACGACTCAACACAGTGGTACTGTCATATACAGTAAGAATACACTTGGTGTTTACTATAAACTTATGGGTTATTTTGCCGTTACCTAGGAGATTAGTAGTTAAGATAGTGGTTTCGTCTTCATGGCTTATATAGCCTTGTTTATATATTTTTTTCTTCACTACGATTGGTTTGTCTTCAGGTTCTTTTCTAACAAACTATTCCCCTTCAGGTGCTTCACTTCCTTTCCTATATTCACGGAATACTCTCTACTCTTCGGTGAACACACTATATCATAATCCTGGCTCCGATCACCACTTAAACCTATTAGGTTATCCGGCACCATAAACTGTATTCTCAAGACTACAGCTCACTATGCTAATTTAGTTGTATGAATTTTGCTCAGCGATACATGCTTATGTATTTTGGTTATTATATACTTTTGTTTGCCTGCAGCCCTGATGAAGTCCATGATGTGATATAGTCAGGACGAAACACGTGTTGGCTGACAGGGGGCTCACATCGAAGAAGCTCTGTCAAAGAATAAAAGACAAGACTTGAACAACTGAAAACAATTTGGAAAATATTCTTTTTGTTGTGCACTATCACCATTACTTGGACTTTACTTTAGAACCCTATTGCTCGGTTTCAAAAATTGTTGATGTTTGGGGTAGACTTGGTTTACCGAGATTACGGCATTAGTGGTTGTCGTATTGTTAACCTAGTAGCAAGGGTTCTTTTTTACACTTAGAACGAATATAACATTTCTCTGCGCAATTTGTCCCTACCACTGTGGCTTGGTTTTTGTCTTATAATTGGGACTGCTGCGGGAAGTGTGCCACTAAGCAAAATTAATTTGACAAACATGAGTTCAAGAAGTGATAGAAACAAAATAGCTGAGGAACTTTTCAGAAATTTACATGCAGGGATCTCAATTAATAAAGCTGTGATGCAAGGGAATGTGAAAACAAATGAGGGATTAAAAGCAAAATTTACTAGACTTGAAAGACTTAAAAAAACCGAAATAGGTAAATGGTGGGACGGAGCTACACTCAAAGAATATATACGCCTGGAAAGAATTCCAAGAGGCCTGAGATCTACCATATTTCCAACATACGATGATCTCGATGAGGATTTACTTCTCCTCTGGGAAAAGGAACTCACTGGTAACTCCATGCGATTGATGAATATTCTAATAGAAAATGCTGAAAGAAAAGTTCATAAAGCAGCGGAAGAAGCTGATATATTGGAAAAAGAAATTGTAGAACTTAATCTGCCTGAAGTAGCTAAAAAGAATTATGCTATTTTAGAAAATATTTTGAATAAATTTGAAGAAGAAACTAAAGAAAAGAAAGCGCGTAAACTAAAACGTGACGAAATAGACTACCGTAATGGTAGAGTGTTTACATTTGCCAAAAAATTTGATAACCTGGTTAAACAGGATCAACAACTGACGAGTAGTAGATCGTCACTAATTAGTACAGTGAGTTCTGCTTCATCTAGTAATGTCTCAGTTCCAGGAACGGAGGGAACCACAGAAGGGGTGTCCAATGTACTCCCGAGTAATAGTTTTTTACGGGAAGTACAACGGATAAGAATAGGCAACAAAGAAAACAACAACAGAGCAAGAGAGGACCTAAGAGTAAAGCAAGGAGAGGCTGTAGGGGGGGCATCAAATCTAAACACAAGAGAACGAGTCAATACCAGATCCTGGAGCAAGGTCAAACAATAAATCAAGACACAGAGAAAATACAGGTTATTAACCTATCTGATATTGTGTTGACAACTGATATGATTTCGGTACTGAGTAAGGGTATGGGTTTTTGCCCATCCCCAGTTTGTGACATGACAAATGTGAAAATAGATCTTTTCAAATTTTCGAGAAATCTTAAACTAAAAAAGTTTTTTGCCACTAACATAATCCCGAATAAAAAAGGTACAACAGATACTATGGTTGGTGATCTATCCATTCAAGATATTAGAGACAGAGTTTTACTTTTATCTATTACGGAAAATGAACAGGACCCCATTACAATACATCAGGTCCTGCAAGATCTTGATTGCACAACAAACCTAAGGGAGGACAGTGGTCTAAAACTGAAGTCAAAATGGGTTCCACACCTTGCCTCAGGCAACAGTATTGATTTGTTTTACAAATTGGTTGAAAAAGACTTAGATGCCCTAGAGAAAACCATCAACCATCGGAAATCATTCCCCCATGTTGATAACTTAACATCTAAAGAAAGATTAACATTGAAACAATTGAGGGCAGACTCATCAATTACAATAAGAGAAGCCGACAAGGGAGGCAATATAGTAATAATGTCTACAGAATACTATGAAAAAGAGATACTGAGTCAATTAAATAACACATTGTGGTATAAAAAACTTTCTGGTAATCCGATTCCTACTATTAAGATCAGGATTAATGAACAACTTAAAGAATGGAATACTACAGGCTTACTGAGTGATGATGAATTTCGTTATCTTCTGATTGATAAACCTAGATACCCATGTATGTACACAGTACCCAAAATCCACAAAAATGCAACCTCACCTCCTGGAAGACCAATTGTGTCGGGAATTGGTGGTCCAACAGAACGTATCTCTGAATTTGTGGACACTTACTTGCAACCGTATGTTCATAACTTACCATCCACCATTCGAGATACGAAACATATTCTTAACACACTTATGGATATACCCTGGGATGAGTCTATGACCCTAGTCACACTAGATGTGGTGTCTCTTTACACTAATATCACACACGAGCAAGGCCTACAAGCTTTACGCTATTATTTGGACAAGAAACCAGTTGAATTTCTGGAACATTCGCAAATGATAATAGATATGTCGCGAATGATTTTGGAGCACAATGTATTTCTGTTTGGGGGGGAATGGTACCAACAGACGTGCGGTACTGGAGCACGCCGTAATTGCAGTAAGGATACTGATTTTTCTAACTGTTTAATAGACATTGAAGAGAGATTTTTGGATAGGGGTTATGACAAAAATGTAATTGAGAAAGCAAAAAAACGAGCTTGTCTTCTCAACAGAAATGACACTTTAAAATCACATCACATCGTCAAGGACAAACGAGAACAATTAGTAAGAATGGTAACAAACTTCCACCCTTGGTCGCATAAAGTATTTAACATACTTAAACGGCATTGGAGTCTTCTCACATCAGACTCAGATCTCAATAAGATCCTGACCAATTACCCTAGCCTTACTTACCGCAAAGGCTTAACAATTCGCAATATGGTAAGCCCGAGCTACCCAAAGAAAAAAGACACAAATATTACCTGGCAACAGAGCAGAAGCTTGGGTTTCCATAAATGCGGGGATTGCAGCATGTGCAAACACGCCTTATCAGGAATCAAGGAGTTTTCTTTTAACGGATCTAGAAAGTTTCACATAACTGAGTATATTAACTGCAACACCAAATTTGTCATTTATGTTATTATTTGTAATTGCTCGAAGATCTATGTGGGCAGTACGGTCAGGAATCTTAAAATTCGAATCGCTGAACACTTTAGAGCATTAAAAAACATGGATGATAGATATCCTATAGTTCATCATGCCTTAGAATGTTCAGATCAGAACAAATCTCAGAAATTCAAATTCCATGCATTAGAATCAGTACCTAGTGATATCCGAGGTGGAAATCGAGAATTAAAGCTACGGCAGACTGAAGCACGCTGGATTCTGAGGCTACATGCGGTGAATAAGGGGATAAATATGGAAAATGAATTACAATATTTTTTGGGTGCATAATTGAATGTGCTTCCATATGTCTCCTATTTCATGTCAGCCTCTGATAATAATGTCAGTAGTAACAACATTGTGACACATGATACAGTTATTGTGAATTACTCTCTGTTATTCCATTATAAACCTCCCCTTCTAGTCTCTCAATGTATTTACTGGAAAACTGTATCCATTTTGAATATGTATATAAAGTACTATACTGGCTATTATTGTTGACCTTGCCACACAGGGAATCTGTCATGGTGGGGCTCTACTTTGGTGTTGCCTTGTGGCAATTGGTACTTTTCTTTTCTTCCTTTTTTCCCTTTAATTTAGTTAGCAAATCACTTAATAATTGATTTTCAGTATTGCTACTGATTGACTATTACTTATAGCCATCCAATTGAGATAATAACTTGAGATGGTTTGCCCAGCCTGTCATTAGGTGAATGTTAACCTATTAGAGAGTACTTAACAATTTATTGTTAAAAGATATTGACACCACATTAATAGGAGCGTCACGTAGAAACTATCGTGTTGACGCGATGACTCGAATTTAATAGTAAACCGAAGTACAGGTAGCCAGCAACTGCTAGGAGTAGGAAAGAAAAAGATTAATTATATAGTAGAATGGTTTATATAGCAGGTCTTTACCGTTTTTATATATTATCTAGATTATTCGTCTATGATATGGCGCTCGATGAAGATATAATAATAGTATTTTGGGTCGTCATTTAATCGGACTACTAATCCCAATACAAGAAGGCGCTCGCTGTTGACGCCGAGCTAACGACAGTTTATTGAGACTTAGGTTGTAAATTAACCATTCTAAGATGGCGCCCAGCGGGGACATGAGAGCAGTACGTGTTAGTCCGTTATCCAATTGGACTATTTATTTCCACTCTAAGATGGCGCCGGTTGCAGACGCCGACATAATGATACGCGGTCGCGATACAAGGCCGGTTTGAATACTTTTAGGTAAGCGCTGTTTACATTATATTTGATAACATATGGTATATTGACTGCTAGTAATGATAAATGCATTTGGACATGACATAGGAACTTAACGGGGCTCACTATCTGCTTTACGATTATATGATAGGATACCCTACATGGGTAAGACATTATATCGACATCAGGTTCTCTCTTGGCAGCCTGCTGACTAGATAAACTTATTTCACTGACAAATGATGATAGTTACTTCATTTTGAGTTTGTGGTTTATTAGATAAGGAGGTTATATTCTGGTACTTCTTTACTTCAGGGAACTTATCTATCAATAGCGCGGAATACTACAGAACGGTTAATGGGAAGATATAGGACCGGTCTGAACACTTAAAGGTAAGCGCTGTTCACACTAGAATTTATTACATATGGTTCACCTATCGCCTGAAGTATAAAGTCTAATTGGACAAGGCATAGTAGCTCAATAGAGCTAAGCAATCTGTTTCGTGTTTATGTGACAGGATACTAAACACCATATTGATATTAGGCTCTCTCTTGGCTGTTTGTTGTCGAAATTACTACAAATTTATTTACTAGTTGACGATATTCATTTCATATTTATGTTCATACTATTATCAGACACATATACTATCGTCTGGTTTTTTTCTTTACCTCAGGGTACAAAGATCTATTAATAGTGCGGAATACTAAACATCTGTAAAACGTGAAGAATTCGAGTTAAGTCCACTTCCTGGAAACTACCGGTACGCTTTTATTGTATAATTAAGCTAGCGCCAAACAAGGAAATCCAATTGGATCATAATAACTCAAGACGATAATTTTTGTTTACCAATTTTAGCTCATGAATGCAACATCAGGTTTTTGACCTAATAGTTAAAGCCCTTGATCATACCTTATATAGGTGAGTTTATACTTCGTTTACGACTCAACACAGTGGTACTGTCATATACAGTAAGAATACACTTGGTGTTTACTATAAACTTATGGGTTATTTTGCCGTTACCTAGGAGATTAGTAGTTAAGATAGTGGTTTCGTCTTCATGGCTTATATAGCCTTGTTTATATATTTTTTTCTTCACTACGATTGGTTTGTCTTCAGGTTCTTTTCTAACAAACTATTCCCCTTCAGGTGCTTCACTTCCTTTCCTATATTCACGGAATACTCTCTACTCTTCGGTGAACACACTATATCATAATCCTGGCTCCGATCACCACTTAAACCTATTAGGTTATCCGGCACCATAAACTGTATTCTCAAGACTACAGCTCACTATGCTAATTTAGTTGTATGAATTTTGCTCAGCGATACATGCTTATGTATTTTGGTTATTATATACTTTTGTTTGCCTGCAGCCCTGATGAAGTCCATGATGTGATATAGTCAGGACGAAACACGTGTTGGCTGACAGGGGGCTCACATCGAAGAAGCTCTGTCAAAGAATAAAAGACAAGACTTGAACAACTGAAAACAATTTGGAAAATATTCTTTTTGTTGTGCACTATCACCATTACTTGGACTTTACTTTAGAACCCTATTGCTCGGTTTCAAAAATTGTTGATGTTTGGGGTAGACTTGGTTTACCGAGATTACGGCATTAGTGGTTGTCGTATTGTTAACCTAGTAGCAAGGGTTCTTTTTTACACTTAGAACGAATATAACATTTCTCTGCGCAATTTGTCCCTACCACTGTGGCTTGGTTTTTGTCTTATAATTGGGACTGCTGCGGGAAGTGTGCCACTAAGCAAAATTAATTTGACAAACATGAGTTCAAGAAGTGATAGAAACAAAATAGCTGAGGAACTTTTCAGAAATTTACATGCAGGGATCTCAATTAATAAAGCTGTGACGCAAGGGAATGTGAAAACAAATGAGGGATTAAAAGCAAAATTTACTAGACTTGAAAGACTTAAAAAAACCGAAATAGGTAAATGGTGGGACGGAGCTACACTCAAAGAATATATACGCCTGGAAAGAATTCCAAGAGGCCTGAGATCTACCATATTTCCAACATACGATGATCTCGATGAGGATTTACTTCTCCTCTGGGAAAAGGAACTCACTGGTAACTCCATGCGATTGATGAATATTCTAATAGAAAATGCTGAAAGAAAAGTTCATAAAGCAGCGGAAGAAGCTGATATATTGGAAAAAGAAATTGTAGAACTTAATCTGCCTGAAGTAGCTAAAAAGAATTATGCTATTTTAGAAAATATTTTGAATAAATTTGAAGAAGAAACTAAAGAAAAGAAAGCGCGTAAACTAAAACGTGACGAAATAGACTACCGTAATGGTAGAGTGTTTACATTTGCCAAAAAATTTGATAACCTGGTTAAACAGGATCAACAACTGACGAGTAGTAGATCGTCACTAATTAGTACAGTGAGTTCTGCTTCATCTAGTAATGTCTCAGTTCCAGGAACGGAGGGAACCACAGAAGGGGTGTCCAATGTACTCCCGAGTAATAGTTTTTTACGGGAAGTACAACGGATAAGAATAGGCAACAAAGAAAACAACAACAGAGCAAGAGAGGACCTAAGAGTAAAGCAAGGAGAGGCTGTAGGGGGGGCATCAAATCTAAACACAAGAGAACGAGTCAATACCAGATCCTGGAGCAAGGTCAAACAATAAATCAAGACACAGAGAAAATACAGGTTATTAACCTATCTGATATTGTGTTGACAACTGATATGATTTCGGTACTGAGTAAGGGTATGGGTTTTTGCCCATCCCCAGTTTGTGACATGACAAATGTGAAAATAGATCTTTTCAAATTTTCGAGAAATCTTAAACTAAAAAAGTTTTTTGCCACTAACATAATCCCGAATAAAAAAGGTACAACAGATACTATGGTTGGTGATCTATCCATTCAAGATATTAGAGACAGAGTTTTACTTTTATCTATTACGGAAAATGAACAGGACCCCATTACAATACATCAGGTCCTGCAAGATCTTGATTGCACAACAAACCTAAGGGAGGACAGTGGTCTAAAACTGAAGTCAAAATGGGTTCCACACCTTGCCTCAGGCAACAGTATTGATTTGTTTTACAAATTGGTTGAAAAAGACTTAGATGCCCTAGAGAAAACCATCAACCATCGGAAATCATTCCCCCATGTTGATAACTTAACATCTAAAGAAAGATTAACATTGAAACAATTGAGGGCAGACTCATCAATTACAATAAGAGAAGCCGACAAGGGAGGCAATATAGTAATAATGTCTACAGAATACTATGAAAAAGAGATACTGAGTCAATTAAATAACACATTGTGGTATAAAAAACTTTCTGGTAATCCGATTCCTACTATTAAGATCAGGATTAATGAACAACTTAAAGAATGGAATACTACAGGCTTACTGAGTGATGATGAATTTTGTTATCTTCTGATTGATAAACCTAGATACCCATGTATGTACACAGTACCCAAAATCCACAAAAATGCAACCTCACCTCCTGGAAGACCAATTGTGTCGGGAATTGGTGGTCCAACAGAACGTATCTCTGAATTTGTGGACACTTACTTGCAACCGTATGTTCATAACTTACCATCCACCATTCGAGATACGAAACATATTCTTAACACACTTATGGATATACCCTGGGATGAGTCTATGACCCTAGTCACACTAGATGTGGTGTCTCTTTACACTAATATCACACACGAGCAAGGCCTACAAGCTTTACGCTATTATTTGGACAAGAAACCAGTTGAATTTCTGGAACATTCGCAAATGATAATAGATATGTCGCGAATGATTTTGGAGCACAATGTATTTCTGTTTGGGGGGGAATGGTACCAACAGACGTGCGGTACTGGAGCACGCCGTAATTGCAGTAAGGATACTGATTTTTCTAACTGTTTAATAGACATTGAAGAGAGATTTTTGGATAGGGGTTATGACAAAAATGTAATTGAGAAAGCAAAAAAACGAGCTTGTCTTCTCAACAGAAATGACACTTTAAAATCACATCACATCGTCAAGGACAAACGAGAACAATTAGTAAGAATGGTAACAAACTTCCACCCTTGGTCGCATAAAGTATTTAACATACTTAAACGGCATTGGAGTCTTCTCACATCAGACTCAGATCTCAATAAGATCCTGACCAATTACCCTAGCCTTACTTACCGCAAAGGCTTAACAATTCGCAATATGGTAAGCCCGAGCTACCCAAAGAAAAAAGACACAAATATTACCTGGCTACAGAGCAGAAGCTTGGGTTTCCATAAATGCGGGGATTGCAGCATGTGCAAACACGCCTTATCAGGAATCAAGGAGTTTTCTTTTAACGGATCTAGAAAGTTTCACATAACTGAGTATATTAACTGCAACACCAAATTTGTCATTTATGTTATTATTTGTAATTGCTCGAAGATCTATGTGGGCAGTACGGTCAGGAATCTTAAAATTCGAATCGCTGAACACTTTAGAGCATTAAAAAACATGGATGATAGATATCCTATAGTTCATCATGCCTTAGAATGTTCAGATCAGAACAAATCTCAGAAATTCAAATTCCATGCATTAGAATCAGTACCTAGTGATATCCGAGGTGGAAATCGAGAATTAAAGCTACGGCAGACTGAAGCACGCTGGATTCTGAGGCTACATGCGGTGAATAAGGGGATAAATATGGAAAATGAATTACAATATTTTTTGGGTGCATAATTGAATGTGCTTCCATATGTCTCCTATTTCATGTCAGCCTCTGATAATAATGTCAGTAGTAACAACATTGTGACACATGATACAGTTATTGTGAATTACTCTCTGTTATTCCATTATAAACCTCCCCTTCTAGTCTCTCAATGTATTTACTGGAAAACTGTATCCATTTTGAATATGTATATAAAGTACTATACTGGCTATTATTGTTGACCTTGCCACACAGGGAATCTGTCATGGTGGGGCTCTACTTTGGTGTTGCCTTGTGGCAATTGGTACTTTTCTTTTCTTCCTTTTTTCCCTTTAATTTAGTTAGCAAATCACTTAATAATTGATTTTCAGTATTGCTACTGATTGACTATTACTTATAGCCATCCAATTGAGATAATAACTTGAGATGGTTTGCCCAGCCTGTCATTAGGTGAATGTTAACCTATTAGAGAGTACTTAACAATTTATTGTTAAAAGATATTGACACCACATTAATAGGAGCGTCACGTAGAAACTATCGTGTTGACGCGATGACTCGAATTTAATAGTAAACCGAAGTACAGGTAGCCAGCAACTGCTAGGAGTAGGAAAGAAAAAGATTAATTATATAGTAGAATGGTTTATATAGCAGGTCTTTACCGTTTTTATATATTATCTAGATTATTCGTCTATGATATGGCGCTCGATGAAGATATAATAATAGTATTTTGGGTCGTCATTTAATCGGACTACTAATCCCAATACAAGAAGGCGCTCGCTGTTGACGCCGAGCTAACGACAGTTTATTGAGACTTAGGTTGTAAATTAACCATTCTAAGATGGCGCCCAGCGGGGACATGAGAGCAGTACGTGTTAGTCCGTTATCCAATTGGACTATTTATTTCCACTCTAAGATGGCGCCGGTTGCAGACGCCGACATAATGATACGCGGTCGCGATACAAGGCCGGTTTGAATACTTTTAGGTAAGCGCTGTTTACATTATATTTGATAACATATGGTATATTGACTGCTAGTAATGATAAATGCATTTGGACATGACATAGGAACTTAACGGGGCTCACTATCTGCTTTACGATTATATGATAGGATACCCTACATGGGTAAGACATTATATCGACATCAGGTTCTCTCTTGGCAGCCTGCTGACTAGATAAACTTATTTCACTGACAAATGATGATAGTTACTTCATTTTGAGTTTGTGGTTTATTAGATAAGGAGGTTATATTCTGGTACTTCTTTACTTCAGGGAACTTATCTATCAATAGCGCGGAATACTACAGAACGGTTAATGGGAAGATATAGGACCGGTCTGAACACTTAAAGGTAAGCGCTGTTCACACTAGAATTTATTACATATGGTTCACCTATCGCCTGAAGTATAAAGTCTAATTGGACAAGGCATAGTAGCTCAATAGAGCTAAGCAATCTGTTTCGTGTTTATGTGACAGGATACTAAACACCATATTGATATTAGGCTCTCTCTTGGCTGTTTGTTGTCGAAATTACTACAAATTTATTTACTAGTTGACGATATTCATTTCATATTTATGTTCATACTATTATCAGACACATATACTATCGTCTGGTTTTTTTCTTTACCTCAGGGTACAAAGATCTATTAATAGTGCGGAATACTAAACATCTGTAAAACGTGAAGAATTCGAGTTAAGTCCACTTCCTGGAAACTACCGGTACGCTTTTATTGTATAATTAAGCTAGCGCCAAACAAGGAAATCCAATTGGATCATAATAACTCAAGACGATAATTTTTGTTTACCAATTTTAGCTCATGAATGCAACATCAGGTTTTTGACCTAATAGTTAAAGCCCTTGATCATACCTTATATAGGTGAGTTTATACTTCGTTTACGACTCAACACAGTGGTACTGTCATATACAGTAAGAATACACTTGGTGTTTACTATAAACTTATGGGTTATTTTGCCGTTACCTAGGAGATTAGTAGTTAAGATAGTGGTTTCGTCTTCATGGCTTATATAGCCTTGTTTATATATTTTTTTCTTCACTACGATTGGTTTGTCTTCAGGTTCTTTTCTAACAAACTATTCCCCTTCAGGTGCTTCACTTCCTTTCCTATATTCACGGAATACTCTCTACTCTTCGGTGAACACACTATATCATAATCCTGGCTCCGATCACCACTTAAACCTATTAGGTTATCCGGCACCATAAACTGTATTCTCAAGACTACAGCTCACTATGCTAATTTAGTTGTATGAATTTTGCTCAGCGATACATGCTTATGTATTTTGGTTATTATATACTTTTGTTTGCCTGCAGCCCTGATGAAGTCCATGATGTGATATAGTCAGGACGAAACACGTGTTGGCTGACAGGGGGCTCACATCGAAGAAGCTCTGTCAAAGAATAAAAGACAAGACTTGAACAACTGAAAACAATTTGGAAAATATTCTTTTTGTTGTGCACTATCACCATTACTTGGACTTTACTTTAGAACCCTATTGCTCGGTTTCAAAAATTGTTGATGTTTGGGGTAGACTTGGTTTACCGAGATTACGGCATTAGTGGTTGTCGTATTGTTAACCTAGTAGCAAGGGTTCTTTTTTACACTTAGAACGAATATAACATTTCTCTGCACAATTTGTCCCTACCACTGTGGCTTGGTTTTTGGATTACTAATGTGAATTAAAAGTACTTTCTTTTTCTTAAATGACTGGGCTGAACATTGACATTGTTGTGTTTGATGGTTGATTATTGAGCACTGAGTCGGGCAACCCACACTATTTCCCTGAAAAAAAGCCTGCTACCGTTCGCCCTTGCTACCCTATGAGTTAGTTATGGAAGGAGCTGTTCTGGCTCACTTTGCAGATCCAGTTAGGGCAGGACCTAGGGCACCAGTGGGAATTAACCCCGCGCCAATGGTTGGGACACAGTGTCTGACAGATGCTACACCGGCCCCAGCTCTGCTCAGCAGCAGAGAGCCTACGTGAGCAGTGGCCTCATGTTTGGCGTCCTAGGACAACCCCATTGTTGTACCCTCTTTTTACCCCCAAAGTTGTCAGTGGTTTATATCTGTTATCCATTTTTCATGTATTGGCTTTTGTTCTTTTCTTTTGCCAAAATGCAATAAAAATATAAAACTAAAAGAAACGAAAAAAACCCAGCTCAAGACACTGACCTCGCCTTCCTCTTGTTCATCCTCATCTGCGCTTATTTCCCTTCGGAGATGTGTAAGGCTGGGTCTTATCTCAAGCCCCTGCACCAGACACAGCATTACACCAGATCTGGGAGGCTGCACAAAAGTAAAGTCTCATTTTGAAACAGCAACACATTTTTGGCACCAAGCGAAGAAGACATGTTCTAGCAAAGCAATGATTCTTGAAAAGTCAAACAGGGCTAATCCCGCTGCAGATAAACAATGAAAAAAAGGGAACTTGAAGGCCTGGTCCCGCTTCTCCGTGCTTCTTACATTATGAGGAGACCCCTTTGCTGCCAAGTGTCTCTTCCAGCAAGTGCTTCTGATCTCGTCCAAAGGGAGGTCAGTGAGTGTGCCTCCTTCATTAACTTGCCGTGGAGTTTCAAAGGGACTCTTATGCCTTCAATGATACCCTCCTTTGGCTACAACTCTCCCCATCCTCTTAGGATATCAATCATGTGTTGCACGACAGTTTCTAACGCCAGTCTGCTCTACTTAGTATCTTGCTAGTTTCACCTGCACCCTCAAAGATGTCAATATTTTTCACAGCACACACTTCCTGCACCTTCCCTCTCTTCGCTGTTAGATTTTCTCTTCTAGTCCCTTTCTGTCTTACCTTCTCTCAACACCCTCTCTCTCAGTGCTGCCTGCCTGGTTGTCTATCCTCCCATATTTTCAATCATAGGAGCAAGGACCTTTGTGAATATATCAGTGGCAGACTTCAAACTGAATTTGCTGCATACATTAGTGAACCACCGGTATCTGGATATGGGGTCTGAAGGGTGGCCTTTTAGCATGCAGGTGAAGCTAACAATGGCAATGGGTCCTAAGTGCCTTGGCCTCCTTCAGAGGGATTCTCGAGACACATGGATTCTTATCTGAGAACATTGGAACTCTTTTGCTTAGAGATCTCTGTTTATACCCGTTATTTCAACTCAATGTGAAGATATTTCTAAAATAAAAAAAATCTATCACGTTAACCCTTTGCACAATGTTCACTAAACCATTTGATTAACAAACCAGTTGTTAAACAAACATTGGCAAAACCAGCAGGTCAAGTTTTAATAGGATAATACATGCAAAGTGCACTTTTGCATGCCTGTGTCTCCATATTATGTTTCGTTTTAAGCAGCTAGATAGTGCACCCTTATACCTATGTGTTTGTTTCTGAAATATATATGTACATACATGTATGTATGACTCACGTGTGATTATCAAATAAAACATTAAAAAAAGCTTGCTGAAGTGAAAACAAAGCCAAAAAAGGTTGTTTTCTGTATATAATGCATACGATAAAAAATGTATATGGGATGATACAGTGTGCTTTTGAGATACAAGTTAGTCCCTCATGCACAGCAGTGCAAACACTCCATAAAAGTCAGTGTGATACAACAAACAGGCAGTAGCATGAGGTGGGAGGGAAATACGTCATAAATGGAGCCAAAGCCCACTCTATGTATATTTTACAGATTATCGGATTGCACCATGTTTGTCATCCAGTTTAGAGCCTTGATTGATTGAAAAAAGACAAACAATGAAGCTTGGTTGTGGTTGGTCATTGATCCTGAACCAGGGGTATTGAGACTTAATTCAATATATTGGGCTTTTTCAGCAAACATCTTTAAAGACAGCTTGAACACAGAATCCGAAATGAACAAGTTACTTACTTCCGGTAACAATATATCTGTAAGAGACATGTATTAGTTATGGATTCCTCACCTTAGAATTACCCCCAGGCGTCAGACTGGATCCGGAGAATTTTTCTTCAGCAGTACCCCTGCGCGCCGGTAGGTGGCGTCGGTCGACTCCTCATTCGTCGTTGGTGTCGTGGTCACCGGGATGACGTTGCGGTATCTATTTAGAAGCCGCCCTCGCGCGCTGACGTCAGTTCTTTACAAGACATTCCATGCCAGAAGCGCAGAGCCATGCAAGACACTGACCACTGGTGCACAAAACTAGGGCACTAAGTCAGTTCGCAGAACAGGGAGGATGGGTGGGGAGGTGAGGAATCCATAACTAAGATATGTCTCTATCGTTACCGAAGGTAAGTAATTTGTTCATTTGAAAGAGACTATTAGTTATGGATTCCTCGCCTTAGAATAGATACCCCAGCAATGCCGACCCTGGAGGTGTGTCTGCGAACTATGTTCACAACAGAAAGTCCTGGAGAACTGAATGGCCAAAGAAGCTGCCCCTCCGGACTTGGCTGTCCAGGCAGTAGTGATTAGTAAACATGTGCAATGAAGCCCACGTAGCTGCCTAGCAGTTGTCATGAAGGAGCACTCGAGAGATGGCCCATTTTTGCACGGCCGACCTTTCTCGGTGCCCACATAGCCAACAAAGAGCTGATCATCCACTCGGAATTGCTTTCGCGATCCAGATAGAATGAAAGCACGCGTTTTGGATCCAGACGGTGGAGCCCCTCTTCCTCTTTAGAAGGATGCGGGAAGAAGGTGGCCAAAGTGATGGTCTGTCCTATGTGGAAAGAGGTAACCACTTTGGGAAGGAAAGAAAGCCTAGTACGAAGGACTTTTTTGTCCAGATGAAAATCGAGGAAAGGAGGTTTGGAAGAAAGAGCCTAAAGCTCACTCACCCTGCGAGCAGAGGTGATTGCTACCGAAAAGGCAGTTTTAAGTGCCAGGAGTCTGAGAGGACAGTTATGTAGCAGCTCAAAAGGAGCGCACATAAGATAGGTCAGAACCAGGTTCAAGTCCCACTGGGGCATTACGAAAGGAATAGGAGGAAACAAGTGAGTAATGCCCTTAATGAAGCAATTTACAATAGTGGACTTGAAAAGAGAAGGCTGGTCAGGAAGCCGAAGAAAGGCAGAAATGGCCGAAAGATAGCCTATGAGAGTGCCCAGAGCAGAGCCCTGCTGGGCCAAAGAAAGAATGAAGAGGAGAACCTCTGAAAGGGGTGCAGAAAGGGGATCCAAAGCTTTTGCCGTGCACCATGCCACAAATATGTTCCATCTACAGTCGTATACCGTTTTGGTGGAGAGACGCCTGGCTGGCAAGACAACGTTACAGACGGGAGGAAGGTCGAAAGCTGTCAACTGTTGCCGCCCACTCTCCGCACAAGGAGGTGGAGGCTTGACAGGTTCGCGTTGAAGACCGCCCCCTGCTGTTGCAACAGAAGATCCTCCCGAAGAGGCAGTCTGATCGGAGGATCGATGGCCATGTGCAGAAGCTCGGGATACCAGACTCTTCGTGCCCAGTCCTGGGGGCACAAGAATGACTTGGACCCGGTCGCACTTGATCTTCTTTAGCACTCTGGGCAGAAGTGCTATAGGCGGAAAGGCATATAGAAGACTGCAACTCCAATCGCCACGAAAAGCGTCGCCTCGAGTGTGCCGCCTTGGAAATTCCAATGCGCAAAACTGCTGATATTGCACGTTCTCTTCAGTGGCGAATACATCTTACCAAGGCTCTCCCCACTGCTGAAAGAGATCTTGCACCACTTCCGAGTGAAGAGGTCATTCGTGATCCATCATGCACCGGCGGCTGAGTTCGTCTGCCCTGGCATTCAAAGAACCTGCCAGGTGTTGAACCACCAGGGACATGCCCTGATGTTCCAGCCACTTCCAGAGACAAAGTGCCTCCTGACATAGGGTCCACGACCCCACCCCTCCCTGTTTGTTGCAGTACCACATGGCGGTGGTGTTGTCCGTGAACACCTGCACTACTCTGCCTTTGACAGAAAGGAGGAATGGCTTCAGTGCAAGATGGATCGACCTAAGCTCCAGAAGATTGATGTGGAGCTCGGACTCGGCCGGAGACCAGAGGCCTCTGATCTCCGCCTTCCCCATGTGGCCGCCCCACCTCAGAAGTTATGCATCTGTCACCACTGTGAACTCTGGTTGGGGAAGGGAGAGGGACCTGCCGTTGACCCAATCCTGGTTCGTTAGCCACCACTGCAATTGGTGTGCAGTGCCCTCCGAGATCTGGACGCAAGAGGAAAGATTCCCCTGATGCTGTGCCCACTGGAACTTCAGGTCCCACTGTAGAGCCCGCATTTTCCACCTGGCATAGTCCACCAGCAGGAGGCCTTGAGGCCCAGTAGCCTCAGGGTCAGTCTGACTGAAACCCGGGATAGAGGCTGAAAGATTGGAATCATAGCCCGAATATCCGGGACTAGCTGCTCGGGAGGAAATGCCCGAAACTGCGCTGTGTCCAGAACTGCTCCGATGAAAAGGAGCTTCTGAGAGGGAATCAGGTGTGACTTCGGCACATTAATTGTGAACTCCAGCGACTGCAGGAGGTCGGCCGTAGTCTGGAGGTGGGAGAAGACAGCCTGGGGCGAGCCCGCCTTCTACAGCCATTCGTCGAGACAGGGGAAGACTGGAACCCCTTATCTGCGCAGATGAGCTGCGACCACCGCCATCCCTTTTGAGAACACCCGAGGGGCGCTGGTAAGGCCAAATAGGGAGCACGGTAAATTGAAAGTGCTCATGGCCTACCGTGAACGCAGGTAACGCTGATGGGCCGACAGGATGGGGATGTGAAAATAAGCATCCTGCAAGTCCAACGCTACCATCCAGTCTCCAGGGTCGAGAGCAGGCAGGACATGAGCCAGTGTCAACATTTTGAACTTCTCCTTCCGGAGGAAGCGGTTGACTTTCCAGAGATCCAAGATAGGACGCATGCCCTTGTCCTTCTTGGGCACCAGAAAGTAGTGGAATAACATCTACAACCTACTTCTGGGGCAGGAACTCGCTCGATGGTTCCCTTGGCCAAGAGAGCCATAACTTCCTGACAGTGAAGGGCCAAGTGATCCTTTGACATGCGATGGAATTGAGGTGGCATGGATGGCGGGGAAATCTTGAAGGGGAGGGAGTAGCCCCTTCGGACTATCTGCAAAACCCACCTGTCCGACGTGATGTTGAGCCAGTGGGGGAGGTGATGGCGATCCTGCCGCCTACTGGCAAATAGTGGCTCTGAAAGGTTGGACTAGGAGGGCTTGCAGGCTTCTGCAGAGGGGGTACTGGTGGACTGACCCACCCTCTGGCCCCCATAGCCACGACAATGGGTCCCACGTCCCCAGCCACACAGAGGCTGGATGGCTTGCGCAGGCCTGTGGCTAAAGGCAGAATGTGGCGGGGCAACCCTTCCATAGCCAGGAAAGGGGCAAAAAGCAGACTGCGCGGGGGTGAATGGTGAAAGCGAGGCCCAAGGACCTGGACGTAGCCCTGGAGTCCTTAAAGCGCTCACACGCGTTGTTTGCTTTGTCGCCAAACAAGCGACGGCCATCAAACGGCATGTCCAAAAGCGTAATGTGGACATCACTCGAAAAGCCAGTGGACGTCAGCCAGGCATAGCGTCTCAGGGCTACTGACATTGAAATCGTCCTGCCCAGCAAGTTGGCCTTGTACAGCCCACAACGTATGGCGAACTTCGCTGAGTCCCTCCCTTTGGCAACTGCATGAGAGAGCACGGCCCAGGCCTCCTCCGGGCACCTGCGCGACCGTGTCCCACACAGAGCGGAAGTAACGTCCCAAGAGACATGCGGTGTTCACCGACTGCAGTCCTAAGCTGGAGGAAGAAAACATTTTCTTCCCAAGGTGGTCCAGCTTCTTGGATTCCCTATCAGGTGGAGCGGTAGGGAATGCTCACTTGGAAGTTGAGGCTCTCAGGGGTGGGGAGTTTGGAGATGAAAATGGGGTCACCCGGGGCTGGGCTGTGGTGTCGGTCATCATCCTATCCGCAGGAGCCCCTGAGTCGGACTTGGACCAAGTGCCCAAAAGGATGTCCGTGAGGGCCTCATTGAACGGCAGTAGGGGCTCTGAAGAGGCCGGTGCCGGTTGAAGCACCTTGGTCAGGAGGTTAGTCCTGACTGCCACCGTAGGAAGCTCAAGGTTTGAAGCCTCAGCCGTCCTATGCAACACCACTGCGTATGGTGCACCCTCCACCATAGCCACGGCAGGGGGAGAAAGAATGCCAAGGTCTGGAGAGGTGTCCAAACCACTGGCCTCACCCAACTCCTCTCTCCAGTCTGCTTCTTCTAACTGGTCTGCCAGAGGGTCAACAGACCCCTTCCAGTTCTTCTCACCCTCCTCTGGGAGCCACTCAGGGCAATAGAGAACACCAGGGGAGAACAGTGGTACAAAAGTACTGGTCGGCGCCGGTTCCGACGTTGGTCGACGCCAGTCTGGCTCCGGGTCCATATCGAGGGGGAGGCTGGGGTCAATGCGGGCTGGGCCCACAACCGGCGTCGGAGGGGGTGGAGGTGTCGCCACTGGATTCGGCATTGGAGGGGAAGGAGGTGTCGCCACTGGATTCAGCGCCGGAGAAGGTGTCATGAGGTTGACCGGCGCCGATCCAAATGCAGGCCTGGATCCTTGGGACCCTGCGGTGACGAAACCACTGGCATTGAATTAGGGGTGGGCGGAATTTGCGAAATTAACTTTCGCAAATTATCGCGAAAATGCTAAAAATCTCCGCAAACACGCCGGAAATATCACGAAGACGCGGACGTTTTTTCCCCGCCTGTTCGCAGTATTTTTTGCGTGATCGCGGGTCGCCAACTTACCCATGCAGTTGCTCACGGTGCGGCCATCTTGTTTTCACTTGTCCCGCCCTCTCGCGATGCTTACTTCCTGTTCCGGGTCGCGCAATGCATGTTCGCGCCTGTTCGCGGTAGTTATTTCCTGTTCGCGACCGCTTTTACTTGATCGCGTTGCTTTTTGCTTGCTCGGGGAGAAAATATCGCGCGAACTTGCGCACGTGGTCGCAATGGGCGCGGCCATCTTGTTTTTCACTCTATTGCATGGTTCTGGGGCCTGATTTTGAATCCTCCCAAAATCATTTCAATCCTTTGTTTATAGCCACTTTTTTTTTATCTTTCTTACTTATTATTTCTCTAACTATTTTCCTGCTTCTATATTTTTGGTTTTTGTCTACTTTTTTTTTGTTTTTCAGCTACTTTTTCTCTCTTTCTATTGCCTGCTATTTATTTCCTTTACTCCTTTATTTTTTTTACCTTTTCTTTCCCGCCCGTCCCCAGAACCATGTCTAAGGGTAGGCCGTCGCAGCCAGAGCCGCTTGCGGAAGGCGGCGCCCACAAGGGGTGCAGGCACGGGCCTTATTTGAGGATGTGCAGTGCCACCTCCCCTCAACCCTGGCAGCAGGTGGCAGGCATGGGTCTGGGTACGGCCTCCGGGAGCGTCGGCAGCGGTGGGGGAAGGTACGCCGGGCAGTGTCGCGCTTCTCTGGGGTCCGGCGCACCCAGGCGCAGCTGACGCACCGGTGGTCCGACATCCTGGACCGTGAGCAGGACCTGTTGGACCTGCTAGGAGTGGAGGTCCCGGGGCTTGGTGAGTACCTATTTAATTATTACAACTTTGTGTCTGTTCTTCTGCTCTGTGTTATATATTGCGAATATCTTTTTTTCCTTCCAACCAGCTAGAATGTTGCTGCTTACAATACATTCCAGGTTAATTACGTTTAAAAGTCTTCTGTGATTATGACACAGGTGCTCTTCTGCGCTACTACTAATGTTACTTGTTTGCAGCTTTGCGTTTGCGCTTGCTTAGCGTGATTCTTTACGAGTTTATTTTAGAGAACTTAAGTTACGTAATGCTACAGTGACTCTAGTCCACTCCTTACTTTGTCCTGTCACTAATAGATACGGGCGGATTGATACTTAGGTTTAGGTACTTTGTATGAGCTTCTAATTTTATAGTGGCATGCGTGATGCCCCCTCACTCAGTTATGTGACGTGCTGCTAGTACGGCAGTCCTTATTAGAACCTTTTCTAGTTTGTTCAATGAATGGTGGTAGGCTTAGCACTAGCAGTTCAGCATCAATCAATCAAACCAAAATTTGGTGTATACAAAAAATGTAGTCATGTGTCCTCCATGATTTGACCATATGCATTGTTGAGGAATACAGTGGAAATGCATACTTAATGTACAATTGGCATGCCTGGAATAGGTGGGCTAGGTTGGGTGGTACGTCGTACTTAGGCTTAGTTGTAACTTAGTATTCTGGAATCAGAATGGAAGACTGGATTACTGTTGATAAATAGTAACTTAAGAAGTAGTCGAACTGCAAATCCCCCGATATTACTTGTTGACCAGATGAGATTGGTCAATTTACTTATTGCAATTGTTGTTTACATAATTGTTTTTTGACCGTTGTTGAAAAATATTGTATTTGTTTGACACCATCCATCAATGTTTGTCTCTTTCTTATATCTTTCCTGTTCATCAGCACCCAGGGGCAGACAGACAGGGAGTGGGCAGTCGGCGGGACAGTCAGAACACCACCAGGAGGACACCAATGAGGGCTCCTCTGCTGGCCCCAGTAAGTCTTCTTGTTTTTAATAATATTTCTTATTCCATAACTTTTACTGCCCCATATTTTTCACGAACTATTGTTTTTTTCCAAATGCTATTTTTTTACCACCAATTATCCTTCGATCTGTACGGTTTCAAAAATCTTATCCCTGCCTCCGCTATGATGACTCTCAGTACTACTACTACTACATACTATCAGTCTGTCTGGACTGTAGTAGCTAGTCTTGCCCAATTGGCCAGTGCCACTCTTTATGACAAAGGTTGCAATATAAAACTCCTATTCACCAGTAGCTCGAACCATTGAGTCCAATCCTTTGGGTCGTTGTCTTGTACTACTTTTACTCTTATTGATCTTGAGTCTTTGTTAATCTAGAGGCTTTGAAAATTCACAGCAACATCAGCACAACCAGATTTATTACTATTTTGATATGATAGCCTATAGGACATACTACTACTGTTGTAGGGATCTTGCACATACACAGACATTTGCACCAGAATATAGGATGTTGGTGATGGTAGGTTGGACCTTCCTCACACACCTCAATCAGAAATTCCACACCCACCACAATTCTACTGCTTGACTATAGTACTGTCTTGTCATAACTATTAGGTCTCCGAACCCTCCCCCCAAGATACCCAACAAGTAGACAACCCAGAACATAACACACCCAACCTCTCAGTCGTGGAAGCAATGCACATGCACACCCTTACTTTAATTTGCTCACTCGTGTAAGTTAGTCCACACCAAATACCACCAAGTCTATGTAAGTTCAAAATGTTCATTTCAAATTGAGAAGCTCTGTACATTGTTTTATTAAAAAATGCAGCACCAACCGGAAAATCAATAACATTAAAACAATATACATTGTTACACTTATACAGTTGGGAATTAAATCATGATAACTGAACAGTGGTGGAAGGCAGCACCACCATCCCCTAGGAATTTAGTTTATATACATTTATAAATGAAGATGTGAGTGAAGGGACCCCTCACCTTAGAAGAACCTAGTACTGGTAGTTGTTGCATCATTCAGAAGCTCTGGTTCGTAGAAGGGAATCTTCCGTCTGTAATGCGAAAAATGAAATGGTGTGCGTTAGTATATTGCAACTTGCAAGCATTTCTCAGCTGTGCCAAAAATTGTAGCATTTATGGATAAGCAATATGGACTAACAGTACACCAGTACTTCCTAAAAAAGTGGCTTGTTAATGTTTTTGTTGACCGCTTGTACGCAGCGCGTAGACTAGACAGTAGCAGTGTGAGGCAGGTCATGTGGGCTCAAAGGTGTCTTATACAAGAAGCTGCAAGGTAACGTCACATGTGCAAAAATAAAAGACACAAAGGTAAAATGGTAGCATGGCTAGGGCTAATTAAGCAAAGGCTACAATGATCATATATAACTATTAGTGTCTACTCTACTACTACCTGATTTGTACGAGTGATGTACGTTAGTATTAACTCATTTTTCAACCTTGCTACTGATCAATAGGGGGGAGGTGTATATGACGCCTAATAAATGTGTAATGTTTTCTAGGCGCACTACCGACCACCATTGCCGGGGCCAGCGAAGGCGACGCGGAGGGCGAGGATGCGGCAGTTGCTGCAGATAGCAACGGAGCGGTAGGGGGAGTGGCAGCACCAGTGGCGGGCGGTGGTAAGTTAGATTCATAATCCTTAACTATTGTTGAACTTGACAGTACACTCACTGCAAGGGTGTACTGTATGTATATGTATACTGTACAGTTGTGACTTAGGGCCCCATTAGGATGGTGGGCGTATTGCCCCCGCCGGGCCGGCGGTATTCACTGCCGACACCACAGGGGCAAACCTCCCGCCATCCCTGTAGAAAATATTCAGACCCCGCACATGGCGAGCAGGCGGAAAAGGGTTCAATATGGCGGTGGTGTCTCTCTGAACACACCGCCAGCCATATAATCTGCAATCTTGGAATGCCTTTGCGTGGCGGCATTGCCGTCCGCCATGGAAAGGCATGCTTGGGGGCCCCCATGGAGGGTACCTACCTATGCTATGGTATCCCCCGCCTTTCAAAGCAAAATGTGACAGGCTCCGTGCGGGGCCCGTCATGTTGTGCTTGGAAAAGCAGCACAACATGTATTTTTAGCATTGCTTTCGGCAATGCCAACCAGAATGTAAAAAAAACAGGATGCACCCGCCACTGTGCCGGGCGCATCATCCCAATTAATTGTCCCCACGGGACCCCCACCCTTTTTAGCGTGAGGATGTCCGCCCGCTACCCGATGTCGTAAGTAAGTATGAGTTGTTGGGGACGTTTGAAGAGTGAACTAGAAGACTAGAATTCCCTTTAATTGGCATAGGAGCAGGAGTATTCAGTAACCAATGGCCTCATCTATCTGATTTCAACTCCGCTTTGAAAGTTTTATGGAGAAGAGCACCTGGTGCACTGTTCAACTAAAAAGTGAAAGACGGGTGGAAGGAAGAAGGACGGGCGAGATTTAAAATGTTATGTACTACTGTGCTTTATAGTGCTACTATACCATGCCACTATGTGTATAAATAATTAACTTGTCTTACTGTTTTTCTAAGAGTATATTTTACAATTGTCTTGTTTTTTTCTTTTTGATACACAGCTATTCCGAAACAAAATCGTAAGAAGTTGGCCGCCAAGGCACGGCGCCGGAAGCTGGAGGCAATCCAGCGGGAATACCGGCGGCTGGTGGTCTTAGCCGAGAAGGAGGAGGAGGCTGCGGCAGCAATTGTTCAAGCCTCCTCCAGTGCCCCGGGCCCCAGCCACCGCCCTCCAGTGGTACGGCACCACCGTCTGGCGGCTGCCCACCGCCACCGTAGTGCCATCTCCGGTGCTCCCCTCCACTGTGGCGCCCTTAGACGCCGCGACGCCCGTTTAGAGGGCAAGATGTGTGTCCTCCTTGAGTCCCGCCCCAGCACTTAGTCCCTGTCATCTTGTTCTGCCCCTTTTTTAATTCTTGTTTGGGTGGGTGGGTGGGAACTTGTTTGGGCGTTACAGACTTTTTTCTCCTACGGACATTGGTTGGGGTTAGGGAGGGGGATGGGTCAGCTTTTGTGGGTTTAGTTTATTTTTGTTAGGGTAAATTAAATATATTTTTCTATGTTACATGCAATGTTGTTAATGTTTTGTAGGTGGGGTAACTGTTTTACATCACACTGTTTCCTTGCTGGTGCATGGCCGCCCATAGCCTGTGTTTGATTTAAATAATTGGCTGACTGTATAACACACAAACAGATAGATGCGACACACCTCACTCATTGACTTGTCCTTCTAGTACTTTCAGTCTGTCCTCTAGTCAATGCATTCTTTGGACTGGTGTGTGAAAATGAAATCATTGACAACATGTCCATTATTAATTCTGCCTCCCCCAAACTTCTCTCTTAAAGGGTGCTTGATGTTTATGTCCAACTGTGGCACAGTACTGGCTGCATGGTGAAGATGGTTTCCTTTTTCATACATGCCATGATTGGGGTGGTGGTGGTGGTAGCATAGTAGTAGTAGTAGACACTGACAGGGCGGCAGCATTTGCAAAAAAAGAAAAGGAGACCGTCAATCGCCTTTGAGAGACTGTTAGAGGAGTAGTAGAATGAAGTACAGTACAGAACTTACCGAGCAACAATAATATGCTCAAATATTTGACAACAAAACATAATGGTGGTTGGGATAGCCTACTAGACAGAGTTACAAACCATAGTTGTGTCGAGTCACTTGACTAGGCCTACAGCCTAACAGTTAGTGCTGTATATGAGGAATTACAACAAACAAATCCAATCAATGCCGGCAATTCATGCTGAGGTATATGTTCCTTTGTTAAATAAAATACCCTCTGAAATATCCTACTCATGGGTGGGCAAGCAGAAGAAGATCATCGCTCTGCATTGAAATTGAAGTACTGTTGCTTTCGCCACATCCGCCCCAGCAAGTGTGTGATTAAGTATTGGTGTAAATTAAATTTAGTCACACCTCGACAATAAGTCACACAGCCCGGGGGAAGAGGGTTAGGTTTTGTTGAATGGATGGGAAGGGGGTTTTTGGGAAAGGTTTAACATAGAAAAACAGTATGCATGGACAAACAAACGACAATCATTGAAGACTACCATATCCATATGTTATGGGAGAAAAAGGAAATGCATGCATGATGATGAGAGACCTGGATTACATACACTTCTAGTTCTTGTTCTGTTGTTCCGGCCTTAATACTTTTACAGATAGCAAATAGAAATTTTAAATATTGGTAGGGAAGAATCGTAAACACAGAGCAAACCTAATGATGATAACAACAACTCCAAGAAAACACTGTTGTAAAGATTGCATACAAAATATGAATCAAATTATTTAAAAGAAGATTTAAGGGGATACTGTTACTGTGTTATCCTGGTAAAAAATGTGGACTGGATTTGCATCTCGGCATTCCTCTTGCTCCTCTCGTCCATCAATCTTGGGTGTGTCGCCTCGAGTCGCCACTCGTCCCTGCCCGGCTGGAAAAACAATTTTGATTTATTGGTAAGGTAAATGTGCATTGTAATGTTTTCCAAAGTATAGGGCAAGGCCCGGCCTGTAATTGTAGATGGAAAACCAAAGGGGATATTGAGAAACAAATTTGAAACAAATGCACACCTTATGGTGTAGTGCAACAAGAACACTTTCCGACGTGGCATGTACGCATCATCTCAGTCTACTCTAGTCTGTTTCCAGCATTGACTTTCAACAATAACAGGAGAGAGCAGGCCCACAGTGCTTAGCAGTAGCACATCCTACGTTAAGACTTTAGAGTACTTTTTTTTTTTTAAAGAGTTGGACAAAGGCAAAGCACATTATCCACTTCAAACATAACATTTTACAGTTTAAGTTAGTAAAATCAATGCACCGCAGTCATCCCACCGCTACACTCTATTCCACTTCTACACAGACATTTGGGTCTGCTGTGGTTGTTGTTGACGTGTTTACCTTTAGGCTTTTACGTTTTATGCCACTCAAGAAACATCCTCCTGACTTCATCATCATCTCCGATACTTTTACTGACTGACTGTGAAGATCGGCCTGCAGTATAAGTAACATTTTTATTACACAACAAGAGTAGAAATATTACTGACTTGAGTCATTCTTTAGTGTGTACAGAAAGATAGATTACTAGTACACTTTGACTTCACTTTGTGCATAACAAACAAACAACGAAAACACAAAGACCAATCGCTCAGAGTCAGGTGTCCAATGCATGCCATTAATTGTCATTACCTCTTCCATCTCATCTTAAGTTAACGGGATGTCTATTTCGCCATCATCATGATGGACGGTGCTGTTGTGTCAATCATACACATTGCGCAGATTGAGTGAGTACCCTTCCTGTATTGAATTAAAAGCAATGTATCACCTAGCTGGAGGAGAAGTACAAATGTAATATTTGCAAGAAGGGGAAAATGTAATTTACCTTGAGTTAAGTTAGTGTGTTCTGTAGAAAGATGATTAGTGGCAGTGCACAATTACATAACTTCATGCACAACAAACACAACAAAATCATTCAGTCTGCGACTCTGCGTCCAATGCATGGCATCAATCATTACCTGTTCCATCTTATTTTCAGTTAATGGGCAGTCTCTCTCGGCTCTGAAAGGAGGATAGCTATAGTAGTCATCTGATTCATGCTCCACTTCTTTTAGCAGGACTAGGAAAGTTTGAATTTGTTCTTCTACTATTTTCACCATCATCCAATCATCATTCATGAGGGCAATGTATTTGGGCGGTAGATTGAGTATGATGGAGCGGAGGAGCTGGATTCGGAGTACTGTACTGTCAAATTGCAGACACCTGAAACTTGTATATTAAATTAGAAGAGTAGAAGACGGTGGTAATGGATTTGTTGTGATTCACAAGTTTGTAACCGGAACGACAGACACACAAAAAAAAGGGGGAAAAAAGGGAGGAAGACAGTAAGTGCAAGCCTAATTGTCAGGGAAGTATAGCTCGTCCTCAAACTCTGGGGGTTCAGCCAGTAGTAGGTAATCATGTGACACAATACTTCCATCACCTGAGCCGCTGTCCTCATCTTCCTCCATTGCTTCACGTATTGTGTAATTCGGTGGTACGAAGTGCTGATTCATTTTGATCATTGTTAATCTCTCCACGTTTTTGGGCGAGAGACTGCTCCTTCTCAATGTTACAATGGAACCAGCAGCACTGAAAACACGTTCGGAAGAGACACTTGCGACAGGGCAAGCCAGATAGCTTATCGCCAGCCTGCTGAGCTGTGGCCATTCAGACCTTTTCCTATACCAATACTGCAATGGGTTTTGATCAATGTACACCTCTGTTGGGTCGTCCAGATAGGCCTGGACCATCCGCTCAATGTTCAGGGTTGCCTCTGGTAAGGTTTTGGGCTCTTTTCTCTGTGCATCAGCACTGTGCTTATTAATGCCTAACTTTACATACCAATCGTGTAATGATTGTACTGTGCCTACTGATCCAGTTATTGTTGCTGTGGTCGATAGTGATGGTGAGCCTTCTGATCCAAACGCACTTCCCTCAGCCGACGAAGTTGCACTTGATCCTGCATGGCCTGCTGCAGTACTTCTTGTGGGTTGATCTTTCGGGCTTTTAATTAGCAGCCGTTCGTTTTCCAACTTACTGGCTGCTTCAGCTGTGCAAGTTTTGTAGCGGGCAACATCAATCTCGGAGAAAGCAAAGAATGTCTTCAATCCAAATTTTGCACGTGGATCCAGAATTGTAGCATAAATGTAATGTTCTTGTGACAAAATGTTATTTTGTATCCTTACATTTTCAGATAAGCGACGGGATAAGCTCTCCACCAAGTCATGAGCTTCCCTTTTGTCCTCTACACCTTTGTATGATTCAGACACATTATTCAGCTGATGCTCTAGCATTTGCAATAATGGGATAGCTTGGCCCATTGTACAGTCCTCCTTACTGACTTCACATGTGAAGACCTCAAAAGGACAAAGCATCTCAGTCAGGCATTTAATTAGGCTCCATTGCTCAATGTCAAGGTTCATGCCTTTAACAGTAGCATTCCCTTTTCTTTTCCAGACATATTCATGGAGTGACCTGTACTGCTCATACAGACGATCAAGCATGTAATACGTTGAGTTCCAGCGTGTTGCCACCTCCTGGATGAGTGCCTTGACTGGCATCCTATGTTCACGTTAGATGATCCGCAGCTGCTTCCGAGCTTTAAAAGAATGGCTGAAATGAGTGCATTTTCTTCGGCAGATGGCCAGTAAATTGCTGACTATGGGTTCTTTTTTTAGAAAGTCTTGAACTATAATGTTTATGCAGTGCGCCAAACACGGAACCCTGAAATAAGAACCAAGTTCCATGGCCTTAAGTACATTACTGCCATTGTCTGTGGCAACAAAACCAATACCAAGCCCTCTTGGCCGCAGCCATTCCAAAACCTTGCTGCGAAACTCGTGTAAAATGCTTTTAGCCGTATGAGATTTCTCCATGGCGAACATGGCTACAGTTGCATGTTTCCGAGTACCTTCAAAAATCGCAGCTGTGTTAACAGCACCTCGTGCAGATAGCATATCTCTAACCCCCACAAAAGAGATCCAGTGTGCAGTGATGCACATGTAATCTGTGGCTTGGCAACTGGTCCACATGTCTGTTGTCAGGTGGATATTGTGAACAGCACTCTGCTGCAAAGGTTGTCCAACCAATTCCAGCACATCATGATGTAGTGCCGGAACAGCAATTCTTGCGAAATATGACCGGCTGGGAACCTTCCATTTAGGGCAGATGGCAGACACTAATTCAAGGAAACCCACCCCTTCCACAAATGAAAAAGGAAGACGGTCCAGGGCTAACATTTTAGCCAGCTTCGCATTGTACAACCGTGCCGTTGGGTGGTTGCGTTGGAACTGCCCCTCCAACCTAAACTTGCTCTCAATGGTAGGCTGAAGTACTTTCCTTTGTGGTGCTAACCCACTTAGGCTCAACGACACAGATTGTCTCATTGCGGTACTCGTTCGCCTTGGTGTCTCAGCCTGACTCAGAGTATGGCTCTTACTGCGGTGCCACTCTGATGTTACTGAGGAGGATGTGGGCGGTGTCACTGCACTGCTGGGGACAGGGCTAGAAATGCCTCCCTCTTCTTCACCTTCCACCGCAATAATATCGCTCCCTGATTCTTCCTGACCAACTTCAATGGGTTGAGTTTTTCTACTTTCTTTTAACTGAAGTAGGTGATTCTCCCACACGATAGTTTGGTGTATTCTGAGATGACTTGCTTGTCCTCCGGTACCATAGTTTGGACCAAGCTTACCACGCCGAACACCTTGCTGACAAATTGAGCATATAGCAACGTTCTCCTCCTTGGTGCTAACAGAAAAAAAGTCCCAAACTGGGGAGGAGAACTTTCTGGCACTGCTGGATGTGCCACTTTCAATACCAGATGAACTGGAGGGTGTGCTTGAAATGTGACCCTGTGCACCTAGACTGTGACTTTTACTACCACTACCTACTGAGATGGTTGAGCTGGATGTAGGTCCCTGCCGGGCCTTGGAAAATATGGCAGCTGGAGGTAGTGGTGGTTTAAGCTGCGTTGCTGATATCCATGCTACATCCCGCTCAGTAGCAGCCTTTCTGGATAGGGTGAGAATGTTGGTCTCCAATCCCTTTGGGGCGGGAGTAATGTGCGTGATGACTGGCTCGTCTTCATCAACATCATCATCACCCCCCTCTTCTACATCTACCTCCATAACTCTAAGTTTTTCTGGGACCTTCCTTTTCAGAAGCATTGTCTTGTGGCGTATATCACTCTCAGACCGAGCTGGTGGGACCCAAGTGTCATCACGATCATCAGAAGCGGGGCTTGAAGAAGAAGATGATGGACTAAGCCTCCTTTTCCTTGCTGGTGGTCTGGAAGACAACAGATCTTCTGAAACAGTGGTTTGACTTTGCTCCTCTTTGTCTGCAGGAAGCTCGATTTCCTGAATTGCCCCTATGTCAGGAGCAACAACTACTATGGTGGGCTGTTGCGGCCGCTACTGTTCTTGTTGCGGCCGCTTCTGTTCTTGTTGCGGCCGCTGCTATTCTTGTTGTGGCCGCTGCTGTTCTTGTTGCGGCTGCTGCTGTTCTTGTTGCGGCTGCACACTTATCTGCTGAGTTTGCGCCTGCGTTGAACTTGATTGTGTACTACTTTGCGGTAATGACATTTCTTCAACATCGCTTCTCGTTAGTAGACTGGCTACCTCTGCGACACTAAAGCCCTTGGGCCTAGGTTGGTGTGGTTGGACCGCTGTGCTGCTCCCAGCTTGGTTGCCGGACAACGCTGCTGCAGGCGTAACTTTTTTGGTGCCAAAAAAAACATTGGCCGGCACACCACCAGTCGTGGTTAATGGCACTTCCTTTTTCTGTTCCTTCTTCTCACCGGCAACTTTCTTGGTACTGGACCTGGTAACTTTCTTTGGGGCCATCTTCTTCAGATGTTCGGCAGGATGCAGATGCACAACAAGCTCTGGTCACACGTGGACGTGATGCGCAGCAGGACTTCTGTCCGGCTGGCAGTACAACGGGTAGCCGGGTGATGCTGATGACACTGCCTCCTCTGTCTTTTGTGCACCTGAAACCAAATAAGCCAGGAGAAGAACATCAGTGAAATGTTGCACTTGTTGTTGTAATTCAGTTACTTAGTACTGTACTAGTGCAAACAAAAAAATATAGTCTAGCCATTTATGACTTTTTTTTTAACAAGGGCTATGTTAAACTACTGTGTACAGTCACACACTACACTCTCAGGAAGGATAGGAAAGTTAATAATAACCACCAAAATAAAAATGTAATGGAAGTGGGGTGGACCCTATTTGCCATTACATTTTTTGAGCATCTCGGCATCCATGGAGCTGCTGCCGGCAAAGGGAGTGGATGGATGGAAGCAGTACGCCAAATAGCCAATAGGAAAACCATGCAGGCCTATGGCAAAAGCAGGACAATAATAACTCCCAGTCCAAACACAAAACAAGGCCACCAGCCACATGGACACTCACAAAACACAAACAAGCAGGGGGCCTGGGAAACACCAGGAGCTGACAAAAGGCCTATAAAAGCCAGGTAAAGGCTGCATGCTAAAGCACAGTGCTCTGCCTTTTTAATGCAAAATGAAAATACGAACATTCACAGGCCCCAAAAAGGTCTGCAGGGTGCATGCATTGCACACCAACACACCAGACACATACAACAAAAGCATGTCTTTAAGACAACCAACATCAGAAAGGCCACCCCCCAAAAAAAACACACTTCCCCAACTCAATCCAATGCCACCCATGCCCTAAATGATGTCTAAATTCAACAGACCACACAGAAAACACTTGATTAATAAAGCTGTGGCTACCTGCTCTGATCCTAGTGGATGAAAAAGCAGGCCTGTTGGCAGACAAGGCCAGGCAAGCTTGCAGGCCTAGGCTTCAAAATGGCTACCAGCCACATGGCCAGGCCCAACAACATCACAAAGGGCACCCCCAAAAAACACACTTCCCCAACTCAATCCAATGCCATCCATGCCTCAAATGATGTCTAAATTCAACAGACCACACAGAAAACACTTGTTTAATAAAGCTGTGGCTACCTGCTCTGATCCTAGTGGATGAAAAAGCAGGCCTGTTGGCAGACAAGGCCAGGCAAGCTTGCAGGCCTAGGCTTCAAAATGGCCACCAGCCACATGGCCAGGCCCAACAACATCACAAAGGGCACCCCCAAAAAACACACTTCCCCAACTCAATCCAATGCCATCCATGCCCTAAATGATGTCTAAATTCAACAGACCACACAGAAAACACTTGATTAATAAAGCTGTGGCTACCTGCTCTGATCCTAGTGGATGAAAAAGCAGGCCTGTTGGCAGACAAGGCCAGGCAAGCTTGCATGCCTAGCCTTCAAAATGGCCACCAGCCACATGGCCAGGCCCAACAACATCACAAAGGCCACCCCCAATAAACACACTTCCCCAACTCAATCCAATGCCATCCATGCCCTAAATGATGTCTAAATTCAACAGACCACACAGAAAACACTTGATTAATAAAGCTGTGGCTACCTGCTCTGATCCTAGTGGATGAAAAAGCAGGCCTGTTGGCAGACAAGGCCAGGCAAGCTTGCAGGCCTAGCCTTCAAAATGGCCACCAGCCACATGGCTAGGCCCAACAACATCACAAAGGCCACCCCCAAAAAACACACTTCCCCAACTCAATCCAATGCCATCCATGCCCTAAATGATGTCTAAATTCCACAGACCACACAGAAAACACTTGATTAATAAAGCTGTGGCTACCTGCTCTGATCCTTGTGGATGAAAAAGCAGGCCTGTTGGCAGACAAGGCCAGGCAAGCTTGCAGGCCTAGCCTTCAAAATGGCCACCAGCCACATGGCCAGGCCCAACAACATCACAAAGGCAACCCCCAAAAAACACACTTCCACAACTCAATCCAATGCCATCCATGCCCTAAATGATGTCTACATTCAACAGACCACACAGAAAACACTTGATTAATAAAGCTGTGGCTACCTGCTCTGATCCTAGTGGATGAAAAAGCAGGCCTGTTGGCAGTGAGGCCAGGCAAGCTTGCAGGCCTAGCCTTCAAAATGGCCACCAGCCACATGGCCAGGCCCAACAACATCACAAAGCCACCCCCAAAACACACTTCCCCAACTCAATCCAATGCCATCCATGCCCTTAAATGATGTCTAAATTCAACAGACCACACAGAAAACATGTGATTAATAAAGCTGTGGCTACCTGCTCTGATCCAAGTGGATGAAAAAGCAGGCCTGTTGGCAGACAAGGCCAGGCAAGCTTGCAGGCCTAGGCTTCAAAATGGCCACCAGCCACATGGCTAGGCCCAACAACATCACAAAGGCCACCCCCAAAAAACACACTTCCCCAACTCAATCCAATGCCATCCATGCCCTTAAATGATGCTTGAAAATAAAATAAATTCAAAAAACACTAAAGGAACAGTTGCTTCATCATGCACACACACACCCATAGGCCATGCCCATGCCTACTACTGACTAGTACTACCCACAACATTTTAAAAAAAAAGGAATAATGATAGTTACCAAAAATAAAATGTAGTTACAAGAACTGCAATGCACCCAATCAAACAGACACAACAACCACTTACTTGTAAAATATCCAAATCAAAAAATCCTCAAATCCAATTGCAATGATGCAGCAGACAAAAAGAGTGATCTTTCCAGCTAAAAATCTAAAGGCAGAATGAGCAGGAGATGGACAAAGCACTGGGAGGAGCCTGCTGGACAGGAACAGGAAGTTGGAGATTCTGTGTCACTTCCTCCCTCTCCCCACCTTTTTAAAAAAGGGCTCCTTGCACAAAAATGGACAGCCAAATGTCAATCTGAGGAGTTGTTTTCATCCAAAATCATCTTTTGCAGATGGTTTCATGCTGCTAGAGCTGATATTCTTCTCCAAATTGAAAATTTCACATGTTCGCGTTCTCGAGCTTCACATTACTTCCACCGGATGTCTATTGCGTGTCGAAAATGACTTGATCGCGTTCTCTCAATCCCTGTCGCGTTGGATATGACGTGTTCGGGGTCTCTTTCTCCTTTTCGCGTTCGATTAGACGTGCCCGCGTCCTCACTCTCTGGTTCGCGGTGGAGAATGACGTGTTCGAGATCTCAATCTTCTCATTCTCTCGCGGTGCATGATTGCGAGAAGAAAGACGTGATCGCGCGACAAATGACGTGTTCGCGCGACAAATGACATTAATGCGGGCGCGAACTGTCTCGAGACAGCGCAAAATGGCTATCAACAGCCAACATCTTGTGGAGAACGCGACCAGGTCAGGAAAACTTGTCAGCGAACGCGGGGATCCAGGTAAGGCGATCGCACGCACACGAGAATGTATTTTTTTACAGCGCGAGCAAGAAACAAATTATCGCTAAGCTGCGGAATGCGGAAATTTTGACATTTTCGCGCTTTCCACGGAACGCGAAAATGCCAAATTATCGCAATTTCCGCGAACGGAATGGAATTTTGGCCCAGGCCTACATTGAATGCCCAGAGCCCCCAGCCGAGTTCACGGGGCCCGAAGGCACGCCGGTGGAGTGGGGCTACCCAAAGATCGAGTGGAGGGCTTCGTAAAATCAACAAAGTTGAGAAGGGGTCGCCCCGGCTCCCGGTAAGGGAGGGAGGCTACGGGCCGACCCAACAGGCTCTGAGGGCGGAGTCGGATGACTACCTTCCGCAACCAGCATCGCGACCGCCGGGGAGAATGCCAAAACGACGATTCTTCTTCGCCTTCTTTTTGTGCTTCAACTTAGCCGAAGACGAAGACTTTGACGATGAGTGGTGGACATAGCTCCATGACCAGTCCCGCGACCTCCCTTTCGACCGGGACCTTGAGTGGCACGGAGCGGACTGCCGGGCCTCAAGAAGCTTTCGGGACCGCTACTGTAAAAACTTGGTTCATGGCCCAGCAGTCAGAGCACGACTTTGGGTTGTTGTCGCACTCCAAACACCAAAGGCACATGAGGTGCGGGTCCATAACCGACATCAATTTGCGACAAGTCGCAAGCCTTGAAGCCGGTTTGAGGACGGGACATCCCTGCATGCACCAGGAGTTGAACAACTTGAAAAGATGTTGACAAAAGTCACAAAAAGAGAGTCAAAAAGTGACTCGAGGTACCGCTCCCTCTAGATCTGCGCTGGCTGGCGTGGAAAAAGAAAGAACTACATCAGCATGCAAGGGCGGTGTCTAAGTAGATACCGCGTATCTCGGCGACCACAACGCCAACGACGAACGTGGAGTCGACCGACGCCACCTACAATCACGCAGGGGTACTGCTGAAGAAAAATTCTCCGGATCCAGTCTGACACCTGGGGGTAATTCTAAGGTGAGGAATCCATAACTAATAGTCTCTTTCAGATAGTAGCCCTTTACAATTGGTTGAGTGAAGAGTAAGGAGACACTCTTGGTACTGGTTAATAGTCCCACCACTACCATGGCTTCCATCGATCTAACTCTAAAAATTAATGGCCAACAAAAGAACTGCAAAACTGAGAAACGGATGCTTCTCGGTAACCGGTGACTTACCTACAGAAGGAAGGTATGCATGAAGAAACTTTACCTTAAGAACCCATGCAGATTGGGAATATGAGAAAGCAGTTCTCTCCAACAGAAAAGGATAAAAGAAGAAAGATGGGGTATGGCTTGTGCTAAAAAAACTTCACCACTTGTATTGCGGCAACACAGGTCATTTCGTTCATAGGTGTCCTTCTCTGGCAGGAACCAAATCGACTCAGGGGTGACTGACAGCTACGTGAACTTTAAATATCTAGTAATGCTTTTTGGATAGTTCAATGACGGAGGGTTCGAAACTCGCCTAATTTGTTTTTGCATAATTATGTGTTTTTTGTGAAAATAAATTAAGTGAAATTATGCTTCATTTTACAAAAAGCAAAACCAGTCTATGGCACTATATTTCACTCTGAAATGCTATAAAAAAAAAGTAGAACTCAAAATATGCCACAAACAGCCGCTGCACGTGTTCTGGTTGTTCATGTTGTCACCGTGTACTTGTGCTAACATTAGTGTCTGGTTCAAATATTTCATATAGTCACACAAAATCAGATCGATCACATTAAACATTTGAATGTTTTGAGGATGAATGATGCGATACAGCATCTATTTTCTGACAAGATGTTATTTGCTTATTAAAAGTCTATCTATGTAAAGTATTTGCTCTCTAACCTAGCCAACAGGACAGGTGTAAAATCAAAAACTTTTAAAAAACAAGGTAACACAGCACCTTCCGTGACCTAAATATCCTAAAATCAGATGTGACAGACCATCCTCATTTTGATAAATACATTTCATTTAGATAATATACTTCATGCCATCAAATGTCATGTGGCCTGTTAGACTTTGGTTAAAAGAAAAGGAAATTAATGTAAAGAGATATGTATCATAAAAATAATGCACACATGAGGTGCACAAGATCACAATTGGAGAGGTATTAGAAATGTGCCATACCATTCATCAAATAATTCCCATAATACACATTCCTTTTATTAAAAAACTGGAAGCTTAAATCATACTTTGTTAACTGTCCACTTTTATTATAGCAAGCAGGAATTGCTTATCCCACCAACCCCAGGAACAAAGTACAAGTTGAGTGGAAGTGAAACCTCAGATCAGTCATGAACTTAGTCTAAATGTAGCAGTCACAAGGAAATAGCCTCTTTTCTTGCTGCTCAGCCACCAGTTAAGTACTACACATAACTCTTTCCAGTATTCTATTGTTAGAATTGCTTTTGGGGGGAGCGTGCGTGGCGGTGCCTAAGATGACCGCCTAATCTCGGAGCTCCGCATCGCATCAGGAATGCAGTGATTGAGATGCGGTTCCCGCGATCCTAAAAAAACTGGAATTGGGCAAATAATTGCATCGGAACGTGTCCTGCATTGAGTGAGGATTTTCTTATCCTGTTTTTTGGATTTTTTAGTTTACTTTGCGCCCCTGAACTCTGTTTCAATATTGCGGCAGTAATTTTGTTTTTTGGGGCATTTTAAATCTCCTCAGCACTGGACTGTTTGTGGCGCTTTTTTTCTCTCCATCTTTTGGTTATATCTTGTCTTAACCAGTGCTGAGCCTCTTGATTGCTGAGATTTATACACATGGCAGACTGATTGTCTTTCTGGCTTTGGGAGATTAGTGGAGGGAAACATATGTTTACTGCTGCCTGCGTCTTTCAAGGTTATCTATGGGCAGAAGTATAAACGTATTATAGTCAAATAAAAGCAGCACTTCTAAGGTATCTAAGGCTGACGCTTCGTCTACTGTGCCCTCCATTGACTTTTCACTCTCTGAAGTAGATATGGCTCAGTATTCTATCTCTCGGTCAGTACCTCTGCCTTTCTCGACTTCCAAGGCGCAAGCAGTACCCACGGCTAACAAGCGCCTCATGCAAGATCCACCTTCTCCTCCTAAGGTTCTACTACTGTATATTTAGATACTATTTTGGAGGAGATACGCGCTTTGCACCCATTTATTGAGGAGACCAATGCTCGCCTACAAGTGATGAATAATAAGTGGTCATCTATGGATTCTCGACTATCCTTGGTGGAACAACGTGTCAATGATATCCAGGCTGCTGCTGTAACATTGCGACATTGGAGAAAGATATCTCCCTGCTTAAAAAATCTGCTAAAGATCTCGAAAACAGGAACAGACACAATAATCTTCGTCTATATGGTGTTCCAAAGGGCCTTGAAGGGAATGATCTGGTTACTTTTTCCACGTCCTTCTTCCCAAAACTTCTAGATCTTCCTCCTTCGACTAACTTGAATATCCAGCGAGCTTACAGGCTGGGTCCTCGCCTGTCTTCTACATCGGTCCCCTCAAAACCTCGTGGAGTGATTCTTCTCTTCTTGAAATTCACAGACCTTCTCCAAGTATTAAACGCAGCTAAGTCTAAGGAGCATCTCGTCTGGTGCTAACTTGTTTATCTCCCAAGATGTTTCTAAAGTAACAGCTAAACGGGGAAGGACTTCCTTGAATTTTCGACCTGCTCTACGGCCCTTTGTGACATTTCAAAGCAATACGGCTACATTTGAGGATTCTGCAGACCTAAGGAAATTCATTCACTCACACTCTACAACATTGATGGAAATTTCTGGTCCTTCTTCTTTCATTTGACTTTTATGTAACTGTTGTTCTCAGTTATACTAATGATTGCTTCCCTTACAGGTTGCTTCTTGATGCTTGTTTCCTCACGTGTTTTAAGTTGATTTTCTTGTACAATTCCTTTGCAGGTTATTTGGAGTTCTGTTGCCCGTTCCTTATTAGTCATGTTGGCGTCCCGGCGTGATGCCTTTCTTCCTTGTCGGTTGTGCCATCTTCATCTGTTGTTGCCACTCCTTATTGTTGTCCTCTCTCTCCCTTTAAATGGTAAGCATTACAGTTGTCAGTTTGACATCTACTGTCCCTTCTTGCTGTATCTTTTGTCCCTTTTTTACTTTCCTCTTCTATTTTTCCTCTTTCCTTTCATCTAGTATATGTTCCAGTATATTTTCCTTTTCACATCTATTTCTTTTTTCCTTGCCTTTCCCTTTTTAGGTCTCGCGCCTAGCGTTGCAGTGCACAGCACTGCTCGTGCAGCGAGAGACCTCTTGTAGGGGGTTTGGAAATCGACCTAGGAAAAGCACACGCAGAAGCGTGTGCTTTTCCTTTTGTGCCATGCTATTGGCCTTTGCGTGCGTGTTTTTCACAAAGACAGCATGCAATAGGCCAAAGTCGGGCGCATTGCTCCGCCCATGGCCTATTGGTGTCTGTTACGCGCACCGCTGCCATGTGGTTTCAATTATCGTGCCCAGACACGGGCGAGATAATTGAAACCACATGGCTTGCTGTGGCGCGCGCGCGCACCACTTGCGAGCTTCTTCTTTTTTGGATCCATTTCACAGCGAAGCAACTAAGTGAAAGAAGGAAAGAGAGGTGGGCTGCTCGCACGCACCACTCGTTTCCTTCGGCTGTTGCTAGTTTGAGGTGGCCATAATGTATGGAAGACAATGCACTGAGTTCTTGGAATGTAAAGTGAGACTGAGTGGACAAACCTCCTAAACAATACTGTGTACCTGGAAACCTCCCACGTGCCTCGGAGCACGCGAATCAGCCAAAAGAGCTCTTTAAAAATATACTTTAATAGGAGCAAAATGGGGCACAGTTACGTGTTTATTTCCTTAACCATTCACCAAGTCAGCTCGAAAAGCCCCAGGTCTCCCAGTCTGGGGATTCTTCTATTTTTAAACCTGTAAGTGTGAAGTAGCACACGTCTTGTGAAGGTTTTCATCCGGCCGTTATTATCGATAAGCGCCCCAGGCTTTACCAAGGGGGGGCGACGAACGAGCGAGCACAGAAACGCTAAACATTGTTATGTAAAAAGCCAGGACTGACAGAAGAGGACATACATGTTATGGGACGCTTGCCTGTCCCTCTCTTTCCCCTTCCCTCCTTCTTCTCTTTCACCCTGTGCATGTTATATATTAAATAGTTCTTCTCAATTTATTTCTCAGCGATCCACATTTTAGCAGCTACTAAATGGGAAGGAATTCATGAAACGTAATCAGCCCAACATTGCACAATGTCTATAAATGGGAAAAACAGAGGAGGAACTAAGCATTAATTTTTTATAGGGTCGCGATACTTTAAAAATCGTAATGAAATGGTCTGCCGTGACTTCTATGTGCCATAGAACTACCTTCTACGCAGCTGTTAACCTCAAGCGGTGCAGACACACATCTTGCCAGCTTACTGACTGCTCCTCCATCTGCATCTTCTGCACCCTCCCCTCCCATCTCCCCCAGACCCAACTTCCCCGTGGGTGGGTTGGTATCTTCTCGTCAGCCTCGCTGAGCCCTGCGCGTGCAGAGGGAGTCCCTCCCGCATGAATATGGAATAGGCTGCACGAGGACGGGGGAAGTGCAGCCCCGCCTACCCCACACTGCACCCGGGGACGAGATCGGAGTGGGACATGGAAGCAGACCGAGGGCACTGGCAGCATGACAGTTCCCAGCTTCGTCGTGCCTTTGGTGCTGAGGGCCATCCCCGGAGGGGGCTGCTTTGACAAAACAGCTGCATTGGCATTGTAAGCTATCGGCATTGTAAATGACAATGCCTTTTATTTGTGTTTTAAAAACGAAAACAAAAATAAAAGGCATTGTCATTTTTCCTTTTATGCACACTCTGTTGTATTTTTGTATTTATTGAATTATATTTGTTTGCGTGTGCGACCTTGCTTCAATATAATTAATGGCACACACTTCACAAACGCGTGGTTCGCGCGATGTTGTTTTAATTATTATTTTCATTGAGCACTTTTTTTAAAGTGACTGCTGAACTTTCACCCCTCCCAATTTCCCCTGCTGCATTTCCAGCTTCATGTCAGCTACTAGAAACGAGCTTTCCTGACCGTCTGTGTTTAAAGTTGCTCAGCGCCGGAAGCGAGGAGAATCATAGATGCCTAGTTTAATGTAGAACTCACTCTCTCTCTCCCTTTTATCAGGATCTCAACTTCGTTCTGAAACGTAATCCAGAGCTGCCTTCGGATACTGTGCTTGACTGGTTTCTTTCTGTCTGCATGAGGGTCTTTGTGACCATACTGCAAGCTAAACGATTCACTGGGTGTGTGTGGGGGGAGATGGCAGCTTTATCAACTGTTGATTACTTGATTTTGGGACCCCAGCATATTTAAAACGAGAAGGGTACTAAAGTTTGCAAGTCTAAACTGATGGGTGCTACATGGAATTGTGATTTGAAATAAAGCTTAGGCAGCAGGTAGGAAGAATACCAGCTGTCTAGATCTTCGTTAAGTGATAATAAGAAATGTTTGGTAAATAAAATGCCCCTGTGGCAATATTTATTCACCATTTCTTCATTTACACAAAGGATTAGACTTTTAAGAAGTTCATTTTAGTACACATTTGAACAAATAAAAATGGCAGTCATATTATAAAACATTAAGTCGTTATCATTAAAAATAATGAATAAGAAGGTATCCCTTAGTGATATACTGGCTTTACAGAGTGAGACATTTAGTGATAACTTTTTTTTTTTAACTCTACATTCTCTGCCTTTGGGTTTCGTTTTTTGTTCTCAGAGGCAGAACTGTGTTCTGGACTTCAGGGCAAAAGACACCAGAATCAACAGTGGCAGGCTGCAGTCCGGGGTGATAAACGGTGCATCTTTGCCCATTGGGAAGGCTGGGACTTCTCCTGACCCTAAGCTGTATTCAATGAATGTATGCGCCTCTACAGCAGCAGGACGTTTTGATGCGCTGTACTTTATATATGGAGTCATGCTACAGTCATAGTGTGGATCTGAAGGCTGTGCAATAAGAACTTCACAAATAACGTAATAACTTTTGAGCATGTCACACGCTCTTCTGCCATTTCTAAATGCTTTAAATAACGTGTTAGTTATACTATTTATGACACTCCGTTTATGACCTTAGCAAAAATGCAAGACTGAGTCATTTTAATTCTGACCCGTTACCTGCCAACAACTGCTTTGTTTGAGCAGTGAATTTTGGTTAAATACAAATCCTAACTAAATTCAATAGATACCATCTAAGACACAACTGGCCAACAGGAATTTCAAACATAGATTAAAACTAGGGAATCTCAAACGAATTTTTTTTCTAAAGCAACCCTTCTGTAATATTATATTACAGTTTATATTATATAATCATTTTCATATTCAGAGTCATATCGTGGAATGTAAAAGTTTTTTTTAACCCTATTAAGAGACTGAAAATGTTGTCTCACTTGGCTTCCTATAACCCTGATCTGGTCCTTTTGGAGAAACTAATCTTACAGAAGCGGAAGCCACTAAACTTAAACGTAATTGGGTTGGCTTAGTTCTAGTCTGCCCTACAACTAGGAGGGAGTTGTTATTCTCTGTCATTAAAAGTTGAATTGTTGTTTTATCTAAAGAGATTGATTCTGAGGAAAGGTGGTTGTGGATTAAATTGCTCATTCTCCAACTGTTTTTAATGTTTATGGTCCTACTGAACCTGATTATTCATTCTGGACTAATATTGCAAAAAAGTATATCCAATATGAAGATGATTTTTTTACTCTAGGTGGGGTCTGTAAACAGATTATTGTTCCTTTCCTGGACCGGAAATCTAATGTTCATTTTGTCTCTCATAAACCTCACAAACAATTTCTCACTATAATTTCACAAACACACCTTGTAGATACCTGGCGCTTATGTAACCCGATGCTTTAGAATTTTCTTTTTTTCAACCCCCATGGGTCATTTACCAGTTTGGATTATATTTTTCTTTCTAGTTCCTTGTCTCAAAACCTTATTTCTTCGTCTCTTGAACCTATTCTGATCTCTGATCATGCTCTGGTTGTTTCTGATTTTGAACTGCTCCCTTCGCGTCCCAAGTCCTATAGGTGGAGATTTAATCATTCTTTATTGAAAGATCCCGTTTTTTTCTTCCACATTTCCTTCTTTTGCTAATGAATTCTTCTTATTGAATGTGTCAATAGATACCTCTCCCCAATTATTGTGGGACACTATTAAAGCAACTGCTTGTGGCTTTATTATTGATTATGTGTCCAGAAAAAATAGAAACAACTTCTTACAAAGCATAACATTCTCTTAGCAAATATCAAATGTTTAGAACATCAATTTCACACTCCTTCTGTCACCTCCTTACAAGAACTTATCCGGGCTAAGTTGGAATGTAATAAGTCCTCCACGGAGAAGGCCTCCTCTATATTATGACGTAGTAGTGCTTGATATTATGGAGGTCGTAATAAAGCAGGGTCCCTTTTAGCCAACTATCTTAAATCACAAAAAGAACGTTTGATCACTACATACATTCATTCATCAGACGGATCCATCCTATGTAAAGATCGAGATATTTTACATGAATTTACAAGAATTTTTAAACATCCGTATACCCCAGAGTCCCCTCCTACCTCCTCTCTTATTGATGCATACCTCGCTGATGTTCCCTCTCCCTCTCAAGATGCCTTGAACTTCTCATCTCTTGATTCGGATTTATCACTGGAGGAAATTTCTAAGGCTATACATTTTCTTTAAAAAGGTAAAACTCCAGGGCCGGATGGGTTTACAGTGGAATTTTACTTAAATTTCCCTAATTTACTCCTCCCTAAACTTTTACAATTTTTTCTTTATTTTCAGGAGATGGGTGGAGCGAGTGGCACTTTTCAGGAAGCCACCATATGTCTAATTCCCAAACCAGGCAAGGATCCCCCGTTCTGTAGGAATTATCGGCCTAATTCTATTATAAACATAGATTATAAAATCTTTGCTAAAACGCTTGCCCTGAGACTTGACCCTCTTCTGCCCCATCTCATTGGTAAGGAACAGTGTGGGTTTGTCAAAGGTAGATTGACTTCAGACAACTCTAGGCTTTTCTTCAATGTCTTGAATAAGGCTCCTCATCTTTCATACATGCAGCCGTTCCTTTTGATGCAGAAAAAGCCTTTGATAAAGTTGATTGGTCTTTTTTACCGCCCTTATTTGGCATGGATTTGGACATACTTTTATTTCTCTTATTTCTCTGGTTTATACTGCTCCCTGGGCTTTGGTGTTGGTTAATGGACAGACCTTCCAATTTTCCCATTAAAGCGGGGTGTTCCTCAGGGTTGTCCCTTGCCAACTCTTTTGCTTATATTAGCCCTCGAAACTTTCTTATCTTGTATTCGTAATAATAATTCTATTTCTGGCTTTCATTACGGTGAACAACATCTAAAACTATCTGCCTACGCTGATGATATTTTACTTTTTATTTCCAATCCAGATACCTCTATCCTCTCTTTATTACAGGAAATTTAAGATTTCTCTCTAGTTTCAGTTTACAAAATCAATTCAGATAAAACAGAGATTCTTCCTATTACCAAATGTTGTGTTAAACAATCTTTTGATCCTACTGGTTTATTTTGGAACAGTTCTTAGATTAAATATCTAGGTATTTGGTTTACTAGCTCTATTGCTGATACAATTACCATTAATATGAAAGAAGGACTCAACAGAGTTGAGAAGCGTCTTTCTTCTTGGAACCTGTTATTTCTCTCATGGTGGGGACATCTGGATTCAATCAAAATGATGATTCTCCCAATATTCTTATATATTTTTTCTATGATTCCCCTTCCTATTTCATCCACTTATTTTAAAAAGCTGGACTCAATGCTGTTGAAATCTCTCTGGAATAATAAGACACCTAGAATCTCCTTAAATCGTCTCAGTGAGGCTAAATCTAATGGAGGGGTTCGCTTTCCCAATTTTCGTCCCTTATCATAAAGCTTTTTGTCATCGGCAGGCTTCTAGATGGTTTCTTTCTGATTACTCTCACTTTTTACCTTTATGGTGTATTATTGAACATTCTCTATTGGCACCTTTCTCTGTGAAAGAAGTTCTTGCTTTTTCTTCAAAGACGTCTATTACCTCTTTCCCATTATTTAAACATACTTGTTCTTCGCTAAGACCTCATTATCAATCAAAGATTCTTTCTAGAAATGGCTTTCTTCGGACAACTCTATGATATAGTCGTATTATCACTCTAAAAAATAGACCCCTTTATTGGAAGACTTCGAGTCTTAAGGGCATAATTTGGGTTAAAGACTTCTTTGATGGTATGTTTCCCTGTTCATTTCTTCAATTTCAGGTTATTTTCCATTGTTCTCGTTCCTTTTGGTATAAATAGTCAATCCTTATGGAGGTAATTCTTGATGTTTTCTATTCGCTTCCGTCATCTAATGATACCTCTCCGGATGATAATCTTCTTAAGATCCTTTCTCTTTTCCCAAAAACTGCTCTGATTTTCATTTTTCTAACAACCACAATCTCTGAATGCACTAAGACAAAACTGTAGTTTACTTTGGAGACTGACTTGGGATGTGCTTGAAACATTGATCTATGGGACAAGATTTGGGCTAGATCATCGAAAATCTCTAGATCTGGACCACTACTCAAACTATGTTTTTTGTATATCATAGATTTCATCATACTCCGGTTTCTTTTGCTTCTTTTTCTCATTCACATAATTTGGTGTGTTGGTCTTGTAGTCACCCTTTTGCAGATTTACTACATCTATTATCCACCTGCCCCCACACTGCCACATTTTGGAAGAATGTTTGGTCTCGTATGCCATTTATTTTTAATTTACACTCTCCCTTGTCCACCGCATTATTTTTTCTTGGTAGTCTTTCTGACACCTTGGGTTTACCTTCTTGTCAACAAGGTTTATTTGACCTCATGTTATCTTAGGCCTTTCAACAGATTACATTAAACTGGAAATCCTCATCAAAACTTTCAGTTACAGCATGGTGGAATAATGTTTGTCACTATCATCTGTTAGATGTTACATTTGCCTCTTTTTGTATGCTGCACATAAACAGAGACTTATTTTGGTTACCACTAACTTTTTATTTGAAAAAGGTTGCAAAACAACAAGTATCTTGCAATTGTTCTGAACATTTTAAGCCCCCATGAATGGTTTCTATGTTCTTTTCTCAATACCCTTAACCACTATATTCACCTATTGATTACCTTAATTGTTTAAGTTACTCTATATCATTGTATAATACTACTAGACCCTCAGTTGTATGATATATAGTTTACTCTATTCCTTCTCTTTCCCTCCCTTCCCCTTCCTCCCCATAGTTTTTTGTTTTAAAAATTGTAAAGAGCTTTCTCTTCTGCTGTAAGTTATCAGTCTCATTAATTGTTATTTCATAGGTAATGTTTGTATTTATTCTTTGCAATATTGTTGTTAATAAAGTTTATTAAACATAAAAAAAAGAATTGCTTTTGAAATTTGTTTGCTATTGCATACCTGCAATAACAGCAGCATGGTGGGCTTAATTGGGATGTGTTTCACACAGGTTGGCTTCTCTTTTGCTTTGATCTAGATAGGTTTTGGGGCATTGTTTCCCCTTTCCTGCTACTAGGGCTCCTACCGCAGGCACACTATAGTTCAAGCATTGACAATTTATTTAAAGACATGACATGGGCATTATAATAACCAGCATGAATTGCTGTTGTAGAACAGAATTGCAACTGGGATGCCTGTTCATCTCTTTCTGAGAAAGTATTGGAAAAAATATTTAAAGGAGGATTGATTGATGGTACTGTGCACATAGAAGTCAGGTTGTTTTATGCATGGCACAAACAGTAAAAATGGAAATTATTGCTTAAATTAGTGTGACATGTCTGATTTCTAAACCTTGGATTTCAATATATAAGGTTGACATGCAAATTTGAGATTATGATACGCATAGGCATGAAGGACCTGGTATTTTTCATATGATTCTAAATTTGAAAAGGAAGAGTTGATAGAATATAACCTACATTCTTTTCTCACTAGTTCTGTTTAAAATTTCATGGCGTTACGATATTGGCTCCTGGGTCTGTACAATTACTGAAAACTTGACCCTTGCCTCCTAGTATTAGCAAGATGTGCACATCTCATTCTGAAGGCGCACACTTTTTGGGTGAATCTTTCTCTGCAGCCAGACAAATTCAGACTTCAACAAAAAGAGGTTTATGTTCTTTAAATTTAAAAATGTGCATTTTCATAAGGGCCAGAACCCTTCTATACAATGAATTTCAGACTCTCTCACCCTTGTGATTAGCAGTTTTCAACTGCCCACAGATATTGACACTCAGTCAAATCCACTGACCCTAATGCTTAGAGGATGGAAGACATGGCCTATTGTTATCCTGGAGAATGCACAGAAGGATGATAATGATAATTAGATAATTATGATAGCACTAATTCACACAATGATAACTGGGATTATATCAGGACTTTCTGTATTGTGAATAATGGTTCTTAATTGTCCAAAGATAACAACACTTAGTGAATCATTTGACCCGCAAGTCTTCAGTGGCATAGCTAGATTAGGAGGGGGCGGTCTGCTTTGGGCGGCACACATTCTGGGGACGACAGCCTCCCTTCTTACCTGAGACCGTTGCGGGCGGCCGTCGCAGGAATCGCCAGCCCCCCTCTCTTACATGTAGCTGCTGCATGTCTTGACGTAGAAGGCAAGACAAAGAAATGACCTAATGTTCTGGAGAATACACAAGAGTATGAATATGATAATTATAATACCAATAATTAATGGAATTATAATGGAATGATTCCAATATTTTCTGCTTTGGGCCTGACCTATTAAACAGTCAAAATATGTCCATTGCCCAGTCACTCAAGACAGGAGTATCCCAGAACTACTGTCAGTTGGTCAACATACTAATGTTAACCCTAAGTTTGATCTATCTTTTATTCAGCACACCAGCCCCACAGCTGCCCCCGTATTAGACCTTAGAGTGGTTACCTTTTTTACTAAAAGTAGAAGGGTCATTTGTTTCCTAAAGGTTAAGGTGTAAGACAATCATTCCTAATGTTAAGGGTACAAGTCCTGGTGCCTCCTTGGTAATGTGCCTGTATCATTACAAATAGTATCACAGTTCAATGTAACAACTAAAAAAGTCATTTGTTTTTGTGATCCAAATAATGGTAAAAGGTCTCCTGTCAGGATAAGCTTTTAGATGTGATAGGTCCACTTATTTAAATAGTGCCCATTGTCTTATAGGAGATCACGTCAGAATCTCCAACTATAATTTTAAGTAAAGGTGTACACAATTGCATAATTTAATTCTTGTGAAATTACACAAATATTCCACAAAATTACACTTTTAGCCCGAAATGTGATGTGCATGTATCTTGCTTGACTTTTTTCAAGCAAAGTTGCACTTTGCGTTACAAAAGTCAAGCGATATAATGGCTGGAGGCTGGTTCCAGTACAAAATGTCTTTTGGTGACGCATTTCCTGGGAACTAGTCTTCCACAGCAAAAAAATATACAAAATCACATAATGGAAAATGTTGAATGTTAGGAATTTCACATAACGCAAAGTTGTTGAATCTTGCAGTTTTAACCTATGTGGTTTTTGGTCTTTTACTCTGCTATGGCATAAAAGATGATGCATTGGTAGTCTTCTATTGACAAGATACATGCACTTCCAAAGAAGAAATAGAGTTCTTTGACCTGAACCTATACATGCACAACATTAAACAGCGGCTAATTTCATCTCGCAAGACACAAGCTGTCACCCAAAAACCACAATTTACAACATACCTAAAGGTGAATATCTTAGAACGAGAAGGAACAGCAGCGAGGACAAGGTCTACCAAAAAGCAATTGACCTCACTAGGTGACTGAAAGAACGAGGATACGATGGGAAATACATGCACAAAACCATGGATGAAACGAGACAACTAAACAGAAATGTACTCTTAGAGGATTCACACAAAATTGACTAAAGAACCAAAACAATGTGTTTCATCACAGACTATAATAATGGTCACCATCACATCACGAAGACTTTGAGAAAACACTGGTCGCTCCTAACACATCAAGAGGGGCTCCACCCTCCTCCCAAATTAGCTTCAAAAGAGCACCGAATCTGAAACATAAGCTATGTCACTCACCGTTTCAAGAGAAGAGAAGAACAACAACGACCTTCTTGATAATCCTGTAGGTTTCTACACCTGCAGCAACTGCTCTATCTGCAAACTAGGTCTAAATAAAACGGTTATAGGGTCAATTAACAACCACAATTTCCAAATCAGGGATTGGATTAACTGTGAAAGGTCCTATGTGGTCTACAACATTATCTGTCCTTGTGGAAATAATTACCTTGGAAGCACAATAGGACCCTTAAATCACTGGATAAGAGAATATTATTGTAACATCCAAAAATCAGAATACAAACTCCCCTTAGTTGAATACTTTTTTTTGCAAATCTGTTTTTATTGGTTTTGTAATTTGGTGAGAAAGTACATTGTACGGCAGCATGCTTTACACACAGAGAGTCATACATTTATACAGGTTGGCAAGTCATGCCGGCAGTCAAGAGGATATAACCTGCTGTCTGGTTGCGCGCCAACCACCACCCGCTTAGGAGCCGGCCACATTGCCCTTGTCATCTCTTGAGGAGGGGCCATCGCCACCACCTACCAGCCATTGAGCCGTACATGGAAACTTACGTCGCCTACACAACTGAGGCGTCAATAAAGACAGAAAAGTTACATGCAATACAAAAAGAAGAACCCATAACAGAGGCAGCGTGAACAGTGATTCACATAGTGTGATCCTTCCCCCTTCCTACCCCGACTCCCCCCCCCCCGAACCCCCGGGTCGCCCCTCCCAGCTCCCACGCTCCCACGGATGCAATTATCCCCAAGTGTTCGCGGACGCCCCATCTTTGGGCCAGAGATAATAGGGGCTATGCTATCCCGTCAGCGAGACTGCCTGCACTGCGCCTCCGCTTGCGCTACCCTGTCTGGCCTCCCCTATGCAGCCCGTGGTACCTTCCCCTTCCAAGCGCCGAAACTCAGCAAGCAACTGCTCCCAGCGGTCCGCCATGGGCTCCCTCCGCAGCCCCAGAGTGTCCTCCCTGCGGATGGCCGTCCCCTCCGCCCTGGCCCATGCCTGGAATGAGGAACTCCAGGCCCGTGTGTGTGGTGGGTCATGCGCCTTCCATCTCCTGGTGGTGAGGCGCTTCGCTACTACAAGCCCCAGGTCTAGGAATCAGGACGCTACCTTGTCTTTGGGCGATCTGGTAAATTGATGTAAGATGTGTTCAGGCCAGTCTAAGGGGATGCTACGACCCACTCTCCCCTTAGTTGAATACTTTGACAAATGTCATTCCCATCACATAACCCTTTCCCTTCTATGGTTTGCTTGTTTATGTGTGGATGCTTTATTCATTTGTTAATATTATTTTATTTTCTAAGAGACCCTCAAGGGTGATTTGCCAAGCTATATAAATGTTTGTTTGATTGATTGATTGATTGATTGATAAGCAGTCCCCTGGTGGTCAGCGGACCACAGATTAAGAATCACTGAGTTTAGGGATTGCACACCATGAGTAACTGCGTGAGAATTATTTGTTGCCACAAATTGAAGAGTCTTTTTAACAGGTCCAACTTTTATTGTCTAAATGAAGGCGAGATCGTCACATATAATCAACAACTTCCATTTCTTAAAGAACTCTGGAATCAGGTGAATCTTTATGTTCCTTTTTTAGACAAGATTTAGCATATCAAGCGAAATGATCTGTGTGAAATTTTATGTTTTAAATTTCCTTCATAATCATCTCCAGAGAGACTAAATCAGTGCATACCAAATTGTCTGACATAGTGCACTCGAGCCGCTCGGCTCAGGTTTTGTGAGTGATGCTGTGTATACAGATGTGTCTATTATATATCCACATCTCACACATGGTAAATCCATTGAAATCGACTCCTAATCGGCTCAAGTGTGTTTTCAATGCATAAATGTATTTTTCTTTTTCGTATTCTAATTTAGCAACACCAACATTATGAACGCCTGTAGTCTCATCATTTTTCATCGCTCATTTCACTATCAGCTTAATATAAATCCTTATTTAATGTTTGGCAGAGCATGAGCGCTGTAAATCAGTGATGTTCCTGCCCCGCCAAGATTGATAATCCTCCGCTCGAGTTGGGGAAGCGCTTGGCGCACACTAGCAGAGTCCACCCTGGTTCTGCCGGCATAAACCTCTGACCTAACATCCCTTTCTGTCATTGGTCCATAAGGTCACACTGATGATCACCACACCATATTTAGAGTGGCGCAACAGTCACACGCTTCCCCTTCTTGGGACCACAGTGTGTGGCATGCTGGTCTGGGTAGGAAAAGCTAACAGGGCCTGATTCACAAAGGTGAACGCATACTTTTATGTTTACATTTCTTTATTGATTATTCAGCAAGAAAAGGAAGACAAGGCATATAACAATGCATAAAACATAGCTGAGCTCGTACTTGTCATTAAAAGGACAATAGTCATTATAACAAAACCCCTTACCCCTCCCTCTGGGGCCCACCCCCCACCCCATCCACTAGGTATCAGATGTCTGTGTGTATGCCCCAGATATTTCTTAAGGTGCAATCGGTAGGTGCTCCATAAGTCTTAAAAGTCTCAAGTACTTTGGGTATGTGCGTTCGCGGAATTCATAGGTGAGCAGTGATAGGAACGGTCTCCAACGTTCTGGGAACGAGGGGGCATATCATCAACAACCGGCGATAATTATCGCAAAGCGCGCTTAGCGCTAGGATAATTATCGCCGGCTATCACTTGTTTTTATCGCGGAGACAGTGCGCTATCAGCGACGCTTATCTCCAGAGCGATAAAATTAACCGAGTTAGCTGCCAAATGTGCAATTATCGCTGGGATTCCAGCGATAATCGCACAACGTTTGGTGCTACGTTGTTGATTGGGCAGAGCATACTTAACCATGATATCCACCTTCCATTGGATATCATGGCTAAGTCAAACTAAAAGCAGGCGTAAGGAAAGCAGCGATAACCGCGGTTAGCGCTACTTTTCTTATCACTATGCTTGTTAGCGTGCCCATTGATAATTGGAGAAATGTCGGTTAGCGACATTTCTCTAGTTATTTTGGGAAGGAATGCCCACTTTGCATCTCATTAGAGATGCAAAGGGAGGTGTAGGGAAAAAGGGTGCTAACATGCGATTACGCATGTTAGCACCCTCTTGTTGATAGGGCGAAAACATTATCTCCGCTTTTCTGGCTTTAAAAGCCAAAAAAGCGGATATAAGGCCCTTGATGATATGCCCCGAGATCCCCTGATTGGAGAGGGAGAGAGAGATATGTTCCATGCCCAATATGTACCATATGCGATTTATCCATCCCACATAGGAAGGAAGCCGTCCCGTCCCCCAAGTGAGCTAATATATTCTGGAGAGCCACTCCCAATGGCAGTCCAATCTGGAGTTCTCTGAGATTTAAGAGGAAATGTGAAAGCGTTGGGTAAGCAAAGGATAGTGTAGGCTGGGAGGCGGGGCAGTGGTGTATTGAAGTGGGCATCGATATCATCGAGTACTTGCATCCAATAGGTAGTGATTTTAGAGCAATCCCACAGCAGATGTGTCAGTGTACCAAGGGAACCACAGTCACGCCAGCCGAGGGAAGTGCGGGCTGGATTCCCTCTATGGAGTCTCGGAGGTGTCAGGTACGAGTAGGTAGCTATTTTAGTGGCTGTCTCAATGCTTGCTACGTTGCGAGCTGTGTGTAGAGCGCGATCGTAAATGTCCTCCCATTCCCGCTGTGAAAGGGAGCGGCCCAATTCGGACTACCACCTCCTTAGACCCAGGGGTTTATTAGCTGCCAAGGGCGGGCGATGAAAGCCATAAATTTCAGAAATGAGACGTGAGTCCTAGGATTTGGACAGCAGGCACTTCTCAAAAGGAGTAAGAAGGCGCTGCGCCTGGGGTCAAACCGTTGGGTGCATCACCAAGGGGCATATCAACAAGGGCTTTATCTCTGCTTTTTTGGCTTTAAAAGCCCAAAAAGCAGAGATAAAACTAGCACCCTATCAACAACAGGGTGCTAACACGCAAATTTGCATGTTAGCACCCTTTTACTCTACGCTTCCCCTTGCATCTCTAATGAGATGCAAAGGGGGCGTTCCAGAGTAAAATAATAGGAGAAATGTCGCTAAGCGACATTTCTCCTCTTATCAAGAATGTCGCTAACCCTGTTAGAGACAAAAAAAGCAGCGCTAACCGCGGTTAACGCTGCTTTTTTACATCTGGTATTTTTCTGACTTAGCCATGATATCCTATGGAAGGAGGATATCATGGCTAAGTTTGCCTGTCCCTATCAACAAGGTAACGTGTGATTATCGCTGGGTTTCCAGCGATAATCTCACGTTAGCCTGTTAGCGTGTAGATTTTTATCGCTATTGAGATAAGCGTTGCTAATAGCACGCTATCTCAGCGATAAAAATTCACGCTAGCCGGCGATAATTATCCTCACGCTAATAGCGCTGAGCGATAATTATCGCCGGTTGTTGTTGATATGCCCCCAAGTGTCTAATCTGATGGTATTTGTAGCGTTCAGTTTCAGGGAGTCCCAGTTGTAGGCAGAATTCCTCGAAGGTCAAGGGGACGGCCTTGTCCAAGGAATGACCAATAGATCAACGGTTCCTGGACCCACTGGTTAAAAGCCCCAGCACCAAGGCCTGGGTTGAATTCTGGATTGCCCACTATAGGTGTCAGCGGCGAGGGGAATGTGGTTAAAGCTCTTTTCTCAGCCATTTTATCCCATGCCGGAAGGGGGTCTTGTCTGACATGCGACAGGTAGAGGCCTTTAGGGGGCGCTGATTTGGGAAGAAAAGGGATCTTCCATAATGATTACCCTGCTACCGCCCAATCCATAAAAGGCAAATGTTTTTCGGATTCGGGGCGGGACCACTCTACAAATGTCTTTAGCTGTACTGCCCAGAAGTACTCCCGCAAATTCGGCATTGAAGACCTTCCTCACTCGGGGATATTTAGCATAGATCTCTATGTAAGCGAAGCCTCTTGTCTGCCCATACAAACCGGTCTACCTCTCGCTGCATTGAGTGTAGTGAACCTGGGGGGTTCTAGCAGCAGGGTTTGGAAGAGGTATAGTATTTTAGGTAGTATGGTCCCCTTCTCCGTGGCCACCCGATCTAACCAGGACAAAGTGTGTGGTCTCCAGCTGCGTAGGTCCTTTTATACCTGGTGAAGCAGAGTGGTGTAGTTAAGTGACACTGTGCGTTGTGTGTTTGTGGTGAGTTATACCCTGAGGTAAGGTACTGCAGATAGGGCCCATTGAATAGGGTAAGCACGTTGCAGCTCCGCCAGTATAGGGGCATTAAGGGATATGTTAAGAGCTTGGGATTTATGGATGTTAACCTTGAAGCCCGCTGCCTGTGCGAATTGGTCTAATTCATTCATAAAGGCCAGAAGAGAGGTCAGCGGGTCTTCCAACATTGCCACAACATCATCCGCATATAAGCTGAGCGTATGCTTGTCTACCCCAGATATGAAGGGGTTGTTCCATGTCTTTTGAGGCATGAGCTCCATGTATAAAGCAAAGAGGAGCGGGAGAGCGGGCACCCCTGTCTCGGACCTCTCCGGATGGGGAAAGGGGTAGAGGCACAGCCATTTACTCATACCGTCGCTGTGGGCTAGGTATAACTACTCAAGACCCATTGTATATATCTGGCGGGGAGGCTGAAATGCTGTGGATTTTCTCTCAAATAGGGCCAAGGGACCCTTTTGAACGCTTTTTCAGCGTCGATGGAGAGGAGCATGCATTCAGTGTCAAAGTGCAGTACCTTGTCAATGATGTGAAGCAGCCGCTTGGTATTATCAGCTCATTGTCAGTTGGCTACAAATCCCGCCAGATCGAGATCAATCAGGCCAGAAAGAAGGGGGGACAGTTGTGACACTACGATCCCAGTAAGCAATTTCAAATCTACATTTAAGAGAGAATTTGGTCTATAAGAGGCACACTGGCGCTTGCCCTTGCCTAGTTTAGGTATAACAACCACTGTAGCTTCCAGCATGGTTGGCGGGAGTGCTGAGGAAATTCCAAACACATTATAGACTCTGGTGAGAACAGGGGCCAAAATGGTGCAGAATGTCTTAAGAAAAGCGAGTTGAACCCGCCTGGACCCGGGGACTTAAGCAATTTCTGCCTACAGATGACAGATATCACCTCCTCTATTCGGATCCAGGCCTCAAGTAGCTCAGCCTGGTCTGGCGTTAATCTGGTGGTGGCAGCGTCCCGGAGGTAGCCAGCCAGGTTGTCTGGGGTAGGTCTTTCGACTCGTAAAGCCCAGCGTAGTATTGGTGCAATGTTTCAGTAATCTGCTGGTCTGTGGTCTGTTCCTCCCTGTTGCGGTAATCACTGCAGAGACCCCAGATGCTTGCCTCTGGTCCCTCAGCCTATTGGCCAGCAACCTCCCACTTCTGTTGCTCCCGGTGCAGAAGGCGTGTCATAATCTAAGAGCTACTAATTCTGCCCTGTCTAAATCCAAACAGGATAGTTGGGCACGAGCGGCCTCAAGCTGTCGCCAGATCTGGGGAGCGCTGGTCCATTGGTGTATACATTAAAGCTCCTGCACCTGTCTTGTAAGGAGATCTCTCTTGTCTTGATGTATCTTACTTTCCGACTAAATTCTATTCTATCCACCGCCTTCATGGTATCCCAAAGAGTGGCATTTGGAGGTCTCAGTTCCTGGCTAAAAAATCTTGTAATGCTTGTGAGATCTGCTGGATCACCGCAGGGCGGTGCAGTAGCGTATCTCTGAGGTGCCAGAATCTAGGTGGAGGGCAAGAGGAGGGATGGGAAAGTTCTAAAGTCACCACCGAATTACCTGATATTGAGTGGGCCTGTATGTCAGCATGTTGGGTGTGGGAAACGATGATCTGAGTGCCCAGGAAATAATCAATCCTCACATAGGTCTTATGGGTGTGAGAATAAAAGGTGTATTCTCTGGCTGAGGGGTGTGGAGTTCTCCATATGTCCACCAAACCTGCTTCCACCAGCACCTGTGCCCCCTCTCTAGAAAGTGCCCCAGTTAGGCCCTGTTGTTGAGACGATCTGTCAATAGCGTTATCGAAGGCAAAGTTCAGGTCATCTCCTAACAGTAACTTTTGGTCAGTTGACAGGGTGAGCTCGGACACTGCCCTTCGCAGAAAGATTTCTTGACCCTCGTTCAGGACATAGAGCAAGCTGTGAACATGTGGGAACCCAGCGTGAATGAGTGGGCCAGTAACCTACCCTTGATTTCTGCCTGTTTGGAGCCCATCTTTCCACGGAAAGGAGGAGGAGAAAAGGATGGCGACCCCTGAGAATTTAGAGGACAGAGATGAGAAGAGCCGATGAGGAAACGACCTAGAGCGAAGCCTGTGGGTGTCTCCAGGAAGAAGATGAGTCTCTTGGAGAAGACAAATTTGGGCACCAGAGTGCTCAAGGAAGGTAAGAAGGATGGCACATCTTTTGACTGGGCTATTGAGTCCTTTCACATTTAGAGTGCTAATTTTAAGAGTCAGTGTCATTTTGCGGGTTCCGAAGTAGATCTATGGAAACGTGCTGTTTGGGGGAGTGGTACAAACAGTGACTGAAGGTCAGGGTGTGGACTGAATGAAGCCTGTAGCTGAGCAGCAAGGTGGTCAAGGAATTCACCACGAGGAAACCCAGGAGTGGGGGAAGGCCCAACAAACCCAAAAGAATACAACAAACAGGTAACATTTGTGAAATAAACATCATTAATGTCCTGCATGGTGAGACCCGTGAGAAGGGGGTGAAACAGGTCAGCGACATCCTGTTCGGGCCCCCGCCCCTGCTGATACCAGAAAGAAGGGGACTAGAGAGCCACAAACTGCTTGGAGCCAGAAGCTGGCCAGAGTCTAACTACGCAGGTTCAGCGGTGTCATCACCAAGGGAAGCCGGCACCACCTGACATTCTCTGCCTATCATCTCTGGGTCTGGGCTGAGTTGAGCCACAGCACGACCCGCTGTCTTTCATTTGTGGGCTTCTGGATCTCTGACCGTCCCGGCAGTTGGTGGGGAATTCTCCGGAGGATCGGCTGAGATTAACCGAAAGGAGCAACCCCATGAGTAAGGGACTCCGATGGAGCAGAGGTGAGCCGTGATCAGCCAGAACGCCCTCCTTTTTTGAAGCGTGGAGGCAGCGAGGTCCTGGAATAGAGCAGGTTGATGCCACTGGAACCGCACTGGATGTTTATCTCTGGCCTTTTTGAGGATGCGCTCTTTAAACTGAAAGTCATGAATACATGTGAGGATATCAGCATGTGGTGTCAGGGCAGGTCTCTTTGCAACCGACTCGATGGGTACAGTCCAGCTTGATCTCCAGGTCAAGAGGGGCCTCCAGAATTGCTCTGAAGAGATCTCCCACAAAGGAAGCGCTGTTAAGACCATTCGCTCCATTTGGAATCCCCCCATGCACTTGTAGATCTAGGCGCTGGTCGTTAAGACGGATCACCTGCTGCTGTAGTCATTCAATCTCATCATCTCTACTTATGCCATGCTCCTAAAGAGTGTCCACCCTGTCTCCCAGAGTGCCCACATACCGTCTCACCTCCCTGAGTTCCTGGGCCTGTTCTTTCTTCATTGATTGTAGGTCGTCCCAAAAGCGAATAGCATTTCCATGAAGGCGAGGGTGAGCAGGGCTTCGGCATCGCCAGTATTCGTAAGAGCATGCAACTCCAGGGAAGATGCAGAGGTCTCAGCATTAGTACCAGGGGCTTTGAGGAGTAAGTCCTTGACCGAGCGGTCCCTCTTACCTTTACTTGCCGCCATACCGGAAGAATAGCAAGTGCGCACTGCAGGCGGTGCGTGAAAACACTGGCCCGCTTATCAGTTGGGTGCTCTCAGTAGACATCTCCAGGACCCACAGCCTCCATTTACCCTCAAGCTCGTTCTCACCAGAGGACTGTCACCATCGACCAAAGAAGGCAACTCTCATTGGAGTCTATGAAGGTCTCTTGACCGAAAGGAGGGACGCAACTACAGAGGGGGAGGCTCCACTCACCACAGTTAGTAAGCCAACTGCTTATTGGCAATTTTGTAAGCACAGTGTCCTGACACCGGATCCTCGTTAATTAGGCCCAATGAACAATCGCGTACCGACGCTAAATGGTATAAATAGCACGCAGTTATATCCCTCATTCACCAGCGATGAAGCGAGGAGATCGGCTGTAGTTGTAGAGGCGGGAGTTCTCCCCATTCACAGTAAGAGCATGAATGGATGAATGTGTTGATAATTCTTGGCAACATACTTTAGGCGTATGACTAGCTGTTGGCATCAATTTTAGCATAACAGTACCCAGAACATTCCTGGGACATGTTTTTAACCCCTCCTGGGTTTTCTTCTTTTTTTCCTCTTTATCTAGCGCTTGACCAAAGGGGACTCCACTCCTCACTCTCCTATGGGGCTAGTAGGTCCCATCAGTTAGGGTAAGCATTGGGGACCGTGTCCCCCCTCCCCCCTTTTTTCTTCTAAGTGCACAGATGAATGGCACAACTTGATGCACTTATAGCCACGCACTTATAATTTGTACGAGTATGTGGCATATCAGATGACCTTTTCCAGACTTGTTAATGTATCGCTTGTATCTGGACTTCACTTTTGCTTTCTTTCCCTACAGGCGTTAACTTTAGTGGCAAACACGGTGGTGTGTGAAAGAGTTCACCCCACCAAGTGGAACCCTCACCAGCAAAGCACGGTAAGGGTGGATCCCGTATATACAGTATAGGTCCTGATGAATGCCACGGACCCCTTGGGGCCAGCAGGCAGAAACATGTTGACCACTTATAGTATGGTGGGGGGACAATAGAATCCCCAACACAACGACCATTGATTTTAAACACCATACAGATGCCAGTTACATTAAAATAAGTATGACATCTGTAATGGCATTTTAACCTCACTCTTTTTGTTTAAGGGCCCCCACTTAGCTTTAGAAGTGCATCCCTGTCTTCAGGTGTTTGCCCGCCCTCTATCAAACCAAGTTTTTAGAGGGCGAGGACTGGTCAATGATGAAGTATGACACCAGGTGGTTTGCGAGACCAGTTTTTCACTTTTTGTGAGATGCCTGCACTCGCAAGTTAACACTATTACACTGTAGTACATAGGTCATCACACTAGGAGCGGCTCTTTTGTGTTAAACATTATATTTTGGAGGTTGCCTACTCCTAGCACTCTGTGCCTCTAGTTCCCTTCCCCAGGTCTTCCCTGAGGTATTGTGGTTAAACACCTTTGTACAGCAGACAGCTGTGAGAACGCTCGTAGGGGTGAATCACTGACCCAATTGTGGGCCCAAACCTGAGTCTGGAACTTAATAAAACCAGAACGGGTTCTTTGTCAGTAACATGAATACCAAATTAGCTTTTAACGAGGAGAACTATGCAGAAATCTTAAGAACACCGTCTTTACTAGTGGAAACGGTGGTGTCACAAGTAGTCCAGAACTCGGATGAGTGGGAAGCACTCCCCGTAAAGAAGAAAGAGCAGATTAGAACAGCCCTGCATGGAGCATTCAAGACAGAGTACCTGCGAAAGAACAGTGCCCCTAGGGGTCTAGTGGTTACTAACGAGCCAAGACTTTTTCTTAACAATAAGGAATTCCGAACGAATTGGTCCAGATTTGCGTGGAAATGCATTAAGGATTGGCTAGTCCTTATAATTAATACGGCCAGGGAATTGGTGGACGCTCTCCTGGTAGAAATTCAGCAAAGTGAGAGCAGATTAAAAACGATGGTGCATATAACAGTATTTAAGATAAAGCTGGATGAGATAAATAAAGACCACACTGATTACAAGGAGTACCTGACCCAGTCAAAATTGACAAAGCTCAAGAAAGATGTCCAGAAATTCAGCCAGGAGACCGTATATCCCTACACCACGGATGAGTACTATGAAAAAGCTCCCCAACAACATCACAATAAAAAGAAACAACGGTTTAGACCCACTCCACAGATCTGGACTTTCAGTTCAGGAGAGGAGCATGAGCGGAAGCAGCAGCGATGAGAGTACCGATGGCCATCAAGTGAGACGACAGCTGAACAATCATAACCCGATGATGCAGCCACCCATGCCACAGTTCGGGTTCTGGCAACAACCATATTTTCCTACAGGTTTTGGATTCCCACAGGGCCCACAGCCTTTTTTATACAGAGGCCGTGGAAGGGGAAGAGGAAAGAAAAAACAGAACCCAAGAGTACAATGGGAAGACCAACCTCCAGTCGCCATGGGCACAAGGAGCAGAGGGAGAGGGAACGGCCCATCGACAAGCCTAGAGTAACGAATATTGTCAACCTGAGTGACCACAATCCGTCCAAAGACGAGGAAACAGTTCTCTCCAAAGGCCTTGGTTTAGTTCCCACACCGTTGCATGACCCCTTCACACTCAATACTGAATTAACATAGTTTTTCAGGAAGATCAAACTCCGCAACCACTTCGGGGACAAAGGAGGAGAGCATCCCGAGGCGAGAAATACAGGCCTTAGGAAGAAATCCACATTTGTACCCCCCACTCAGACTATCCCATGCCACATACTGGCCTTTGAACAACGACTTCTGAAGGAAGTGGAATAGATCAATTTAGGACAGGAAACAGGTTTCCAAAATCTGATGCGAGCAGAACGAAAAGCACCAGAAGACCTGAAGAATAACTCCAACCTCACGATCAAACCAGCTGACAAAGGGGGTGCGATTGTGCTGATGAACAAAACCATGTACAGGGATGAGTGTAACCGGCTACTCTCAGATGGCACCAGTTATGAAATCCACACAGAAGACCCAACACCGCGTCTTATCAACAAAATCAAAAACTTGGTGAATGAAGCACTCTGCCATGGCTGGATTGCAAAACAGGAAGCTTATTTCCTCATCAATGAGACCCCTAGAACACCAAGATTCTATACACTGCCTAAAATTCACAAAGGGAGGTTGCCACCCCCGGACAGATCGATAGTTTTGGGCATTGGGTCGATTTTGGAGCCACTTTCGCAATTTTTGCGATTGGTTTTTGAAACCAATAGTCCAGAAATCTCCATCCTACCTAAAAGATACCAAAGATGTATTGTGCCTACTTCGTGACCTGCAAATTAATAGCATAGAAGATATCTATATTACAATGGACATCGAGGCTCTGTATACGAGCATCCCACAAAGTCGGACCCTGGCAGTAGTTGAGGAAATCTTGCTGAGTTTGGAATGGGATTTCCTCACTCCCCGACATTTCATCATGGAATGTGCAGAGATTGCCCTCACAGAGAATAAGAACTGGCACATTCTGGCTGGAGCCGACAAGCATTGGGCACCCCCGCTCTTCGCTTTCAAAAGGAGTAAAAACATCCGAGATGTTCTAGTACATGCTAAAGACCGTCCAGCACCAGTGGACAACCAGGTCACCCTATGGAACACACAGAGACCTACTGGCCATTTCACCTGTGGAAGCTGCGTGGCATGCCCACTCACCATAACTACTAAAGAAGTGGACATAGGCACGGGGTACCCGTGGAAACTCAACAGCTTCAGCAACTGTAACACCGAAAATGTTGTCTATCTCCTGACATGCCCCTGCGGTCTCATGTATGTTGGAAAGACCACCAGGAAGATTAAGGTTCGCATTAACGAACATCGTAGTACGATACAATGCAAAAAACACAAACACCAAACTCACCAGGCATTTTTGGGAATCTAATCATAAGGATAGTGACCTGAGATGGGTAATCCTAGAAGTTATGAAAAAATACAAAACTGAACTCACCAAACCATTACACATCAGAGAACAGAGGTGGGTTCACAGGCTACGTACATGGGAAAAGGGACTCAATGATGAGATTCCTTGGCTCCAATTGGCATAGTAGTCTACATGACCGCGCAGTGGCCCTCACGGTTTTAACTCACACTGACCAAAAACATAAACACAGAATCTTCCATCAGAGTCCATCAAGAAATCGCACTGATTACATGTGACATCCACATCTCTTTTACTCAAGAGCATCGGTATGGGCTAATATATGTGTTTTCTGGTAGCAATGTCATCCCAAAGTCCCCACGTAACATGGTATGTATGGATAAGTTGCCGCTTTTTAGGTGAGTGTAGTGTCCACCATCACATAGAGGCCTTATAACATGACACTTAATTTACAGCAGGTGCTGCTGTTTTACCTGCTTTTTGCTTTAACAGCTCACTGAATCCTTGAAACACGCGCTGCATCAGGCATAACAGCTAACAATGTATGGATAAATTGGCGCTTTTGTGTAAATGTGGTGGCCCTACCTAGAGGCCTTATAACATGATACTTTATTCACAAGAGGCGCTGCTGTTTTAATTGCCTTTACAGCTCTCTTGACGATCACTAATCCTTAAAATACACGCTGCATCAGGCGTAGCAGATCAGAACCATGCCCCCAGCAATGCACAATGGTGCGCATGCGCGGCTGTGAGACGGATGCAACCGCGTTATCAACCACACGATAACATCAGAGTCAGAAGCCTGCGCCCCCTCCCCTGTAAGTGGGTGCGCCTGCGCCTGAGATAGACAGACGCTAGCTGCAACAACGGCCTCACCATGCCGTATGATCCAGGCAAGCCACTAGTGGGACAGCGGATATCCTTGTTAGGGCCGTACCTGTCTTCAACAAGCAAAAGGCAGGTCAGGCAGTGAGGCACCATTTTTAGGTCTCGCCTGAGCCAGCGCTTTAGCGCTGCTCTGGCGAGAGTTTTAGTAAGCCGGGTTCTGGAAGTGCAAACTAGTGGCTTTTAAGGCCTCCAGCTACAGTGCATGTGCGCCGGGCGCGTGCACCATTTGTCCGCCTGCGTGATCACTTTCGCGGACGCTTTGATATTCTCAGTGAGCCGCGCGGCCACTGAGAACATCAAAGCGGCCGCGAAAGTGCACACCATTTGCCAGCCTGCGTGCCTCTCTCTCCCCGTAGTGCGCGCGACTGTCCTACCCCCCTCCCTTATCCCACTTCCTGCTTGTTTTACGTGCAATCCATAAATTGTAATCGTTCTAATACAGTATAGTGAGCTATGAAAGACGTGGCTCCTACTCCTTGGAACCCTACCGTCTTATGTTATATATCCTGTAAATTAATTTACACAGGTAATGATTTACTGTTAATGTAGAACGTTTGTGTGTGATGTAAAGCGCTTAATGTTAAATTCAGTTTCTGTTTAACGGGAGGTGGCGTGGATATTTTTTAATTGTTGACAAAACCCGCTTTTTTGTTCTAAAGTTATTTCTACGTAACAAGTAGTAGAAAACACGTATTGCGCACATGATTTTAAGTACGCCACTTATTGAGGACATGCCCGGTTTCCGAGCCTGTGAAATGGCTACTTTTAAAATGTCTGGTTTTTTCAAGCACGGGCTATTGTGTAAAGCTTGATTTAAATCCAAACTTTACCTTTTCCTTAGAATAGTCCAGTGTCAAAATGTGCAGTTAGGGACTGGGAAGCGTGTCATCTGTGCCCAAACTACATTACAGTGGTGCTATATATTTGCAGAAGATTTAAAAAACAAAAAAGAGGGACCAAATCTACTAGCGTTTGTTCTTATGGTTCTGTTTGCACGGGGTGGGGAGAGAAATCACTGTTTATTAAGCAGTCATTCGAAGACAGGCACTATTGTTTTTTTGTGTGCGTCTGAACAGTAGAGAATTGAGAAGGGGTATTGCATAACGCCTAACATAAACAAGCATTGGCATTGCCAATAGGCCTCACTTTTGGGACCTTATAAGTATTTAGTTATGCAGCACAATTTTCTTGGTGCAACATCACTGTTGCATGGCTAAACACTTATAAGGTCCCAAAGGCGAGACCTATTGGCTATGCCACTGCTTGTTTAAGCACAGCGTCCTGACACCCAATCCTCGTTAATTAGCCCCAATCAACAATCGCGTACTTACACTAAATGGTATAAATAGCGCGCAGTTATATCCCTCATTCACCAGCGAGGATGCGAGGAGATCGGCTGTAGGCGTAGAGGCGGGAATTCTCCCCATTCACAGTAAGAGCATGTATGGGATGGATTAATGTGTTGATAATCCTTAGCCACATACTCTAAGCGTATGACTAGCTATTGGCATCAATTTGAGCATAACAGTACCCAGAACATTCCTGGGACATGTTTTTAACCCCTCCTGGGTTTTCTTCTTTTTTCTCCTCTTTATCTAGCCCTTGACCAAAGGGGTCTCCCTTCCTCACTCTCCAATGGGGCTAGTAGGTCCCATCAGTTAGGGTAAGCATTGGGGACCGTGTCCCCCCTCCCCCTTTTTTCTTTTAAGTGCTCAGATGAATGGCACAACTTGATGCACTTATAGCCACGCACTTATAATTTGTACGAGTATGTGGCATATCAGATGACCTTTTCCAGACTTGTTATTGTATCGCTGGTATCACTTTTGTTTTCTTTCCCTACAGGCGTTAACTTTAGTCGCAAACATGGTGGCGTGTGAAAGTGTTCACCCCACCAAGTGGAACCCTCACCAGCAAAGCATGGTAAAGGTGGAGCCTGTATATACAGTATAGGTCCTGATGAATGCCACGGACCCCTTGGGGCCAGCAGGCAGAAACATGTTGACCACTTATAGTATGGTGGGGGGACAATATAATCCCCAAGACACCGACCATTGATTTTAAACACCATTCAGATGCCAGTTACATTAAAATAAGTATGACATCTGTAATGGCATTTTACCCTCACTCTTTTTGTTTAAGGGTCCACACTTAGCTTTAGAAATGCATCCCTGTCTTCAGGTGTATGCCCGCCCTCTATCAAACCAAGTTTTTAGAGGGCAAGGACTGGTCAATGATGAAGCATGACACCAGGTGGTGTGCGAGACCAGTCTTTCACTTTTTTTAAGATGCCTGCACTCACAAGGTAACACTATTACACTGTAGTACATAGATCATCACACTAGGAGCGCCTCTTTTGTGTTAAACATAGTAAGCCAACCGCTCCCATCACAGGGTACCCCCTCAGTCTAGCAGGCACAACCAAAGGCATGGAAAGAGGGTCCAGTCAGCCAGGTAGGTCCCGCCCCAAAGACTCAGCTTCCATGGATTCCAAGCAGCTGAGGTAATGATTGTTGCACCCGGGGGAGGCCCCCTACTGTTCAGCCCTGACCCCTAACTATGTTGTCCCTAGGGTCTCCTGGTTGTTGCTGAGATCACTTGTCTCCAGGGCCCAGCCAGGGCATCAGCCATGGGGAAAGGGGAGCGGGGGCGGTAGCCGTTGGACACCCCTATTCAGTTTCTGAGGTCCATGAGGCAGCGGCCAGGAGGTGCTGTGGTCTCAGCGGTGTGTCCCAGAAAGCAGGGGGCTAAATCTCTGAACCGGGAGCCAGAGACTCTCACTCCTCTAGTACCCCACCTGCTCAGTTCTAGGTGTTCTCGAGGTCCCAGCTAGGCAGCCAGCGCTTCACAGGCTCAGTCAGGAGAGAGGCCAGACTCTGCTCAGTGGGTGAGCACGGGCACTATCAGTTATCTCACCTCCAATGCTGCTGCCCCACAGGCTGGTCGAATCCTGCCTTCGGCCTCTCGAGGCCCACCTCCAGCTCTGCAGCTTTACATGTTTAAAGGTGAATCGCAGCCTGCCACCATTGCTTCAAAAGTAAATAAACAGAAAAAAGTACGGCAGGCCCTCTACTTAGTGCCAATATCTGCAACACTCCCCAAACCACATACAGCAACATCATCATTAAATAAACCACACGACACATTGTTTGTGGAGAAAATTGCTGCAGGTTTATTTGCATAACATATATGCCAACATGGTGGGTTATCTTACGGACGATCCAAGGGCAGGCAAGCCCCCCTATGCCGCCTGCCCGCCTGATGAGCCAAGTTACATCGTGGCCGTCGCCTATCGGTGCTTACTAATTTTGGGAGGGGCCAACCCTCCCAGCGGTGGACCGCCAGTCCATGCCCTTACTCACACCCCCAAAGGGGGGGGCGGAGCATTCCAGGCAGCCCCTGGTTGCTCAGGCCCACAACCGCCTGTAAGACTAACGGGGCGCCGTTGCTCTTCCAGGGGACAACGCTAGGACATCCCTGGGTACACTTGGCTTTTGCACACTTGTGCTCCTGCAGAGGTTACCCGTCTGTACCTTACAGCCTCTGGATCGCCCTGTAACTCCGCCACAGCTCTGGGTGTGGCCACCGTCAGAACCAGGGCCCCCCACCAAGGTAGGCATTCTTACCTACATCCTGATGATTCAAGGGCCTGTCCCAGGTCCCGCAAAACAAGTCCAAGCCCATACTGGACCGGAGGTCAGCATGCCCCTTCTGAACAGGTGCCCAATCCTTTTAAAACTCCCTGTGGACTTTAGCATGCGGCCGGCCATGCCAAAACTAAACCCCTCTGTTCATGGCCTCTACACCTGGCACTTTTAACTCACCTGCATGAGTTTTCCACGGCAACCCCTGGCCGAGCCCCTCCCCTCACTAAATTGGGTATCTCTGACCATCAAAATCACATGCCCCCCAATGGTTGCATAACTTACACCAGGAGGAATTCAATTCTGGAAGCATGACCCTCCTACCCAGGAAAGTCAAATAATTGCTTATCAGGTGTCAGACCACAGTGAGGGGAGACACCCCCCCCCCTCCCTGCCTGTGATGCTGCTTCTACAGGAGCCGTTTCACAACCATTTGCCAGGGCGGCTTATGGCCAGCTGTACCCTTAGACGCCTTGGGCTTCCCATCCCCCAACCTGCAAGCATGTCCTGCCGAGCCAGACACTCGAAGGGGTACCCAGTATCCGGGACACTCGCCTCGCCCAGCCCTTCAGTGCTGCCCTGAAAAGGAGAGACATAGTAGGAGCGACCAGGCCCCCCCTCCCCATTTAGTATAATGACAACTGCCAACCGATTATGTGTTGCCACCCTGGTGTTCCTACCCCCGGTGAGTGTATATACGCCCAGGAGGACCTAAAACCATTAGTTTGGTGTTGGTTAGATGTTAACATTGCCAGGCTGAAGAGTAATACCTTTGACAAGCCACTCCTGACAAGAGTGCCAATGCGGGTAGAAGTAAGAGTTATCAAGCCCGCCTTACTTCCTCTCACAGTTATCTGTGTATGGCGTTTATCGGAGCATGTCCCTCAAATTCAGCCAGTCACCACCGTAGGTGATGCCTTGCCCTCCCAAACTTCTGCTAGTACACCAGGGAGCAGACAGACAGTGATCCGGAGGAGAACCATATGTATGAATACCTGCCATTTTATGAATACTGGGAATGCCAAGTGTTCTTTAATCCTTTGCAGCCTATTTGTGCTTTAACCCGAGTTTCCTCCAATGTTTGGACCGTAGCACACTCGTTGGATGACAACTTCAACAGGGTAGAAACTGTATTATTCTTGTTGAGCACTGCACACCATTCTATACAACTAATCCAGCTTGCACATAAATTACCTATTACCACTGCACCCCAACAAACCCAGGTTTCTCCCAGGGGTGCCCATGGTATACTCAACATTCGCCTGTGCATAAAACAGTGAGGGGTTATCATCATGAACCAGAGAGAAACCCTCTCCAGAAGGGCGAGGAGCCAGGTACCAGGCAACCAGACCTACTGGGCCATACATCTTTCCCCCAGCTTGGTGCAACCAGAAGGGGAACAACCTTTACAACGCAACTTTTACAACGCACTACCATTACAACGCATTTTTTACAACGCATAATCCCTTACAACGCATGATATTACAACGCATGACACTACAACGCATTTTTAAAAACTACCTTTACAACGCATTCCATTACAACGCATACTACCATTACAACGCATACCATTACAACGCATAATATTACACTATACTATCCAACACTTACCCTACTGATGCACCCCCTGGAGTTAGAATAGTAATTTTTACCCCTATACTATCCAACACTTACCCTACTGATGCACCCCCTGGAGTTAGAATAGTAATTTTTACCCCTATACTATCCAACACTTACCCTACTGATGCACCCCCTGGAGTTAGAATAGTAATTTTTACCCCTATACTATCCAACACTTACCCTACTGATGCACCCCCTGGAGTTAGAATAGTAATTTTTACCCCTATACTATCCAACACTTACCCTACTGATGCACCCCCTGGAGTTAGAATAGTAATTTTTACCCCTATACTATCCAAAACTTACCCTACTGATGCACCCCCTGGAGTTAGAATAGTAATTTTTACCCCTATACTATCCAACACTTACCCTACTGATGCATCCCCTGGAGTTAGAATAGTAATTTTTACCCCTATACTATCCAACACTTACCCTACTGATGCACCCCCTGGAGTTAGAATAGTAATTTTTACCCCTATACTATCCAACACTTACCCTACTGATGCACCCCCTGGAGTTAGAATAGTAATTTTTACCCCTATACTATCCAACACTTTCCCTACTGTTGCACCCCCTGGAGTTAGAATAGTAATTTTTACCCCTACACTATCCAACACTTACCCTACTGTTGCACCCCCTGGAGTTAGAATAGTAATTTTTACCCCTACACTATCCAACACTTACCCTACTGTTGCACCCCCTGGAGTTAGAATAGTAATTTTTACCCCTACACTATCCAACACTTACCCTACTGTTGCACCCCCTGGAGTTAGAATAGTAATTTTTACCCCTATACTATCTAATACTTACCTTAAATGTAATTTAATATTATGCGTTGTAATGGTATGCGTTGTAAAGGTAGTATGCGTTGTAATGGTAGTGCGTTGTAAAGGTATTTTTTAAAAATGCGTTGTAGTGTCATGCGTTGTAATGTCATGCGTTGTAATGGATTATGCGTTGTAAAAAATGCGTTGTAAGTGCATGCGTTGTAATAGTGTGCGTTGTAACGTCATACATCCCAACCAGAATACCCTTTAACCGAGCCTGATCGGATTATGCGCTTCTCCCGGACCGCATTCCTGGGCCATAACTTGGGACAGCAGTACCCTTGTTAGCTGACCACTCCCAAGGATATTTACTTACTAAAGCAACCTGTTTCTGCAAAGTTTTGGATCTGAGGACATGGAGTAAACCTATGAACAATGTACCTGTACCCTCTTAACTATGAATGCAAATGTGCTTTGGTAGTTGTCCGTCCATGTGATCCTAACCCTCTATTTCAGCACTATAGGGATAACAGCACCCTTTCTGGAATGGCAAACTCGCGCCGCAGCTGATTAAACAGAGCCTATTAGTACTCGGTCAAACGACCTGAAAGACACCTCACATGACCCTGGGGGTCTGCTGGCTCTGACAGAGACAAGATGAAGCATGCTAACCTGCCCCCAAACTCAGCGGAACAACCACATGTGTGAGCTTGCCACAAACTTCTGTAACCGCTTTCCAATCCAACAAACCATCTCCCGCACTCAGGGGGGCACACTGCCACTCCTTGGCCTGAAACCAACCATGATGCAATCCTGGATGGTCTTGACGGACCCCTCTCTTGGCCCATGCTTGCAACCCTTTCAACTGTATCACATTCGTCGGAGAAGACCACTGCCGGGTAGCAATCCAAGCCCCGGCAGAAATCGCCTGCCTGTGCGAGCAGATCAAGATTTATCGCTCCCCACGCCATCCCCAATCTTTCTTGATTCCAGATGTTGGCATGATGTCGTATATGGTGTTTTATTTCCCTTTGCTCAAGGGGAGAGCACTCCCGTCTGGAGGTGTGTGTACTAAAAGAAATGTGTCCTGGAACTACCTAAGATTTTAAGTACAAATGTCACTCCCTCATAGAGCTTGGTGTGTTTAATAAAACTAATAACAGGTCAACGAAATCATTCGGGCATCCTCCGCTCACTTTAGGCGTGTTGGATTGAGGGGAACCAGAGGCATATGGCAGATATCTCCCTTGGCATGCCATCCCTTTAGCACAACGTTTACAGCTCTAGGCATGTCACTTAAATCGTCTCCAACATGCGTATAAGGCTAATTAGTTTGAGTTCCACTTTAGACAACATCCCTTCTAACCAACAGTGTTGAGTAACCACTCTTGTTCGTCTCCTGTACCAGTCGTCTCAGTTTGCCAGGCACTCGTTAGACCATAGGAAGCTATGAGAATTTATCACAATTTATTGCGCTTGGGCCTGTCGAAAGTAAATGTTATTCCATTATTACTATTGTGCAAGATCCAACCCCTTTGGCTCTCTCAAGTGTTTGTTTCCTGTCCAAGCCGCATAATCAGGAAAGCTAGCCAACTGTGATGGACATAGTCTATACAAAACATAACAGGAGTGTGTTTGCGCACCTTCACCTTGGGGATATCCTGGCACTTATTAACAGGTGTTTATTGCTACCCAACTCGGTGGTACTCAGTTATTGCCCTCAGGAGGGTGAAAGGCTGAGGGGGCAGCACACTAACTGATGGGATGGCCTTAATAAATGGTTGCCCCTCTGCCCCCCCCTTTTCTTAAGGGGGTAACTAATATGTAGAAAACTATCTGCCAGGACTGACAGTAGGCGGCCTTTCAGTTTGCCCCACACATTGCTCCTACTGTGCTCCCAAACCTATTGATATCATCTACTGACCCTGACACTTCTGCAACTATCTGCCAGGACTGACGTCAGGCAGCCACTTCAGTTTGCCCCACACATTGCTCCTGCCGTGCTACCACTCCTAGTCACATCAGAACTACTAACCCTGACACATGCCCAAGTGTGACACTTCAGACTATTCCAGGCCCCCAAAGCTAAAAAATAGCTTGGGCAGCAGGCAATAGTAATTTTAGTGTCATTGAATAACTCAATGCCTGTTGTAGTGGTCATCCCTTGACTTTCCACATTGTGGATTGCACCGTAACGAGGCTGGGACTTAATTCAAGGTTCAGATCTGTAAAGGGGTATCCCTGTGCTTATACTGGCAGGGGTGAGAGTGTTTAGAGTCCTTGCCCCTGCAGTATACAAAACCAATTGTATATCACCATTTTGGCGGCAGGCGACCTAGGTTGCACTTTAAACCTTTATATTACTATGAATTTGTGGGTCTCGTTCAGGTTTTTCTTCGCTATGCACCTTAGTACGAACATCCACATGCGTGCTAAGCTCTGGATTTTGACGACCCCACAATTTGACCAACAATCTATCACCAATTGACCTATTTAGTGAAAACATTTGAAAGAATTCTTAGTTAGCTACCCACTAGAGCATTCTAAGCTGGGTATGTAGGAACACCATGATTTATTTCCGGAATATTTGTATTGTTCCTAATACCCTTATTTGTGCTACTGCAGTGAACATAAATGTTCTACCTCTGGAGATGTCAAACTGCCTGCGATACTTATTTTCTCTTTAAACACTGACTAGGGCAACCCACATAAAAAGCATACCTTCGCTGTGTGACATTTAGACGGCACGCCGGGTCGGCATAGACCCCCGCCATGTTATTTTCCCTTCATTGCTTTGATGACCGACCTTGACCTTCAAAAAATTATTTGCATGCAAAAGACGCAGAACCTGATACACTGGCATAAAGTGGGGCCAAAATGTCCCCTCCTGACGTGCTAAACTCTCAAGTAACAAGGTTGAACACAAGCCAGAGGTCCGCCGTTATAACAATGGCGTATGATGACAATGAAAACCAATTGCAATCCTATATAATAATCTGTAAATGAATTACTAATAGTCAACATTGCACATCACAATTTAAACCTTTACAGAGACAGGCGACCAGTGTTGATTTCAAGCCTTTACATTCCCATGATATCGGGTCATTCTTAGTGTTTTTCTTCACTATTCACCCCATTTAAGTCAACACCTCTGCGGTACACCTGGCACGTACCAGCTGCACACCCTACTGCCAGGGATCAGTTTTCTGTTCGTGCCACAGCCAAACCGAAGTTATAATGCAGTACAAGAAATTTGTTAGGCGTAGTACTGCTGTGTGGCACAAGCCAGGCAGCAGATACCGCAAGCAGCTGAGTGGAAGGGCCTCAGCAGGCAGAGATGGAATGCCCTTAAAACTGCGAGTAATTCTAGGTTCCGCACGAGCTCAGTCCGGAGCCAACAGAAATCAAGAGGGAATCCTGCTCCCTGTTTCTAGATCTGGAATTGACATGCACTAGTCTCAATCGCCCTTACACGACCTCCCTTTCTCTCTAATCCCAGGCAATAACATAACGTGTATTGTAAAGCGCGCGTACACCCATAGGTATCTTAGCGCTGACTCACAGGTGTTTCTTGTTGCCCAACACGAAGGTACCCTTTTTTTTTTTGCTATATATCTTGGCTCGTTTTCTGCATCTAACCTTTCACATTCCAGGGTATATGATGGTCGTTTCCAACAAAGAACATTCCTCCCATATTCATTCATAGCGCGCACCTGTCGAGCTGAGAGCTGCAAGTAACGGGTCGCATTGACACAAGGTGCTGAAACTCTCAGCAACACAGAGTGACCAAGTTATGACTGTCACGCACTCCTCGTATGACCATGACCTAACCACACGGTAAGTGCAGCTTGAACATGTATGGAGGAGACCCGCGCGCCTTCCATAAAGAGGCCAGGATCATCTGCCCTGCGGCAGGGGTACGGGACATGTGGTGGCCTCCTGCCCTCGTGCAGCAAGGCAAGGGCAGCTGGAGGTATAGTGCTGAGCCCCAGGTATGGGAGACATGCCTCGGCTAAGTTAGCCTAACTAGTTATTTGTGGCCTCTTGGAAGCTGTATATCACCCACGGAGGTATGCTAGGAATGCTCCTCCAGTACACTGTATCTGTCTGGTGATTTATCGAGGGAAGCACAGCTCCCCACTTATGACGTCACAGTTACGTGTGGTACCTCCTCCCCGGTCTCTGTGCCAGTCACAACCTCACATAACTGGTGCCCCCAGCTTATCTCCGCTGCTGAGGGAAACAAACCCATACCGCACTCGAAGTCCAGCACTGCAAGTGTCAGTTCAATTGCTTCTGCTGGCAGCATGCTTCTGCAGCGTTGGAAGAAGTCGGAATCCCTGCCAATGAGGTGTTGAAAGGTGCAGCCCCCTGATTGAGTGCGGCCTGGGATGCCAACTGAGGGGCGGGTGAGCATGATACCTACCAGTCGCGGCCTATGCCTCACACAACGATCCTGCTGCTGGTTGCGGGGAGATGCGCTCCAGGTGTTTGGTAACTGGTGCGCGTCGCTACAAGAGTTGCACCATTACCCCGCCAACCGCAAGAGACCAGAGATACAAACCCAAGAGAACAAGAAACATGGGGTGCAACTCAGGGTCCGAGTTTCGTACATCTAAATAAACTGGGATAGCACTTTCGCAGCTGCAGGCCCCTGCGTTTCCTGCGCTAATTCAACTCCCAAACCCTGCCATCCGACCGTGATCGGGCAGGAGAGTCTGCCGGCACCTGGCGGCCCTAATGTTCCCCTTCTGCAAGCTTTGATTCGAGGTCCAAGCTCTGCTGCACCCTCGCAGTGAAGGGGAGGACACTTGGTCAGACAAGGCAGCAGCCTAAAATACCCTGAGTGGATCGGTGACCTTCACCCCTTCCCCCCTCATCGGGTCCCTTTTAGGTTAGGGACTGAGCACCCAGCACATTAGCAATTCCTAGGTTGGAGGTAGAGGACTTGTTTGCTACCCGGCACTCACCGCAACCCACCACCGGACCTCCAGAGATGCGTCGCAGCAACAGCGTTTCCAGAGGGCAATAGTTCACAGGCAAATGGGAATGACCGATTACACTGCTTTAGCCGGGCCGGACTACCTGCCCACGTGACGGAATTTGCAGAGAGTGGGGGGAGTTTACCGCTGGAGTAGAGGTGCAGAAATACTTCGCTAGAACGCGAAATCACCAATCTAGATTTTGTTCCCCCCTGCCCTGGGATGGTTTGAGCCATACCCTTACTACAGTCCGGAACATTCAGCTTGCCAAGACAGCGCGTCAAAGAAGCCGAGGTAAGCCGGCCCCATACGCCCCCCATTGTAGACCACTCGGTGGCCCCCGGCGAGCCCAAACATGCTGAGTGCAGGCGAATCACGAGCACCGCGCCTGCCATACCTCTCCCAGATCTTGCTCTGCCCCCTCAATATGTTCTAAGTCTCGACTCTCACACACCCCTGCCAACTGGGGGGCGGACAAGTCCTGGGATGACGAAAATGGGTCACGAGACGACAGAGGTGTCCCCTATCGGGATCTGGATGCCAAGATGGGGGGACAGGGGAGCCAGATCAGCATCCCAGCCACCGATCCCTATGTGGGCCTAGGCCTTCCCCCAGCGCCGTATACTCAGGGTCCGACAACCAGGGCCTAGTGCCCATCGCCGGCCTAAGCCCGGGGAGAAAAGCGTGCGGCTGTGGCCTGGGGACACTATTCGTAAGAAGTGCAGGAGCATAACCCCGTCCCATCCACCGACACCTGGTGCCCCATGCAAGGGAAGGAGCCGCTTAACAATGGCTGCCCTCCCCATGGCCCCTAAGCGAACGGACCGCTCATGCCAAGGACCCCCTTTACCCGCATGGGCCAAGACCCCCCGAAGCCGACGAGGCGCTATGGCCCTGCCGCCAGTTGCTGGTTGCACCCAAGATTGGGGTAGAGGGAGAGGACTGCCCACTCCAGGGAGGCACGGGAAAATTTCCCATTGGTTCTACCCCAGACCCAATAATAGGCTACCCCGGGCTGCCATGCAGCTTAGGGCTGCAATTAACAAAGCTAAGCCCGGGGCAGGACCTACGCGGGGGCACTCACCAGCCTCACAGCGAGCGCATCGATGGCGAACACAGGGGCCAGCACCAAACGGCGTAAGGGCAGCCACAAAGAGGCCATCAGACCGAGTCTCTTGTTTTCGCCTGTCAGATTCCATCTGACATTGGTGAGTTTTTGGATACCGAGGCGATAGCCTCATTACTCCACATTCATTTTGAGTTTTTTAGTCGCTGTTTCGGTTGTCTTATTGATGTGTGACGCTTTGTCACAGTTGAGGTTGGATCACAAGGTCAGCGCTGTGAAAGGCCGCAGGTTGCGGTCAATGTGGTTTGCGGAAGTGTCAGCAAGTTTCATCGCAGAGTCTTGTATTCGTCTGCCAAATGTCTTCTGGCGGTGATGAGCTTTTGATGGCTGCCGCGGCGGTTGCCTTCTGACAGTGATGAGTTTTGGGTACCTGCCGGGGCGATTTGCCCTCAGGCAGTGATTAGTTTTTGGATGCTGTGTTGCTGTTTCAATTTCACAAAGTTAGTGCTTCGATGGGCCTCGGGTAGCGGTCAAATGGGTTTGTAGAAATGTCTGCAAGTTTCCTGATCAGTGGGTTATCTTTTTGATCCAATCCTTTGTAGAATGTCCTGTTGAGTTTGTGGAGATGGTCATCCAACATCTCAAAGCCTAGGTCTCTGTGGAGGTCTGCTGTTCTTGCGAAGATTGGAGCACCTGCTGCAATCCGTAAGGCCCTGCTTTGTAGTCTCTGCAGGTCTTTCAAAAGCTGCGGGCGGCAGCAACTCCAAACTGGTGCAGCGTACGTCATGGTTGGTCGAATTATTGCGGTGATTACTCGCACCTTGCTCTGCAAGGGCATTGACTTGGTCTTCAGGAGTGGGTATAATGCAGACAGTTTTGTTGCTGCTTTCTGGCTGGTCTTCTCTATGTGGTTTCTCCATGTGAGTTTAGAGTCCAGAGTCACCCCCAGGTAGGAGCTGCTGTTTTCCCATTTGATCTCATCCCCATTGAGGAGGATCGCTGGGTGTTTTCTGTTCAGCTTCCTGGTGAATAATGTTGCTGTGGTTTTGCTAGTGTTCAGGGTGATCTGCCAGTCGCTGTACCATTCGGAGAGTCTGCTGAGTGATGCCTCAAGGTTCTTAGCCACTTCCTGTTCGCTGAAGGATTGGGAGATGACTGCAGCATCATCGGCGTATAGAGCCAGTTCAGTCTTCTTTAGGTCCGTGGGGATGTCGTTTGTGAATATGTTAAAGAGGAATGGTCCTAGGATTGATCCCTGGGGCAATCCAGCAAGGATTGGGTGTGGCGTTGAGCATTCGTCTCGTACCGCCACGTGAAAGGTCCATTTTGACAGGTAGCTAGACAGCAGTTTAATCAGATAGCTTGGAAACTTGAGCTTGATAAGTTTGCAAAGCAGTCCCTCATGCCATACTCGGTCGAATGCTTTGGCTACATCCAGAAAGACTACTCCAGTAGATTTGTTGATGTTGAAACCATGGCTGATGATGTCCACAACTCTGAGGAGTTGGTGATTGGTCGAGTGGTCTTTCCGGAACCCAAACGGTTCTTTGGCGAGGAGGTTTTCACTCGTCGCAAAGTCCACAAGACGGGCAAGGCTAACTTTTTCGAAGAGCTTTGATAGGCCAGATAGCAGAATGATAGAGCGGTAATTTGCAGGATCTCGTAGTGGTTTCCCAGCCTTGGGGAATACGATGACTCCTGCTTCTTTCCAGGCATTAAGGAAATACTGGTGCTGCATACACGCGTTGAATATCTCAGCAAGGTGATCCACAGCGGCATCTGGGAGCATCTTGATGGCTTGGTTGACTATTCGGTCCTTTCCTGGTGCCTTGCCATTTTTTAATGTCTTCACCAGGGCGATAACTCGCCTGTGGAGCATTCCTCAATGTTGGCAGCTTCGGTTTCTGGTGGGTGCTCCCAGTGGTGCTTAGCGACCTCTTGCTCAACTTCTGCTGCCAGTTTGCTAGCCTGGTTAGGCCTGAAGGATGCCTCCAGCGTGTCAGCGAAGACCTCAGCTTTGTCCCTGTTGCTGCATGCCAAGTGAGTCTTCCCTTGTATTGGTGGGTTTGGTTCCTTCTTCCCAGTCAAGCGTCGGGTCATTCTCCAGAGAGAGTTGTCCGAGTCCTTTAGGTTGGCCGTTGCTGCTTCCCACTTTTCACCTCTGTGCTGGCTTATTTGGATCTTCAGCTGTTTTGTCAGCTCATTGTATTTCTTCAGCAGGTCGGGGGTGCGATTCCTTTGCCACTCTCTCCGGGCTCTGTTCTTGTCAGCAATCGACTGCTTGATGCCCTTCGGGAGGTCGTAGATAGAGCAGCATTGGAGTTTCTGCTCGGGAATGCTGAGATCGATGGCAGTGTGGACTGCAGCTGTGAAGTGGTGAACCGCCTGGTCAATGTCTTCAATGCAGCGTAGGGGGCCTGGGACCAGTGTCTCCTCCAGGCTTCTCTTGTATAGGCTCCAGTCTGCCTTCTTGTAGTTGTGTCTGGTGCCCTGTTGCTGGTCTTCAAGCACGTCACCAACTGTGATCAGCACTGGGTTGTGGTCGGACGTCAGTGCAGTTAAGGTTTCCAGCTCCATAGACTGGGAGAGATTCTTCATGACGACGATGTCCAGGACGTCCGGTTTATGCAGTGCAGAGCCTGGATAGTGTGTTGGTTGAGTTGGGCCAGCCACTGCAAAGTCCTCCTTCTTTGAGTGGGCAAGTAGAGCGTGTCCTTTGCTGTTTACCGCGCGAGAGTTCCAGCACTGGTGCTTGGCATTTAGGTCTCCGCCAATTAATGTTGGGATGCGGGGGTCCAATAAAGCATCCAAGTCCTTTGGGCTTAGCTTGCCTGGGGGTGAGTAGGCGGCAATCAGCCGTAGGGGGCCTGCAGATATCTGAATCTGTATGCCAGTTGCTTCAATGCTCCCCACTGGTGGTAGTGAGATCTCATGGTGCTTCACTTTTGTGCTGACAATCACCGCTGTTCCTCCGCCCTTGGCTCCGGTGGTGCGATCTGTGCGGTACACCCTGTGGTTTGCTATGTTGAGCTTCTGGCTTCCTTGGAGATGGGTCTCGGAGATAAGCGCTATACTCACATCCATGGTTTCCATCAGGTGCAGGAGTTCTGCAGTTTTCTTCTGAATGCTGTTAGCATTCCACATCAAGAAGAGGGAGTTTCCTTTAGATTTTGCTGCTATTGTGTGTGTTTTCTTCACCGTGGAAAAGTCCGGCGATGAGATTCGCCACCATTGTCAAAGGGTGGATGTTCATGTCTGCAACTGTTTTCGCAATCTTCGTGATGAGTTCCTGCAAGTTGATGGCTGAGCCTATTTCACAGGATGGTGCTGGGGCAGTTGGTGGTGGTGGTGTTGGTGTTGGTGGTGGCGGTGGTGGTGGTGGTGGTGGTGGTAGTGGGCTGTTCTGTTTGGGTCCTGTTACTTCTGCGTATGTTCTTCCATCCACACGCGCGTCGCTATGGCTGTTGGTTGGATTGCCAGTTGGGATCCTGTGTGCCAATGCGGGTTTGTAACTCTTCCTTTGTCCCTGGTCTGTTGCAGTTGAGTGTGGGGAAGTCTTTGTGGTTGGGGTGGTTTGCGCGGTCCATCCTTCTTTGCCTTCTGCAGGTAGGGACAGCCGCGATAGCTTGCTGGGTGGGGTCCTGTGCAGTTAGCACATATTGCTGGTTTGGTTTCATGGTTCCTAGTGCATTGGTTAGAGGTGTGCTCGCCTCCACAGCGTACACACTTTGGCTTCTGGTGGCAGAAAGCAGAGGTGTGCCCCAAGCGCTGGCAGTTGTAGCACATGACCGGTCCTTGTTTCCCTCTAGGTGCTTCTGTGGTGACAGTGCAACTGCAGAGCCGTGTGACTGATGAGAGGTCTGCTGGCTTCCCATTCTTGCTTGCCGACAGGGTTACCCCAAAGAGGGGAAACGTCTTGTTCTTGTCCGCTGGAGAGACGATCTGCATTATATTTTTGACTGGAAGTCCAAGTTCCGATAAGTCCTCAGTGATGTGCCCAAGGGATGCGTTTGCTGGGAGCCCACGTATTACAAAGCGCTGAGCTTTTGCAGTGGTCAGTGAGAAGGTGTGGTACTCCAATTTCTTGTCTGTAAGCATGCTGGTCACGCTCCTGTAGTCGTCCGGTGTGGTGAGCATGATCTTGGCGTGGTCCTGCCGGGGCTTGATTGTGAAGGAGGAGATGCAGTGTTCCTCCAGTAGCTCCACGAGGTCCTTGTGGGTGGCTAAGTTCTTCAGGATGAAGGGAGGGATCCGTAGTCACTTTGTGGGGCCTGAAGAGGTCCCGGGTTCAGATGCCGTGTTGTCCTGGGGGTGGGCGTCATTGTCCTGGGTACTTTGGAGAGCCAGGTAGCGGTTGAAGGTTGGAATCACGTTGATTGCGGGAGGTGCGCTGAGAAGCTTTGCTGCTTTTTCTGGTGAGATCGGGCACGACTCACGTCCTCTCTTTGCTTTGGTCTTCCATTCCATGTCGTCTTCTTCGGCGTTGCCGGGTTGAGCCGTGACGTCTGACTCCATGGTTGGTGCTGCTTGGTGGGGGTGCAGTGGAGCGCCTTGGGTGCCAGGCGACCCAGAGGGCGAAGGCCGAGCTTTGGGGTTCAGCCACACAGGGTATGGACTCTCAGTCCCTCTCCACTGCGGTGCGCAGCCTGGCCCCGGTCAAGCCAGGCAGGCGCAGGCCCAGCACCTCAGAGGAGTGGGAGAGAGGGCGGAGCGAAGCACGAGTCTTCCCCTGAAAGTCGGAGCACAAAAGAATCAAGCAATCAAGCAGGGCGCGTAAGTGATGAATCTCAGTGTAAAATTAATTAGTTAAACAGAGCGCATAGATGGTAAATTGCAATCTGAAAGTAAAATCAGTCAAGCGGAGCGCATATGTGAAGAATCTCAGTACAAAATTAATTAATCAGGCAGAGCACATAAAGGATAAAATGCAATCTGAATGTAAAATCAATCAAGCAGAGCGCATAAGTGATAAAATGCAATCAATGTAAAATCAATCAGGCGGAGCGCATATGTGAAGAATCTCAGTACAAAATTAATTAATCAGGCAGAGCACATAAATAATAAAATGCAATCTGAATGCAAAATCAATCAATCAGGCAGAGCGCATCATTAAAACATTGTAATCAGATTATAAAATCAAGCAGAGCAGGTTTAAGCTAGCAATCAAGCAAAAATCGGCATAAAACGTAAGGGAAGCAGGGCCCATCTATCACAAAGGATAGAAAATGGCCGACTTGCTGGCTGACTGCTTGGCAGGGATCATGGGGGTCAGTCCTCAGGCCTTCTCTGCTGCTGGGAGGAAAACACGAGCGTCGCTGATGCAGGGATCACCACCAGGGGCACAGCTGATGCAGGAAGATCCGATCCACAGATGCAGAAAGGTCCGATCGTCTCGGCGCTGGCACTGGATCAAAATGACCTCCCAGGAACGTCGGGTCATCGTCGCAGGCAGCACAAGGAACGTCCGTCAGTTCGGCCATCAGATCGGCGGGAAGAAGCACTTATACTGCATCCCCCACCCACCCCTTACCGGAAGTGACGAGGCACACGGAGCCTTAGTGGGTCCCTAACAACTGGACTGACTCGTGTGCCCTCATGTGGCACTAAGGCGGCCGCCCTCTTAGGAGGGTCCCCTTCGTGGACCACGGGCAGCCAACATTTTTTCTATTTATTGACTTTTGTAGCAATGGCGGCACGCCGCGCTTTAGCTTTAAACATCTTAAGCTAAACCAAGGCGTGCCTCCATTGCTATAAAAGTCAATAAACAGAAAGACAAAAGTGGGCGAACGCCGCAATTCTTTTCCATTTATTTACCTTTATAGTATTCGCGGCACACAACGCTTTACTTTTAAACATATATAGCTAAAGCACTGTATGCCGCAATTACTACAAAAGTAATAAATAGAAAAAAAAACAGCAGAAGTACAGCTTTTTAAAAAAATGTATTGACTTGACTAGCTATGTTACTGCAAGAATATTTTTTGACAAAAAAAAGCCTTTAAAACATTCTCATTTGCAAAGCCAATACCGCTAAATTTAACTAATGTGAGATCTATTGCATTGCAAATGCTTGTTTGTGCTGGTAACATGCCACTGTTGAGCTTTTTTCAGAGGACTTTGAGATATGAACACATAAACGTATACCTGATGACAATATTTGTATTCAGAGAGGAGAAAGCCACAGTGTGGTATAGTTCATCAAAAAGTGTGATTTGGTGGTGGGAACACAACTTTAAATAAACAGCTGTCTGCAAGTTGTCAGAATCGCAGATGTTGATTGGACTTATGTCATGGGTGACACCTTCTACCGGAATCAGCTTTAGAGCCGACAGTTTGTATGATTAGATTCTTAAGTTCATATTTCTACGTGTAAAAATAAAACTCCAAGAATTAAATATTTACTTGACTAAAATACTAGAAATGACTGAAGGTGTTACACATCACATGCACCATTTTCTTTGGTTTTTTACGGGAGCGGTGACAATACTGGCTGTGTTGGTGGGAGGTGTAAGCACAGTTCTGCTCATTAAAAGGCTATCTGGCCTTAAAAGGCCCGCTAGTACCTACCGGGCTGCTTGCGGAGAGTACGGCTAAAGGAAATGTGCAGACATTCAAGAGCAAAGCTCCTAAACAACTCCCTGTCGTGAGTCACATTTAGTTACCCCAGGCCATTTAGCCAAAAACACTTTGCATACTAGGATTTTTTAGCCCATTCTTACCACGCAATGACAAGTGTGACTCTGTGTCCTCAAATGCAGTGCTCTGTTTGTTAAAAGAAGATGTCATATATGCTATAGGCTTGCTTGTCAGCGATGGAAACACGTGAGACCTTGGCAGGGGCGGTTCCTCCGCAATGGCAGAGTAGCATCGCCCCACTGCGTGGAGCCAGCAGGTGAAAAATAAAATGATTACCTAAATTGTTCTATTTTTCATTTGCTGGCTCTGAAGCAGCGCGTTCAGGGAGGGGCTGGGCCGAGCTATTGGAGGGGGGAGGAGGAGTGCTATGTGCACTCTCTAAGTGGGCATGCTTGTTTGGCTGGCAGTCCAAACACACATGCGCACTTAGGTTTCTCCAGTCCAGCTGCACTGAACAGCCCGGCTGGAGAAACCTGGTCTGAGCGGAGCATCTTTTGTTCCTGCTGAGACCAATCCCCGCGCTGCTCTCATGGCATGAGAACAGCACAGGGATTGCACAAGGAGTCTGTTGGGAGCCTGGGACCAGGAAGAGGAAATGGAGGCGGGAAGCGGCTGCAGCTCCGGGTAAGTGGTTTAATTTTATTTTTTATTATTAACCCCTCCCCCTGTGCACTACCGCTCCCGCGCGTACCCTCGCCCCCTCTACCCGCCCACTACCTCTTATTTGGGTCTGCTGCCTCTGCTTGCCTGTTATTCCTCAATCACTCCAACCAATCAGTATCTCTTGGCAGTGATTCTGGTGCGTGTATTGCAGCTCGCCAGAATCCATTTTTCGATTTACATGGACACATTATCACTGGAATGAGGCAGAAAACTTCAGTCTTGCTACACGTTGGCACACGCATCATATCCTAGATTAAAGTCTGTGAAATCACATCTTCATGGGAAAACGTTCCATTTTCTGAAGAGGAAGGGACAAATGCAGCTCCAACCCTAGAGCATTCGTCTGTCAGGTCAGAGTACAGCACTGCCAGGATTTGGCAAAGGGGTTTTGAGACAAATCCACACCCAAATTGGCTGTGAGGGATTTCTGCAGGTGCACTTCTACATGAACATATTGAAAGAGAATCATGCAGACAAATGCAGCCAACAATGAAAGGAAATCCTTCTGCTTTCAAGTTATGTGCTCCCACCAGTGTTGCCTGTCACTCAGGCTGCTGCATTGATGCCACCGACCTTCCTTCTTAGGGCTTCGTTGAGAGGGCTTGGGCGGCGCCGAGCAGGATGGACTTTACAATGTTCTGGTTGTCAAGAATGAAAGTATCAATGCCCGTAGGAAGTTAATAGAAGTGGAAAAGGTGCTGAGCAACAAGTGGATAAAATACAGTTTGCTTTACCTGGCACGATTTAAAGGTTATCATGGATTGTAAATTTCATATCTCCAACATCCCCGCAGAGGCCAGTTCCATTTGCGAAAAACACTTCAAACACTGTGAGGTGCTGAGTCTGCGACTCTGCGGCTGGTCTACCTACCAGAGATGGGGGCAGGCCGCCACCAGCTGTAGATGCTGGGTCCGACGACGGGATGGAGGGAACAAATTATATCTGAACGTAAGTGAACTTTCATAAAATGGACTGATTTGTGCCTGTAAGTTGCTTTCCAGAGCACTCTAAGGTAACCCTTGGCTGAGAAGGCGTGGTGCCTCTACGCTAAGTTCCATGGAGTTGGAAAACAACTCCATGGAACTTCGCTCTGCTCCACGCCCTCTCCCCTCCCAAAGTAATTATAAAGTAATTAAAAAGGCACTTACCTGCCGTGGCTGTCTCCTCCTCGCCATGGTTGCTCCCCTTCCTCGCCGTCGTCGAGGAGGAGGAGGCAGCCAGGGAAGGTAAGTGCCTTTTTAATTACTTTATAATTTCTTTAGGAGGGTGGAGAGGTCGGCTAGCTACGCTCCGCCAACGGAACGCGGAGTAGGTAAACCTATGTAAACTACGCTGGAGGAGCGTAGTTACCCTCCTGGGCTCACTCTAAGGTCCCCGTCTGCGTGGTATTCTTTAAGGACACTTATCATACTGGTGGATTGGCTTATTGAGCGTATCACCTCTTCTTTATCAGGGCAGATTATCGGGGAATCAACACTGAAAGTTGGAGTACTCAGTGAGGGAGTGGGGAGGGTGGGAATGGGTTTCAGTTTGGCTTTTCTGTTTGGTTTTGAGAGCCGCAGGCAGTTTGCACAATACAAAACATACAAGCAGCCCCGGTTATCTGGGTGATAACTAGCTTTTTAATTTTTTTAATAAAAAACTGACAGTGCTATCGTTCAATATCAGAGGCATCAATAATCCATGTAAAGGGAGAATGGTGTTGTCCTACCTGGACCACCATGGTATAGTTATTGCATATCTTCAGAAAACACATTTGGGCCTGAGAAAGTGCACACATTCGCTGTCAAGTGGGGCCTTCAGAGATATTACTCTTCCTACAGCACTTACTCAAGGGGGGTCTGTATCCTTATACATAAACAAATACATTTGTGCTCACCCAAACCCATGGCAATCAAAACGGGATATTTATTGTATTTGAGGGCATACTTGAGGGGTAGAAAGTCATACTTCTCAACACCCAGGAGCGGCTCGTGCAGGTAAGAGCGGTGAGGCGGGGATCGGGGAGGACGCGACAGACTTATTAATTTTCCCCTTTTTTATTTTATTTTATTTATTTAATGTGATTTTATATAGCGCGAACATTACCCGAAGGTGTCAGAGCGCTTTACAAAAGAACCAGTTGCCAGTAGCGGTCCGTGGAGGGAGTTCGGTGGGGCAGTGAGGCGGGGCGGGGGAGGGGCAGAGTGGGTAAATGTAAACACCGGAATATGGATGAACGGAGGTAAGTACACATTTAAATAAATAAAATGAATTCCTTTGCGTACGCTGCATCGCAAAATGCGATGCAATGCCCGCAACTAAATTCGTTTTATTTATTTAAATGTGTACTTACCTCCGTTCATCCATATTCTGGTGTTTACATTTTCCTCCCCCGCCCGCCTCAATGCCCCACCGAACTCCCTCCACGGACCGCTACTGCCAGTTGCGTTACATAAGGACTTTGGATTACATGAGTTACATAAGAGATATAAACAGGAAGAAAAAAATAGCAAATGTACAAGTGGAGCGAAGGAGGGAAAAATTGCAAATGTACAAGTGGAGCGAAAGGAGGGAAAAATTGCAAATGTACAAGTTGTAAAGTCTCTCAAGGAAGAGATACAAACAGATACACTCTAAAATTACATAGGAATGGTAGTAAGTACAAAGGTCTACTACATATATATAGTGATTAAAGGTATAAATATATACAAATTCACTCAGGATTACATTTTAACAGCGATTAGGCTTGGACAATTATATATTACATATTTACAGTGCAGGAAATTCTTGCCATAGTTCAGCCAGGTGCTCAGGTGGTGTTGCACTCAAGGATGGTGGTCTTGGGTCTGAAGGGATCCACCATGTTGGAGATGTCCATGGGGTAGAAGGCCGGATGGTGGTGAGGGAAGCAGCATGCTGGATTCAGGTTGTGCTGGGCCACACCAAGTAGGCAGAGTCCGCAAAGGTGAACAAGGGGGTGCTTTTCCCCCCTCTGATCCCTGCTGTTTTAGATAATATCCACGTCAATTGCTTCTGGAAGGGTTCAAGTTCCCTTGTCATTATCTGTCGTGCCTTACCTGCACGGGCCGCTCCTGTCAACACCTACACCCGAACGTAGATCCACCTGGGTTCTTCCACTCAGTCAATCTAGCTGTGCAACGTGTGGCTGCTACTCCAGTCTTTTGGGCGAGGACATTAACCTGATCCTTGACCCTGGTAAAGACTGCACTGGTTCTAGAGGTGCAGTGAAAACTCACTCTCATGGTGCTGGAGGGAACGTAAGTGAACTTTCATAAGATGGACTGATTTGTGCCTGTAAGTTGCTTTCCAGAGCACTCTAAGGTAACCCTGTGCTGAGAAGGCATAGTGCCTCTACGCTAAGTTCCATGGAGTTGGAAAACAACTCCATGTAACCTAGTAGATGAATGCCGTCTGCAACATGCTCATACCCGGGAGTACATGTTCTACTGTGCCCACCATGGGTACCAATCCTCTCTAGACTACTGGCTCCTCACTCGATCTGTTGAATTGACACTCCACGTGCCCTGCCACGGACTAAACAGAACCCATTGGCGATTCCTCGGGGAAGCCCTCATCGATGATCTCTTTAAGGGTGATATCCATAAGGCAATTGAGGTTATACTTCAGCTTAAATGGAGGATCAGTTTCCTCACATGCTACGCTATGGGAGGTATTTAACATTATACATTAGAGGCATGGCACTTTCAAAACAAGCAGGTGTCCTGAAAGCCATACGCTCAGAACTCTAACATTGAACACGACCTTACACAGTTAGTCTCTTTCAATGCAGTATCACACTCCCACACTTATCACCTAGAATGCCACCATCTATTACAGCAATACAGAAAATTTGCAGAGCGCGAGGTGCCCTTTCTGGTTAAATATGCACGGGCTAGTCTGTATAGTAAGGGAGAGGGATCAGCCAGAACACCCACCAAATTGTTGAAAGATTATTCGCAGCGAGCACATCACTCACATACAAACCAAAACAGGGGTCACACTCTTCACTGCCGACATTTCGGCAGAGTTTGTCCACTATTATGGGCAATTATACACTGTTTGTACACACAAATCCCCCACTGCCACTCAGGAGTAACTTAATGACATTGCCATGGTGTGGCTAGATTGAGGACGGCAACAATTCCTAAGTTTCCATCTCACAGTCAAGGATATTCTGGCTGCCATTGAAAGTCTACAAGGCCATAAGGCGCCTGGGCTGGTTGGGCTGAATAGAGAATTTTATAAAACATACAAAACTCTCAGAGCCCCTCACCTCCTAGAGGTCTACACTGAAGCGGTCCGGACGGGGATCCTTCCTCCATCACTTCGCAAAGTGATGATCACTCTATTACCTAAACCAGGAAAGGACCCAACCCAGTGTGCCTCTTACATATCGCTATTTCAGATAAACCTCAATAATTGTAACTGCAATTGTATTTACATAATGCTTACTACCCCTGACAAGGAGACAAATCGCTTTTTGGTGAGTAGCATGCGACTCTGTAACCTAAAAAGGATTAGTGGTGTATTACTATAGGGAAACATGAGTTAATTTGAGCGGTGGATATGGGAGTCTGTTAGTTGTATTGAATAAGATAATGGAGGGATAGATGAGAGAAGAGTCTAGAAAGTGTTATTTTGGCGATCATAGTAGTAAGATGAGGTTTGGGTTGAGTAAAAGGAGAGACGGAGGAGGGAAGAGTCTATAGAAACAGATTAGGGAGATTATAGTGGTTTGGGATGAGTCGAGGCAGAGATACATAAGGGAAGAATTTAGAAACCGTTGTTTGGTAGATCACAGTAGTACAATGAGGTTTGGGTTGTGTCAAGAAGGAATAGAGGAGAGAAGAGTCTTAAAAGGGTTATTCTGGAGATCATTATAGTAGAATGAGCTTTGGGATGAGTCAGAGAGTGGAGGAAGAGGATATATTGAAAGAGGTATAGGGTGAGAAAGAGAAGTGCATTGTAGAGAGTCAAAGTTGTTTTTTTCTTATTCTTCAGTATGAGTAAAGTAATAAATATATAAATACATAACTACATAGAAAGGGTATACATGCATAAGGAAGATAACATATCGAGATTTAAAGTTGTATTGTATACACTCCGACTTTCAAGTGAGGCTGTACTTGAAGCTAATTTATTTATTTGTTTTATAACTATTTTTTATTTGATCTTTTCCACAATAGTTTAATAGTAAATCACTTGTGGATAAAATAGTTATGATAATATTGTGATAAATAAATAAAACAGAGATCCATAAGCATCTAATCAAATAACTAGAAAACTATGCAGTGATCTATAAATATGTGAAGCATAGAATAATTAATATATAAATATCTATATCTATCTATAGATAGATAGATAGATATAGATATGTGTGTGTGTTACCTACTGGCACTCGCCAGTAGATTGTTATAGTTAGGACCATGTTTCGATAGGAAAAGCATTTTTTTGACTTTCCTATAACTTTGGCGCAGGTTGACGAATCTTCACGAAATTTTCCAAAACAAGTATGCGGGTGATTCTTGTTGCTCATGGAAAGTTTAAGGGTGATCCATCAAGCGGGGTGCAGAGAAAAAGGGGGCTAAAAAAAGGTGCATTTTCCATGTCGATTCCCGTAGGACTTGTCAACACGCCCGGAGCCTAAACTGCTGGACGGAAGTGCACCAAATTTGGTAGAAAGGTAGGTTTGGTTATGCAGATTCAGCTTTTTCTTATTTAGTGTAAATCCTTTCAGTAGTTTTTGAGAAATTTAAGGAAACAGAGTTAATGATATGAGTGGCCGCAACGATTTCGTGAAAAATAAATAGCTTGTGCAGGGAAATGCAGAGTTCTGATTGGCAGCCAACTCATCAACCAGGAGGTGTTGGCAGCCATCTTGGGACTCGGCTTCAGCCAAGTCCCAATAAAAAGTAAAAAAAGAAAAAAAGGGGGCAGGGTAGGAATACCCTGACCCCATAAAGTTGGTCTTGGGGCCCCAGATGGACCCCAACAGGCCCAAAAAAACAAAACAATATTCGTGAATTTGCGGTAATAATAATAAAAATAGTAAAAAACAAGCGCATGCTCCCACGCTTGTTTTTAATTAATCCCCGGGTGGGCTAGGTCCGGGGGCATGCGAGTGAAATAATAGGAGGGCTCATGGGGCCCTCTTAGGGCTTATGAAAGCCCCAGGGACTGCACCTCCTTGAGGAAAATGTTTAAAAACGAGTGCAGGCCCCCCTGCAACTCCGGGGATCACCACTTCTCCAGGGCACTTAACAATATGTATGCAGGTGGGCCTGGCACCCCGAGGACCTCCACCTTTGGGGCTATATATACTAAAATAATGCGGGGCCAACGCAGCCCCCCGCACCACCACCACCCCGGGGCTAAACTTAAAATGAATGCCAGGGGCCATACAGCCCCGGGGACTGCCAACCCCCGGAGCTAATCATAAAATTAATGTGGAGGGGCACGCTTGCCCCCCAAAGCCCCAGGGACTGCAATGAACTGCTTATGACCTCAAATATAACATCACTCATGACATGGTCAGTGACCTCACTGATGACATCTCAAATGACATCACTGATGATATCATCCACAAAACCACTCACACCCCATACAACCTCTCGTAGACCCACTCACACACCCACACAACCATTCACATACCCATACGAGTACTCACACACCCACTAACTCATCTATAGAGCCACTTGGACACTCACTCACTCATACAGCCACTAACACACCCATTCACACATCCATACAGCCCCTCAACACAGTCTGTCAGTCACTCACTCACTCATTCAAGCACTCACACACTCACTCACACAACCACCTACATACACCATACAGTCACTCATGCATGCACTCACACACCCATACAGCCACTCGCACACCCACTCACCCACTGATACATACAGACACACACCCACTCAGATCACACATGTTAGAGATAGCATCACTCTTAGTACAACTAGTTTACTAATCTAATGTTTGTAGTAGGTTAGTATATATGTTTAACACACATAAACTCTTAAAAACACTTACACTCACTTGATGATGTAATCGGTGGTGTCATTTGAAATATCATCAGTGATGTCACTGACCATGTCATGAGTGATGTAATATGTGAGGTCATAAGCAGTGCTTTGCAGGGGCATAAGTTATAGTTAACACATGTAACCATAATCGCTGAATTGCAATGGTTTTGTATGAGTGAAACCTGAGCCTAACTATAATGTCCCTTTTCAGTGAATTTATATATATTTTTATGAATTATTGCTAATCACATTAGACATAACCAGTCTACATACCAGCATCAGACACTCGCAAGGATTAGCAGCTCTTGAGTTTTTTCTAAAGACCCGATCCCTGAAGTTTCAGGAACACAACAAGATGTTATTAGAAATAGCATCATTTTGTCTACACAACAACATTTTTTTATTTGTAGGGGAACTATACCTGCAAATACAAGGTACCGCGATGGGCACGTGCTTCGCCCCCAGCTATGCAAATTTATTCGTAGGCTGGTGGGAGAAGCACGTGGCCTGGGCGGGCAGAAATGAAATCTGGCTAGTTAAGATAGCCCTATGGACAAGGTACATCGATGACCTCTTCATAGTATGGAGAGGTACACGCACAGAGGCAGAAGATTATGTAAGATCCCTGAACAACAACGAGTTCAATCTACAATTCACTAGTAACATTAGTGAAAAGGAGGTAGCATTTTTAGATCTCCTAGTCTTTGTGGCAGACAACAAGTTGTGTACTAAACTATATCGCAAACCCACAGCAGGGAACACTGTTTTGCACTCTTGGAGCCAACATCCCCGTAATTTAATCAACAGTATACCATACGGGGAGCTTCTGAGACTTAAGAGGCACTGCTCCCGACCAGACGACTTCCAAGAAGCCGCCAACGAATCCCTAGATAGATTCAGGGATAGGGGCTACACTAATAAAGTTTTGCAGGAAGCGACAGTTAAGGCAAGCAGCAGAAGCAGGCTAGAATTACTAACCCAAAAGCAAACAGATAAGAAGGAAACGGAAGAAGAGCAAGGTAAAGTTAGGTTAATCATGACCTACTCATTTGAAGCACAAAAAATAAGGGGTCTCATCCAGAAAAATTGGAATATCCTCCAAACCGATGGGGTCCTTGGGAAATTGATCCCGTCTGGTCCTGATGTCACCTATAGGAAGAGTGCTTCCTTGAAAGATATCCTGGTACGCAGCCACTTTGAGGATAAATCCCGGATCGAACCATTGATTACGGGCTTTTTTCCATGCATGAATTGCAAGGCCTGCAAGAATTGCAAAAAGGTTAAAGATTATTCGATACCTGGGAAGAAAGACAAAAGGCCCATTGATAAATTATTGAACTGTAACTCCAGCTTTGTGGTATACTGTCTAACCTGCCCTTGCGGGTTGCAGTATATCGGGAGCACAATACACCCAGCAAAGAAACGTGTATTGGAGCACAAACGAGCCATAACCAACAGGGACAGAACATATCCAGTGGCGAGGCACTTTTCCAACATGCACGAGGCGAGGAGTGATAAGTTAACATACTTTTGCCTAGACCAGATTCAACCGGCAGAAAGAGGGGGAGATAGAGTCAGAACACTTAGGCAATTGGAGGCCAAACTCATAGTGGAACTACGTACCAGGATCCTGGGAGGGTTGAACCAAGAGGAGGAACTGTGGTCTTTTATTGGATAAGTAGAATAGTAACATGAACAATGCGCTGTACCTTTAGAGCTGGAACCAATGGGGAAAAGCAAGAACCATGAATAACTACTTAAAATAGAATAGACAGCAGCAATTTGAGTTTGCTCATCCAGAGCTTTATTTTGATTTGATTGGATTATGACAATCTAACCACGTTGGCTACATGCCCACTCTATTTAGGGGTCCGTATTATCAGATAAACGCATTAGGGCACACTTTTACTAATCAAATGATCAGTGAAGAGCTAATTTAGATAGGCCAATGCTATATTGTGATAAATTCAATTTAATGAATTGATTTGATGCTTTTCACTGATTATCTTGTGAGAACGTGGAGTATAATGTGACATTGTCATTCTGTCTAATAGTAGAGAGCATAGTGTCAATATGGCTGACAATTCCCCAAAGCAGTATCCGGTCTCTGCAAGACCGTTTTCTATTTTTATTTTATTTTCATCACTGCACATTTTTTTCTTTGATTGGAATCCCTGTTAACCAATGAAATGACTTGTTTAAATAGGAGGTGTGAGCAGGGAATCACTGACATTGACGAAGGCCAGGAGGCTGAAACGCGTTTGTCAGTAACTTTATTGATCATGTTTGCAAAGAATAAAATAAAAACAATTTGAATACTGGTTGGAGTGCGCAGCAATCTTTAAACTGTGGCTGGCGTGAATTCGCGAGTTTTCGTCCTCGCGGCTGGGGCACCCGCTGTGCTGAGAGCAGGAAGCTGACGGGGAAACGTGGTGAAAAAAAAAAAATATATATATATATATATATATATATATATATATATATATATATATATATATATATCTCAATTCACTGAAAAAACCAAAGCTGATAGGAACAATATAGTTAGGCTCAGGTTTCGCTCATACAAAACCATTGCAATTCAGCGATTATGGTTACATGAGTTAACTATAACTAACTTATATATATATATATGTTACACGCTTGGCGGCACTTAGTAACTGCCCTGCCTCCAATCGAGTGCCTGAACAAGGAGGCCCCAACTTGGAGCCACCTAGATTGATCACCACGTATAATCGTCAACATAGCAAGGTGCGATCAATCTTTAGCAAAAACTGGCCGTTGGTCCAAAATGATCCGATCCTAGGTGAACAGTTGCCCAAACTCCCAGCGATTACATTTCGTAGATGTCGTTCTATGAATGACATGCTGGTAAAGAGTAGCCCTGAAGTCAGTGTTAGCGGTACATGGTTACAGAGCTCTAAGGGGTTTTTTAAATGTGCAAGCTGCAAGGCTTGCAGATTTGGAAAAAATAGGACATCATATACAACACCCTTTGCCGTGTATGTGTTGGGGTGTGCGTGTGGCCTGTAGTATGTCGGGAGCACCAAGCTGCAGGTTCACAAACGCATTCTCCAGCACATACGGGCAATTGGCAATAGTGATACAACATACCCTGTTGCGAGGCACTTCAAGGAATTCCACGGTAACAGCCTGGAGTCTTTGAGTTACTTTGTAGTTGACACTGTCCCACGTCTTCGCCGTGGTGGTGACCGTGAGTCATTGCTCAGACAATTGGAGACGAGGTACATACTTGAGCTGGACTCCAAAACTCCTAACGGTCTGAACTCCAGCGAAGACCTGTTTACCTGCCTGTGAGATTTGCTGGTACTTTGTTTATAATCTAACAGCTGTCAATAAGCTATAGGGTTGACAGACTGATTGATATATATTTCTCTCTCTATTTGGTCTCAGCGAAGTTGATACTGGCTGACCTTCTATTTGTACAGCAAGTCACAACCTAGGAGCACGTCTTTATTTTTAGCTACTTTTGTATATATTTATCACTCCTCTTTTGTACAATCGATTCACTCAACACGTGACTCTCTTTCAGGCAGATTAGACATTAATAATGGAAGGGTTTCCGGGCTCGGGAACCTATATGATGCATTTCCCATACTATGTGGCCTCTTAAGCACGACAGTCGCAGATGTTGTAATACTGTATATTCTGCACAATTCTTGTTTGCATTCGCACTTTAATATGATGATCTTCTAATGACATTACCTCACTAGGAGGAGTATATTTTTTGCACATGCCCAAATTTTGTACATGCTGTATTTTGCACATTGCCTTGATTTGCACAGTTATTTTTAGCTTGGCAGATAGTATGGTATGATCAGCGCATTGTTTACTGAAATTGTTCAGTATTTTATACTGAAATGCGGACAGTACATTAATAATGGATATTTATTCCATTAATGTTCTGTAAAATTCCAGTATTTTTATACTTGTATAAATTTGCACTATGCAGTTATTTGCACAGTCACCTAATCTATATAGATGTGGTGGCACAATCAGATCCATAGAGCTAAAGGCAATTTTGCTATTTCGTCTACTTTAATATAGGTGGCATGGTACCAACAGTCATTTGCATCTTTAATATTTTGCAGTGTTTGACACAATTTGTTTTTATGCAAAAATTGACTAATCTACACTATTAATCTGGAATATTTAGATCAGATTTATAATAGCCTGAGTTCAGGTTAATGTGTTGACTGTCTTGACGCTTAACAATATGTACGATTGCATTTGTGACAAGATATATTTTTTCTATGTCTATTGGCTTGTCTATCACGTGTTGCCTGCACTTGCACTTTAAATTTTCTGGCTTCCGCCCTAAGCAACATGTGATCAAGGCCTCCGTGTTGAGGCCGAAACGCGTCATGGTGGTACGAGGTGCATGAATGAAATAAAAACTACACCTTGCACTTTATCTCGTTGGGTCCATGGTCGTCTTTCCCTGTGGATTGGAATCTGAAGACGAAGTTCCTTGCATATGTATATATTTATGAACATCCAAATTAACTCCTTCCCGTTCCGCCAGTCTTTCTCGGGCAAAAGAAAGAGCCTGGACCACCGTGGCTCGTCAGCTGTATTTTATTTAAACTCTCCAAATAATACAGCAGCCATGAACATATATATGTATATATATATATATCCCTAAGTAATATATACATAATAGCTATATATTTTAAAAACCATAGTTATTATTATACATATTTGTACAAAGAAATACACATATCTAGATACATATATATAATCAAATTATAAATGTTTACAAACACAGGGATATGCTATACATTAGTGTTTGAGTAAAGAGGTTATGTAGGAAAGAGCCAACTCCTGAGCAGGCTTCTTAAGATAAGCTAGTTATCTGTGGATCTTATGTTTGGGGTAATGAATTGCATAGTTTTGCTGCTTGAATAGAGAAATATGTACCACCTATCGTTTTTTTCTTGTATGGTGGGATTTTGAGGCAAGGTGCCAATCTTGAGGGGAGGTTCCTTTGCAGAATGTATTTGGTGATTTAATTCCTGATGAAAATCAGTCCTGTTCCATATATTGCTTTGTGGGTGATACAAAGCAGCTTGAAGGTGGATCTGCAGAAACACTAATTGCACGTTGCTGAGCTTCTTGAGGATGGAAATCCAGACTATGCATCTTACAGAAACATGGCTCAGTGAGTTCTTGAACCCAAAAATAGCAAGTGCCATCCCTAGGGGCTATACAATTCTCAGGAAAGATCGTGATAAGGGGAAAGGGGGTGGGGTAGCCATTATTTATAAGAGTAACTATGAGTGCACATCAATCCCGACAGATGAAGTTGAGGGGGCGTCAAGTCTAGGCTTCTGCTGTGTGCTAGCTCCACAGTAAACAGTGGCAGGGGCCCTTATTTACTGGCTCCCAAGACAAACCAGTCAGTTTCTGAGATTCTTGAATAAGGCATTAGCCTTGTGGTCCCTGAAATATGCTCACTATATGGTAATAGAAGATTTTAATATTCATATGGATAAACCGGCAGAACCCGAGACATCTTCCATTACAGATATGTTGTCCTCGCTAGGGTGCATGCACAAGTGTTTAAACCCACACATCTGGCTGGCCAGATGCTAGATCAAATTTTCTCTAATATGATAACGGTAATGTATGACCCACTTCCAATGGCCTGAATGGATCACTACTTGATCAAGTTCAGTTGGCAGAAACTCAGGAATAACCAGTCTCGTCCATTAGTAACCAAAACTACAACTAGAGCCTTTCAAAAAATTTCACTGGTAGTTCAACGCAGCACTCTAGAAGCGAGCCCCCTAGCTTCGTCTGGAGATCCTGAATCTGATGTAAAGCGCAATGAGGACTGGATACGCAACAATATTAATGACTTAGCACCCATCATCACCAAGTGATCCTCTCAAGCCAAACAATCGCCCCCCTGGTTCAATGAGAACCTGAGGTCCTGCAAAAAAAACTGTAAATGCCTCGAAAGAAAGTGTCGAAAAAAATATAGGTGTCAGATAAGGACACCTACAGACAAGCATTAAAGGATTACTATCACCAGGAACAAATGGATAAAAAAATATTCTTTTAAAGGAAAATGATTCAATCAAGAAATAAATCCAAAGAAAGTTTCAAAATCGTAAAATCATTTCTTAAACCAGAGGCTAAAGCCAATCACCTACAAGCTTCAGGCGAATGGTGCAACCAGCTGGCAGAGTATTTCTATGAGAAAATAACAACAATCCAAGCTGATTTGCTAAACACCAATCAGCTAGCAGCATCGTAGTGGCAGATTCACACAAAGTCAGGAAAACCCAGTGTACTCCCTCGCTAGCCACTCTCCCATTCATTTTGATAGAGGAATCTTTGAGAGCCATTAAGCAACTCAAGTCAGGGTCTCCTGTGGATCCGTGCCCTCCCACCTTTCTGGACGAAGTAGCTCTGACGGTTAACCCGGTAATTAAAAAAGTTTTAAAAGAATCATTGGTGACTGGCACAATGCCCGCAAGATGGAAACATGCAAAAATTCTTCACTTACTAAAAAAACTCATGGCTGACACTAAAGTTCAAACCAATTATAGGCCAATCCCAATTCTTCCAGCATTCTCTCAAATCTTAGAGAAGCATGTTAACTCAAATATTTTGAGTTACCTGGAAAATCATGATCTCCTGTACACGAGTCAGTCAGGCTTTAGAGCAAGCTGTACCACAGAAACAGCCTTACTACAAGTAACTGAACACATTAAAGACATGCTAGACAAGAGGGGAAAGGCCGCCCTGATACTGCTGGATTTATCGATGTCCTTCAATACCGTACTTCATGGAAGACTACTGGCCCGCCTTCATGATATAGGAATTGATGGCCTAGTCTTGAAGTGGCTTACCTCATTCCTAAACAACAGGAGTCAAGAAGTATGGAATCCTCCATTTGCTGCCTCTATTCGAGAACTATCTGTAGGAGTTCCTCAGGGATCGGCACTGAGTCCTAAATTAAGCAATGCATACATAACTCCCCTAACTGGTCTACCAGAAGCTCTGGCGGTGAAAGTAATATCAAACGTGGATGACACTCAGTTGCTTTTTACCTGTCAAAAGAGAAACAAATTTGATGGAAAGACCATTAAATACTGTCTTTCCAATGTGTTCTATTGGTTATCAGTCCAGACACTTAAATGTAACCCTGATAAAACTGAGATCCTGTTCTTCTGAAACTTCTCCCCCGAAACATGGAGAACGTGGTGGCCACATGATACTCCGCCCCGGGGAGCATAACAAAAGGTGGTAAAAAATGTAGAAATGAAAATGGAAAGCGCCCTTTGTTTTAAACCGCACATCCAGTCTTTGGTGGGCTCTTGTTTCGGGATCCTGCACTCCTTAAAGAAATGATTCCCTTTTTTTGGCTTTAGAGTCGAGGAAAACAATGGTTCAAGCTCTGATCACCTTGAGGCTTGATGGAAATGCTCTTTACTTGGGTCTTCCAGACTATTTGCTCAGTCGTTTCCAAGTGGTATAAAATACTGCAGCCAGATTAATTATCAATCAGGCTCCTAGAACACGCATGAACCCTCAGTTAAAGGCACTACACTGGCTGCCTGTCAAAATGAGGATTCTTTTCAGGACTTTTGTCCTGGTACAAAAAGCTCTCAATGGGAAAAGGGGCGGTTTATCTGAGGGGGAGGATATGTGCTATGCTCCTCTCAGAGAACTGCGCTCCTCACACAGCGGTTGTAGGAGGCTGGCTTAGTATATGGTGCTCACTTATGTAAGTGTAAAAGACACACAATTGATGGACAGAATGCAGAACAAATCAAAACATTCACCCCAGTCAAGAGATCTGGGTTAAATCCATCATTCTTTTGCTCACCATGCCACCCCAGTTTAGACCTGGCCATAAGGAAATCAGTTTTGACCCTGTGCCTCATGGGAACAGTCCACCCGAACTTCCAAGCCAGGTCCTCCCTGGACCGCAAACAAGCATCCTAGGACTGGTTTCGGAGTTTCACCCCTCTTCAGCCAGGATAGCTTGATTCCAGTGGCACAGTGAGTCCAGAACCCATGCCTGGGCATAGCTGGCACAATTAGAGCGAGAAAGCAAAAGACACACAATTCTGTTGGTAGTTTGGGCTGGACTGTTCCCATTGGGCACAGGGTCAAGACTGATTTGCATATGGCTGGGTCCAAACTGGAATGGCTTGGTGAGCAAAAAAACCATGGATTAAGGCCCAGATCCCTGTACTGGGCTGAATGTACGACATTGTTCTGCATTCTGTCTATCAATTGTTGTTTTTTCATTTGTCACCCCGAGTGGGACGCGTATGCCCAGACGTGGGTCCCGTGCTCTCCATGCCACTGGAGTCCAGCTATCCTGGCTGATGAGGGCTGAAAGCCTGAATCCGGTCCTAGGATGCTTGTTTCCAGTCCAGGGAGGACCTGGCCTGGCAGTTCGGGCTGGACTGTTCCCATTGGGCACAGGGTCAAGACTGATTTGCATATGGGTGGGTACAAACTGGAATGGCATGGTGAGCTAAAAAACAATGGATTAAGGCCCAGATCTCTGTACTGGGGTAAATGTACGACATTGTTCTGCATTCTGTCCATCAATTGTTGTTTTTGTATCTGTCACCCCGAGTGGGTTGGGTTTGCCCAGACGTGGGTCTCGTGCTCTCCATGCCACTGGAGTCAAGCTATCCTGGCTGATGAGGGCTGAAAGCCCGAAACCGGTCCTAGGATGCTTATTTCCAGTCCAGGGAGGACCTGGCCTGGCAGTTCGGGTTGGACTGATTTGCATATGGCTGGGTCCAAACTGGAAAGGCATGGTGAGCAAAAAAACGATGATGAAGGCACAGATCTCTGTAATGGGGTGACTATATGACATCGTTCTGCATTCTGTCCATCAATTGTTGTTTTTGCACTTATGTAAGTGTAGCACTAATCCAGACAACCCTTAAGGTGATTTAAGTGGTCTTAGGCAACCTTAGAAAGCTCTCTGAGTGGTAGCTGTGGAAAGCACCCTTCAGGCTTAGTCCAGAAGGAGTGTAAAGCAGCTTGTTTTACCAGTACCTAATCTTATGGTGTAGGTTAAGTGAAAAAGAACCACACAGTGTAGTTATAAAAATATATATTTATTATAAACACTCACTAACACATTGCAATATCTCCTACCCGGAGATATAACAACAATACCCACAATACTTTTATAATAGAACACAAGTAGCACAAATACACAGTGGTCTCCAGAGGGAGACCAAACCGTATACTAAAATAGTGAAATGCGATCCATGACCTAAGTCAAGACTGGACCCAGAAGACGTAGAAGAGCTGGGGGCCCAAGGAACCACAACAAGATAAGTACTCTGGAACCCTCACGGAGGCCATATGAAGTGGGAACACGGCCGCCTGCTCAATAAAAGTCAATGGGTAAGTTGGGTTGCAGTTTTTAAGAAGAAGGACACTTCCCAGAGGACCCTGAAGAAACCCCGTGAAGATGGAAGGTTGGAGAGTCACTGAATGTAGCATGTTACTACATCGCGTTCCATTACAACGTGGTCGTTCCAACGACAGCGTTGTTAGAACGCGATACCTTTACATCACAAGTCATTTGATCGATTTGCTGTTGGGGGCACGCTGGACTTAGGAATAGTATAATTTACTGTTCCAACTCCAGCGTGTGCAACAGTAGGGAAGGTGTTGGAATAGTAAATTATACTATTCCTTCCTTTAGAGCGCAACCTACAGAAAGTTCATCTAATGACTTGCTATGTAAAGGTATCACATACTAATAAAGCAGTCATTGTAACGGCCGCATGTAAAAGCACCCCGATGTAATGGCAGCGTTGTAAACGCTGTTTCCTGAGTCACCCCACCCTTGGATACCCCAGGGACCAGGATACCTAGGTGGAAAGTGACGTCGGAAACCGCTGTAGACCACAATGGGCGACTTCAGTAAAGATGCCGCAAGCGAAGAAGGCAAAAGAGTCCGGTGGAACCCAAAGGTGGATTCAAGAAGAGAAGTACCTGCAAGCAGAGGGGACAGAGTCTATGCCACTCAGGAGTGACCAGGAGGCACTGAAGACGAATGTCCACCAATGTCAGAGATGCAGGAGAGTTGACGGTGCCCTTGAAGTTGCAGCTGCGTGAACCAGGTGATGCTATGGAAGACAAAGAGCCATTCACGAGCTGTCCCACGTCAGATGTCAAGAGCCAGGGGGTCAGTGTCACTCTGGAGCACCAACAAGCCTTGGCAACAGCAACAAACAAGGTGCAGTGTTGGGACCAGCAGGGTCCAAGTGACTCACCACGAGCAGTTAAGTCAGAGCAGGGCCTGAAGAAGCAAGAGAGCCCACAAGAGCCAAAGAAGACCCTCAAGAGGACCCACAGGCTGAAGACACAGGAGTCGCAAGAGGACCGCGAACAGCCCACCAAAGGATGAAGGCCCAGGGTGCAGAGGATGCGTGCAGAAGAAGACTCTGTTTGCAGGATATGCATGAGGCTGGAGCTTCTTGGAGCCCGGAGATCTCTGGTGAAGAAAGTCAACAAGCCTTGGCAACAGCAAGTCAGCGCAGTGCACAGGGGTACTGCTCCAGCGGTTCCGACAAGGGATACTGGCTTCAAACTTGCTATGAAGACAGTGCAGGCCTCGAGGGAGTTACAAAATCACCACCTGTGTTGTTGAACCTTTTGGAATCCATAGGAGCTCAGGAATAGCAGACCGGTCAGCTTTGTTACAGTGACTGCAGATGCAGGGAAGTGACTCCTTCACTTCAAGGGAGATTCCTACGGGTGTCTTGGATGTCCACAGGCCTGTAAAAGAACCAGTATGGAGCACAGGCACTGACGAAGCAGAAGACTGGCAGGACGACAAGACCAGGGGCAGCAGGAGTCTTCCCAATTACGGTATTGGTTACCAAAGCAAAGTCCAACGAACTCTAAAGTAACCAGACGGTTGAAGATGAAGTGGTTTCGGATCTGAATCTTATCCCACGACAAATCTAAGGAACTACCCACGGGTAAGCCCTTAAGTACCCTAAGGAAAGGGTTGGGACGATTCAGGGGTCCCTCCCACAGGAGGGGCTTCACAGTGGGGAGGATACACCCATGCCCTTTTTTCAGTTTTGTGCCAGAGCGGGAGCCAACTGCTCCCTGAACTGGTTCCAACTGGAGTATGCAAGGAGGGCACCAAGTGTGCCCTTCAAAGCAGTCTAGTGGCACTGGCAAGCGCCCACAACCTGTCCCAATACACTAAGTTCTGTCTGGGAGGTGGTCACACCTCCCTTTTACAGGAAACCTATTGTTCTGCCTTCCCCTGCTTGAGCTTGGCTCGGCAGCAGGAGGGCAGAATTGTGTCTCTGGTCAGCAGCAGCCATAGTTTGCTCTCCGGGTCTAGAAGACTGGTACCGGGAGCACTGAGGGCATCCCGGAGGAGCTTTACACTGCATGGAATCATACCTCTATCACCATATACGGTGTCGGGGTATGATTCCAACATGCTTGATACCAGACACAGCAGGGTTCTTTACAGCCAGTTTAGAGTTAGCCATCGCGTAATGACGCATGGCCACTCCATGTATCATAATGGCTGATGCACTTACAACTCAGGAGAATGGACCTAGAAGGTTGTGGGAGTGTTCTGCTCATGCAGGGGCACCCTCACACTTATAACCGAGTACCCTGCCTTTATGATTGAAAGGCATGCCTTAGGGGTGACTTATAGGTTTAAGTGCAGTGACCTCAGATATAAGGAAACTTATATCAATTTGAGTGGTCTCCCATGGGTGGCATAATACATGCTTCAGCCCATGGTGTACCTATGCTCTGGGTATAGTTTAGGACCATATATTTGGTACTTACAAGGATACAACCATAGCCGATCTGGAGTGTACCTAAGTACTCACCATGTCCAATATCGGGAAGAAGCACAGCGACTGGGGTCCTGACTAGCAGGATCCCAGTCAGACTAGTCAGAAAAACATAATGACACCAGCAAAAAGTGGGGGTGACCATGAAAGCAGATCCTGCTTTCCTACCGCGGTCTAGCCAGGATTCCAAAAATCTGCAGGGTAAGAACAGGCAAAAGATTGTTTTCCTTTCTTGGCCTAAAGACCTGAAATAAACTGCCCAGAGCTCCTTATCTTTAGGAAAAAAATTAAAACATGGCTGTTTCTCAAAATGAATAATACAATAACTTTTCGCAGAGGGCAGGCTTCCTTTACACGGTCAGCGTTGAGACACTCCTTGGAGTATTCGCACTATACAAATGCCTTTTCAATCATTCATTCATTCTGGCAACTGGTAACCAATGTAGGGCCCTCAAGGCAGGGGAGATGTGGGCTTGTAGCTTTACATGTAGGAGTAGTCTAGCAGCAGAGTTCTGGATCAGCTGTAGTCTTTTCATAGTTGATAAAGATGATCTGTGGCAGATGCCAGTGGCGTAATCAATTTTAGACAGTACAAGATTGATAGTTGCCTGGACATGGTGTGGAAGTCACAGGCGGGGAAAGATGCGCCAAAGAGTTTTCATAGTAATAAAGTTTGATCTTTCTAATTTGTCCACTTGGGCATTCATTGGTAACTTGAGTCCATAGTAACTTCAAGGTTTCTTACTTTCTTAAATACTTCAGGAGGTGGTCCCAGATCGTCAGGCCAGGTGCAGAGTGGGTCATAGTTTTTCCAGTCACCACATGTAAGTATTTCAGTTTTGGAAGCATTCATTTTGAGATGGCTCCCTGTCATCCACTGATCAACGGCTCTGAGGTGACTGAATAATTTTGAGTTTCCAATGTCTTTGAGGCTATTCAGTTTAAAGAGTATTTATGTGTCGTCTGCATAGTTATAGCATGTGAGGTGAAATTCATTCATCATTGCAAGTAATGACGTCATGTTGATGTTGAAAAGCATGGGTGAGATGATAGAACCTCGAGGGACCCTTGCTTTTGTGAAGTTCAGTTTGGATGAGAAAGGGAGACTATGAATGATATTTGTTCTGTTTTGAAGGTAGGATGTGATCCAGTTGAGAGCAGCCCCCTCTATTCAGGCTTTGTAGAGTCTTTGTATTAGAGTGTTGAAGGCAACTGAGAGGTCCAAGAGATGTAGTGCAGCAACCCCGTTCCGGTTTACTGTGTTTCCCAGATGGCGATGAGAACAGATTCTGTGCCTCTTCCTGGGCAGAATTATTTTGATAGTCTGAAAGTATGGAGATATCTTCGCTATATTGTGAGATCTGGGCGAATGCTGCTCTTTGTATCAGTTTTCCCAGGAAAGGTCCATTTATAATTGGTCTGTAGTTGTTGGGGTCATGTAAATCCAGGTTAGGTTTTTTTTAATAATGGCGTGTAATAATGGCGTATGTATGCCTTGTTTTAGGTCTTCTGGAAAGATTCCTGTAGTTAAAGAATTACTGATGATTCCTTTTACTGGTGTGGCAGAAGAGGTAGATAAAATAATGTTCTTGAAGATTTGTGGTGGAAAAGAATCAGAAGGGTAGCTGGCTGACATACTTACTTTGACCAGATCCATAAATTCAATTTGTGATATTAGTTTAAAAGAATGCAGAGGCTAGGTGGAGGTGATCTTGGGGAATGGCTTGGTGCTTGTGGTTTTCTATTGTTTTAAATAGGAGTCCAAGTGTATACTTTGGTTGTGTAATCATTTGCCAGTTTGACAGTAAATTATTAAGTAATGGGATGAGTTCCTTCTCTGCATTTAGATTTGCAAAATTCAGTGAGAAATGTATAAAATTCTCCATTTGCACATATGGGACCCTTTGCCGTACTGGACAGCTGGCAAACAATCAGATTACAAGTATAGTTGCTTGAAAATGAGCAGAATACAGATATGTTATGTGTATTTGTAAAGCGCACTATCACCTGCGAGGGTATTCTGGAGCTGAGCAGGTGCATGTGCATAGCCCTGCCCATGAGAAGAAACAGACATTCATTCTATCATCCCCTCTTTACAGCAGCCACCCAAGCTGCCCTGCCAAGTGTCACTTCGCAAGGGTTAAACTAACTCCAAATTAGTAATATTCCAGCACTTAATCACATTGCCATGCTAAGTACACTGCTCATTCCAAGCTTTATCTTATCCTTCAACACATTTTAAGAGTTCACATCCTACTGCAAACCATTCATCGGTTACATTTATTGTCATAAAGATTCTCCGTTAGTATTTAGCAGTTAGTATTAAGCTGCTATCCATGGGTTGAGAAGAGGTGGTTGCCATGGCTATGCCCAGGGGCTCTGCCTCGAACTCCGATCAAAGAGCAACAGAATCTTTCAAAACTGAGAGAGCAAGATGAAAGAGAGGCGGCTGGGTGGTTATTTCCTTTGCGGGAGGGAAGGTTTCCACCTGTGCATGTGCTCTACTGCCATCCCGAGACAATGAGTTCGGTCAAGTCCTGGCCAACAGTGCTGGTGCCACACATGGCGCCGCAGCGGGCTGATGCGGTAAGCCGCAGACTGAGGGTCTACCTGGTGCTGTGAACTGGAGGCTCACTAAACTGCTATCTAAACTCCTGCATAGCGTAATTATTATTGTTACTTAAACTGATGCTTAATAGTTTATTACCCTGTTTCCCACCAGTACTCACCCCCATGAGAACCACACAGTTCACATATTTGTTTTTGTCTGATTAATATGACTTTAAAATGCTTCGCGAATGTGGCCTCTCCTTCGCCTGCCGACACGGAAGATGCTTGCAGAGACCTTAAATGTGCAAATACATATGGGGATGCTTTCTGAGTGTTAGCATGTAGAGGTACTCCAGCCCTGTGTGCAGCGCAGATCAGTTAGTGCGCAATTCAAGAAACTGCATGACAGCCTTGCAGGAGATTGTGTCCCTGACAAGCGCAAATAGGTTCAACAGCATACAGGCCAACGAATACAATTTAATATCGAACACTTTTCATGGCTACTTGCTATTTTGGTCAGAAAACCTGCTTCCATTAGTCGTTTATGCTACTGATCTTCAAGAGTATTACCATGTTAACATGAAAAGTACATAGTACACCCCAAGTCCCTTCTCAAGTGCACCTGCTAGCTTCCCTTAAACTAAAGAAAGAGATAATTTATTTAGCGGTCATATGTCACATCTTTAACAAGTTCTGCCTTTTTAGTCATTAGGGCACAGAAAAAGTGAAACTGCAAAATTGAGACTAAAGCCTGGCGAAGATATTGGCTAAGAAAACTTTTGACTGGAAGACCATGTCACAGACGATAAGACTTCTTTTGGCACCCAAGACAGACGTTTTGCAGCGCACCGCATGTATTGGACACAGGCAAAACTGTTCTGGTTAAAGTTGAAGGCGGCGAGGAACACATGTTCTTCTCCTGCACTCATCTGCAACTCTACTTGCAGGGAGGTGTCCTCACAGCTTCAGGAATTTTTTAGAATACCTATCCCACTATCTCTTCCAGTCATCCTCCTAGGACCCCAGATGGCAGACCCTCCAATTGATCTTTCTGACATAGACCTATCACTTCTTGATCTTCTCCTCACTATTGCTATTAAAGTTATACTACTTGACTGGGAATCCTCCAATAATGTAACCTATTACACTTGATGGACCTGGGTAACCTATCTACGCAGTACACATTTCAACCAATCTCATACAAAAGGTTGCCCAGCACCCTCTCAGGGTATTTGGAATAAACTTGGCCTTTTTATTTGTGACTCCTCTGCTGTAAGGGAAATCTCAAAATAACCTACTGACCACTATCTCTTACTCCTCATATCATTTCTGACTCTCTGAGCCTCCATGCACATAGTATCACATCACTCCCACCTCTCTTTCCTAATCTACTACTATGCCCACTCCTCTCTCTTTCCTGCTTTCTCTCTTTTTCCTTTATTGCCTCCTTGATACATTTGCGGAAGGTATACACCTGCCAGTCTCACCTGGTTCACTTCACCCAGTTCTATTTGAGCCACATAACCAGGTACCAACTGCTTCTAATGCTTTATATGCACTGGATCCAGGTATATTGTTAATTCATGCCTTTATTATTTGTATCTGTGTGGGCCACATTTTTGTATACCTCATACAACCGTCAGATGTCGGAGGATGGATCTTTTCTTCTCCCTCCTCATTCTCCCTGTATTGCTTTCATAATAAAAACCAATAACATTTATTGAACTAAAAAGACTTCTTTTGGCACTGCCTTGTCGTGTATTAATGCTTCTGGACAGCTACTAGCCAGAGTTCAACTCCTTGCCATAAATGTGAGCCTTACATGTCATGAGTTGTGGTAGGACCCCACTAAAATTAGAACATTGGAATGTTGAGAGCTCCGTTGAAAACATTGGAGTGCTCCGGGTTTCTAATGGCCGTCAGAAGCCGGGAGCATCAACATTCCAATGTTTAACAAAGGCCTCACAGAGCCCGAGGGGATTTCAACCACCTCGGACACCGTGAGGCTTTTGTTTTACAAATTAAAACATTCTGCCCTCTAGGGCCTGTTCTAATGCCTTAGAGCCCTCCGTAGCGGGCTGTAGAGGCTGTTAAATCTCCACTCCCGTTTTAAAAGATAGGGTCTTAAATGGGTGTCCGCTACAGCAGGCTCGAAGGCTAAAATAGAAAACGTATTTGACAGGAATATGATGCACTGTTGTTTGCAGTCCAACAGTTTGTTAGGAAGTTTAATTGAATACAAAGAGTTGCATATTTGAAATTCCTTTGGGCAGTAACCATCATTCATTGTGAATATCCTTGTTTAGGATGCATTATTGTATGTGAGGGTGTGGCATAAGCCCAAGCAACAGCTGGCAGCTTGCTGTGTCTTATAAGCCGGAGACATTTTCCCTTTAATGGTTGCTTCAAAATGCAGTTTGCACTTTGAGACTTAATAGTAAGCCTGGGCAAAGCACTACGCTACGCTCGCGTAGTTTGCGAAGTTTGCGCTACTTCGCACTACGCGAATTGCACGTAGCACAGTGCGAACACGCGTAGCGTAGTGTTTCGTAGTGCTGCGGTCATTGTTTGCTTGCTCGCGGTTCTCAACGTCAAGTTGGCGACCGCGAGCAAGCAAAATGACATCCCGACGAGACTTTTTCCTTGTTCGCGATCAGCAACATCAAGTTGGCGATCGCGAGCATGGAAAATAAACCTCCTGGCGAGATTCCCAACGCGAGGAGGTCAGGTTTCTCATTGCGAGAACTACCAGTTCGCGTTGAGAAAGCTGCCGCTCGAGTAAAAATCTACTCGAGCAGCAGAAAACTACAGCTCGCACTGTGCAAGATGCCATTTTCAATGATTGCACAGTGCCGGTTGCTTGTCCGCACTTTGCAATCATTGAAAACGACATCTGACACAGTGCGAACAAGGTACTACGCAGTTCACGAAGTGCTACGCGTAGCTCGCGTAGTGTGAAATGCACTTTGCACAGCTTCGCGAAGTGCTACTTCGCGAACTACGCCCAGGGTTACTTAATAGTTGCACAATTTCCGAAGAATGGACTAGCCATTAAACTACAGCTGGCTGCCTTAAAGGCATCACTAAACATAAAGCTGTTTCCAAAAGTTGCACATTTACTACAGCTTTGCAGTAGAGGCCTTTATTGGCAGTTTCCAATGTTAAGAACAGTGTTTATTTATGTATTTGTTTATTTGCAGAGTTTTATTGAGCGCTGTCTAGACCCGGAGGTATCAGAGCGCTTCACATGAGGATTAGCGAGTTACAAAGTTACGTCAGTTACAGGAGCCTAGTAGAATATAGAGAGAACAACAGTGTTACACAGTAACATGAGTTACTAGAGCATAGCTTAACATATACACACATCCTATGGGATATAGGTGAAGAGTAAAATGGGGTTGGAATGAAGATCAGGTCAGGAAAGACCGGCAAGGGGGAAAGTAATTCAGGAGAACCAAAAAGACAAAGTGAAAGTCATACAAGCCGGCTGATTCATCGGAAGGCGGGTGAGGACGGAGACACGGCGGAGAGAAGAAGGAATGTCTGTCCAATGTCCAATGTCCGGCTGGGTAGGTGACAGCCGAGGGGGTGATCCACAGCCCATCTCCTCTATAGCTACCTAGGTAGCTCCACCGGGCATCGGCCAGAGTTGCTAGGTCTGCTGCCCCACTATCTATTGGGCCCTCATTACGATTCTTGTCTGAAATTGTTTGAAATGGGCCCCAGGGGGGAAGTCCTTAAGATGTGGAGGCCAGGCGACATTATTTAGGGAGATTGGGGGTAATGTACAGCCACTCCTGAGTCTTGCAGCAGCTTCAGTGCCTCGGGCCCCCGCACCGGCGCCATCACGTCTGTGGCCACCCTAGGCTATATGGATGATATGGGCTGTAGATAAGCAATAAGCGCCTACCAGGGGTGAATTAGACGCTGGCATCTGTAAGTATGCGTCAGCTTCTGCCGGCCGATAGGAGCTGCGATCGCAACATCGAGTCTCAAAGATGAGTCTCTGTTGCCGGTTCCCAATCGAGTGACGGAGGCCTGTGGAAGTCTGCACAGCCCCGACTGCAGCCACAGAGTGAGTACACCAACTTGCAGTCAAGACCCCATTCTGTGCTGCCAAATCAGTTGTCAGGTGAGTGGCAGTCAATGTGGATGAGCAGCATTTCAGTGGGCTGCGGGCGCTGGATATGGTGCGGGCGCGTCTGTCATTATTTGAGTGTGTCCGCTCACAGTCACTCACTTGTAAAGTTGCTTGTAGTAAACAGGTGCACCTTTGAGCTTTCCCATTATACAATGAAGAATGGGCTGAAGAGCGCCAGAAAGTAAGAGGGCAGATCATGTTAGAAAATGGATGTAGGTTAATGAGTGCAAACAGTAACTTCTAGACCATAACATCGCACTTGCTACAGTAATGTCTGAAATGTACCCAATTCCTATGATGTTATGACCCTCACCAAGTTGTTACACACAGTGTCACATAAGGCTCTAAAATGTTACACAAAAGCAACCTGAAAACATGGCAGCTATTCCCATGAGGGATATGTGCACACCAACGCTCCACACGTCTTTGCTGGTGCGTCCTCTTTTCACACAGCATCGTGGACAACATTCTTTACCACAGAACTACACTCTGCCAACCCTACACCCTCACCGTACCTTGAGAGCGAGTCCTAAAGATGTTGCCAACAAAAATATTATACTGGCGAAGGTGCTTGCCACCAGACTTAATGGAACACCTTATTGCCTCCGCTCAATCTGGCTGCGTGCCCCGCAGGTCCACATCTATTAACCTTTGCACCATACTTGCGGTGCTTAATCAGATAATCCCACATGTGCCAGCTGCTGTGGTCCGTCTCAGTGCGGGGAAGGCCTTTGACTCTTTAGAATGGCCGTTTCTTTTTCAAATATTAGCTAATGTGGGCTTTTCCCCAAACTTCATTGCACTCATCAAACATTTCTATGTAGACCCAGTGGCCCGCATCTTGACCAACGGCACGCTCACAGACCCCATACCAATATATAGAGGTACAAGACAGGGATGCCCGCTCTTTCCCGTTATTTGTGTTAGCCATGGTCCCCTTGCATTATTGTCACGTCAAACATACCTGCAACTCTTTCAGTAGGGCAAATCCATGTTGCTACAAAAACAGATCAAGATCTGTGTGTTCTCAAAGACAATATTGCCCAGCAATCGTCGAAGATACACACTCAATCTCTTACGGATGACTTTGAATACAAAAAGCTCAAAAATGTGAGCTAGGAACTCTCTGTCACTCAAGAAGACATTATTTTACGAGGTTCTAGAATTGTCATTCCAGAGAGTTTTGCGAGAACAGGTTATTGAACCAGCACATGAAGGTCATCGTGGCATTGTCGCCACCAAGAGAGCTGTTCAAGACCGAGGGTGGTTCCCCGCCTTGACGAAAGATTTGAAAGAGAATTAAAAACCTGTCATTTGTGCAACTGCTTGTCTCTCAAAACAACGCAAAGTCCATTACTTATGTCTGAATCCTGAAGCAGGTGTGGGAGAGAATTGCAGTTGATTTTTTTCAACCCCATCACAACGGACATTATCTATTGTTAGTTGGTGATCAGTACTCACGATTTCCCTTTGTGGAAGACCTGTTGTCAACCACACATGACACCGTCATTGGGACATTAAATGACATTTTTGCAGCATGGGGTGTCCCCTCCATTATTAAGTCCAACTATGGCCTACTGTTCAACAGCCAACAGTTTAAAGCGTCTCTCACTAACATGAATGTCAAACATCAAAAAAGTACACAGGCCAACTGCGTTGTAGAACGCTTCATGGGAACCCTAAAGCAAGTAGTTCAGTGCGCTGCGCTAAAAGGAAGTGATCATAAATCAGCTCTATGTTCAGCCCTTAATGCCTACAGTTCAACTCCCATTATACTACAGAAGAAAGCCCTGCCACCTTGATGTTCGTGACAGCCATGGGAACCACCTTGCAGCAATGGACCACTTATAAGTCAACTGATGCGGAACGAGATCCGTACGACAGATTCCTTGCACAAGTCCAGAATGAAACATATGCTGATAAACGCCAAGGTGCTTGAGACATGATTATCAAGGAAGGAGACCAGGTTCTGATCCTGAAAAAGAGGAAACGCAAGTCTGATGCTCCGTTTGATGATGAATCCCTGCGGGTTGTTGTGACGAGAAAAGGACGTGGTCAGCGCTCAAAGTCCCGTAAAGTCCATCACAAGAGATTCGCCACACTTCAAGCACCTACCTGGAAGTTCATTGGCTCCAGAAGTGCGACCTGCCCACCTGAAAGTCCGGAAAGCCCACCTCCTATGCCTACCTCTGTATCACTGGTGCCTGCGGCAGGCCCTGCTACTCTGCTTCATCAAACATCACACAACAAGGTCTGAATGGCTGGGCCATGCACCTTCATGACTCATTGAGGAGTTATAATGTATATGTGTAAAATATTTGTAAGTTTTATTTAACAGAGGGGGAGATGTAATGTCTTATAAATATATATACCTGGACCCTTCTGGTCCATGTTGGGCTCTGGAGGAGAATGATGTAATCGATTGGGTGTGTCTGGGTGTGGCTCATAAAGTTCATGACACAATGTGTACAGTTAGGTAATGGTGGCAGTCCGAAGAATAAAGACAAACTACAGAGCTCGGTGTGTACCGTGGTCATTTGTATGCTACCGGTCTGGGGAGGACGCTGCCGTTAGGAGTAGTAAAGTGCATAGAGCCCTAATGCCAACGAAAACAAAATTCAGAAAAATGGACAGGGAAGGCAAAACGTTTGGGAGAAGACCACACCAAGGATGACAGGTCTAACAGTTAATTACTTCAAAAACTACTTCTTCATGGGTGAGAAAAAATCAATATAAATATTATGATACCAGGATGGGTTAATCCTTGGAGCTGTGTCCTTAATATAATGAAAACTTTCCTTCATAGAATTGAAATTTTTCTTCTAAATAGCCAGGACATTTTATATTCTATATCATGAATAGAGGAGATGATTATGGATATTTAAAGCATGCTCCACTCGAGGGAAGCCACACCTAAAATTGATTTACAATATAATTTCTTAAAGGCCGATTTGGATGACCAGTTTGCAGCGTTCATGATGTCCTCTAATCTGCTCCCCTACGAAAGAACATACATTATTTATTTCCTACCTCCTGCATCAGCCATCTTACCCATCTCACAATGGAAGATGAGAACACCACTTTAAGGTTGTATTTAGGGCAATTAACAGTTGACCACATTCTCTTCAATGGCCGTAATGCATCTAACCACACACACCTTCAGGTGGGGCTAAAGATCCGGCCTGTGATGTCCAAGACACAAAATCAGAAACAGAAAGAACACTAGTTTTGCTGATAAATCTTTTCTGGACCAAGACTCATTGTCCTGCCATGATAATAAAACATCTAAGACCATGTTGATGTCCCATAAACATGAGTACCTGGGCTCTGACAGACTCACCGGCCTCACTCTCATCATCAGGTTGCATACCCACAGGTCTTCCATCACTTAAGCCTTTAGAAATGAACTATGGAAATTGCATACCTAAATGTGTCGACTAATCTGTAGGCCATACCCGACTCAACCAATTCAGAAAATGTACTGTGCACCAGTGATTAATTTGTGAAATAATAAGTGCCAGGGCCCTGACCAGAAGGGCCACTGCAGATTGCACCACCCATTGCCCCGTCATTGCTGCAAATGATGGTACCAAAACAATTACTAACCAGCTCTCTTGCTTGTAAGTGCAACAGTTCCGAATATTATAGGTCCCCAAAGCTAAAGGAATGGAATGGGAAAGCAGATAGTAGTATTTTTTAATGTATATTGTATTCCTACACAACTATTGTTTTGCTCATCTCTAAATTAGATGAGCAGCACGACCATGTACAGAGTGTCATAGGTGTGGTGATGACAACTAAGTGCCAGTGTCGTGCACCGGAAACTAATTAAGTGCTGGTGCCGAGCACCAGAAACCACTGGCTCAAATTAAGCACTGATGTGCGCACAATTCCTGTCCAAGCTGGATCCAGCTCTTTCTGCTTACATGCAGATTGGTATGGCTTAATGGTCCCATTCACCCACTTTCTATGAATGAGGTTGCAAGCAATTTCTGAAAGGCCATAGATCACCCAACATACCCTGTAATCCTCCATGCCATCTGTTTGAGAGTACCTTCCTGCACTAGAAGACAAGTGTCCCCTGATAGTCCACCAAGACTGATTCAAACCTGAAGAAAGTCACAGGGGACTCTCACAACTCCAACAATGTTGGAAACGACGCTTGCAATCCCCAATTCGGAGTCACCAGAATTAATTCAGCCAGCTGACACCTCATTTGAGCTGACACAATGGCGATCACCGAAAACTGAGAAAATACATATCTCTGTGCCATAATTCTCTCTCTCTCTCACCCTCTCCTTCTTGCTCCACTCTCTCTCAAATCTGGTTGTCTGTTTTCTTGCTTTTGTTTTGCTGATCTGCCTCTTGTTCTGACTGTTAGCTTGTGCTGACTCATTAGTTTTCTTGTCTCTTTTATCCCATTATTGCTCTTTTTCCACTGTTTTTCTGTGTTCTTTTCACTGTTTTTCCAATGTTTTACTGTGCTCATTTCCCCCTTTTTCCAATCTTTTCTGTCCTCATTTTACATTTCATTTTCTTCTTTTCTGTGCTACAATCGCTCTTTTTCCACTCTTTTGCTTAACTCAGTTTGCCCTTTTTCTACTCTTTTGATTTGCTCTTTTCTGTGCTCATTTAACTCTTTTCCCACTTTTTGTTTGCCTCCCCCCTCGCTCCTTATCTCTTCTTGTCTTTGTCATGCTCTCCAACTCTCCTGCTATCACAACTCCTGCACTGCCACTCTGACCCACCTAATGACCCGCCTCTCCTCTCCCACCTCACCGCTCCGCTTTCGGACCTACATAATGGTGGCCGCAGCACCCCAAAGGCAAGCCTGTCTGTACCCATCCACGCCACAGTCATGGCCACTGCCAGGGCCCCACATCCTTTGCCATCCTAGCCCTGCCACTATCCTCCACGCGCTAAATCCCAGACACTGCTCTCAGTGTTGCTGCTGTGCTGCACCTCACAACACTAAAAGGGCATTGTCCTGCACTACTTGCAATTCACTTACATCCTTCCCTCACCAGAACTGCACCGTCAGCCCTCCACTCTGCTCACACTCGCAACCACACACACCTGGCACTCACGGCACCACTTTTCTTCCTACCCTACTTACTCCTTGTAGTAATTTGGGTTTTTGATTGAGATGGGTGAAGACACTTCTCAAGCAACAACCACAATCCGAGTCAGGGTGAACCACAAAAGTCAATACATTAACCTGTGCTTAACTCTCTGGTAGCTTGGCACAAAAGCATTCAGGTTTAACTTAGATGCAATGTGTATATCATTTATGCTGAGCAATAAAGTGAAAAGATAACACAATTTGTTCCCCAAAAAATAGAGTACATTTTTTTTTATAATTCTTTTTATTGCATTTTAACACAAACCAAAGACCGGTACATACAAAATAAATCACTGTAAGAAGTATCCCTTCCAGTACACACATGCAGTATCATAGCGTCGTTAACCCCTTGGTGGAGTGGGGGTCCACGCACAGCAATACTCATTGTACTTTTCACCAGGCAGTAATAGGAGACTAAAGTATACATAAAATACAAACAGATCACAACAGAAAGCGGGGGATGGAGAGATCAAGAGCGCACACCCCTAACGGGGAGAAGCCAGCACCTCCGCCGTCAACTGGGCCATCAGCGTTCGCCTTTCTCTCTGGAGCTCCACCGTCGGGGAGATGCAGATGTCTCCTCTGTACCTATTCCATTTCCCCCACTTCCAGTCCCATTTCTTGGGGCAACCTCGTCATTTGAATACTGACTTTTCAGCCACCATGACGGTATCCATGTCCTTCGCCCAGTCAACCAGGTGTGGGACCGTCGCCACCCCCCAGTGTCGTGCAATATTCCGCTTCGCTATAATGAAGCCCATTGAGGCCCATGTCTGTTCAGCATGTGTGTGATTGGACGCCCCCCAAATATTGAGTAAGCATAGTTGGGGAGATAACTCCAGGGGTTTGCCTCCCGCCCTCTCAAGTTGACGAGCGATTGTCACCCAGTAGTTCTGAATATGTGGGCAGTCCCATAGGATGTGAAGAAAAGTACCCTCCTGATTGCAATGCCAAAGACAGAGTGGATCGGGCGCCTGCCTAGCCTGAACAGGAGTTTGGCATCAAAATATGCTCGGTGGAGGATCTTGAGTTGGAGAAGTTGCATGCGCATGTGAATGGCTATTTCTCGGGGTGAAGCTAGAACGTCCCGCCACATGTCATCCTCCACCCCTCCCAAATCTCTCTCCCACCCCTCTCTCAGTTTCAACATCGGGTCGGGAAGTTGTTGACCAGCTTCTTGTAGGTGAGCGAGATGGCCTTACGGTCCATGGGATCCAACAACAAGCGGTCCTCCAGGTGGGACGAGTTGGGGAGAGGACTATCCCTCGACAGGGCAGAGGACACCGCATGATGGATTTACAAGTACCTGAACGTCTCTGATGGAGCCAGCTAATATTTAGCTTGGAGCTCCGGAAACGATGCTAGCCTCCCCTTGACCCAGATGTCTCTGACCATGGAGATTCCGATTAAATCCTACTTGTCAAACCCTGGACAAGCGCCGAGATGGCCTAAGATATCGGGCTCCCGCAGGGGGGGTCGCCTTTGTCAGGCGTCGCGCCATCCTAATTTTCCTGTAACTTAATGCCAGATCTCGACCGTGCGCGCCGTGGGACCTGTTAAGTTAAGCTTACGGGGGTTGGTGTAGAGTGCTCTGTTGTAACCACCCCGTACCAGGAGCCAATGATCCGTACGGAAATTAGGTTCATTGTGAGGTTGAAACACCCAGCAGTTGACTACAATCAGCTGGGACGTCTGGTAATATAGTCTGAGATCCGGTAACCAATGCCCCCGTCATACCAACCCATGGTGAGCTTGTTCATTGCGATGCGTGGCGTATGGCCCTTCCATAGCAGTCCCTGCAATACACCGTCAATTTGGGAAAAATATGAATCTGGGATCGGGATAGGGGTATTCTGTAGGGCATAGAGAAAGCGTGGGAGCGCTAACATTTTGAGCAGGGACGCACGTCCAAGAAAAGTGAGGGGGAGAGAGCACCAATGCACAACGTAAGATTTAAAACGCCGGAGAGGTCTGAGTAAGTTGTGTTCAAAAAAGAGACCGGGGTCAGGAGTGACGAAAATGCCTAAGCATCGAAACCCCCGGGGTGGCCACTGGGATAGTAAAGCCCCGAGGACTCGCCAGGGGGGGGAACCCCACAGCGCATACATCTGGGACTTAGACCAGTTTATCTGATATCCGGAGTGGGCGCCGAAAATTTGAAAAATGTGGAGCATCCATCGCAGCGACAGCGCAGGGGAGACCAAGTATAAGAGGATATCGTCGGCATATAGCGAGATACGGTCCTCATTATACCCCGTCCACTTGAGCCCCCGAATCTCAGGATTACACCGGACCCCTACCGCAAGTGGTTCCAAGACAAGGGCGAAAAGTAGCGGTGACAAGGGGCAGCCTTGCCGCGTGCCCCGATGAAGCGAAAAAGTGGAGGAGCGATGATTATTAACAACGACATACGCCGTAGGGTGAGTATACAGTAGCCGAATCCAACTAATGAGTTTGGGGCCGAACCCCAGATGGGCCAAAAAAGTGAAAAGAAAGTCCCACTCGATGGTGTTGAAAGCCTTTGAGGCGTCCAACGACAAGAGAATCGCGTCTTTCTATATGGTGTGCAGTCTGCTGAGGACCCCATGTACCCGACGTAAGTTTCGGGCCGTATTCGTCCCCGGCATAAACCCGGATTAATCCGGATGGACCAGATCAGCGATATAGTGGAGGAGGCGATTCGCGCGGAGTTTGGCCAGGATCTTAGCCTCAACCGTCAGAAGGGATATAGGGCGATACGATTTGCACTCCTCAACAGGCTTGTTTGGCTTGTGGATGACCACAATAGCGGCAGTGCGGATCTCTGTGGGTAGAACACCCGATTCAAAACATTCAGTATATAGATTGAGCAAATGGGGAGCCAATAATGTTGAAAAACAATCGTGAACTGGTGGTCGTGCACAATGAGGAACTGAATATGAAGAACAGATAAGATATAGAGAGTTACTATAATCAACAAGTCTGAGTGTGGTTGATAGAGATAGAACATTGAACTCTAGATGCGGATTCCCATCAACTGCCAAGGGAGGCCAGTGTCATCACTTGGTAATCCTTCCTTCTTGTCACTACTCCTCCAAGCCAAGAGGCAGATGTAGTAGCCAAGATCAGAGCAGAGTACAAGTTCAAGAGAGAAATCGACCAAGAGTGGCCATATGTATTTCTGTTGAAGGGTACTATGTGTAAATGTGCAGTGCAAGTGAAAATATTAAAAAGGGAGTTGGACAGAGAAAACTATGTTTATTAAACATCTCTGTTCCAATCCTATTAAAAAGGCGTGTAGCGGCAACTTTTAGCAAATAGGTTGCGTCATATAGGGGTCGACTAGTTTCAGCCAGAAGGGAAAGTGTTCCCGGCTTTCTTCAGGACCAATACATAATTGCTACTGCAAGTGATTAAGAAAAAAGAAAAAGTGACAAGTTGTCCAACAATACAACCTGGTACCTATCGACCTCACGGCAAGTAGGGTGTATTTCACTCCTTACTTGTGTGAGCGTCAGACCTCACCTCACCCGGTTACAACTCAGGTAATTGAGACCCCGCCCTCTCCGTCGGTGCCTCGGTCCTTCCTGTGTTTGTGGGACCTCCCACAAACACAGGAAGGACCGAGGCAACCTATTTGCTAAAAGTTGCCGCTACACGCCTTTTTAATAGGATTGGAACAGAGATGTTTAATAAACATAGTTTTCTCTGTCCAACTCCCTTTTTAATATTTTCACTTGCACTGCACATTTACACATAGTACCCTTCAACAGAAATACATATGGCCACTCTTGGTCGATTTCTCTCTTGAACTTGTACTCTGCTCTGATCTTGGCTACTACATCTGCCTCTTGGCTTGGAGGAGTAGTGACAAGAAGGAAGGATTACCAAGTGATGACACTGGCCTCCCTTGGCAGTTGATGGGAATCCGCATCTAGAGTTCAATGTTCTATCTCTATCAACCACACTCAGACTTGTTGATTATAGTAACTCTCTATATCTTATCTGTTCTTCATATTCAGTTCCTCATTGTGCACGACCACCAGTTCACGATTGTTTTTCATATGTAAGGATTGGGGATTTGAACTGTTGTTTTGGTCATTAAACTTTTCCCTCAGACCCTTTTCCCTTCGGGAATTAACGTTGATGAGCCAATAATGTTGACATAGGCTTGAATAGCTCAATGGGAAGCCTGTTAGGGCCCATAGCCTTCCCGGAACGGACATCTTGTATGGCCTTTTGAACCTCCGTCACTGTGATGTCGGCCTCCAAGGTCTCTCTATCTTGTGGCGAAATAGTAGGAATATCGAGCGTAACCAAGAGGTCAGCAGTCAAGGGGCCTGAGAGGTGGGAGAGCTAGTGTATACCTCCTGGTAATAACTAGCAAATATGTCAGCTATATGTTGAGGGTCAGTAGTAAGGGAACCCTCCGAGTTCCCTATCGCGCGGACCCATCTAGCAGCCTGTTCCCGTCGTTCAAGCCACGCCAAGAGCTTACCTATCTGTTCCCCTGTTCATAAATCCTGTGCTGGGAGGCTAGCGAATGTGCCACCCCATCTTCAAAGAGAAGCTGTCGATAGTCCTGTCTTTTGAGTGCAAAACTGTGACGTGTAGCGAGGTCAGGATCCCGGACGACCAACTCGAGACCTCAGCCTCCAATTCCAATACTCTCTTGGTACGCTCAGCCCTGTGTCCCACCATGAGTGATAAAGCACTGCCCTTAATGACTGCCCCGAAGGTCCCCCACAGCGTCACTGCAGAGTCGACTGAGCCAACATTTTCTGCAAAGTAATATTCAGTGTCCCTGCGTAGAGCGTCCCTGATGTGTGGGATTTTTAATGCCCACGGGTGTACGGAAATGGAGCAGGGGCGTCCCCCACTGCGAGAGCCCAGAGTCGCCAGGACGGGGGAGTGGTCAGAGATCCCACGGGCCAGGCAACCGGACCTCGTGAAACGCTGAACATCTTGGGTATGAGTAAATAGATAGTCTATCCTCGACCGACTACCCTGCACCCCGGATTGGAACGTAAAACGGGTGTACGACGGGTTGAACCACCGCCAGACATCCACCACCCCCAGAGCATTCGCGAACTCGGACAATTATAATCCTCTCGATGAATCCCCACGGGGAGGAAGGTGGTTCAGAGACCCATCCATTGCGAGATTGAAATCCCCTCCCAACACCAGCACCCCGAGTGGAAGGTCCAGTAGTAGGGTCCTTATGTCACGTAGTGTCGGGCGCTGCACCCCGGGGGGGCATAAACAGAGACGACGTTAACAACACGCCCTTCCCAGGTGCCCGAAACCGCAGCGTATCTGCCCTGGGGGTCAGTCCAGGAGTTATGGATGGTGTAGGGACAACCCCTCCGAAGCAAAACCCCCACCCTCCCTGGAGCCCGAGGTGAAGCTGGAGTGGACCACCATTTTGTACCCATTCCTGTTCAGAGCGCCCCAGGAGTTCCCTATCAGGTGCGTCTCCTGTAATAACACCAGGTCAAGCTCGTTGCGCTAACGTATTGTAACACGATGCCCCTCTTATTTTCGTCAGTGTGAGAAGTTGGCCTGGTATATGCTAGTCACTAGTTAAAGTGGCCACCTTGCACCAGTACAATTCGACTCTTATGGTAGATAGGTTTAAGACAATCTTTTTAAGAAAGCTGTCCTAGTGGTAACTGTGGAGATCAGCCTTCAGGCTAAGTCTTTAGAGGAATGTAAAGCAGCTTGTTTTACGCCATATAATGTCTTGAATTACTAAATGAAAGGACACCATACAGGTATATATATCAAATATATATGTATGTATTACTAGACACACTCTACTAATCTCTTTATGAGATTAGAAGTCAGGACTATATGCACAAATCAACGTTTCACGACAAATTAGGCACTTATATGGCTGGGGCTCTAGGGGCGTACCAGACCATATACTAAAAAAGAGGTATAAGAAGAACGGCTTGAGAAGGGAAAAGGCCTTGGGCCTTCAGAAGCGCTGGGACCTCACTAATCCACCCAAGGCAGGTAAGTAATGGACCCACAGGAGACGCATGCAGTGTGAGAACACAGCCGCGGATCCCAATAGACTTCAATGGAGCAAGTCGCGGTTGGAATTTTAAAGTTTTAGGACACTTCGGGAGAGTCTACAAGCAAGTCACTTACAGGGTAAGTAGTTCTAGAGCCAACACACACAGGAGCACTGTAGTGCAGGAGTTACCTCACCCAGGGAAGCCGGGTGCATAGGTGTCTTTTGGTGTCGGGTCACGGCATCGTTTTCAATAGAAGCCAAAGACTTGCTGCTTGTGAAGACAGGAGAAGTGTCTGGTGGAATCCAAGGCTGGATTCAGAAGAAGGAAGACCTGAAAGCAGAGGAGACAGTGTTCAAAGTCACTTGCCAGTGACCCGGGCCCAGGAAGATGGATGCCCACAGTCGCCGTATGATTTCAGGTGATCACAAGTGCCTTGACTCTTCAGCCACGAGGTGCAGGAGGTGTCAACTACAACCAGTAGCTGGATTCGGCGTGTCCCACAAAGTCTGCAGCTTACTGCGGTGTCGGCACTCAGATTGGAGCCAACAAGCCTTGGTAACAGCAAGTCTTGTGGAAAGTGTAAAAAGTCAGCGGTGCAGACCAGCAAGGTCTGAGGGACTCACCCAGCGAGGGTAAGTCAAGGCAGGCCTGGAGCAACCAGGGGAGCCCTTTGGTTCTGTAGAAAAGTCTTCAGGGGACCCACCAGCCAGCTGGCAAGGGATCGTGAAGACGCCTCGGGAGGATTCACTTCACAGGAGCCCACGGTCACTCGGGACGAGGTAGGCCTCTGATCTTCGGTGGGAATCCTGCTGGAGGCTTGTACCACACGTGGTCCAATGCACAAGTTTGTAGAATGTCGTGAAGGGATTGCACTCAACAACAGTGCACGGTACCCGGGTATTGCTGTTCCTCGTCACTCGTGGGGTCCACTTGCCTCAGCGTCGCTGGGGACTCATGATGGCCGTAGAGAAGTCAGGAAATCCACTTTTGGGGCTGCAGGAACTTCGGACTCTGGCGGGAGCAGGAAAGTTTGCTACCGTTGATTTAAAGTTTTGGTGCCTGCCAAGCAGGGGAGTCACTCCTTGACTCCAAGGGAGATTCTTCAGTCTTCCAGAGGTAGTGGAACGTCGAAAGTCCAGGATTCCTCATCTGAGCGTCATCCAGGAATATCTAGTTTACAACGGCAAGGGTTCCCTAACTTATACTAGAAGGAAGGGAGGGACTAGCTCTATGACCCCACCTATGGGAGGGTCACGGGAGTGGGTAGCCCCTGAACCGGTTTGAGCTGGCATATGCACAGAGGAGCCTACTGCTCCCCCAGTGCAGGACTTCAAAGCACTCTAGGAGTGCACCCACCCAGCCCCAGTACACTAAATCCTGTCTGGAAGGTGGATACACCTCCCTGTAACAGGATGCCTATTGTTGGGCCTCCTCCACTGCGAGTTTCCGTCAGCAGCAGGAGGGCAGCCCAGTGTCTGTGCTGGTGGCATCCATTTTGTGATGCCAGGGCTCTTTCAGGAATCTACCGTGTTTCCACAGAGGGTACATGTCTATCCCTCTAGAAGAGTGGGATCATACTCCCACACCAGTTACTGGTGTGGGGGTATGATTCCAAAGCATTTGACACCAAACACAACATCTTTTGATGCAGTGATCCCAGAGTTAGCATTTACCGCGAGGTTATAATGCACTTAAGAGTATATGGTTTAACTGCATCCACAAAATGCTACAGAGAATAGACTCTGAGAGCTGCAGAGGGGCCCTGCTCAGGCAGAGGCACCCCCTCACATGGAAACCAAGCACCCTGCCCTCAGGATTGATAGGGCCTGCCTTAGGGGTGACTGATAGGTTTATATGTGTGTGTGTAAGGTGAGATATAGGGAACCTATATCTCAGTGAGGAGTGCTAACACTACCTCATCCAGGCTGCAGTAGCAGGCCTGTGGTGTCAGCTTTAGTCTGCTTCCCAGGGGTGGCATAATACATGCTTCAGCCCCTGGTAGGCCTGTGAAGTACCTATGCCCTTGGTACCTAAGGTACCATATAGTAGGGGCTCATAAGGTACCGCAGTATCCAATCACTAGTGCATCTAATATGCACTCCAAGTTGTTTAAGGGAGTAAGCATATAGGCTGGGGTCCTGGATAGCAGGATCCCAGACAGACTAGTCAAAATACAGCAAAATACCAGAAAAAAGTGGGGGCAACCATGTAGTCAGATTCCACCTTCTTACAGTCACCCAATCCATCAACATTCCAAGTGGACAAATTAAGTGTCAGACCACGTGTCATCACGTCCATCTAGGGGGAGTTGAGTAGTGACGGATAGTCAAGCATGGGTGTGAACAGCCTAGGTGGATGCCCCTTACGTCACTGACAACTGAGTGGAGTATGAAAGTGGAGAGGTGAACAATATTGTGTACTGGTGTAAAACAAAACAAAAACAAATAACATTCTGCTGCAATCAATATCTGAATCCAGAATGATAGGACATGCCTGGGAGACAACCGCACCCAGACCTCCCGAACTAAGAAAACATGCCCAAATGACAACCATTGCAAAACCAAAACCCAAATACAGTCTACTCCCCCCACCCCAGACCCATTCAACAGTCCCCATATCCCCCCACCCTGCATCCCTGCTCGGCGGTGACAAAACCTCCCGCCCCCCAAACTAGCAGAGCACCTATTGCCCACCCTTCCAAGAAACTGACGGGGTCATGTAGCCAGACCAAGCCTTGGCCTTGAGAAATTTTGATTAGTCAATGAACAACATTAAGGGCCCAACAGGTGTCTAATGAGAACAGAACAGATCATCGGTGAGACCCCACATAATTCCCGCTAATGACCACATGCGAACAAGGAAACAGACAATAATCAAATTAAACAGCGTGACAGAGCTTTCTTCAGCAGTATAACTCACTACAGCAAATACTTGGCACTGTTAACGATGAGGAGTCAATGATCACAATCCACCGGCAACATAGAGTCACTCAACCTCCCAGAGTGAAATATACAGACCAGTTAGTCGGCACCACCGGCTGCTCCAGTCGAATCATGGATTGGCGAGCCGCCACCGGAGGCCAGGGTTTCACCATCCATCCTTCCGCACCGGGCCTGGTCGTTACGGTGGCCCGCCGTGCGCCAGCCCTCCTGCCAGTCCCAGGTCTCTTCCGGGCTGGCGAACAACCAAGATTTCCCCTCCGATTCCACCCTCAGCTTGGCCGGAAACATCATGGCATACTTCAAATCTTTGTCCCGGAGTGCTTTCTTCACTTCCAGGAAGCTCCGTCGCTGCCAATGTACCTTGAGGGTGAAGTCCGGGAAGAAGGGGATGCAGCTGTTTTGGAATTCCACTGGCGTGGCGGAGCGGGCACACTGCAGGATGACATCCCTGTCGCGGAAGTTGACGATCCTAGCTAGGAGTGGTCGCCGGGGCGCCAGGCCTCGGTCGAACTCCTAGGAATTGGTGCGCTCGTTCCACTGAAAACAAATTGGACAGTCCCCTTGGCTTGAGGTAAGTAGTGATCAGGTCTTCCACGAATGGGTCCGCCAATGGCCCCTCCGTTCGCTCAGGTACTCCAATAATGCGAACGTTATTGCGTCTGAAGCGTCCCACATAGTCATTCAACTGTGCTTCCAGTTTCGAGGCGTTTATTTGCAGCTCTTCCATCTTTCCCTGTAGCGCTGACGTGTCTTCCACCAAGGAGGTCGCCTTGACTTCGATGTCTTTTAGTCGCGAATTCATGGAGCGCATATCTTCTCTGATGAGGGAAGCTTAGGTGGACACAGTATCTATACGCGACTCCAATGACGTTCGGACAGTAGTGATGGCTTCAAGGATGTCTTGCAGAGTCGGCTCCTTCTGCTTTCTGCCAGCTGCAGGTGTGTCGGGAGCTGACGACACACCTGCAGACCCATTTGGGGCTGGCTCCAGGGCCACCCTCCCAGGCGTACTTTTTCAATTTCGCCTAAAGAGCAGCCTTATAACTGCGATTCACCGCCATGTTGCGCCCAAAACCTTTCAACAAACTAGCTTGTGGCCGGAGCCAGGCACCGCGCGGGACAGTCAGCAGCAGGCTCGCCAACGTTCGGCTCTGTACTCAATACCGCCCCTCAACGGCCGGAGTCTCAGTAGCTAAAGTCACACATCCAGGACCCCTCTCAGCACTAGGGCGTTGGCATATGCGCAGCAATTCGCATCAAGAACGTGCCCAGAAAATGTCCCGTGATCTAAGTTAGGAGGAGGGGGGGGGGTCCTACACCACAGGTGCTCCACAGTGGTAATCAGTGCTCCCCTGCCCAGCCGCTGTTTTCTGGCATCAGGGCGGGATGGCAACACCACGCACCCAGGTGATCATGGGGGGCTGTAGTGATGCCCCAATGTAACAAGCCTCTCATACAGGGTGCCCCAGGCCAGGAAATCGCCCCAGTCTCACGCCCACTCACTTTCAGAGGTTAATACTATGATCGCGCAGTCGTGCTCCTGTTCCTCCTGCACTCTGCCCCGTGATGTTGGGATATGACGGGGCAACGCAGAGACCTGTCACTCAGTCCGCAGGCCGGTCTGGTGATTCTGCACTCCTCCGGCCGTTGCGGGGTCACCGTCCCCTCCTAGTCTTTTCAAGTGCCGTAACCGCCGCAATGGAGGCCAATGCCGGGGTCCATACCTGCGGGAGCTGTCCACGCCTGCTGGTCCGCTGGAAACAAACACCGCTTCACGTTCAGGAAATGCCCGGAGCACCAGCGGCACTCCGGTGGAGGCAGCAACGGTCCCAGTGCTTCCGTCGGATTCTGCGGGGATTCTGCTCGCGCGCGTGCCTTCACCCCGTGCCGCAGATGGTATCTCCGATAAGGGTGATCTGCCAGCAATATCTTGAATCGTGGGGCCTCGCAATCTCGCCTCCGCTCCAAGACGGCGGCCGTCGCAGATTGTGCCGTTGCCGCCCAGTGCCACCGTTAGGGTCGCGGAAGGCACCAAAATGTGCAGTAGCCCTTCCGATGCTGGAATTTCGTAGTTGTGGCCCCGGATAAGGCAATTTGAAGCGGATATGCTACAGGCTATATTCTCGGTCGGCAGACCCGACAGACTACGCGGCCATCTTGTATCTTGGCTTGGCCACGCCCCCTCAATAGAGTAAATTTTGATAAATAAAATTAGACTAGAACAACAAAAATCCAATCAGTAGATCTAGAGACATGCAATTTCAAAGTTTTAGGTAAAGATAACGTTTAAAAGCACAAAGCACCAATCGCGGTCATCTGGTCATGCTGGATCGGAGAAAAGTCACAAGCTCAGACCGACCGTGATGGAATGCAGGCCGTATACAGAGACTAGGTTAGTCCAACTGAAAAATTACCTTTTCAAAATCTGGTGCAAAGAGACTCATTTGTAGTGGAGAAGGCCGCAAGGAGCAGGGAGAGCGTTTCGCATAGTCATGACTGAGAGCAGGCTGCGCGTTGCGGACAACCATTGCTGTAGCGCAAAGATCCAGGAAGGTGTCACAGACGGTCATGGCTGGAGCGGGCTATCGTTGCTGTAGCACAAAGTACAGATATCACACTGCCAGTCTTCACTGGTGGTCACTGCTGCAGCACAAAGACTCAAATTCAGTGGAGCTTCACGTTGGCGGTCGTTGCAGGTGGCGGAGTCTTGGCATGAATGGGTCCGTTTGCAGTACAAACAGCCTAAAACTTTAGGATTTCAGCTCCGTAGCAAAGAAGTGCATTCTGATGCCAGCCAAGGGTCCAGGGCCTGGTGAGGCACACCTTGGGGATCAGGAGTTCATCTGGTAGAGGCCAGAAAGACTCAGGCAGGTCCAGTTGTAGGTCCAGGCAGGTCAGGTGGCAGTTGCAGGGAGGCCTCTGGAACTAGTTGTGTCCCTGTATCTCAGAACAGAAGGCAGTCATGCTAGCCATTGAAGTCACTCTGGTTGTCCAGGTCTCAGGGAGCAGGTCCAGGCTTTTTTCCTCAGGCAGCTGGGCAGTCCTACCAGCAGCAGGACAGCAGGGAAGTTCTTCTTCTGAGTCTTCCATCAGTCCAGAAGTGATCTGATGAGTGATTGAAGAGCTCCTATAGTTATACTCAGGAACAGACTTTGTAATGGTGTTACGGCGTATACCAAACCCACATCTTGTTCTGGAAAGTTCCTTCCTTCCCCTGCCCATGTTCCAAGTAGTCTAGGGTCACAACAGGTTGGTGTCAAGTCACTTTGTGAGTTGGCTGGAGGCAGCCCTTTAAGTGAGGTAAGGAATAGCTATGCCCCAACAATCCTGGCAGGATGGCTTATCCTGCCAACATCTAGTTCCCTTTTGTCTCACTGTCTGGTAATAATACACAAAGGCCAACTGCCAACTATTCACAGTCATGTCACACAGGACACAGGCTGCAAGCACCAAATAGCTGGGACAAGAAACAGCAAATTTCTAAAAGTGGAATTTTCAGAACTGTGACTTAAAATCTGATTTTTCCATTAAAGAGGAGTTTCAATTATAATTGTTTTGAGAACAATTGTGACATTTCTACCTGTTCCCAATCAAAAGTTAGCATTTATTAAATGTAATAAGGTAACCCAATGTTTTCCTATGGAAGAGGTAGGCTGTGCAGTAGTGGAAAACAAATGTTAGAGTTTTTGTCTACCAGGACATGTAAAACTTAATAGTACATGTTCAACTTTTTACATACACTGGACCCTGCCCTTAATGGCTGTTTAGGTCCTACCTTAAAGGTGACTTAGATGTGTTAAAAAGGGAAGATTTAGACTTGGCAAAATTAATTGGCAGTATAAAACTTCACCTTCTAGCACATAAATAGAGGTGTGGAGGTGAGGCCACCGTACATCTCAACGGAGTATCAATGAAAACACAGAATTGAGTATGGCAGCGCAAGGAACAAAAAGAAAAAGATAGAAGATACGTTGTTTCATAATCTTACAGAAACAATCAGGAATCCAGAGCTTGGATGTCACAGGACTCCTACCATGCTTACGAGGCAAGTCATTCTATATCGAAGAGGAAACCTCACACACATAATAGTGTCATGCTTCATTATGGGCATCCTCTCAACAACCTGGTAGGTTTGTGTCACCAGGGCGGAATCGATCTCCTCGAAGACTTAAAGAAAGGAGGGAGTTCTAAGATAAAAACTACTTGTCAAGGTGGGATCCAAACTTATAAAAAATACCTCTGGGTTCCTCTCTATTTCTCCTTTATTGGTGAGGACCCCAGGTATATCTAAAAACAAAAACAAGCAGGTATACAGAGGATTATGGCTCAGACCCGTCTCTTATCTACCAACATGTTTCTGCCCATCAGTTATAGCCTAACAGGTCTGGGGCATTTTTCAGTGTACGCTAGCTTTATTCCACGTGAATCTTACATGATACCGGATCTAGTTTAATACATTACCCTATTCGGAAAGGATTGACAAATTTTGCTTAGTATTAGGAAAAATTAAAAGTAAAACGACTTTTCTATATTAGCATATACTTGGTACTTCTATTTGAAACATGGGAATGCAAGTGCACTGTCGCTGCAAACCATTGCAAACTTAGATGTAAAGAGTGAGAGGGCATAAAATCCCCGTAGGCGCACACATAAGATTGACATATGATATCAACAATATCCTCATAAGCAAATTATAGTAATAAAGTAACTAGACTATTCCTTACCCTAGACTTTAGGGCATACTGGCTTCCTGGTCAAGGAGGGGATGATCTCCTTTGTAGTCACACACTAATCACAAGGTAACAAAGATTAGTGGCGTAAGTAGATCATCTTCCTGGAGGGGGGGGCACCTGGCCCCCTTCTCACAATTACTGGGGCTGGGGGTGCCGTTGACTAGTACTCTGCTGGGGGAACACTCTAGCTTCTATGAGGGAATGTATTCTATACATGACCCTGCTATATCATGTCTAGCGGGCCGCAATTAGTCTTCTGATCAGTGCTGTCATCAATCATTCATTTAAAAAATTTCTGTTACTCAAGTAAACATTAGGACGTTCAGAACGTGTCTGCTGCTCCTATAGGCTAGCGTCTAGCGAGTGGTCCTCCTTCTGTGCCAGAATATCCTTAACATACACTGTCCACACATATAGGCAATGGGTAACATATGGTAATGGCTGTACAGTTAGGCACTTGGTACTCATACAAAAACGAGATACACGTTGTTCTCTATACATTCACATTAGGCTGTTTTCCAACCATGCTATGATGTCTTTGGACAACAAAACCGAATTTAAGCAAACAGGAGGGGAGAAGTCAAAACATTTGGGAGACTACCACCCAAGAGTGTAAGGTCCAACACTCTTCAACACTCGCTCTCTTACCAAACATGCAACCATGTCCCTGACCACTGCACATCTCACACATGAACTCCTTTCTGTCTTGTCAACAGACAACATTACACTCATGCAAAATGTAAGTCTTAATGGCAAAGGTGAAATCATTGTAATGCGGAGGAGTCCGGGTCGTTTAGCCCCTTCCTTGAAATATCAGTAACCTTCTCATATAAGTTTGTCTGTTGATGTGTCATCTCATTGATGTCAGTGCTGCGTGGCGGTAACAGCTGGCAAATGCTGCATGTGAGCAGGTGCCCACATGTAATGTCCATGAGGTAAACAAGCTGCACATTGTCCTGGATAATCCGCAAATGGTTATTGAGAATGATATGTTGGCTCATAGCTACCATCTCTTGTACTAAAATATGGACATGTATATCTCATCACAGCTGCTGACAGGATGACACCACTGCAGCGGACACCATCCCGGGGAATGCATGACATCCGGGCTGCAGCAGTGAAACCCTTGCTCACCTGTCCTTCAGGTTATTCTGGCATGAGGTGTGTCTGTTGATGTGTCATTTTATTGATGTCAGTGCTGTGTGGAGCTAACAGCTGGCAAAGGGTGCATGTGAGCAGGTGCCCACATGTAAAGTCCATGAGGTAAACATGTTGCACATTGTCCTGGATTATCCGCAAATGGTTATTGAGAATGACATGTTGACTCATAGCTACAATCTGTTGTACTAAAATATGGATATGTATGTCTCATCACAGCTGCTGACAGGATGATACCACTGCAGCGGACACCATCCCGGGGAATGCATGACATCCTGGCTGCAGCAGTGAAGCTCTCGCGCACCTGTCCTTCAGGTAATTCTGGCATGAGGTGTGTCACTAGCTTAGATTACTAAGCCATGACAGAGATCAAGATCCCATTCTGCATGGAATCAGCAGTTGTTGTTTACAAAGTGAAATACAAATCAGGAGTGTCACATGTGCCTGTCTGTCAATTAGTGATGCAGATCATTGAGAATGTTGTCACTTCCCTCTACAGCTGCTGGATCAGGGACAGCTTTGTCTACAACAGCTATGAGGAGACAGGTTCAGCAGGGGACACCAGAGGGGAACGCGAAGGGACAGAAAATTGTGGCTGGAGCTGGTGAGTTTGCTTGTATCATGTACATCTCCGTGTAACACCTCAGTGCTATGGTTTGAGTTGTCATTTGTGGTGGTACCCTAACCAGGTCACATGATCCTCAGCTGTTGATGCAAAGTGCAGTTAATACAACCCTTGTGTTGCACCACATGTAATACCAGGTCGATCAGTAATACGGTTGCAACCTCTGTGTTCCAGGGGATGCTGAGGATGAGGATGACAGACCGACGACCAGTGCGGGCCGACGGGGAATCAGAGGGGAGAATCCCCTGATCCTCCAAGCAGTTATGTCGGCAGCAAGTACTGCTCAAGAGGAGGAGGAAGTTCCTGAGGGCGTCGACTTGGTGGATGATGATGACTACATGTCCATCCACTCCGGGGATGACGATTCTGATGCCAATGAATGCTATCGTGCCAGATTGCCAAAATCAGTCAGGGCATCACATCCTCCGCCAAGCAACGTTCGTCAGCCTCCTCCCAAGCAAACAATTGCCTGTCCCCAGCATAGAGCAAACCAGCCACAGCTCCCACACATCCCAACACAGACATCACTCCCTCACAGCCCTCACGTCCAGGACCTACATGGTGGTTCCCCTACCTGCTCTTCCCTATACAGTGTATCCCTGCCATCCTCTCCACCATCTGGGGGAAGTACCAGCCCTGTTGTGGTGCAGGTATCCCCTGGGCACCATTCTCCTGCCCATAGGCTCCCACCTGCCACCCCCTCCCCTGCTGTTGGACCTGCTCGTCCCATCCATGGCAGCCACCTGCAAAGAGGGCCTGCACCTGGCTATGATGGGCAGTGGGAGCAGGACTTCTTCCAACAGCAGACAGACGTGAGGCAGGACATTCGTGCCATAGGGGCTACCCTGTCAGACATGTCTGAGTCCCTGCAGGACATGGTCCAATTCCTTTAGGTGGTGGACAGGCTGAGCCAAGTTTTGGATAGGATGGATAGAACTTGGCAGGACATGTCCAGGAATATGAGAGACATGATATCCATCCAAAGGGAAGAGAGTGCAAGACACCATGCCTTGGCCATGAAGATGATAGAGGGCATGCTGAGTCTCCCTTCACGGTCATCGCAGGGAGGGGAGCCATCATATCTGCCTGCAGGACAGCACATCCACTCACCTGTACCACCAACTGCACAGCATCACAGCAAAGGTACACATACACACCGGCGGCCTGAACAGGCACTCCCACCACCTGCACAACCACCACCAACACCTGCACAGGCACTGCCACCACCTGCACAACCACCACCAACCCCTGTACAGGTACTCCCGCCACCTGCACAACCACCACCAACCCCTGTACAGGCACTGCCACCACCCGCACAACCCCCAACAACCACTGTACAGGCACTGCCACCACCTGCACAACCACCACTGAAGTACTGGGTTTTTCAGAACCAACCCAGCGGTGCCAGGGGACACACCCGAATACTTCGAGTTCTTCCAGTTTCAGACCACAGAAACACAGAGTCTTCTGGGTGAAGTCAAAGATCGTATTTATTGGCTGCAGACCAATCACAGGTATCCGAGAAGTACAACACGATGTATGTTCTCAGGAGACTGCTCCCAACCAAAAACCAGTCTTTTCTTATATACAAAATATTACGCTCTGGGCAACACCGCCCCTATTTTACAAGTGGTCGTTCACATATTTTCGCTTCAAAGAAAGAGCACAGTCATGATGATAATCCCACATTTCAGCTCGGTCAGCACATAATTATTTACCCAGCGAGGCTCAGAACCCTCATCAGATATCAGCAGACCCCAATAAAACGGACACCTCCTCCTGGAAAAACAAACCATAAAGTAGGAAACAGAGTCAGGTGTGAAAGAGATTAGTCAGGGTTCGTGTGGGATGCACGACTTTATGATGTGTCGGGCCCTGATGCTAATCCCATAAGGCCGCAGTAAAAGGAACCGGCCGGGCAGGACTGACCTCGGGCAGCGGAGTCAGTTTGCACAGGTCACAAAGAAGTCAAAGAAAGATTGCGTGTCCTTTAGGCCTAGGCATGGCCTCAATGCGCAGCCTATGTAAGGGCAACCACAAAATGGTTACCGTTTTAAAATGGAACCCGAGGGTTTAATATGTAGTATTGCATACACGGTGAGTTCATCGGGGAAACGTGAAGAAAACACTCATACATACCGCATTAGTCATTTGCGGTTCACTGATACCAAAATAGGCATGGTGGAACCATGCCTCCAACATGGTTCCGAAATTTTACAGTACCACAGACCCTCCTTTTGCCCTTACATAGGCAAAAACTATACTCATACTAATCTGAGTCCAGGTCTATATTCATAAGGCCATGGAGATGTTGCTGTAGCATCATCCTATTGCTCAGCTCATCCCTTGATACAGGTCTCCTTACACATGATGTAACACAGAGGCTACACATTACAGGAGCACACTGTACACATAGACAGAACAGGAAAAGAATGGCTGAGATCGTCCCAGTGACTATTAGAATCTTCCATCCCCAAGCTGATATCAGTCCCCAGAACCACCCCATCATCGACCAATCTCCTTTGTCCACGTGAATGGATTCAGAAATCTTGTGCAGTTTGGAGATGGCTTGATAGACTGTCGGAGCGTTATCTGGTATGAAAATACAGCAGCTTGATTGGATAACCTTACATACCCCACCACAGTCTGCAAGTATGACATCTAGAACCATACGGTTCTGCAACGTCATGAGGCGATCCGCTTGGAGCTCAGCTGGTAAGTTACCAAGGGCACTAGCCGTTACATTAACAGTGGTTTCAACTACACGAGTCAGTTGTCTCAGGTTCCTACTATTGACCATTGGTCCCCAAAACGGCAGGAAACCCAGGAAAAAGTCTCCCGCTTCCTGACCGGCAGTATCCTCCTCACTAACAACGCCTCTCACAACTCTGGTCTTGTGATAATCAGAGGCGGCAGTAAATGTCGGCGGTAGCAAATTTGCAACATAACACGTGCCCGAGAAATCAGGGGGCAACCATGTATATGCTCGATCATTACAAACAAAGTATGTACCCTTGGCAGCCAAAAACGCAGGGAAAAACTGTGACGGAAAAATGTACGTTTCAGTACAGGCACTCCTCCCTAGTTGAGCTCTTGGATTCTGACCATTGCCCTGTAAACAGAACCGACCTATGTGGGGTACGACCCAAATTGGGGATGAACTTTTACGCTGTTTCTCGCCCAGACTAATGCTATACCCCGTCGCGTTTCAACCTACATAAGCTCGCAACTCATCCTTGGGAATAGATGAATATGCAGCGATATCTCTGTTCATATCAGCAACTCCTTTCATCAAGGCCTTATTGTTCGTGCTAGGTCTAGTGGAACGCGGTGGTCGCGGGGAGTAGGTTTCAAGCGCAAAAAGAAACATAGTCTGGAATGCCCATGATGACCCATTATAGCTAAACGGCAGCACTAGATATGGGATACCCTTATTAATGGTATGCGGCATCAAACCACACACCCAGCAATTTATCGTATTCATAACTACTTGGTGCTGGTGCAGGAGTTGAATAAACAAATTGTTTACGAACTCAGAACGTCTAGCTTGTTCGTGTTCAGGTAGAGGGTGGAAAGAGTGTGAGGGAACAGTAGGAGGAGGTATGGGCTGTATAGTGGGTGCAAACGGCACTTGAAAAGACAATAATACATAACCTACAGAAAACATCATCATGCTAAATAGGACAAACAGACATAATATTACAAAACGTTTGCTATTCATTACTTTACATTTTCTGCTCTTAAAATTTATTTCCTCAGCGGGTCTCTTCATCTCGAAAAACTCCATCCTCTAATCGTGCTGTTCGCGGCGGATGAGTGTCTTCTGCTAAGGAGTACACCTGTCAGTCCAGGGAATGCCCTAGACCAACCAGACCGTTGACCTAACGTCTCCGGCTTGTACCCCAAAGACTTGGCACCGCGACCCTGCAGCTGAACCCGGATGGCGGTTCGAAAAAGCAAAAATAAGAAAGTTTCTCAGATGGAAGAGAGAGCTGCACTTCTCAAAAAATATCAAAGAAAAATAATTTTTATTTGTCCATAGTTCTCGGCCTCAAATTGTAACGACTTCTTGTAGGTGCTGTTTGGTCTTGAAACAAGAGTTCAGGCTCTGTAGTGTCCAATTGAATTGATGGTGGCACAGTTTCTTGCAAGATGTCATCGCTTTCCTTCTCAGAAAGCGTTCCTTTTACTCGTGCATCGCTAAATGGCAGAAAACGAGGCACAGTCTCAGTCTCTGAGTCAGCGATCCCTTTCTGGACCCACTGGTCGTAAGGCAAAGGCAAAGGGACCCTTTTGCAGTGAACGCCGTGTATCCAGTTCTTTTTCCCTTTTACTCGAACAGCCGATCTCGTTGAAAGAAGGATGAGATGGGGGCCGGTCCAACGAGGCTCATCATTCTTTGTCCTCTTGAAGTTTTTGACCAGCACCCATGATCCAGGATTGATAGGATGTCCTGGAGCTTCAGAGACCTGAGGCAGAGTATCATGCACCTGTTGGTGTAAAACACGCAATGTAGCCGTCAATTCATACAAATAATCAAGCAGTACTGGATGTTCGATCTCACTGAATTTTGTAGGCCTTGGCACTCCCCATATATTGGCCGGGTGGCCAAACACGATTTCGTAGGGACTAAGTCCCACTCATGAATGCACAGTCATTCTTGTTGATAGGAGTGCTAAGGGCAGAGCATCAGGCCATTTAAGACCAGAACTTGCTTGAATCTTAGCCAACTTAAGTTTCAAAGTGCCATTGTAACACTCTACTAGTCCAGCTGATTGGGGGTGATTTGCAGCATGGAATTTCTTTATACCTAGTCCCTCACATACATTCTTCATCACTCGTCCCACAAATTCACTCCCATTATCACTCCATACCATTCTTGGCATTCCAAACCTAGGGAAAAATTCCTTGACAAGGGCTTTAGCTGTGGATAAGGCAGTATTGTTTTTTAGGGGATATGCTTCTATCCACCTTGAAAAAACGCAGATAACAACAAGTACATATTTCAAATTGTTGCACCTTTCCATGTGGATGAAATCTAGCTGCAAAACTTCGAACGGATACGTTGGAGGCGCGAAATGACCAGCTGGAGTTGGGGTTCCCCTACCAGGATTGTATTTCAAACATACCATGCAATTTTTGACCACATTCTCTGCACACTTGGGAATTCCAGCATTCTGCCATACTGAAGCTAACAACTTACAAATCCCTTTCACACTGATATGCGCCATTCCATGTGCCATCGTGACCACTGGAAGCACATATGCATCAGGTAACAACCATCGCCGGTGTTCTGACAAATCAATCCAACAACCATTTTCATCCAATTTTCCCTTACTTTCTTTCCACATGCTCAATTCTTTCTCTGTGGCTTCAGCTTGAAGGGACTTCACACTCTCTATCGTGTCTTCACACATTCCAACATCACCAACCCATCTTGCAGGGCCTGCAACATACATTCGATTCGTCACATCTTTTGCTGTTTCTTTCGCGATTTCGTCAGCAAAGGCATTACCACGACCAACATCATCAATAATCTTCTTGTGTGCACTGCATTTCACAATCGCGACTTGTAACGGTAAGGTCAGTGATTCAAGGAGATCATTCACCAACTGACCATTCTGAATCTTAGTTCCATGCGAAGTCAGGAACCCACGTTCCTTCCACAAGCGCCCAAAACTATGGGCCACGCCAAAGGCATACTGACTGTCAGTATATATGTTCACTTTCATTCCTTTCGACAACACGCATGCTCTTGTAAGTGCAATTAATTCTGCTGCTGGAGCCGAATTATGTGGTATACGTGCAGTTTCGACAATCATGTGCAAAGTCGTGACAGCATATGCAGCAGTCGTATCACCATTCGGAAGCTTGAAGCACGAGCCAGCCACCCATAAGGTACCATCACACTCAACCAGGGGAGTATCTTTAAGATCCACTCTCCCTTTTGTTTCTTCTTCTGTTCTGAACAGACAATCATGCTGTTCAATCTCATCTGTGTCTGCTGAAATCGGTAATAATGTAGCTGGATTCAACGTATTGCACCTCTTTATGTGCACATGACTCGCTAGCAGTGTCAACTCGTACCCTGACAATCGAGCACTAGTTAAGTGCTATGTCTTGGTCCTGTTTAACAATGTGTCCACTGCATGTGGAACCATTACAATCAACGTGTTATTCATTACTAACCCAGCAGACTGTCGAATAGAAACAGCTGCTGCCGCTGTGGCTCTCAAACAACTTGGCAATGCCTTAGCTACTGGATCCAAAGTTGAGGAAAAATACGCGCATGGACGCTGTCTGTCTCCAAAAGACTGTGTCAGGTGTGACAACGCACAACCTTCTTTCTCGTGAACATACAATGTAAAAGGTTTACTGTAGTCGGTGGTACCCAACACAGGAGCCGAACATAATGCCTTACGCAATTCCGAAAATCTTTTCTGACACTCTTCAGACCATGGGACGGGATTCGGTGTATCTTTGTATGTTAATGCTATCAAAGGTTTTGCCAGCAAAGAAAAACTCGGGATCCACTGCCTACAGTATGAAGTAATACCCAAGAAAGCACGCACTTCTCTCTGTGTTCTTGGCACGCTCAATTGTGCAATGGCCTGAATTCTTTCTGGGGTCAGTTTCCTTCCCTACTTCGACAAGAGATGACCTAAGTAGGTCACTTCTTGTCGACAATATTGCAGTTTTGAGAGAGACACTTTGTGATGAAAGGCAGACAAATGACGCAACAATGACAATGTAGCTTCTTTACAAATCTCCTCAGTGTCCGCGGCGATTAGTAAATCGTCAACATACTGAATAAGGGTAGCACCACTAGGTAAGACAATTGCATCAAGCTGCGCTTTTAAAGCCTGACTGTATATTGATGGACTTTCACAGTAGCCCTGTGGTGCGCGTTTAAAGCAGAAGCTGCGACCTCCTAAACTAAACTTTCCTCTGCACTCGGGATGCTAAAGAAAGCATACTTTAAATCAATCACTGAGAACCAAGCAGCGGAAGCTGGGATCATAGTTAACAAGGCAGTTATATCAGGGACAACTGGAAACTGTGGCACAACTATCTTATTTACCTCTCTAAGATCGATCACAAACCTGTAAACAGGTGGCTGAGAGGGGTCAGTACGTTTTAAAACAGGCAAAACAGAACTATTGCAAACATTGCCTCTTGTCTCTTCGATTACATCCTTTTCAATCAAGTCATAGATGATCGCTAACAACGCTTTCTCACCTTCATTAGAGATCTTGTACTGGGGAATGTGTGGCAATTTAAAATTGGTGTTAGACCTGTCAGCCCTTTGGCAGTTCCCTCCACATTCTACCATTGTGTCCCTTTTCCCCCCTTCTCATTTTTTCTGTCTACTAAACTTTTTGGGTGCTGGTGTAGAGGTTCTGGGCGCCTTATCTTCACCACATGAGGGAAAGGCGCAAGGTGCTCCTCTGAGGAGAATAGATGAGGAAGGTGATATTCACAAAATGGTGGCTCCAACTGTCACCTCAGCACCTGGACCATGACTGCTATGGGAGATTCCAGAACCTTCTGGACCTCTCTGGCAAGTCAGGTCCAGGTGATAAACAGAGGTGACAGGAGGGCGGCCATTTTAGGATAGAGCAGAGCAGCCAGTTGCCAGGAGTAAGGCACCTGAGTGGGGAGGTGGTTGCACTAGTCGAGGAGGGACAGGTCTCCGGGCCTGCAGCGTTCCCTGGCCAGTGATAATACCCCCAACCTGTTGACCGGTCCCTGGGCGCTGCCAGTGATTCCAGTTACCCCAACATCTGTGGAGGACTTAAGGAGGAGTGAAACCCTGAACCCTTCGCTCTGGCCGAGGGCCACCCACTTCTAATACTGTGGATGCCAGAATTACCATCTCCCTGGACCAAAGGGGAAAGCTGCGGGTGCCCAGGCCATGAGAGTAACGTCAACTTCAGCCGCGGTGTAAGAGACAGAACCCCCTCCCCCCTGTATCGTCAACCTCCCCTCCATCCGAGAGCTCTGCCTACGAAATCGGGGTGCTGCCCTCTTACCAGATTGAGAGTCTGCCTGGTGAACCTCGGCGGTAATTTGGAGTGAGGTATGGCCTGAGGAGGAGCGACGGCGCCGGGGTCGATTAGGGCAGGAGGAGCGACGCGACTGACAGCAAAGAAACCCCCAGTCAGGAAGTGCCAGCCGAGTCACCTGATAGGGGACCCGAGCGCCGCCCCCCAGGCTGTGGTGTGAGAACGGAGGCTGCGCACAGGCGGGACGCGCTGCCTCAGATTGGTGCAGCGGGAGCAGAGGGACGGCTGAGGAGGTAGACTTCCTGTCAGATGACCGGTGAGCAAGAGGCCCGGCCTCCGGAGGCGGAGTAGGCGCCCCCCTCGTCAGCGAGAGGCAGTGGGAGGTGACCTCGAAGGAATTAATTATCGGGTCCGTGACTGGTGAGAGAAGTTCCGAGTGGGACCTTCCCTCCCCCCACCTTTTTCATCTGCCCCATGTGAGGACCTTTCCCGTGACACTTCCCCCTCTTCCTGGCTCCGTGTCTAAGGAGCAGAAGTCTGACACGCAACGTTGTGGGCAAGGAAAACCACAAGGGAACAGTAAGCGGGGTGTCGCTACGGAGGAGAAGGGGTGGCAAGGTCTGTGATCGCTGGAAATAGGAGAGGGTCCTTGGAGAACCGGCCTAAGGAGGCGCTCGGGAGAACAGTAAAAAGGGGGTGGAGGGAATTCAGGGGACAACCATACTGACTAGTTCCTAGGTGGGAGAAGCCCCTTTGATCGCCAACAGCTTTTCCAAGGTACCGTGACTGAGTACAGTCAGGATCTAAGCGGGGAAAAATGATCAACTAAGGGCCCAGCCTGCCAGGGATTAGTTATCCTTCTATTAACCAGGAGTCCTGGGGAACCCACGTAGAAGGGGGGAGAGGTGCCAGACTAGAAGTAGGACCCCTGGCCCAAGGTTGTCCCGGTAGTTCCCGGAAATGCTATCTTGAAATGTAACAGTGTGCTAAATGTAAGCTGTTTTGATGAAAAGTTTAACCTGAACTGTACTGACCAGTCATGCCTCAAGATATTGGGGAATGTTAATTTGAAAATGTACTGAAATGTTACCAGAGTAATGGGAAATTGAAATCAGAGCATAACAAGGAAGAGAAGTGATAGTTTTGTTCTTTTAATAAAGCTTCTCATTTAATCAGTGTAGCGTCCTTTTTGGATGAGGCTGCGCCAGATTGCAAGCTGGGTAGGATGCAAGCATGAAAAGCCAGAGGGAGATATAAGCCTGATGACCTGAGCCAAGCTACCCCTAGGACTTAGGTCTAACAATTGGCTTTCAAAGTATTTCCAAGAGACCCACATCGTTAGGACCAGTAGCCCAAAGGACATCCGGAAGAGACGACAATTCAGCTGGCAGTTTATTCTTCGACAAATACATTGGAGAAATCACTTCCCTACCCAGTGTAAGTTGTACTCCCGAGGGGGAACAATATAATGTCGCATGTAATCTCTTTAACAAATCCAATCCTAACAGGTTTTCACCACAACCTGTCGTTAGGATAAGGGGTGCTTTCAGCTCACAAGGTCCAACAGAAAGAGGCATAGGACTAGAGATCGGGTTCCTAACCGGGGCGCCAGAAAAACCTACTGAAACATTCATTTCGCCAGACAAAGGCGCGCCAGGGAGTTTTGAGTGCATAATAGAACTCTTTGCAGAACCAGTATCCAATAGAAAAGGCTCTGATACACCCGCTGTAGTCACCTTGACATATGGTCCACTCTGGTCCACTGGCACTGAAACAACTCCCACTCTCTGTCTATGGCTGTCCTAGTAATCATTACCTTCCGCATTTCCATCTTCCGCATAATAGTCATCGTTATAGTACTGAGCTGTCCTACCAGTTGCATTGGCTTGCTGATCAAAACTATTCATCGTATTTTGAGGCGGAAGAGGACGCGCGTTCTGGGGAACATTCCCACGCCCTCTACCTCTAGGAGCTTGCTGACCACCTCTACCTCTCGCGCCATAAGCATTATTCGTGCGCTGCAACAATATAGGACAACTATACTTAAAATGACCTTCTTGTTTGCAATACGAACACTGATTGGGACCCACAGGAACACGCAGTTGGGAATACCCGAACCTTTGCGAGTTACTCTGAAACTGTTGGGGTTGTTGATAGTTACTCTGACCTTGCTTATAGTTATTCTGATCTCCACGTGGCGGGTAAGCCCGCTGTAAAAGAACCTTCGTCTTTAATTCTTTTGTTTTCTTGTCTGCTCTATCCTTCTCATCTTTATCCCTATTTTCGTAATACTGTGCAGTAGCCAGTATTTGCGCTGATGAGGAAACAGCCCAAGAACTCTCTGAATCTTTTAATTTCTTACACAACTCGGGGAGCAAATTATGCACAAATTTATCAACAAATAACCGTTGACCACCTTCCGTACTCATGTCTTGACCACTGTGGTCGATAAATGTTTCTTCAAACCTGGTGAAGAAATCAGACACTGTTTCGTCTTTCTTTTGTTTGCATGCGGATAATTTATCCCAGTTCACATGCATCGCCGGCATTAAAGTCTTCATGTAGGTAATAATTCTACCAGGGAGTTCTGCTATCACGGGCTCAGGCTTGGCACCACCAACTTGTCTGGTGTCTGCAGCAATGATATTAGCCCATGTGCCACCTAGTTCTGCAGCATGATCTGTATTACGAATCAATCCCCACAAAGGCTGCGGAACAACATTCCCGAACAACATATCAATGTCAGCTAAATTCATGACACACGATTCTGCCGTTTGTGATAACTCCTTATAATATCCTGCAGGGTTTTTACGGGGGCCAGGCAATGTCTGCTTAAGCGCTATTACTTCAGCTCGCTTCCATGGCACGTGTACCCAAACACGCTGAAAATGTGGCTGAACAGGTGGATTAGCATTTAAATCACCAGGTCTCCAAACTGGAGGAACCTCACGCATCGGATATTGGCGCGCTTTTACCTTTTTCCCTACAGGGAACTCCTGTTCGAACAACGACTGATGACAATCCCCATTCCTGAAGGACAACAATGTCGTAACTGCTCTATCAACATCGCGTCCCACAATCGTGCCTTTCTCAAAATCGAACCGTACATGACACAACTCCTGCGGGCTTGAATCTAGACCATGATCTTCCAATTCCACACAGAGGAATTCACACATTTTCTCGAAAACGTATCTCTGTTTTGGTGCTTCCCATTGATGAAAAACATTTACAACAGATTCCACATCATATCTTGAAGGAAAAACAATCCATTTATGTGCCATGCGGTCTAATACTTCTTTCTCTTCAGAACCTGGCAGCTGACTACGCAACTGCGTACGTTGTGAACCAGGGGTCGTACTAGATGACCCGAAGAGAGACGACATAAAACTAGTGACCGCACTAGCTATTCGTTGTCGTGTAGAAGGAGAAGTTGAGGCAAGAACAGGGGGAAGGACAGAGGGAAGAAAAACAGGTGCAGATACAGGTACAGGGGTCGTATCAGGAAGAGCGCCGAGGGAGGCAGCTGATGTACTAGGTAAAGTCGCGGGAAGCGCAGAAGAGATAGGCAGCGAAACCGGCGGCCCTTGAGAGGGCTGAGCCGTAGGGATAGGAGCCGGCTGAGGGGGAGCTGGCGGCTGCGGGAAGGCTTGCGGCAAATTAACTAGAGGCTGTACATTTAAGGGTTGCGGAGGTGCTGTAGCACTCTGCGCATACGGGGGTGGTGAACTCAGCAAATGTGACATTAGGGGATCTTTCTCCTTTTCTTTTGACGCATCTTGCTGAAGGGGCGGCAAAACTGGGTAGCATTTATCAATCACTAGTTTACGTTGCCTGTGCAGCTGCTCATTCATGTGTTCTTCTTCATTATCTTTAAACTGTAAGGCTGCTTGCATTATCGACATACCTTTCTCTCTTTTATTTTTCTTCGCTAATTTAATTTCTTTCTGTTTGGCTTCCTTTCGCCATAGGCGGAAAGAATCAAACATCGCCGGCCGGGCTTTCTTTTTAAATAATTTAACTTCTAAGTTATCTAGGATTTCTGTGTTGAAACTACCATTTTGGGGCCATTTTAAAACACCATCCTTCCTGGTGTATCGGATCCATACTTCATTATACGTAATGGGGCCCACGCCATGTTTTACATAAAGCTCATACTTTGGAGTTCCAATTGGAGGAACCGGACACGAATCCTCTAATCGGGAGTCCCTATTATAACCCAAACAAAACAAATTTCCAAATATACTAGAACCAGGCATCTTCGCTCACTAGTCTAGTTTCAAACGTCAAAGGATTATCGAATACGATAGTCTCGTGAATACACGAGTCCTTCGGCTTTGGCACTTGCAAGTTCCAAATCAAAGCGATCCCAAAGGGATACCAAACTAAGAACCAAACTAAGAACTGGGAGACGCTCCACTTATACTTAACTGAGGTATCGATGACGTCACCAGAAGACTCGTTAAATCGTTTCGCTCTACCAAATCATCAAGGGTCCAAAACAGGGCGATAGTCAGGGCAGCAGTCCTTTGTAGCCGTCGGGACGCGGAGAACCTCGCAGTAAAGACTTTCGGACCACGTCGACATGCAGGGGTCGATGAAGTGGCGGCCTTCCTCCAGAATTTTCACACGAAGCTCCTCACGAACCTCTGGCTTGGACCGGTACCGCTGAAATCGCCCCACGTTGGGCGCCAACTGAAGTACTGGGTTTTTCAGAACCAACCCAGCGGTGCCAGGGGACACACCCGAAGACTTCGAGTTCTTCCTGTTTCAGACCACAGAAACACAGAGTCTTCTAGGTGAAGTCAAAGATCGTATTTATTGGCTGCAGACCAATCACAGGTATCCGAGAAGTACAACACAATGTATGTTCTCAGGAGACTGCTCCCAACCAAAAACCAGTCTTTTCTTATATACAAAATATTACGCTCTGGGCAACACCGCCCCTATTTTACAAGTGGTCGTTCACAAATTTTCGCTTCAAAGAAAGAGCACAGTCATGATGATAATCCCACATTTCAGCTCGGTCAGCACATAATTATTTACCCAGCGAGGCTCAGAACCCTCATCAGATATCAGCAGACCCCAATAAAACGGACACCTCCTCCTCGTAAAACAAACCATAAAGTAGGAAACAGAGTCAGGTGTGAAAGAGATTAGTCAGGGTTCATGTGGGATGCACGACTTTATGATGTGTCGGGCCCTGATGCTAATCCCATAAGGCCGCAGTAAAAGGAACCGGCCGGGCAGGACTGTCCTCGGGCAGCGGAGTCAGTTTGCACAGGTCACAAAGAAGTCAAAGAAAGATTGCGTGTCCTTTAGGCCTAGGCATGGCCTCAATGCGCAGCCTATGTGAGGGCAACCACAAAATGGTTACCGTTTTAAAATGGAACCCGAGGGTTTAATATGTAGTATTGCATACACGGTGAGTTTATCGGGGAAACGTGAAGAAAACACTCATACATACCGCATTAGTCATTTGCGGTTCGCTGATACCAAAATAGGCATGGTGGGACCATGCCTCCAACATGGTTCCGAAATTTTACAGTACCACACCATCAATCCCTGTACAGGTACTGCCACCACCTGCACAACCACCACCAACCCCTGTATAGGCACTCCCACCACGTGCACAACCAGCCCATGTCCAGGCACAAACACCAAATGTGCATACACCATCTACCCCTGCACATGTAGATCACCCTGTACAGGCACATGGACAATACCCACCTACATGTAGGCAACGAGCCCGACCTGATCCCTCACAGCGATCAACACCTCAAAAATTGCGATGTTGCAAGCACGATCGCCAGTGACAAGAACCCCAAGACAAACTGACCACGTGAATATGTGTATAGAAAAAATAAAGATCTACAAAACTAAGATTCTGTTGTGTATCATGTCCTGTGTAACGATGTAGGTGGCCTAGAGATGTGAGGAGGTATGTGTGTGTGTGACACAGTTACAAGTGTAACCCATCATTGCAACAAGCCATTATGTGCATAGCAGATGACTCACCAAATATGTGTCCATATTCTGAACCAGACATTCAAAATGAAGTCAAACAAGTAAAAGTAAGTAGAATTCCTCAATGATATTTATGAATGAACAGAAGAACAACCGTCCATTTGGAAGGGAGAAAGGAAAACAAATGATGATCTTAATGCAGATTGAGAAGGGAACTTGGATTGGAGTGGGGCAACACAAATATAACACGTCAGGGAGCGTTAGGGAAACCAGTCTATTTACAAGCGGAAAATGAAATCATTGTTCAGGACGACGTCTCAGTCAAAAGTCAAGTGTCCTTCTGGTTATCCTCTACTACCACAATGTCCAGATCCTCAGAGTCTTATGCAGGCACACGGCTGGCGGGTGCAGGAACAGGCACCACATGGGTTCGTGACACACAAGGAGTACGGGGGGAAACAGTGTGGGGCAACGGAGAGGGGGAGACATTGACGGTGGTATGGGAAGGGATTTGGGAAACAACAGACGACATGGCTGTGGCCATGGAATTGATGCTGGTGGTGAGGGTGGCCAGAGATCGGACAATGTCCTCTTGCATCATGCGTATCTCCAGACACACTTGTAGCATGATGCGAGTGGACATGTCTAACTGGCTCTCACACATCCACCTCAAGTCCCCTGGCACAGCCACAGGAGGAACAACACCGGGAGGGGCCTGGGGGGGACAGGAGGGATGTGGTGCCTCTGGTCCGGAGCCAATGTTGTGGTTGAGCTGGCAGCTACGATGAGGGGGACTTGTTGCAGGGGATACATCTGGAGCCCCCGATGGAATGGGGGACTCTAGAGGTAGGGAGGGGCCAATGGCAGGCCCAGATTGGGTATTGGCCTGCCCCGGGCACACCTCTTCAGGACCCACAGGTGAAGAGTCTGGGGGAGAGTAGCTCTCGACCACATCATGGGCAGAGGTGTTGGGTTCTTCCCCCCCACCTTCAATGTCTGCAGCCTCCACCCTGGAGGTAGCACCAGCATTGGGGTGTTCCTTGTCAGTCCGGGTGGGCACAATCCCCTTGCCTCCTTATGTTGAGGGTCCTTCCTCATCTTCTTCTTCCTCGCTGCTGGAAAGAGGGTGTAGCCGCCGGCGCACTGATGGCCTCGCGCTCCGGACCTGGTCCTGCTGTCCTTCTATTTCGCCAGCTGTGCCTGCTGAAATGTAAGCAAAATCCCAATGTGGTGGTTGTTTCATGCAGGACGAGACACGTACATAGATGAGCCAAGGTCAGACTTTGTTTTCCTCTGATCACACTCTACAGTTGTCAGTGTTTATGAACTTAAATTACGTGTATGTTCACTGTCATTTACTGAATTGAGTCTGACACGGACATCTCACGTGAATGTTTGTGGCTTACACAAATGTATTGGCCAAAAGTCAACCTTGGCATTCTTGTGATCTGTGTGTCCTGTCACGGCTATATGTGCAGGTTCCAAAACCAATCCACCAAAGGAGAACATGAAGAGTGCAGATTTATTTGAATTTGGCCATTGATATGGAGTCGCAGCTATTTAACGTCTGGACAAGTGTCATCTGCTTTGTAGCATTGTATTGGACAAGACAAGTGCCGAATGTGGGTCACACATCCACATAGGGTCTTTAGCTACATTGTGAGCCTAGCCTTTTGCTGTCCCCACACATAATCTGACAATCCAGTGCCACATATTGGCTTTGGTGACTGATAAGGTAGTGCAGTACACCGGTGAACAGTGGGGGGGGGGGTCGTTGTGACAGCTACATGTACATGTGAAATGTCATACAGGCCACTGAGGGTGAGCCATCTGTCAGTGGACACACCTTGCAAATTTAGAAGCACTTAAGAGTGATGCAAGGATCTCAAAGTCTGTCTTGACTCCATGGCACATGATGATCTGTCTAAATTGGAACCCAAACTCTACAAATGCAATGCAAGTCACAGCATCCAATACCCTTTGGCCTGCCATGAGCACACTGGACAATGTCTGTACCATTGCTCATCCAATGCACACATCAGTTATGATTTCCTTGTTCCAGTTGTAGTGGTGCTGGCAGAGCAGATTTCAATATGAATGCACAAGTGTGGCTCATTTATACAGTTGTCATGAAGAAACTACAACTCCCAAAATGCACTCTGCCCTGTACAGTCCATATGCCACATGTTCCTTTTTAATCTTGGTGACTGCTGCATGGACACGGAATCGGTGAATGGAGGCATGGGACACACAATGGTACAGCACTGTTTCACTCACATCATACTCCCAGACACATATTGCATATGATGCACTTAGCAGGTCTCTGCTGCTCATGCTCCTCCAGCTGAGCATGGAGGGTCGGCCAAGCTGCCCGCAGGACCCTCCTGTACAGTGGGGAGAGGCGAGGACGATGCACATGGTGCTGGAAAGACAGGCCCACCAGCTCCTCAGCCTTGTGCCAGGACCATCGTTTTAGTCCTCCCAGCGCTTGTGGCATGCCCTAGCACTCATGGTGTGGACTCCCACTGCACCGCAGCGCTCCCCGATGTTGGCCCATAGCCTGGCCCGGGCTGCATTGCTCAGCTGGTGTTCTGGGTCCCCATATAGCTGAGGATATTTGGACAGCACCCCCTCAGCTAAGATGTCTAATTCCCTTTCAGTGAAAGGGGGTACTTTCTCTTCATAACCCTCAGCCATTTTGAGGCAAATAAGAAAGATGAGAGCAGCAGGATGTCAGAGGATCTGAACTGTGATAGAGGATGACTCAGAATGAACACAAAATGGCTGTCAACAACTTCCTGTGATGTATTACCTGCCTCACACTTCCTGTATAACAATTCCTGTATGAAATAATGTGTTTCGGGTCATTTTCGGAGTTTACGGCCCGTAAACGTAGTTTCTGGTTCCGGAGCAGCGGGTCTGCACATGCGCATTACACTCCGAAATCGGAACTTCCGATTTCGGGCCGTAAACTACGAAAATGACCCGGAACACATTATTTCATACAGGAAATGTTTTACAGGAAGTGGGAGGCAGGAAATACATCACAGGAAATAGTTGGCAGCCATTTTATTGATTTATTTATTTAGAAGCTTATAAAGCGCACTTATGCCCAAGGACGTCCTGGTGCTGTCTACTGACTCCTGAAAAGAAAGCGGAATCTACTCCATAAATAACCAGGTCTTGAGTCCCTTTCTAAACGAGAGGAGCTCCGAGGCATTACTAAGATGTCCCGGCAGGCTGTTCCAGGCTTTTGCTGCACAGAAGGCAAAACTGTTTCCTCCCCTTCTGACCTTTTTTATTCGTGGGACCACCACCAGTCTGCCTTCGGCCGAGCGAAGGGCTCTTCCCGGAATATACCACTTAAAATACTTACTTAAAAACTCTGGGCCACTGCCCGTCAATGCTTTAAAGACCGTGCATAGGACTTTGAATTGCGCACGTCTTGTTATAGGCAGCCAGTGGTGTTGCCTGAGACCCTCTCGTACAGAAGTGTATCTGGGGGTTCCTGCCAGCAGTCTTGCTGCCGGGTTTTGAACCAACTGCAGCCTGTGTCCATGTTTTTTCTTCAAATTCAGGTACAGGCTGTTGCAGTAGTCCAAACGTGGCAAAATTAGGGCAGAGAGTGCTGTCCTGAAACTATCTACTGGCAATTTTTTTTTTCCTATATATCCTAAGGATATGGAAGCAGGATGAGACAACTCCACTGACCTGATCCCCAAAATCAAGATTTTGGTCCACAACAACACCCACATTTTTTGCTTTCCCTGTGGGGTCAGGTAGCTTTCCCAGGGCTTCTGGCCACATATCGGGAGTCCAAATGTTAGGGTTGTTCCCAAACATGATGACCTCAGTTTTCCCGGCGTTTAATTTAAGGCAATTGGAGGCCATCCAGCAGGCCACGTTTTTCAAACAGTCGTGGCATCTTGCTGCCATGTCCACTTGGGACCCTTGTTGTATGGATAACACGATTTGTGTATCATCTGCATACGATGTAAGTTGGAGCCCAAAGGATCTTATCACAGCCGCAAGTGGGCTGACATAGATATTAAAGAGCGCTGGACTCAAGGAGGACCCATGCGGTACCCCACAAGGGAGGGAAAAAGGCTCAGATTTATCCGATCCCAGGTCAACCGTCTGTATTCTGTCAGCCAAAAAGGAATTCAAGAGGCTCCAAGACGAGCCCTCCACCCCAGCCCCCGACAACCAGTCCATCAACACCCCATGGTGGACCGTGTTGAAGGCTGCCGATAGGTCCAACAGAATCAGAACAGCTACTCCTCCCTGGTCCACAGCCGCTCTAACCTCCTCCGTGGCTTTAATAAGAGCCAGTTCCGTACTATGCCCTGATCGAAACCCAAACGGCGTAGCGTCCAGTGCGTTGGTCTTCTGAAAGAAGGTGCTAAGTTGCTGGTTAATGACCTTCTCTAGTAATTTGGCCGGGAGCGGGAGTCGTGATATTGGTCTATAGCTTTTAGGGTCATTTCCAATCCAAGTTGTTTTTTTTTTTCAATGGAAGTACCAAAGCGGTTTTCCACTTCTTAGGGTACTCACCCATGTCAATAATCAAATTGAACATGGGGGTAAGTATGGATGCAATGACCTCAGGGCAGATCTTAAGTGCCACAACCAGGCAAGGATCATTGGGAGAACCAGACCGAGCCGCGCGCAATAACTTTAAGACCTCCAGAGACTTTAAATGACTAAAACACTCTAATCTGTCCGATGGTACTCTCAGCTTTGATTCGATGCTATTTACAGCTACCCCCCCCATCTCCTTGGGCAATGGAAAAGGAGGAAAAAATCCCTTCCACCTTATTCCTAAAGAAGGAGGCAAGTGACTCACACAAGGCCGGGCTTCTATGAGTGCTGGGTTTGTCGGGATGGTCAACTTTGTAATGGTCCTGAACAATTCTCTTGAGGATGACTTGGCCTTATGTATCTGCTCCATAAAGTAGCCTTTTTTTGCCTCCGATATCAGTTCCTTGTAGATGCTGAGGCTTTCTTTATACTTTTGTTTATTATTAGGGCAGTACCCCTTCCTCAGATCCTCTCAAGCCTTTTACAGTTTATTTTGTGTTTCTGCAGTATTCCTGAGAACCAAGGGGCCGAGGGCTGAGCTTGTCTCGGGGTAAAAAGTTTTATTGGCGCAAATTTATCACATGCGTTCTCAATCCACCTTGAGTACGTCTCCTCTGCCCTATCTACATTAGTAGGCAAGCTAGGAATATTCTGTGTAAGGAAGTTCTCCATCTCCACCCCATTTATATCTTTCCATGCCCGGATTGAGATCTTTTCCCTGGGCTTAGGCTTGGCTAGATACTGGCCTCCCTGGGAAAGCGTAAAAATGATCGCCGCATGATCTGACCACATGAGTGGTAGAATCTCCAACAGATCCAGACCGGGATTGTTGGAAAAAATGCCGTCTAACGTATGTCCAGCAATATGTGATGGACTTACCACCCTTTGGTCAAGACCGCCTCCTCCCATAATATCCATAAGTCTCTCTGTATCCGTGTCTAACGCATCTTCCAAATAAAAATTAAAATTTCTCAGAATAGTGAAGGTGTTTACGCATAACCCTTCTTCCAGCAGGTCGCCAAGTGAATTCAAAAACGGGCCTCTGGGTCCGGGAGGACAATAAATTAACATTGCTTTAAAAGTGTTGTGGGGTGAAAGGCGGACACTGATAGACAATGCTTCAAAAGTTTTATTAGAGGCTGTGGAGAAAGAGGGCTCAAGGCTATTATGATAAATAACAGCGAGTCCCCCCACCCCCCTTCTGGTGGGACGGTCCAAAGTATGGCAAATAAAATTGCCCGGCAGGGCCTTCACAATATCAGAGCCTGAGGTGTTATCAGTCCAGGCCTCGGTAATAAAGGCCATCACGATTTGGTGATCCTCCAAAAGTAAACTACATTCCAGGCTATGTTTGACCAGTGATCTGGCGTTTAGCAGTAGGCATTTCAGGGGGGGCGCAGCTACACCTGGTTTTGGAAAACCCTCCACCTCCTTGATAGGGCAAGGAAGCTTGCTAGAGTAGGTCAGGATGTCAGGTAGCAGGCCGAGACAGAAAATGCATGATACTGCCAGCTCTCCAGGCCTCATACTATCTGAAAACCTCGGACAGCAAGCTTTCCCTCCCTCCCTCCCTCTGGGTCCAAACTTCTGAGCATTTTTGGCAAATATCTAATCAGGTCTAGTGGTCCGGAACCAGGGGGGCTGGTCCTAAGCCCGATCCGAGCATGGACGGGCGCAGACGGTGAGCGGTCGTGGCAAGCCTGTATTAAATGCCATTACTTAGGCAGCCCACCCAATCATAGCCCCGTTCCCCGTCTCCTATCCCTCCAATCGGCAGCGCCCCAGTTCGGCATCTGCAGGGAGTCAGGAAGTGCGGGACACCAGAATTAACCCTCGCGTGACCTGGCGGGTATTGAACACAACCCGTTTCCAGGAGTCAGCCTTGAATTCATCCTGATCCATCCACAATCAGAAATCAAATCCACTGACATCCTGCTGTTCTGTTGTGGAAAAAATTGAAATGACAGTGCAGGTGAAAATTATGAATATGTAACAAAAGGGGGAACAGACCATTTAATGACATTTCTGCACGGACGGGGTGGGGGGTTGACACAACATCAAACCCCAGTTGCATTTTCTCCTACTTTGCATTATGGTACATGTAGTCCATATTGAGTGCTCATTACCAGAGTCGATCACATGATGCCTGACTCACCCATGACATCATCACTCACGTTGTGGGCCCATCATTTGTGGGGGAGTCAAATCTGTTGAGGCCTGAGAATGCAATGGTTATGGCCTTTTGTGATTAAGTGACCCATCCTCATAAGGTCCGGGTAGGTCTCTCAAAACATGTATCGTTTTTCATCTGCGTCAATAGATTCTTTAGGGACATCCACTACACTGATCGCTGACATGGGCACATGAGCTGAAGCACGCTCAACCTTTTAAACTACTGTCAACAGCTGTGATTTACATGCAGTTAGTGTGGCTTGCAAAGTCGTCTGAGTAAGGAATTTATTGACAGTCGTGTATATCCAAGTTTCATCATTGACAACAGACAGCAAACCACGTTTTGTCCATGACACTACAGGTTGCTCATGTGAAAAACGTGGCAACGAGCTGATCACGGACTTGCATGCCCTGACCTCGGTTATGTGCAATGGCGCGGTTAACCAGATTCAGAGCTAGCCGAGTTCCAGCGGTATGGGTAAGCCATGCGTTAAAGCAATGTTGTGCAAAACACAACAGGCTAATATGATCTTGCACACGACTTCTGGGGAGTACAGCAGCGCACCCCCTGTACGGTCGAGACATCTGAAACATGACTTCAACAGACCAAAAGTGCGCTCTATGATGGCTCGAGTCCATATGTGTGCCCTATTGTACCTACGCTGTGGTACAGTGTTTGCACGCCTGTAAGGGGTGAAGAGATGAGGGGAGAGGGCATACGCAGCGTTTCCCTCTTTGATTTGCACAGGACATGATCTATAATTTAGTACATGCAGTATCTGTTGGGCCATGTATGTAGCTTTATGATTCTTATTGTACAATGGTTAATGTTGGGGGGCATTCAGATATTTGAATAACACATTTCCCTCATTTTTAATGCTTCGTACTTACCCAGTAGCCACAAGTTGCCAAATTTTCCCGCAGCCATCTGCCGGGCAAGATGTGACATGCGGAATATGAAGCTGTCATGGGTACAGCCTGGGAACACCGCATGCACATTAACGAACCTCCCACTGGCATCACAGACAGCTTGCACGTTGATGGAATACCATCGGTGTCTGTTGCAGAAGATGTGTGCAATGCGGCGGGGTGGCTGAAGGGCCACATGGGTACAATCAATTGCACCAAGCACACGTGGGAATTGTGCAATGAGATAGAAATCTCGTGCTGCCCTTTGTCTCAGGGCCAGTGTATGTGGCATTTGTATGTGGTTGTGGGCTCTAGCAGTGATGCATCTCAGTACTTGATGCAGGCACCGCATATGCCCACATGGTCACTGGAGACACTTTGGAAAGACCCAGTGGCAAAGAAATGGAGAGCAGAAAGGATCTTGAGATCTACTGGTATTGCATGTGAGCAGCAGGTCACAGGGTCAAGTTCCTGCTCCCACTCACATACCATATCCAAGATGACTTCTGGAGGGAAACGGTACCTGGTCCTTACTAAGCTTGGGCTAAATTTCCATTCCGCTCGCGGAAATTGCGATAATTTGACATTTTTGCGTTCCCCGGAGAGCGCGAAAATGTCAAAATTTCTGCATTCCACAGCTTAGCAATAATTTGTATCTTGCTCGCGCTGTAAAATAATACATTCTCGCGCACGCGCGATCGCCTTACCTGAATCCCCGCGTTCGCCGACAAGTTTTCCCGATCCGGTCGCGTTCTCCACGAGATGTTGGATTGTTGGTAGCCATTTGCGCTGTCTCGCGACAGTTCGCGCCCGCAGTAATGTCATTGGTCGCGCGATCACGTCTTTCTTCTCGTGATCATGCACCCCGAGAAGAGTGAAAACAAGATGGCCGCGCCCGCGGGCAACCGCATGGGTAAGTTGGTGAGCCGCGACCACGCAGAAAATACCGCGAACGGGCGGGAAAAAAACTTCTGCATCTTCGCGATATTTCCACGTGTTTGCGGAGATTTTTAACATTTTCGCGATAATTTGCGAAAGTCACTTTCGCAAATTCCGCCCACCCCTAGTCCTTACATCTTGGCTGGACATTCCAAATAGGTTGATCCTCTGTCTGAAGATCCTCTCTGCTCTCCTCCTCCTCCTCAAGTAGTTTTGCTGAATGGCAAGGGGCAGTGCAACAAACACATTCAGTGACATGTTGAAAGGGTTTGTGTGTGTCTGGTCTGCATTTATACATGCTGCAGGGCTAGGATTGACTGCAGTGTGTCAGCTGATGCATGGTGGGGGATGATAGGCACTTGGACAGGTGTTTACCCTTGGCTAAAATGATCAACGGCCACAGTTCGTATATTTTGGCCCGGAATCAGAGATTCCGGGCCACATGCGGAGATTCTGACCCGGAAGCGGGATTCCCGCTCCGGGTGTGGAACTCCTGCTCCGGGTGCGGAAATTCCGGCCCGAGTGTGGATGTAAAGTTAGTAGTCGTAAGTCCATTCTGTGAATACCAAAAGTAGTAAGTTCATTCTGTGAATGCCAAAAGTAGTAAGTGCATTCTGTGAATACCAGAAGTAGTAAGTGCATTCTGTGAATACCAAAATGGTAGTAAGTTTAGGATTTTGTCTAAAGTTAGTTCTGTGAATTGGGGCCAGAGACTTGTTCTCAGAATTCAAAATCATTAAAAAAAAGATAAGGTGCTGCAAGGTTAACGATTCCATAGTACAAAAAGGACATATAACGAGCATCTTAGTTTCATGTTTTATCTGATTGATTGTCTATCTAATACTTAGTTTTAGCATCCTTCTTCTTACTTCTTTTGACTGAATCTTTCTAAGATAACTACAAGGTTAACCTTTTCCATCTGGATAGTTCACATGAGCATACCTAACACACACAAGGGAGCTGGACTTCGGTAACACCGTCTATGCAAGGATCAACAAAAACCTCACCAGAATGCCACACAACATTCAGACCGTGGCAGCCAGAATCACTCTCAACTTCCCAAGCTGCACTTACATCACACCATACTGACTCCCCATACACAAGTGAGTACAATTCAAACTCCTTACCCACACTTTCAAGGAACTACATAACACTGGCCTAGCATACTTCAACAATTGCATCTGCTTTCACAAATCTTTCAGACACCTCTGCTTGTCTGGACTCCTACTTGCACACATACCACACATATGGAAAACCCGATCCAACAGACAAATCTTCTCCTTCATTGCTCCTAAAGCGTGGATGGCCTGCCACTATACATAAGAGTCTCCTCCTCACTTCTTGAATTCCGCAAGAAGCGGACGGTCTGGCTTTTCAAATCATCCCACTAGACCCTAGGCGTGGCTCACACCTGGTCTGCACAAGTATACCCTCCCAGGTGATAGTGCGAACACAAATCTAAGTAACATAACATAAAATACCATAACATGACATTAGAATATCCTTCTTAAATAGGATTAAGTACGACTTATATGATGTTGACCTGCTTGCAAACTTTAAAATGTGTGTCCGTGTATTTCTACTTTTTATATCTTCCATCTTTATATTCAATACACTGTGCCTAGATTAAATCTAATTATATTCTGAATCAATTGTATATCTGATGATACTCTATATACCATTTCAATAAATATCCAAATGAATCATTGGGTGCAGTTTTAAGAAAATAGCAGGTATTTAAAATTATTTTGTAACTTGTGTACATTATATCAACCAAACCGAGATCAATCTTACATCATATCCAGGAGAACCTTATGGCAAGGCAATCATTTTTTTCCAGATGTGTACTTTAATTGACCGAATTTTGTTTACATCTTTTCCACCAAAATTTCACTTTCATGTAATATTAACTGACACTTTTCATCTCATATGTTTTTTTAAAAGCATCACTTTATTTATTGGCAAACTTGGTATATAGTTTCCCCAAAGCACTTGCCATGGTATAAGCATGACCCAAAACATTATTCATATGTGCCTAAAAGTTCAGATTCCAAGAAAATCTAAACCTCGAGTAGACATAGGTGTCTAATTTTTCTGAAGTCTCAGAATTTATTTTCCAGGTACTTTTTTCAGCTTTATTTTTTTCAAATATCATTATTTTTGCTTTGGCTATATATTCATTTTTTTTTATAGTTTTCGTTCCAATATTTGTAAAAGGCACCCAATTAGCCCCTTTGAGGTTATATCCAGGAAGATTGTATCATCTGCATTAACATCTGCAAATACAATACTCTGAATACGAGATGTACCTAATTTTGGTGGAAAAATTTGTTGCTTGTAGATACTTTGAAGCATCTGCTATGTATATGTTGAACAATATTCGGGCCAAAATATAACCCTATTTCGAATCCATTTAGAGTATTAATTCTCCTTGTAACTGCACCATTCACACTTAATTGTACTTGGGTCCATGCTCCATTATAGAGTTCTATTATTAATCTTAAAAAAACCCTTGTTATAACACGTTTCCATTTTCCAACATAGCCTGTTTCAATCTATAGAGTCAAATGCAGTAGATGAGTCTATAAACGCAGCATATTAAAGTCTTCTTTTGGGCTTAATTTGTCTGCTTGAAATCTTAAAGCAACACAAAAATCCAAAGTTTAATGATTTGGTCAAAACCCCATTTAAACAGTTGGTAAAATTCCCACTGACTCAATCCAGTCCTCCATATAATTTAATTGGTGTTTTGCAAAAATGTTCCCTGATATGTCCAGGAGAGCTATCCTCCTCTAGTACTAGGGAACCATAGAACTCTATATGGAAGCTTTGCACTATTTACAGTACACATTGGACCTAAGGATTCTCATTCATTTGTCTAAAAATCCCCCCATAATTCCGCCCGATCAAAGATAGAAGAAAGGTATAACCTCCTGGTGTGTATCGTGCTCCTCTAAAAGGCGCCTTGGCCTCTGTCAGAACGTCTGGAGGGGAAGAAGCTGCCAAATTGCTTGCCTTACCATCCCTATTCACGTCCGCTCCCTGTTTTCTCTTGGGTCCAAAGTGTCCCCTGTCTCAACCAGCCAGCTGGACACAAACTTTCCCTCCAAATAACTATTTAATAGAGACTGACACTTTGTCCGGAGAGACAAACACTGCAACAACATTCACCAGCTCTTTAATGAATGGGGCCTTCAATAGGCAGCCCTGTGCCACTGTTCCTGCCTCTGAGGGTGCCAGGTCTCACAGAATCTGGTCCACCTTTATACACAGAGACCTACTTCTCTGTGTCAAGAGGGCACATTTGGCATTTCCTAGTAGGCAGGTGGCTCTTTGTGCCCATCCCAACATTATATCCAGATTTATCATGCCACCTTACACCTTGGCGTCTTCAGTCATTTCTCAAATTTAGGTGTGGGGTCCCACCACATACAATAGCTTGTCCTGGAAGGAGTGCGAGGACCAGTCCACTCCTTTATTTGTGATCCCTAATAATCTTTGCCAAAAACTCTGACACCTTTGTTCCAATCTCTTGTGTGAGGGTAAATATGTCCTTAAGAATACGCTGAGGGTATTCTGCCCTGAGGCATGCCTGTACTTCTTTGTCCATAGGTTCACAGATTTTCCGAAACAGGAAGCTCAAGTCCTAGTTTTTGGGCGCTTTCTTTGGAAGAGGGGCACCATGGTGACCACTCGGCGTGAGGGCCTCGTGGCCTGGAAACTCTTCTTCCCTTTCCAGAAGGGGTTTACGTAAGTGAGCCACTAGCATGAGTAGCTGCCGTTGAGTGGTTTTAGGGCTCCATTTACTGCTTGTGACCCAGAAAGATGTATGACCTCCTGAGCTCAAGGTCCCATAAAGACCACTCTTCTTCCTCCCCCTCTTCATAGTGGGAGTATTGATGGTGATTGTGTGTTGACATGGGTAATAATGAAGGCAGTCTACGCACAGCAAAATATACCCCTATTCCGTAATTTATGGGTAACCTGAAGCTTCATGCCTTTGAGATTATTTATTGTGGTAAATGAATCCCTCCCAAACTGTCCTACAATTGCAGTGAGCATCAGGCTCCCACAGAGAAATCTGATTTATTCTCTTGGGACAAGCAATGGAGTGTACAAGTCTGCAACAAACCGAGGGCATGGAGAGTAAGGGGTGTCAGAGCCGCACATGAAGCCTGATTGGACATCCTGGAGTAGCATACGCTGACACAGAAGAAGGACTGTCCACAGACCTGTTGGCTTCACCAGGCTCCCTTTGCCTTCTACCGGCTCTTTTGATGGGATGATAACCTGCTGTTGTATGCTCCTGGTTTCTGCTAGGTGTGAGCAGAAAACTCCGCTCCGTCAGCAGAGCGGATAAAGCCAGTCGCCCTCGTTCCCCGGCCCGGTCCCTGCTTCTGAAAGCAGCCAGGCCGGGGAGAGCCTCACTAGGCCTCTACCGCACCCCGGGGCCCGCTGGACGGAGCTCTAGTCCCGGGCCCGGTCACAGTTTCCGAGCCCTAGCCAGCCCGGGCTTGCAGGACGGGGGGCTCCTGCACCCTGGAACGGAGCACAAGCCCTGTGCCCCTTCCCAGCTTCTGAACCCTAGCCAGGCCAGGGGAAGCCTCCCCGGGCCCTGGTGGAACTCCTTATCCCCAGTGCCAGGACCCTCAGCTGGCTTTCAGGACGGGGGGGCCTCCCGCGCCCTGGGATCCTGGGACGGAGCACGAGCCCCGGGCCCGGTCCCAGCTTCCGAACCCTAGCCAGGCTGGGGAGAGCCTCCTAGGGCCCCAGTGGACCCCCAGACCCTCGGATAGATTGCAGGACAGGGGGCTCCCGCACTCTGGGATGGAGACCAAGCCCTGGGCCTGGTCACAGCTTCCGAACCCTAGCCAGGCCAGGGAGAGCCTCACCGGACCCTGGTGGAACCCCTGTCCCCAGCGCCGGGATCCTCGGCTGGCTTGCACGACAGGGGGCTCCCGCACCCTGGGACCCTGGGACGGAGCACGAGCCCTAGGCCCGGCCCCAGCTTCTGAACTCTAGCCAGACTGGGGAGAGCCTCCCACGGGCCCCAGTGGACCCCCTTCCCCAGGGTCCGGACCCTCGGCTGGCTTGCAGGACGGGGGGCTCCTGCACCCTGGGACGGAGCTCAAGCCCCAGACCCGGTCACAGCTTTCAAACTCTAGCCAGGCCGGGTAGAGCCTCCCCAGGCCCCGGTGGACACCCGTCCCCAGCGCCCGGACCCTCGGCTGGCTTGCAGGATGGGGGGCTCCCGCACCCTGGGATGGAGCACCAGCACTGGGCGCGGCCCCAGCTTCCGAACCCTAGCCATGCCAGTGAAAGCCTCCCCAGCCCTGGTGGAACTCCTGTCTCCAGCGCCAGGACCCTCGGCTGGCTTTCAGGACGGGGGGCTCCCGCTCCCTGGGACCCTGGGACGGAGCACGAGCCCCGGGCCCGGTCACAGCTTCCGAACCCTAGCCAGGCTGGGGAGAGCCACCCCGGGCCCCGGTGGACCCCTGTCCCCCACGCCCGGACCCTCGGCTGGCCTGCAGGACTGGGGGGCTCCTGCACCCTGGGACCCTGGGACGGAGGATGAGGGCTCCCACACCCTGGGACGGAGCACGAGCCCCGGGCCCGGTCACAGCTTCCAAACCCTAGCCAGGCTGGGGAGAGCCTCCACAGGCCCCGGTGAACCCTCGTCCCCCGCGCTCGGACCCTCGGCTGGCTTGCAAGACAGGGGGCTCCCGCACCCTGGGGCCCGCCGGACAGAGCACAAGCCCCAGGCCCGGTCCCAGCTTCTGAACCCTAGCCAGGCCAGGGAAAGCCTCCCCGGCCCTGGTGGAACTCCTGTCCCCAGCGCCAGGACCCTCGGCTGGCTTTCAGGACGGGGGGCTCCGCTCCCTGGGACCCTGGGATGGAGCACGAGCCCCGGCCCCGGTGGACCCCCGGACCCTCGGCTGGCTAGAAGGATGGGGGCTCCCACACCCTGGGACGGAGCACAAGCCCTGGGCCCGATCACAGCTTCCGAACCCTAGCCAGGCCAGGTAGAGCCTCCCCGGGCCCTGGTGGAACCCCTGTCCCCAGGACCCTCGGCTGGCTTGCATAACGGGGGGCTCCCACACCCTGGGACGGAGCATGAGCCCTGGGCCCGGCCCCAGCTTCCAAACTCTAGCCAGGCTGGGGAGAGCCTCCCCCGGGCCCCAGTGGACCTCCTGTTTCTTTCGCGATTTCGTCAGCAAACGCATTACCAAGACCAACATCATCAATAATCTTCTTGTGTGCACTGCATTTCACAATCGCGACTTGTAACGGTAAGGTCAGTGATTCAAGGATATCATTCACCAACTGACCATTCTGAATCTTAGTTCCATGCGAAGTCAGGAACCCACGTTCCTTCCACAAGCGCCCAAAACTATGGGCCACGCCAAAGGCATACTGACTGTCAGTATATATGTTCACTTTCATTCCTTTCGACAGCACGCATGCTCTTGTAAGTGCAATTAATTCTGCTGCTTGAGCCGAATTATGTGGTATACGTGCAGTTTCAACAATCGTGTGCAAAGTCGTGACAGCATATGCAGCAGTCGTATCACCATTCGGAAGCTTGAAGCACGAGCCATCCACCCATACGGTACCATCACACTCAACCAGGGGAGTATCTTTAAGATCCACTCTCAATTTTGTTTCTTCTTCTGTCCTGAACAGACAATCATGCTGTTCAATCTCATCTGTGTCTGCTGAAATCGGTAATAATGTAGCTGGATTCAACGCATTGCACCTCTTTATGTGCACATGACTCGCTAGCAGTGTCAACTCGTACCCTGACAATCGAGCACTAGTTAAGTGCTGTGTCTTGGTCCTGTTTAACAATGTGTCCACTGCATGTGGAACCATTACAATCAACGTGTTATTCATTACTAACCCAGCAGACTGTCGAATAGAAACAGCTGCTGCCGTTGTGGCTCTCAAACAACTTGGCAATGCCTTAGCTACTGGATCCAAAGTTGACGAAAAATACGCGCGTGGACACTGTCTGTCTCCAAAAGACTGCGTCAGCACTGACAACGCACAACCTTCTTTCTCGTGAACATACAATGTAAAAGGTTTACTGTAGTCGGGGGTACCCAACACAGGAGCCGAACATAATGCCTTACGCAATTCCGAAAAACTTTTCTGACACTCTTCAGACCATGGGACGGGATTCGGTGTATCTTTGCATGTTAATGCTATCAAAGGTTTTGCCAGCAAAGAAAAACTCGGGATCCACTGCCTACAGTATGAAGTAATACCCAAGAAAGCACGCACTTCTCTCTGTGTTCTTGGCACGCTCAATTGTGCATTGGCCTGAATTCTTTCTGGGGTTAGTTTCCTTCCCTCCTTCGACAAGAGATGACCTAAGTAGGTCACTTCTTGTCGACAATATTGCAGTTTTGAGAGAGACACTTTGTGATGAAAGGCAGACAAATGACGCAACAATGACAATGTAGCTTCTTTACAAATCTCCTCAGTATCCGCGGCGATTAGTAAATCGTCAACATTCTGAATAAGGGTAGCACCACTAGGTAAGAAAATTGCATCAAGCTGCGCTTTTAAAGCCTGACTGTATATTGATGGACTTTCACAGTAGCCCTGTGGAGCGCGTTTAAAGCGGAAGCTGCGACCTCCTAAACTAAAACCAAAAATATCCCTGCTTTCCTCTGCAATCGGGATGCTAAAGAAAGCATACTTTAAATCAATCACTGAGAACCAAGCAGCGGAAGCTGGGATCATAGTTAACAAGGCAGTTATATAAGGGACAACTGGAAACTGTGGCACAACTATCTTATTTACCTCTCTAAGATCGATCACAAACCTGTAAACAGGTGGCTGAGAGGGGTCAGTACGTTTTAAAACAGGCAAAACAGAACTATTGCAAACATTGCCTCTTGTCTCTTCGATTACATCCTTTTCAATCAAGTCATAGATGATCGCTAACAACGCTTTCTCACCTTCATTAGAGATCTTGTACTGGGGAATGTGTGGCAATTTAACATTGGCTTTCAAAGTGACCACATATGGCGGTATTTCCAAGAGACCTACATCGTTAGGACTAGTAGCCCAAAGGACATCCGGAAGAGACGACAATTCAGCTGGCAGTTTATTCTTCGACAAATACATTGGAGAAATCACTTCCCTACCCAGTGTAAGTTGTACTCCCGAGGGGTACAATATAATGTTGCATGTATTCTCTTTAACAAATCCAATCCTAACAGGTTTTCACCACAACCTGTCGTTAGGATAAGGGGTGCTTTCAGCTCACAAGGTCCAACAGAAAGAGGCATAGGACTAGAGATCGGGTTCCTAACCGGGGCGCCAGAAAAACCTACTGAAACATTCATTTCGCCAGACAAAGGTGCGCCAGGGAGTTTTGAGTGCATAATAGAACTCTTTGCAGCACCAGTATCCAATAGGAAAGGCTCTGATACACCCGCTGTAGTCACCTTGACATATGGTCCACTCTGGTCCACTGGCACTGAAACAACTCCCACTCTCTGTCTATGGCTGTCCTAGTAATCATTACCTTCCGCATTTCCATCTTCCGCATAATAGTCATCGTTATAGTACTGAGCTGTCCTACCAGTTGCATTGGCTTGCTGATCAAAACTATTCATCGTATTTTGAGGCGGAAGAGGACGCGCGTTCTGGGGAACATTCCCACGCCCTCTACCTCTAGGAGCTTGCTGACCACCTCTACCTCTCGCGCCATAAGCAATATTCGTGCGCTGCAACAATATAGGACAACTATACTTAAAATGACCTTCTTGTTTGCAATACGAACACTGATTGGGACCCACAGGAACACGCGGTTGGGAATACCCGAACCTTTGCGAGTTACTCTGAAACTGTTGGGGTTGTTGATAGTTACTCTGACCTTGCTTATAGTTATTCTGATCTCCACGTGGCGGGTAAGCCTGCTGTAAAAGAACCTTCGTCTTTAATTCTTTTGTTTTCTTGTCTGCTCTATCCTTCTCATCTTTATCCCTATTTTCGTAATACTGTGCAGTAGCCAGTATTTGTGCTGATGAGGAAACAGCCCAAGAACTCTCTGAATCTTTTAATTTCTTACACAACTCGGGGAGCAAATTATGCACAAATTTATCAACAAATAACCGTTGACCACCTTCCGTACTCATGTCTTCACCACTGTGGTCGATAAATGTTTCTTCAAACCTGGTGAAGAAATCAGACACTGTTTCGTCTTTCTTATGTTTGCATGCGGATAATTTATCCCAATTCACATGCATCGCCGGCATTAAAGTCTTCATGTAGGTAATAATTCTACCAGGGAGTTCTGCTATCACGGGCTCAGGCTTGGCACCACCAACTTGTCTGGTGTCTGCAGCAATGATATTAGCCCATGTGCCACCTAGTTCTGCAGCATGATCTGTACTACGAATCAATCCCCACAAAGGCTGCGGAACAACATTCCCGAACAACATATCAATGTCAGCTAAATTCATGACACACGATTCTGCGGTTTGTGATAACTCCTTATAATATCCTGCAGGGTTTTTACGGGGGCCAGGCAATGTCTGCTTAAGCGCTATTACTTCAGCTCGCTTCCATGGCACGTGTACCCAAACACGCTGAAAATGTGGCTGAACAGGTGGATTAGCATTTAAATCACCAGGTCTCCACACTGGAGGAACCTCACGCATCGGATATTGGCGCGCTTTTCCCTTTTTCCCTACAGGGAACTCCTGTTCGAACAACGACTGATGACAATCCCCATTCCTGAAGGACAACAATGTCGTAACTGCTCTATCAACATCGCGTCCCACAATCGTGCCTTTCTCAAAATCGAACCGTACATGACACAACTCCTGCGGGCTTGAATCTAGACCATGATCTTCCAATTCCCCACCGCGGAATTCACACATTTTCTCGAAAACGTATCTCTGTTTTGGTGCTTCCCATTGATGAAAAACATTTACAACAGATTCCACATCATATCTTGAAGGAAAAACAATCCATTTATGTGCCATGCGGTCTAATACTTCTTTCTCTTCAGAACCTGGCAGCTGACTACGCAACTGCATACGTTGTGAACCAGGGGTCGTACTAGATGACCCGAAGAGAGGCGACATAAAACTAGTGACCGCACTAGCTATTCGTTGTCGTGTAGAAGGAGAAGTTGAGGCAAGAACAGGGGGAAATACAGAGGGAAGAAAAACAGGTGCAGATACAGGTACAGGGGTCGTATCAGGAAGAGCGCCGAGGGAGGCAGCTGATGTACTAGGTAAAGTCGTGGGAAGCGCAGAAGAGATAGGCAGCGAAACCGGCGGCCCTTGAGAGGGCTGAGCCGTAGGGATAGGAGCCGGCTGAGGGGGAGCTGGCGGCTGCGGGAAGGCTTGCGGCAAATTAACTAGAGGCTGTACATTTAAGGGTTGCGGAGGTGCTGTAGCACTCTGCGCATACGGGGGTGGTGAACTCAGCAAATGGGACATTAAGGGATCTTACTCCTCTTCTTTTGACGCATCTTGCTGAAGGGGCGGCAAAACTGGGTAGCATTTATCAATTACTAGTTTACGTTGCCTGTGCAGCTGCTCATTCATGTGTTCTTCTTCATTATCTTTAAACTGTAAGGCTGCTTGCATATCGACATACCTTTCTCTCTTTTATTTTTCTTCGCTAATTTAATTTCTTTCTGTTTGGCTTCCTTTCGCCATAGGCGGAAAGAATCAAACATCGCCGGCCGGGCTTTCTTTTTAAATAATTTAACTTCTAAGTTATCTAGGATTTCTGTGTCGAAACTACCATTTTGGGGCCATTTTAAAACACCATCCTTCCTGGTGTATCGGATCCATACTTCATTATACGTAATGGGGCCCACGCCATGTTTTAGATAAAGCTCATACGTTGGAGTTCCAATTGGAGGAACCGGACACGAATCCTCTAATCGCGAGTCCCTATTATAACCCAAACAAAACAAATTTCCAAATATACTAGAACCAGGCATCTTCGCTCACTAGTCTAGTTTCAAACGTCAAAGGATTATCGAATACGATAGTCTCGTGAATACACGAGTCCTTCGGCTTTGGCACTTGCAAGTTCCAAATCAAAGCGATCCCAAAGGGATACCAAACTAAGAACCAAACTAAGAACTGGGAGACGCTCCACTTATACTTAACTGAGGTATCGATGACGTCACCAGAAGACTCGTTAAATCGTTTCGCTCTACCAAATCATCAAGGGTCCAAAACAGGGCGATAGTCAGGGCAGCAGTCCTTTGTAGCCGTCGGGACGCGGAGAACCTCGCAGTAAAGACTTTCGGACCACGTCGACATGCAGGGGTCGATGAAGTGGCGGCCTTCCTCCAGAATTTTCACACGAAGCTCCTCACGAACCTCTGGCTTGGACCGGTACCGCTGAAATCGCCCCACGTTGGGCGCCAACTGAAGTACTGGGTTTTTCAGAACCAACCCAGCGGTGCCAGGGGACACACCCGAAGATTTCGAGTTCTTCCTGTTTCAGACCACAAAAACACAGAGTCTTCTAGGTGAAGTCAAAGATCGTATTTATTGGCTGCAGACCAATCACAGGTATCCGAGAAGTACAACACGATGTATGTTCTAAGGAGACTGCTCCCAACCAAAAACCAGTCTTTTCTTATATACAAAATATTACGCTCTGGGCAACACCGCCCCTATTTTACAAGTGGTCGTTCACATATTTTCGCTTCAAAGAAAGAGCACATTCATGATGATAATCCCACATTTCAGCTCGGTCAGCACATAATTATTTACCCAGCGAGGCTCAGAACCCTCATCAGATATCAGCAGACCCCAATAAAACGGACACCTCCTCCTCGTAAAACAAACCATAAAGTAGGAAACAGAGTCAGGTGTGAAAGAGATTAGTCAGGGTTCATGTGGGATGCACGACTTTATGATGTGTCGGGCCCTGATGCTAATCCCATAAGGCCGCAGTAAAAGGAACCGGCCGGGCAGGACTGACCTCGGGCAGCGGAGTCAGTTTGCACAGGTCACAAAGAAGTAAAAGAAAGATTGCGTGTCCTTTAGGCCTAGGCATGGCCTCAATGCGCAGCCTATGTGAGAGCAACCACAAAATGGTTACCGTTTTAAAATGGAACCCGAGGGTTTAATATGTAGTATTGCATACGTGGTGAGTTCATCGGGGAAACGTGAAGAAAACACTCATACATACCGCATTAGTCATTTGCGGTTCGCTGATACCAAAATAGGCATGGTGGGACCATGCCTCCAACATGGTTCCGAAATTTTACAGTACCACACCACCAATCCCTGTACAGGTACTGCCACCACCTGCACAACCACCACCAACCCCTGTACAGGCACTCCCACCACGTGCACATCCAGCCCATGTCCAGGCACAAACACCAAATGTGCATACACCATCTACCCCTGCACATGTAGATCACCCTGTACAGGCACATGGACAATACCCACCTACATGTAGGCAACGAGCCCGACCTGATCCCTCACAGCGATCAACACCTCAAAAATTGCAATGTTGCAAGCACGATCACCAGTGACAAGAACCCCAAGAAAACTGACCACGTGAATATCTGTATAGAAAAAATAAAGATCTACAAAACTAAGATTCTGTTGTGTATCATGTCCTGTGTAACGATGTAGGTGGCCTAGAGATGTGAGGAGGTATGTGTGTGTGTGACACAGTTACAAGTGTAACCCATCATTGCAACAAGCCATTATGTGCATAGCAGATGACTCACCAAATATGTGTCCATATTCTGAACCAGACATTCAAAATGAAGTCAAACAAGTAAAAGTAAGTAGAATTCCTCAATAATATTTATGAATGCACAGAAGAACAACCGTCCATTTGGAAGGGAGAAAGGAAAACAAATGATGATCTTAATTCAGATTGAGAAGGGAACTTGGATTGGGGTGGGGCAACACAAATATAACACGTCAGGGAGCGTTAGGGAAACCAGTCTATTTACAAGCGGAAAATGAAATCATTGTTCAGGACGATGTCTCAGTCAAAAGTCAAGTGTCCTTCTGGTTATCCTCTACTACCACAATGTCCAGATCCTCAGAGTCTTCTGCAGGCACACGGCTGGCGGGTGCAGGAACAGGCACCACATGGGTTCGTGACACACAAGGAGTACGGGGGGAAACAGTGTGGGGCAACGGACAGGGGGAGACATTGATGGTGGTATGGGAAGGGATTTGGGAAACAACAGACGACATGGCTGTGGCCATGGAATTGATGCTGGTAGTGAGGGTGGCCAGAGATCGGACAATGTCCTCTTGCATCATGCGTATCTCCAGACACACTTGTAGCATGATGCGAGCGGACATGTCTAACTGGCCCTCACACATCCACCTCAAGTCCCCTGGCACAGCCACAGGAGGAACAACACCGGGAGGGGCCTGGGGGGACAGGAGGGATGTGGTGCCTCTGGTCCGGAGACAAAGTTGTGGTTGAGCTGGCAGCTACGATGAGGGGGACTGGTTGCAGGGGATACATCTGGAGCCCCCGATGGAATGGGGGACTCTAGAGGTAGGGAGGGGGCAATGGCAGGCCCAGATTGGGTATTGGCCTGCCCCGGGGACACCTTTTCAGGACCCACAGGTGAAGAGTATGGGGGAGAGTAGCTCTCCACCACATCATGGGCAGAGGTGTTGGGTTCTTCCCCCCCACCTTCAATGTCTGCAGCCTCCACCCTGGAGGTAGCACCAGCATCAGGGTGTTCCTTGTCAGTCCGGGTGGGCACAATCCCCTTGCCTCCTCATGTTGAGGGTCCTTCCTCATCTTCTTCTTCCTTGCTGCTGGAAAGAGGGTGTAGTCGCCGGCGCACTGATGGCCTCGCGCTCCGGACCTGGTCCTGCTGTCCTTCCATTTCGCCAGCTGTGCCTGCTGAAATGTAAGCAAAATCCTAATGTGGTGGTTGTTTCATGCAGGACGAGACACATACATAGATGAGCCAAGGTCAGACTTTGTTTTCCTCTGATCACACTCTACAGTTGTCAGTGTTTATGAACTTAAATTACGTGTATGTTCACTGTCATTTACTGAATTGAGTCTGACATGGACATCTCACGTGAATGTTTGTGGCTTACACAACTGTATTGGCCAAAAGTCAACCTTGGCATTCTTGTGATCTGTGTGTCCTGTCACGGCTATATGTGCAGGTTCCAAAACCAGTCCACCAAAGGAGAACATGAAGTGTCCAGATTTATTTGAATTTGGCCATTGATATGGAGTCGCAGCTATTTAACGTCTGGACAAGTGTCATCTGCTTTGTAGCATTGTATTGGACAAGACAAGTGCCGAATGTGGGTCACACATCCACATAGGGTCTTTAGCTACATTGTGAGCCTAGCCTTTTGCTGTCCCCACACATAATCTGACAATCCAGTGCCACATATTGGCTTTGGTGACTGATAAGGTAGTGCAGTACACTGGTGAACAGTGGGGGGGGGGTCGTTGTGACAGCTACATGTACATGTGAAATGTCATACAGGCCACTGAGGGTGAGACATCTGTCAGTGGACACACCTTGCAAATTTAGAAGCACTTAAGAGTGATGTAAGGATCTCAAAGTCTGTCTTGACTCCATGGCACATGATGATCTGTCTAAATTGGAACCCAAACTCTACAAATGCAATGCAAGTCACAGCATCCAATACCCTTTGGCCTGCCATGAGCACACTGGACAATGTATGTACCATTGCTCATCCAATGCACACATCAGTTATGATTTCCTTGTTCCAGTTGTAGTGGTGCTGGCAGAGCAGATTTCAATATGAATGCACAAGTGTGGCTCATTTATACAGTTGTCATGAAGAAACTACAACTCCCAAAATGCACTCTGCCCTGTACAGTCCATATGCCACATGTTCCTTGTTAATCTTGGTGACTGCTGCATGGACACGGAATCGGTGAATGGAGGCATGGGACACACAATGGTACAGCACTGTTTCACTCACATCATACTCCCAGACACATATTGCATATGATGCACTTAGCAGGTCTCTGCTGCTCATGCTCCTCCAGCTGAGCATGGAGGGTCAGCCAAGCTGCCCGCAGGACCCTCCTGTACAGTGGGGAGAGGCGAGGACGATGCACATGGTGCTGGAAAGACAGGCCCACCAGCTCCTCAGCCTTGTGCCAGGACCATCGTTTTAGGTCCTCCCAGCACTTGCGGCATGCCCTAGCACTCATGGTGTGGAGTCCCACTGCACTGCAGCGCTCCCCGATGTTGGCCCATAGCCTGGCCCGGGCTGCATTGCTCAGCTGGTGTTCTGGGTCCCCATATAGCTGTGGATATTTGGACAGCACCCCCTCAGCTAAGATGTCTAATTCCCTTTCAGTGAAAGGGGGTGCTTTCTCATCATAACCCTCAGCCATTTTGAGGCAAATAAGAAAGATGAGAGCAGCAGGATGTCAGAGGATCTGAACTGTGATAGAGGATGACTCAGAATGAACACAAAATGGCTGTCAACAACTTCCTGTGATGTATTACCTGCCTCACACTTCCTGTATAACAATTCCTGTATGAAATAATGTGTTTCGGGTCATTTTCGGAGTTTACGGCCCGTAAACGTAGTTTCTGGTTCCGGAGCAGCGGGTCTGCACACGCGCATTACACTCCGAAATCGGAACTTCCGATTTCGGGCCGTAAACTACGAAAATGACCCGGAACACATTATTTCATACAGGAAATGTTTTACAGGAAGTGGGAGGCAGGAAATACATCACAGGAAATAGTTGGCAGCCATTTTATTTATTTATTTATTTAGAAGCTTATAAAGCGCACTTATGCCCAAGGACGTCCTGGTGCTGTCTACTGACTCCTGAAAAGAAAGCAGAATCTACTCCATAAATAACCAGGTCTTGAGTCCCTTTCTAAACGAGAGGAGCTCCGAGGCATTACTAAGATGTCCCGGCAGGCTGTTCCAGGCTTTTGCTGCACAGAAGGCAAAACTGTTTCCTCCCCTTCTGACCTTTTTTATTCGCGGGACCACCACCAGTCTGCCTTCAGCCGAGCGAAGGGCTCTTCCCGGAATATACCACTTAAAATACTTACTTAAAAACTCTGGGCCACTGCCCGTCAATGTTTTAAAGACCGTGCATAGGACTTTGAATTGCGCACGTCTTGTTATAGGCAGCCAGTGGAGTTGCCTGAGACCCTCTCGTACAGAAGTGTATCTGGGGGTTCCTGTCAGCAGTCTTGCTGCCGCGTTTTGAACCAACTGCAGCCTGTGTCCATGTTTTTTCTTCAAATTCAGGTACAGGCTGTTGCAGTAGTCCAAACGCGGCAAAATTAGGGCAGAGAGTGCTGTCCTGAATCCATCTACTGGCAATTTTTTTTTTTCCTAAATATCCTAAGGATATGGAAGCAGGATGAGACAACTCCACTGACCTGATCCCCAAAATCAAGATTTTGGTCCACAACAACACCCACATTTTTTGCTTTCCCTGTGGGGTCAGGTAGCTTTCCCAGGGCTTCTGGCCACATATCGGGAGTCCAAATGTTAGGGTTGTTCCCAAACATGATGACCTCGGTTTTCCCGGCGTTTAATTTAAGGCAATTGGAGGCCATCCAGCCGGCCACGTTTTTCAAACAGTCGTGGCATCTTGCTGCCATGTCCACTTGGGACCCTTGTTGTATGGATAACACGATTTGTGTATCATCCGCATACGATGTAAGTTGGAGCCCAAAGGATCTTGTCACAGCCGCAAGTGGGCTGACATAGATATTAAAGAGCGTTTGACTCAAGGAGGACCCATGCGGTACCCCACAAGGGAGGGAAAAAGGCTCAGATTTATCCGATCCCAGGTCAACCGTCTGTATTCTGTCAGCCAAAAAGGAATTCAAGAGGCTCCAAGACGAGCCCTCCACCCCAGCCCCCGACAACCAGTCCAGCAACACCCCATGGTGGACCGTGTCGAAGGCTGCCGATAGGTCCAACAGAATCAGAACAGCTACTCCTCCCTGGTCCACAGCCGCTCTAACCTCCTCCGTGGCTTTAATAAGAGCCAGTTCCGTACTATGCCCTGATCGAAACCCAAACGGCGTAGCGTCCAGTGCGTTGGTCTTCTGAAAGAAGGTGCTAAGTTGCTGGTTAATGGCCTTCTCTAGTAATTTGGCCGGGAGCGGGAGTCGTGATATTGGTCTATAGCTTTTAGGTTCATTTCCAATCCAAGTTGTTTTTTTTTCAATGGAAGTACCGTAGCGGTTTTCCACTTCTTAGGGTACTCACCCATGTCAATAATCAAATTGAACATGGGGGTAAGTATGGATGCAATGACCTCAGGGCAGATCTTAAGTGCCACAACCGGGCAAGGATCATTGGGAGAACCAGACCGAGCCGCGCGCAATAACTTTAAGACCTCCAGAGACTTTAAATGACTAAAACACTCTAATCTGTCCGATGGTGCTCTCAGCTTTGATTCGATGCTATTTACAGCTACCCCCCCCCCATCCCCTTGGGCAATGGAAAAGGAGGAAAAAATCCCTTCCACCTTATTCCTAAAGAAGGAGGCAAGTGACTCACACAAGGCCGGGCTTCTATGAGTGCTGGGTTTGTCGGGATGGTCAACTTTGTAATGGTCCTGAACAATTCACTGGAGGATGACTTGGCCTTATGTATCTGCTCCATAAAGTAGCCTTTTTTGCCTCCGATATCAGTTCCTTGTAGATGCTGAGGCTTTCTTTATACTTTTGTTTATTATTAGGGCAGTACCCCTTCCTCAGATCCTCTCAAGCCTTTTACAGTTTATTTTGTGTTTCTGAAGTATTCCTGAGAACCAAGGGGCCGAGGGCTGAGCTTGTCTCGGGGTAAAAAGTTTTATTGGCGCAAATTTATCACATGCGTTCTCAATCCACCTTGAGTACGTCTCCTCTGCCCTATCTACATTAGTAGGCAAGCTAGGAATATTCCGTGTAAGGAAGTTCTCCATCTCCACCCCATTTATATCTTTCCATGCCCGGATTGAGATCTTTTCCCTGGGCTTAGGCTTGGCTAGATACTGGCCTCCCTGGGAAAGCGTAAAAATGATCGCCGCATGATCTGACCACATGAGTGGTAGAATCTCCAACAGATCCAGACCGGGATTGTTGGAAAAAATGCCGTCTAACGTATGTCCAGCAATATGTGATGGACTTACCACCCTTTGGTCAAGACCGCCTCCTCCCATAATATCCATAAGTCTCTCTGTATCCGTGTCTAACGCATCTTCCAAATAAAAATTAAAATTTCTCAGAATAGTGAAGGTGTTTACGCATAACCCTTCTTCCAGCAGGTCGCCAAGTGAATTCAAAAACGGGCCTCTGGGTCCGGGAGGACAATAAATTAACATTGCTTTAAAAGTGTTGTGGGGTGAAAGGCGGACACTGATAGACAATGCTTCAAAAGTTTTATTAGAGGCTGTGGAGAAAGAGGGCTCAAGGCTATTATGATAAATAACAGCGAGTCCCCCCACCCCCCTTCTGGTGGGACGGTCCAAAGTATGGCAAATAAAATTGCCCGGCAGGGCCTTCACAATATCAGAGCCTGAGGTGTTATCAGTCCAGGCCTCGGTAATAAAGGCCATCACGATTTGGTGATCCTCCAAAAGTAAACTACATTCCAGGCTATGTTTGACCAGTGATCTGGCGTTTAGCAGTAGGCATTTCAGGGGGGGCGCAGCTACACCTGGTTTTGGAAAACCCTCCACCTCCTTGATAGGGCAAGGAAGCTTGCTAGAGTAGGTCAGGATGTCAGGTAGCAGGCCGAGACAGCAAATGCATGATACTGCTAGCTCTCCAGGCCTCATACTAGGTGAAAACCTCGGACAGCAAGCTTTCCCTCCCTCTGGATCCAAACTTCTGAGCATTTTTGGCAAATATCTAATCAGGTCTAGTGGTCCGGAACCAGGGGGGCTGGTCCTAAGCCCGATCCGAGCACGGAGGGGCGCAGACGGTGAGCGGTCGTGGCAAGCCTGTAATAAATGCCATTACTTAGGCAGCTCGCCCAATCATAGCCCCGTTCCCCGTCTCCTATCCCTCCAATCAGCAGCGCCCCAGTTCGGCATCTGCAGGGAGTCAGGAAGTGCGGGACACCAGAATTAACCCTCGCGTGACCTGGTGGGTATTGAACACAACCCGTTTCCAGGAGTCAGCCTTGTATTCATCCTGATCCATCCACAATCAGAAATCAAATCCACTGACATCCTGCTGTTCTGTTGTGGAAAAAATTGAAATGACAGTGCAGGTGAGAATTATGAATATGTAACAAAAGGGGGAACAGACCATTTAATGACATTTCTGCACGGACGGGGTAGGGGGTTGACACAACATCAAACCCCAGTTGCATTTTCTCCTACTTTGCATTATGGTACATGTAGTCCATATTGAGTGCTCATTACCAGAGTTGATCACATGATGCCTGACTCACCCATGACATCATCACTCACGTTGTGGGCCCATCATTTGTGGGGGAGTCAAATCTGTTGAGGCCTGAGAATGCAATGGTTATGGCCTTTTGTGATTAAGTGACCCATCCTCATAAGGTCCGGGTAGGTCTCTCAGAACATGTATCGTTTTGCATCTGCGTCAATAGATTCTTTAGGGACATCCACTACACTGATCGCTGACATGGGCACGCTCAACCTTTTGACTACTGTCAACAGCTGTGATTTACATGCAGTTAGTGTGGCTTGCAAAGTCGTCTGAGTAAGGAATTTATTGACAGTCGTGTATATCCAAGTTTCATCATTGACAACAGACAGCAAACCACGTTTTGTCCATGACACTACAGGTTGCTCATGTGAAAAACGTGGCAACGAGCTGATCACGGACTTGCATGCCCTGACCTCGGTTATGTGCAATGGCCCGGTTAACCAGATTCAGAGCTAGCCGAGTTCCAGCGGTATGGGTAAGCCATGCGTTAAAGCAATGTTGTGCAAAACACAACAGGCTAATATGATCTTGCACACGACTTCTGGGGAGTACAGCAGCGCACCCCCTGTACGGTCGAGACATCTGAAACACGACTTCAACAGACCAAAAGTGCGCTCTATGATGGCTCGAGTCCGAATGTGTGCCCTATTGTACCTACGCTGTGGTACAGTGTTTGCACGCCTGTAAGGGGTGAAGAGATGAGGGGAGAGTGCATACGCAGCGTTTCCCTCTTTGATTTGCACAGGACATGATCTATAATTTAGTACATGCAGTATCTGTTGGGCCATGTATGTAGCTTTATGATTCTTATTGTACAATGGTTAATGTTGGTGGGCATTCAGATATTTGAATAACACATTTACCTCATTTTTAATGCTTCGTACTTACCCAGTAGCCACAAGTTGCCAAATTTTCCCGCAGCCATCTGCCGGGCAAGATGTGACATGCGGAATATGAAGCTGTCATGGGTACAGCCTGGGAACACCGCATGCACATTAACGAACCTCCCACTGGCATCACAGACAGCTTGCACGTTGATGGAATACCATCGGTGTCTGTTGCAGAAGATGTGTGCAATGCGGCGGGGTGGCTGAAGGACCACATGGGTACAATCAATTGCACCCAGGACACGTGGGAATTGTGCAATGAGATAGAAATCTCGTGCTGCCCTTTGTCTCAGGGCCAGTGTATGTGGCATTTGTATGTGGTTGTGGGCTCTAGCAGTGATGCATCTCAGTACTTGATGCAGGCACCGCATATACCCACATGGTCACTGGAGACCCTTTGAAAAGACCCAGTGGCAAAGAAATGGAGAGCAGAAAGGATCTTGAGATCTACTGGTATTGTATGTGAGCAGCAGGTCACAGGGTCAAGTTCCTGCTCCCACTCACATACCATATCCAAGATGACTTCTGGAGGGAAACGGTACCTGGTCCTTACTAAGCCTGGGCTAAATTTCCGTTCCGCTCGCGGAAATTGCGATAATTTGACATCTTTGCGTTCCGCGGAGAGCGCGAAAATGTCAAAATTTCCGCATTCCGCAGCTTAGCGATAATTTGTTTCTTGCTCGCGCTGTAAAATAATACATTCTCGCGCACGCGCGATCGCCTTACCTGAATCCCCGCGTTCGCCGACAAGTTTTCCCGATCCGGTCGCGTTCTCCACGAGATGTTGGATTGTTGGTAGCCATTTGCGCTGTCTCGCGACAGTTCGTGCCCGCAGTAATGTCATTGGTCGCGCGATCACGTCTTTCTTCTCGCGATCATGCACCCCGAGAAGAGTGAAAACAAGATGGCCGCGCCCGCGAGCAACCGCATGGGTAAGTTGGCGAGCCGCGACCACGCAGAAACTACCACGAACGGGCGGGAAAAAAACTTCTGCATCTTCGCGATATTTCCACGTGTTTGCGGAGATTTTTAACATTTTCGCGATAATTTGCGAAAGTCAATTTCGCAAATTCCGCCCACCCCTAGTCCTTACATCTTGGCTGGACATTCCAAATAGGTTGATCCTCTGTCTGAAGATCCTCTCTGCTCTCCTCCTCCTCCTCCTCCTCAAGTAGTTTTGCTGAATGGCAAGGGGCAGTGCAACAAACACATTCAGTGACATGTTGAAAGGGTTTGTGTGTGTCTGGTCTGCATTTATACATGCTGCAGGGCTAGGATTGACTGCAGTGTGTCAGCTGATGCATGGTGGGGGATGGTAGGCACTTGGACAGGTGTTTACCCTCGGCTAAAATGATCAACGGCCACAGTTCGTATATTTTGGCCCGGAATCAGAGATTCCGGGCCACATGCGGAGATTCTGACCCGGAAGCGGGATTCCCGCTCCGGGTGTGGAACTCCCGCTCCGGGTGCGGAAATTCCGGCCCGAGTGTGGATGTAAAGTTAGTAGTCGTAAGTCCATTCTGTGAATACCAAAAGTAGTAACTTCATTCTGTGAATGCCAAAAGTAGTAAGTGCATTCTGTGAATACCAGAAGTAGTAAGTGCATTCTGTGAATACCAAAATGGTAGTAAGTTTAGGATTTTGTCTTAAGTTAGTTCTGTGAATTGGGGCCAGAGACTTGTTCTCAGAATTCAAAATCATTCAAAAAAAGATAAGGTGCTGCAAGGTTAACGATTCCATAGTACAAAAAGGACATATAACGAGCATCTTAGTTTCATGTTTTATCTGATTGATTGTCTATCTAATACTTAGTTTTAGCATCCTTCTTCTTACTTCTTTTGACTGAATCTTTCTAAGATAACTACAAGGTTAACCTTTTCCATCTGGATAGTTCACATGAGAATACCTAACACACACAAGGGAGCTGGACTTCGGGAACACCGTCTATGCAAGGATCAACAAAAACCTCACCAGAATGCCACACAACATTCAGACCGTGGCAGCCAGAATCACTCTCAACTTCCCAAGCTGCACTTACATCACACCATACTGACTCCCCATATACAACAAGTGAGTACAATTCAAACTCCTTACCCACACTTTCAAGGAACTACATAACACTGGCCTAGCATACTTCAACAATTGCATCTGCTTTCACAAATCTTTCAGACACCTCTGCTTGTCTGGACTCCTACTTGCACACATACCACACATATGGAAAACCCGATCCAACAGACAAATCTTCTCCTTCATTGCTCCTAAAGCGTGGATGGCCTGCCACTATACATAAGAGTCTCCTCCTCACTTCTTGAATTCCGCAAGAAGTGGACGGTCTGGCTTTTCAAATAATCCCACTAGACCCTAGGCGTGGCTCACACCTGGCCTGCACAAGTATACCCTCCCAGGTGATAGTGCGAACACAAATCTAAGTAACATAACATAAAATACCATAACATGACATAAGAATATCCTTCTTAAATAGGATTAAGTACGACTTATATGATGTTGACCTGCTTGCAAACTTTAAAATGTGTTTCCGTGTATTTCTACTTTTTATATCTTCCATCTTTATATTCAATACACTGTGCCTAGATTAAATCTAATTATATTCTGAATCAATTGTATATCTGATGATACTCTATATACCATTTCAATAAATATCCAAATGAATCATTGGGTGCAGTTTTAAGAAAATAGCAGGTATTTAAAATTATTTTGTAACTTGTGTACATTATATCAACCAAACCGAGATCAATCTTACATCATATCCAGGAGAACCTTATGGCAAGGCAATCATTTTTTTCCAGATGTGTACTTTAATTGACCGAATTTTGTTTACATCTTTTCCACCAAAATTTCACTTTCATGTAATATTAACTGACACTTTTCATCTCATATGTTTTTTTAAAAGCATCACTTTATTTATTGGCAAACTTGGTATATAGTTTCCCCAAAGCACTTGCCATGGTATAAGCATGACCCAAAACATTATTCATATGTGCCTAAAAGTTCAGATTCCAAGAAAATCTAAACCTCGAGTAGACATAGGTGTCTAATTTTTCTGAAGTCTCAGAATTTATTTTCCAGGTACTTTTTTCAGCTTTATATTTTTCAAATATCATTATTTTTGCTTTGGCTATATATTCATTTTTTTTTTTATATAGTTTTCGTTCCAATATTTGTAAAAGACACCCAATTAGCCCCTTTGAGGTTATATCCAGGAAGATTTTATCATCTGCATTAACATCTGCAAATACAATACTCTGAATACGAGATGTACCTAATTTTGGTGGAAAAATGTGTTGCTTGTAGATACTTTGAAGCATCTGCTATGTATATGTTGAACAATATTGGGGCCAAAATATAACCCTATTTCGAATCCATTTAGAGTATGTAACTGCACCATTCACACTTAATTGTACTTGGGTCCATGCTCCATTATAGAGTTCTATTATTAATCTTAAAAAAACCCTTGTTATAACACGTTTCCATTTTCCAACATAGCCTGTTTCAATCTATAGAGTCAAATGCAGTAGATGAGTCTATAAACGCAGCATATTAAAGTCTTCTTTTGGGCTTAATTTGTCTGCTTGAAATCTTAAAGCAACACAAAAATCCAAAGTTTAATGATTTGGTCAAAACCCCATTTAAACAGTTGATAAAATTCCCACTGACTCAATCCAGTCCTCCATATAATTTAATTGGTGTTTTGCAAAAATGTTCCCTGATATGTCCAGGAGAGCTATCCGCCTCTAGTACTAGGGAACCATAGAACTCTATATGGAAGCTTTGCACTATTTACAGTACACATTGGACCTAAGGATTCTCATTCATTTGTCTAAAAATCCCCCCATAATTCCGCCCGATCAAAGATAGAAGAAAGGTATAACCTCCTGGTGTGTATCGTGCTCCCCTAAAAGGCACCTTGGCCTCTGTCAGAACGTCTGGAGGGGAAGAAGCTGCCAAATTGCTTGCCTTACCATCCCTATTCACGTCCGCTCCCTGTTTTCTCTTGGGTCCAAAGTGTCCCCTGTCTCAGCCAGCCAGCTGGACACAAACTTTCCCTCCAAATAACTATTTAATAGAGACTGACACTTTGTCCGGAGAGACAAACACTGCAACAACATTCACCAGCTCTTTAATGAATGGGGCCTTGAATAGGCAGCCCTATGCCACTGTTCCTGCCTCTGAGGGTGCCAGGTCTCACAGAATCTGGTCCACCTTTATACACAGAGACCTACTTCTCTGTGTCAAGAGGGCACATTTGGCATTTCCAAGTAGGCAGGTGGCTCTTTGTGCCCATCCCAACATTATATCCAGATTTATCATGCCACCTTACACCTTGGCGTCTTCAGTCATTTCTAAAATTTAGGTGTGGGTCCCACCACATACAATAGCTTGTCCTGGAAGGAGTGCGAGGACCAGTCCACTCCTTTATTTGTGATCCCTAATAATCTTTGCCAAAAACTCTGACACCTTTGTTCCAATCTCTTGTGTGAGGGTAAATATGTCCTTAAGAATACGCTGAGGGTATTCTGCCCTGAGGCATGCCTGTACTTCTTTGTCCATAGGTTCACAGATTTTCCGAAACAGTCCTGTTTTTTGGGCGCTTTCTTTGGAAGAGGGGCACCATGGTGACCACTCGGCGTGGGGGCCTCGTGGCCTGGAAACTCTTCCTCCCTTTCCAGAAGGGGTTTACGTAAGTGAGCCACTAGCATGAGTAGATGCTGTTGAGTGGTTTTAGGGCTCCATTCACTGCTTGTGATCCAGAAAGATGTATGACCTCCTGAGGTCAAGGTCCCATAAAGACCACTCTTCTTCCTCCCCCTCTTCATAGTGGGAGTATTGATGGTGATTGTGTGTTGACATGGGTAATAATGAAGGCAGTCTACGCACAGCAAAATATACCCCTATTCCGTAATTTATGGGTAACCTGAAGCTTCATGCCTTTGAGATTATTTATTGTGGTAAATGAATCCCTCCCAAACTGTCCTACAATTGCAGTGAGCATCAGGCTCCCACAGAGAAATCTGATTTAATCTCTTGGGACAAGCAATGGAGTGTACAAGTCTGCAACAAACCGAGGGCGTGGAGAGTAAGGGGTTTCAGAGCCGCCCATGAAGCCTGATTGGACATCCTGGAGTAGCATATGCTGACACAGAAGAAGGACTGTTCACAGACCTGTTGGCTTCACCAGGCTCCCTTTGCTTTCTACCGGCTCTTTTGATGGGATGATAACCTGCTGTTGTATGCTCCTGGTTTCTGCTAGGTGTGAGCAGAAAACTCTGCTCCGTCAGCAGAGCGGATAAAGCCAGTCGCCCTCGTTCCCCGGCCCGGTCCCTGCTTCTGAAAGCAGCCAGGCCGGGGAGAGCCTCACTAGGCCTCTACCGCACCCCGGGGCCTGCTGGATGGAGCTCTAGTCCCGGGCCCGGTCACAGTTTCCGAGCCCTAGCCAGCCCGGGCTTGCAGGACGGGGGGCTCCTGCACCATGGAACGGAGCACAAGCCCTGTGCCCGGTCCCAGCTTCCGAACCCTAGCCAGGCCAGGGGAAGCCTCCCCGGGCCCTGGTGGAACTCCTGTCCCCAGCGCCAGGACCCTCAGCTGGCTTTCAGGACGGGGGGCCTCCCGCGCCCTGGGATCCTGGGACGGAGCCCGAGCCCCGGGCCCGGTCCCAGCTTCCGAACCCTAGCCAGGCTGGGGAGAGCCTCCTAGGGCCCCAGTGGACCCCCAGACCCTCCGATGGCTTGCAGGACAGGGGGCTCCTGCACTCTGGGACGGAGACCAAGCCCTGGGCCTGGTCACAGCTTCCGAACCCTAGCCAGGCCAGGGAGAGCCTCGCCGGACCCTGGTGGAACCCCTGTCCCCAGCGCCGGGATCCTCGGCTGGCTTGCACGGCAGGGGGCTCCCGCACCCTGGGACCCTGGGACGGAGCACGAGCCCTAGGCCCGGCCCCAGCTTCTGAACTCTAGCCAGACTGGGGAGAGCCTCCCAAGGGCCCCACGCGCCAGGACCCTCAGCTGGCTTTCAGGATGGGGGGCTCCCGCTCCCTGGGACCCTGGGACGGAGCACGAGCCCCGGGCCCGGTCACAGTTTCCGAACCCTAGCCAGGCCGGGGAGAGCCACCCCGGGCCCCGGTGGACCCCTGTCCCCCACGCCCGGACCCTCGGCTGGCTTGCAGGACTGGGGGCTCCTGCACCCTGGGACCCTGGGACGGAGGACGAGGGCTCCCGCACCCTGGGACGGAGCACGAGCCCTGGGCCCGGTCACAGCTTCCAAACCCTAGCCAGGCTGGGGAGAGCCTCCACAGGCCCCGGTGAACCCTCGTCCCCAGCGCTCGGACCCTCGGCTGGCTTGCAAGACAGGGGGCTCCCGCACCCTGGGGCCCGCCGGACAGAGCACAAGCCCCAGGCCCGGTCCCAGCTTCTGAACCCTAGCCAGGCCAGGGAAAGCCTCCCCGGCCCTGTTGGAACTCCTGTCCCCAGCGCCAGGACCCTCGGCTGGCTTTCAGGACGGGGGGCTCCGCTCCCTGGGACCCTGGGATGGAGCACGTGCCCCGGCCCCGGTGGACCCCCGGACCCTCGGCTGGCTAGCAGGATGGGGGCTCCCACACCCTGGGACGGAGACCAAGCCCTGGGCCTGGTCACAGCTTCCGAACCCTAGCCAGGCCAGGGAGAGCCTCGCCGGACCCTGGTGGAACCCCTGTCCCCAGCGCCGGGATCCTCGGCTGGCTTGCACGGCAGGGGGCTCCCGCACCCTGGGACCCTGGGACGGAGCACGAGCCCTAGGCCCGGCCCCAGCTTCTGAACTCTAGCCAGACTGGGGAGAGCCTCCCAAGGGCCCCAGTGGACCCCCTTCCCCAGCGTCCGGACCCTCGGCTGGCTTGCAGGACGGGGGGCTCCTGCACCCTGGGACGGAGCTCAAGCCCCAGACCCGGTCACAGCTTTCGAACTCTAGCCAGGCCGGGGAGAGCCTCCCCAGGCCCCGGTGGACACCCGTCCCCAGCGCCCGGACCCTCGGCTGGCTTGCAGGATGGGGGGCTCCCGTACCCTGGGATGGAGCACCAGCACTGGGCCCGGCCCCAGCTTCCGAACCCTAGCCATGCCAGGGAAAGCCTCCCCAGCTCTGGTGGAACTCCTGTCCCCAGCGCCAGGACCCTCAGCTGGCTTTCAGGACGGGGGGCTCCCGCTCCCTGGGACCCTGGGACGGAGCACGAGCCCCGGGCCTGGTCACAGTTTCCGAAACCTAGCCAGGCCGGGGAGAGCCACCCCGGGCCCCGGTGGACCCCTGTCCCCCACGCCCGGACCCTCGGCTGGCTTGCAGGACTGGGGGGCTCCTGCACCCTGGGACCCTGGGACGGAGGACGAGGGCTCCCGCACCCTGGGACGGAGCACGAGCCCTGGGCCCGGTCACAGCTTCCAAACCCTAGCCAGGCTGGGGAGAGCCTCCACAGGCCCCGGTGAACCCTCGTCCCCAGCGCTCGGACCCTCGGCTGGCTTGCAAGACAGGGGGCTCCCGCACCCTGGGGCCCGCCGGACAGAGCACAAGCCCCAGGCCCGGTCCCAGCTTCTGAACCCTAGCCAGGCCAGGGAAAGCCTCCCCGGCCCTGTTGGAACTCCTGTCCCCAGTGCCAGGACCCTCGGCTGGCTTTCAGGACGGGGGGCTCCGCTCCCTGGGACCCTGGGATGGAGCACGTGCCCCGGCCCCGGTGGACCCCCGGACCCTCGGCTGGCTAGCAGGATGGGGGCTCCCACACCCTGGGATGGAGCACAAGCCCTGGGCCCGGTCACAGCTTCCGAACCCTAGCCAGGCCAGGGAGAGCCTCCCCGGTCCCTGGTGGAACCCCTGTCCCCAGCGCCAGGACCCTCGGCTGGCTTGCATAACGGGGGGCTCCCACACCCTGGGACGGAGCATGAGCCCTGGGCCCGGCCCCAGCTTCCAAACTCTAGCCAGGCTGGGGAGAGCCTCCCCCGGGCCCCAGTGGACCTCCTTCCCCAGCACCTGGACCCTCGGCTGGCTTGCAGGATGGGGGTCTCCCGTATCCCGGGGCCCGCCAGACAGAGCACAAGCCCCGTGCCTGGTCCCAGCTTCCGAACCCTAGCCAGGCTTGGGAGAGCCCCCTTGGGCCCCGCTTACCCCCGTCCCCAGTGCTCGGACCCTCGGCTGGCTTGCAGGACAGGAGGCTCCTGCACCCTGGGACACTGGACCGGAGGACGAGCCCCGGGCCTGATCGCAGCTTCCGAGCCCTAGCCAGGCTGGGGAGACCCTCCCCCGGGCCCCGGTGGACCCACTTCCCCAGTGCCCACGCCCTCGGTTGGCTTGCAGGACAGGGGTCTCCCGCACCCGGGTCCCGCCGGACAGAGCACAAGCCCCCGGCCCGGTCGCAGCTTCTGAACCCTAGCCAGGCCAGGGTGAGCCTCCCCGGGCCCCGGTGGGACCCGTCCCCAGCGCCCGGACCCTCGGCTGGCTTGCAAAACGGGGGGCTCCTGTACACTGGGACCCTGGGATGGAGCACGAGCCCTGGGCCCTGTCCCAGCTTCCAAACCCTAGCTCGCTGGGGAGAGACTTCCCGGGCCCCAGTGGACCCCCGTCCCCAGCGATCGGACCCTCGGCTGGCTTGTAGGATGGGGGGGCTCCCGCACCCTGGGACAGAGCACAAGCCCCAGGCCCGGTCACAGCTTCCGAACTCTAGCCAGGCCAGTGAAAGCCTCCCCGGGCCCCGGTGGACCCCCATCCCCAGCGCCCGGAACCACGGCTGGCTTGCAGGGCGGGGGGGCTCCCGCACCCTGGGACGGAGCACAAGCCCCGGGCCCAGTCACAGCTTCTGAACTCTAGCCAGGCCGGCGAGAGCCTCTGTGGGCCCCGGTGGACCCCCGTCCCCAGCACCCGGTACCTGGGTTGGCTTGCAGGACGGGTGGCTCCCGCACCCTGGGACCCTGAAACGGAGCACGAGCCCCGGGCCCAGTCCCAGCTTCTGAACCCTACCCAGGCTGGGGAGAGCCTCCCCGGGCCCCGGTGGACCCCCATCCCCCACGCCCCAATTCTTGGCTTGCTTGCAGGACTGGGGGGATTCTGCACCCTAGGACCCTGGGACGGAGGACGAGCCCCGGGCCCGGTCCCAGATTCCAAAACCTAGCCAGGCTGGGAAGGGCCTCCCCGGGCCCCGGTGGACCCCTGTCCCCAGCGGTCAGACCTTCGGGTGGCTTGCAGGACGGGGGTGCTCCCGCACACTGGGACGGAGCACAAGTCCCAGGCCCGGTCACAGCTTCTGAACTCTAGCCAGGCCGGGGAGAGCCTCCACGGGCTCCGGTGGACCCCCATCCCCCGTGCCCGGACCCTCGGCTGGCTTGCAGGATGGCGGGCTCCCACACCCTGGGACGGAGCACGAGCCCCGGGCCTGGTCACAGCTTCCAAACCCTAGCCAGGCTGGGGAGGGCCTCCCCGGGCCCTGGTGGACCCCTGTCCCCAGCGGTCAGACCTTCGGTGGCTTGCAGGATGGCGCACTCCCGCACCCTGGGACGGAGCACGAGCCCCGGGCCTGGTCACAGCTTCCAAACCCTAGCCAGGCTGGGGAGGGCCTCCCCGGGCCCCGGTGGACCCCTGTCCCCAGCGGTCAGACCTTCGGGTAGCTTGCAGGACGGGGGTGCTCCCGCACACTGGGACAGAGCACAAGCCCCGGTCCCGGTCGCAGCTTCCACACTCTAGCCAGGCCGGGAAGAGCCTCCCAGGGCCCTGGTGGAACCCCGTCCCCAGTGCCCGGACCCTCGGTTGGCTTGCAGGCTGGGTGGCTCCTGCACCCTGGGATGGGGCACGAGCCCTTGGCCCGGTCACAGCTTCCGAACCATAGCCAGGCTGGGGAGAGCCTCCCCGGGCCCCAGTGGACCCCCGTCCCCAGCGCTCGGACCCTCGGCTGGCTTGCAGGACGGGAGGCTCCTGCAACCTGGGACACTGGGGCGGAGCACGAGCCCCGGGCCCGGTCGCAGCTTCCGAACCTGAGCCAGGCCAGGGAGAGCCTCCCCGGGGCCCCGGTGGACCCTCTTCCCCAGCACCCAGACCCTTGGCTGGCTTGCAGGACAGGGGGCTCCCAGACCCGGGGCCCGCCAGACAGAGCACAAGACCCGGGCCCGGTCGCAGCTTCCGTACCCTAGCCAGGCTGTGGAGAGCCTCCCCGGTTCCCGATGGACCCCCGTCCCCAGTGCTCGGACCCTCGGCTGGCTTGCAGGATGGGAAGATTCTGCAACCTGGGACACTGGGGCGGAGCACGAGCCCCGGGCCCGATCGCAGCTTCCTCACCCTAGCCAGGGAGAGCCTCCCCCGGGCCCCAGTGGAGCCCCATCCCCAGCGCCCGGACCCTCAGCTGGATTGCAGGACAGGGGGCTCCCGCACCCGGGGCCCGCCGGACAGAGCACAAACCCCGGGCCCGGTCGCAGCTTTCTAACCCTAGCCAGGCCGAGGAGAGCCTCCCCGGGCCCTGGTGGACCCCCGTTACCAGGGCCTGGACCCTCGGCTGGCTTGCAGGATGGGGGCTCCTGTACCCTGGGACCCTGGGACAGAGCACGAGCCCCAGGCCCGGTCACAGCTTCCGAACCCTAGCCAGGCCGGGGATGGTGGCCCCCGTCCCCGCACCCCGGTGGGGCAGGGACAGGAGGGGGAGGCCCCTGTGCCTGAGGGCGCGTGGTGGAGGTGGCCTCCCGCAGGCCCATGTTACCCCCTCCGCATCCCTCCCGCCAGCCCGGCGGCAGAGGGACACACCCCTGGGTGTGGTGGAGGAGGGCGTCCGTTGGCACCCATGCACGGGTTCGGAGGATGACTTTCAATAGATCGCAGCGAGGTAGGATTCTGACTTAAGAGGCGTTCAGTCATAATCCCACAGATGGTAGCTTCGCCCCATTGGCTCCTCAGCCAAGAACATATACCAAATGTCTGAAACTGCGGTTCCTCTCGTACTGAGCAGGATTACTATTGCAACAACACATCATCAGTAGGGTAAAACTTACCTGCCTCACAACGGTCTAAACCCAAGCTCACGTTCCCTATTAGTGGGTGAACAATCCAACTCTTGGTGAATTCTGCTTCACAATGATAGAAAGAGCCAACATCGAAGGATCAAAAAGCAACGTCGCTATGAACGCTTGGCCACCACAAGCCAGTTATTCCTGTGGTAACTTTTCTGACACCTCCTGCTTGAAACCCAAAAAGTCAGAAGGATCGTGAGGCCCCGCTTTCACGGTCTGTATTCATACTGAAAATCGAGATCAAGTAAGCTTTTGCCCTTCTGCTCCACCAGAGGTTTCTGTCCTCCCTGTGCTCGCCTTACGACACCTGCGTTATCGTTTGACAGGTGTACTGCCCAGTCGAACTCCCAACCTGCCACTGTCCCCAGAGCCAGAAGCGAGAGCCCCATGGGGCTCGCCCCACCGCCTCACGTGGTAAGTGAAAAAAAGATAAGAGTAGTGGTATTTCACCAGCGGCCCGAGGGCCTCCCACTTATCTTACACCTCTCATGTCTCTTCATAGTGCCAGACTAGAGTCAAGTTCAACCGGGACTTCTTTCCCCGCTGATTCTGCCAAGCCTGTTCCCTTGGCTGTGGTTTTGCTAGATAGTAGGTAGGGTGAGTAGGAATCTCATTCATCCATTAATGTGCGTCATTAATTAGATGACGAGGCATTTGGCTACCTTAAGAGAGCCATAGTTACTCCCGCCGTTTACCCGCACTTCATTGAATTTCTTCACTTTAACATCCAGAACACTCGGCAGAAATCACATCGCGTCAACACCCGCCTCGGGCCTTCGCAATGCTTTGTTTTAATTAAACAGTCGGATTCCCCCGGTCCGCACCAGTTCTAAGTCAGCTGCTAGGCACCGGCCGAGGCAGAACACCGGCCCCGCTCCCCGGGGGAGGGGGCACGGAGAGAGGCAACCACCGCAGCTGGGGCGATCCTACAGGAAAGGCCCGGCTCGTGTCCAGAGTCACCGCTACCCCAGAGGGAGGCACCTCATCCAGCCGCGGCGCGTGCCCAGCCCGTTTTGCGCGCCTGACCGACCCAGCCCTTAGAGCCAATCCTTATCCCGAAGTTTTGGATCTGACTTGCCGACTTCCCTTACCTACATTGTTGCAACATGCCAGAGGCTGTTCACCTTGGAGACATGCTGCGGATATGGGTACGGCCCAGCGCGAGATTTACACCATCTCCCTGGATTTTCAAGGACTAGCGAGAGCTCACCGGACGCCGCCGGAACCACAATGCTTTCCAAGGCTCGGGCCGAACCCATTCCAGGGCGCCCTGCCTTTCACAAAGAAAAGAGAACTCGCCCATATCTAAGGACCGACTGACACATGTTCAACTGCTGTTCACATGAACCCTTCTCCACCTCGGCCTTCAAAGTTCTCGTTTGAATATTTGCTACTACCACCAAGATCGGCACCTGCGGCGGCTCCACCCGGGCCCTCGCCCCAGGCTTCTGTGCGCCCCGCAGCAGCCCTTCTACTCATCGCGGCTTAGCCCCCGAGGCTCTCTGCTCTGGCGGTGGCCTGGTAAGGGCCCAACACTCCAGCGCCATCCATTTTCAGGGCTAGTTGATTCGGCAGGTGAGTTGTTACACACTCCTCGGCGGATTCCGACTTCCATGGCCACCTTCCTGCTGTCTATATCAACCAACACCTTTTCTGGGGTCTGATGGGCATCGGCATCAGGCGCCTTAACCCGGCGTTCGGCTTATCCCGCAGTGCCAGTTCTGCTTACCAAAAGTGGCCCACTAGGCACTCGCATGCCATGCATGGCTCCACGCCAGCGAGCTGGGCTTACCCATTTAAAGTTTGAGAATAGGTTGAGATCGTTTCGGCTCCAAGACCTCGGATCATTCGCTTTACCAGATAAAACAGGGGGCTCCGAGTGCCAGCTATCCTGAGGGAAACTTCGGAGGGAACCAGCTACTAGATAGTTCTATTTGTCCTTCGCCCCTATACCCAGGTCGAATGACTGATTTGCACGTCAGGACCGCTAAGGACCTCCACCAGAGCTTCCTCTGGCTTCGCCCTGCCCAGGCATAGTTCACCATCTTTCGGGTCTTATCACGCATGCTCATGCTCAACCTCCCTGACGGAACGGGTGAGACAGGGCCGGTGGTGCGCCCGCTGCTGGAAGCGCGGCAGGATCCCACCTCAGCCAGCATTCGCCAGCCCTCACCTTCATTGGGCCACAGGGTTTCGCTCGGCCCTCCGACTCGCGCATGTGTTAGACTCCTTGGTCCGTGTTTCCAGACGGTTCGGGTGACATCACCGCAGACCGCTGGTGCCCGGCGTGGGCCTCCCAACCCGGCGGTGCGACGTGCTCGGGGTGCACTGAAAACAGTCCACCCCAGTCGACAGTCGCGCCAGGAGCAGGGGGCCCCATCCCCCCTTCAACCGCCCCAGCATGCCTCGAGGGGCAGCTGGGAACAGGGGCCCGGGGGACGGCGCAGAGGCGGTTGAATCTCCCTCTGGCCCGTGGACATGGCGAAGTTGCTGCCAGGGGGGCTGTGACACCCTCCGCCGCAGCGGAGGGCCACCTGCCACCCCGAAGCCTTCCCAGCCGACCCGGAGCTGGTCACGGCGCACCGCTGTGGAGGAAATGCGCCCTGCGGGGACCGGGTAGGGCCCGGGCACCGGTCCCGTGGAGGGGATCCGGAAATCCCGGGCCACTGACCTTCCTGCCGTGTTGAATCCTCCGGGCCGACTGCACGGATCTCACCCGTTTACCTCTCGACGGTTTCACGTCCTCTTGAACTCTCTCTTCAAAGTTCTTTTCAACTATCCCTTAGGGTACTTGTTGGCCATCCATCTCGTCCCGTATATAGCCTTAGATGGAGTTTATCACCCGCTTTGGGCTGCATTCCCAAGCAACCCGACTCCGAGAAGACCCGATCCCGGCGTGCCAGGGGCCGCTACCAGCCTAATACCGTCCGCGGTGTGAGCCTCGACCAGGAGGACTTGGGCTCTCTGAGCGACGCCGGGGAGTCGGTCTTCTGTACGCCACATTTCCCGTGCCTGCCTCCGGGCGGGGATTCGGCACTGGGCTCTTCCCTCTTCACTCACCGTTACTGGTCTTGGTCTGATAAATGCACGCATCCCGGGAGGTCAGCGTTCATCGGCATGTATTAGCTCTAGAATTACCACAGTTATCCAAGTAACAGATGGAGCGATCAAAGGAACCATAACTGATTTAATGAACCATTCGCAGTTTTACTGTACTGTACTTGCACGTGCATGGTTTATTCTTTGAGACAAGCATATGCTGCTGGCAGGATCAACCAGGTAGCCGCACCTGCTGACTGGGTGGATCGGGGAAGCCGTGTGCCCATCTCCCCAACCGGACAACCTTTGCGCACCCCTCCCTCTCGGGGCCTGCTGGAGGGGTGTGGATAGGTGCGGTCGCATGGGCACCGTCGGGCCAAGCCACCTCCCCCAGGAGGGAGAGGCGGGCCGAGGTGCAGCCTGAGCAAGATGCAGGGGTGCCGGGGACTGGCGGCGGCGACACCCCTCACAACGGTCGTTCTGAACTGCTGTAGAAAGGTGCTGTACGGAGAGGGGTGACGGCGTGGCACGCGGGGCCGGGCGGAAGCATCCAAGGGCCTTGCGCCACCCGACCCCTTCCGCTTGGGTCGGACCACTGGTGGGCAAGAGCTGCCAGGGCCGCTCGGCCTTCGCTCTGCTGGGTAGGGTGAAGGGCCTCCCGCCAGGCGGCAGGCCCTCAACTCGGACGGTCAATGTGGGGTGGAAGCTCTTTGCTTGAAACAACAGCCAAGGCTGGCCAAGCAGTCCATCCCTAAACAGACCGAGAGTGCCCAATCGATCGGAGTACGGCCGGGGCCGCCCCTGGCAGGCCACCCTGTGCGGGTGATGCCGGCTTCGTGTCCCTACCTTCTCCCGGGGTGAGCAGGCTCTGAGGAAAGACCCTTCGGGAAGGGGCCAAGAGGCAGGCACGGACCTGGGCCCCTGGGGGCCCCAGCTGGTGGGCCCGAGTGCTGCCGGCCCGTCTCGGAATTGCCAGACCTCATGGGGGTGGAGGTGCTCAACCTCCTGGAGCCCTGGCTGGGATCAGGGAGGCAAATGAGCCCTCATCAGGACTTCCAGGGCAACCCGGCCATCTGGTCACCTCATTGGAAAGCATTGCGTGCGACCAGATGGCCGAGGGGAAATGTGCGACCAGATGGCTGGGACCAAAAGGACTCCCATCTGCCCGCCCCAAGCCTGCGCAGTTGGGCTCCCGGCTGCCCTTGCATGGCTCGCGGGCTCCGCTTCCAGGGGGGCTCGGGGACCCCGACTGGGCCTCAGGCATAGGGAGGATCGCTGGAGCTCTCGGGCCCGGACGCCCGGTGGAGGACTGCCCAGGACCCATGGAGCCCGTCCCGGGCCCTTTGCCACACCGTGGCCCGGAGGAGGGAGCCCCGGACGGAGGGGAGGTGTCGTACGGGTATAGCCCATCTGGTCCCCAGCAGAGAACCGCCAGCCCGGGAGGGGTGTCCCGGCATACCCTGCCCCTAGTAATCCAGAGGAAACCTACCCCTTTTTCTGGGAACCCGTGCGCACCGCGAGACTCAGGGAACCCTAGGCCCAGATGCGCCTGACGTTCCTGGAGTCCTGGCTGGGATCGGGGAGGTAAATGAGCCCCCATCGGGACTTCCAGGGCAGCCCGGCCATCTGGTCACCCCATTGGAAAGCATTGCGTGCAACCAGATGGCCGAGGGGAAAGGTGCGACCAGATGGCTGGGACCGAAAGGACGCGCATCTGCCCGCCCCGAGCCGAGCCATAGTGGTAGGGCTCCCGCCTGCCCTTGCAGGGCTCCGGGGCTCTGCACCAGAGATCCTTGTCCCGGGCAGATGGACACTTGGCAGGCCGCAGGACAGGGGCTCCCACACCCCAGGCCCTGACCGAAACCCAGGCCCCGGGGATGGTCCTTGCTTCTCAACCCAGCCAGGCCGGGGAGATCGGGGAGCCTGCCGGGGCACGATGGGCCCCTGTCCCAGGCACACGGACCCTTAGGACGTGCGCTCATTTTCCACACATTTTTTCTATAATTCGGCGTAGTGGCGTTTCGCCAATCCCACCCAGCCCTAGTTTCTGCTTTCTGAATGCCTCTTGTGCAATTGTCTTTAGGCTTGATTGGACTTCTTAGTACCAGCGCTTGATGCCATAACTAATCAATAATAGTTTGCCATTATCATACTACTTATCGATAAATATCAATCTCAGCCTTCAATTAAACAAAGTAGAACAACTTATCCTGTCTGCAGAGCAGTAAAGAAAGAGGAGCAGGAGCAAGAAGATACTTGAATGTTTATGGACTACAGATGGCCATGATTGGTGGACGGTTTCGTTTGATCATTTCCTATAAGGTTCATGGGAAAGGTAGTTCATATTTTTATTTACATTGGTATAGGCTGCTCAGCATTAAGTGTAGAAGGTTAATGCAAAATCTGCACTTCCAGTCCCAATAACAAAATGCTCTGCATTCTACAGTTGTAGCTGAATAAAGCTGCCCTGGATGAAGCACTCTACGTACATAGAGGTCAATTCAGAGGTGAAGTGTCGCCACCCCTTTATAGAAGGACAGCCCAAGGAATTCTGCAACCTCCAAAAGTAGCAGCAGCTGGAGCAGTGGGCCCCTTTTGCCTCTGGGTCCCTATGCCACTGCACCAGGATGCCCCTGCGTACCACTTCTTCTCCATATTTGTGTGCTTACGTGATTGATAGACACTGGGCTGGCTTTAGCGCTGGTGGTGCCCGGTGTGACAATCTTATTGGATGGCGGCACTCCCCCTCCATGACCTCCTCCACGAAAACCCTCACTACCACCTGGCAAAGGTGCCCCTCATCTTTCCATAATCTCTTTCTCAAATACATTTAATTTCTTTTAAAGTGCTGGTAAAGGCGCTATTTAAGGGGAGTCTTCACTGCCAATAGACAAAACTCGATCTCTCTCTCTCTCTCTCTCTCTAGCAGGAACATTAATCACAATTATCTTGACAATTTTATTTCTATCAGAAAGCTGGACACACAAGGAACTCTGCAGCAGGTGCTTTAAAATCGTAACTTATTGCTAAACACAGTGAACCTCCCCCCCACCCCTCGGACAGTGCCCCCCTTCAGGCCAGCACCCAGTCCGGCCCCACCGGTCACGTCGCTGTAGCGCCACCCCTGGATAGACAGCTGCTCCCCCACATCATTGAAGTAGTAAAGTAAAAAAGTAACTGTACATTGGGTTACTCCCTGGACATCTGCAATAACACCTAGATTTTTTAAATATATGATTCCAAAAGAACAGAGAACCAGCATATTTGCAACTTAAAATACAAAGAGTTTCATATTCATCCATTTACATATTCCTTTTTTTTTTTATTATTTATTTATTTCCACAGAAGCTCCGGTGACAATACAGAATAAAAAAAGAAATCCTAACCTTAATACACATTATAAAAAAAATATCTCTCAAATTCATACAATTGAGACACTTGCGAATAATAAACCATCATTGAGGGATGATTAAATAAGCCTCAAACATAAATAAATAAAGGAATAAAGTACAATAATAATATATATTACAGAGCTCATCATACCACCATATAATCTGTGAGAGCACTCCAAGTTAGCAATCCAATTTGTTTCTTTCGAGCCCCCTTCAAAGCATATAAACTCCATTCTAATTCATAAATATTATAAAGCTTAGCTCTCCAAAATTCAAATTTCGGAGCCTCAGGGAGTAACCATTCCGTTGCAATACATAAACGCGCAACAGTCATGGCTAAAAATAGAAAATATTTATGCTCATTTAATATAGGATAATTAGATACATTAGGTCCTATTCCCAACAACATAAGTGCAGAAGAAATCTTAAACGGACAATGCAACACCGTTGACATAAATAGCTCAATACTGGTCAAAAAATGCGATAATTTTGTACAATTAAAAGAAATATGTAACATATCAGCATCCGGATCCCCACATCAGAAACATTTCCCATCGTTTTTACTGCCCCAAGTTGCAATCCGCTTGGGAGTTTAATATAACCTAAAAACCGTCTTGTAAATTTGAGCTTTTAGGTTTGCAGCCATACATATCTCCTTAGCCATACATAAAGTGTCCTGGATATCCAATTCAGGCTCTCCTAGCTGATTTTGCCAATAAAGATTACATTTTTTCATGTCATCCTCTCTAAACTCCATCAGAATCAAATATAGCGAGCCAATCTTTTTTTTATGGTGAATCCCCTCCACGAATATATTGGGAGAGAGCTTAATGTGTTTTTTTAGACAAAAATCTCGAATTTGGAGATATTTAAAAAATGAATAGTGGGGCAACAGATATTTATCTGAAAGTTTTGCGTATGTAACGAATATTCCATTCGCATCATATAGATCTCCGATTCTGCATACGCCCTTTCTTGACCAGCTCTTTGCTACATTGTCCCAAAAGACAGAAGGGAGTATTTTATCTGCACTAAAGGGAGTATAATAATTAATTCTGCCCAAATGTATTAATTTCCTAACGCTTCTCCAAACTTTAAAAGCTGAGACTAATACCTTGAAGCGGGTATGCTTATAGTAGTTACCCTCGAGTTCTTTTAATAAGCATCCTTTTGCAGATTCTCCTAATAGCAAAAAGAATATCGAGGGTTCATCCGCTTCATCCTCCATAGATTCTCCTGTCAGCATGAACCTCATTCTTTGTAAAAAACAAACATAATAATAAAGCAAAAAATCTGGTAAGCCTCGTCCACCCCTTTCTTCTGGTAATGTCAGCCATTTCATGGCTCTTCGAACTTTTCCCGGGGCCCAAAAAAATTCCCCACAGATAGAGTGAAGTTGCAATATATATTTAAGTGGAAATTCCAATGGAATACTCCGAAATAAATATAATATTTTAGCAAGAACATTAATCTTAATAATGTTTCCTCTTCCAATTATAGATAAATGCAATCTGCCCCATCTCTCTAATGATTGCTTAACTTGTGATGTTATCTCTTGCCAATTTGTATCTACTATCTCTTGTATTTGGGTTTTAATTTTTATACCTAAATACGTGACCTCATTTATAGCCCTAGAATCTTTAAATTGAATATTCTGTGTACATAAAACTTGAGTTTTTGCAGAATTTAATTTGTATCCAGACATACTGCCAAAAACACTGGCTAGTTGTTCAATCTCGACAATAGTCTCTCCGGGATCAATCGTTACTATTGCGATATCGTCCGCGTATGCAAAAACTGAGTATGCAATATCTCTTACTATAAATGGTTTAATATGGGATGACTTTTGGAGGCTGATAATAAAAGGATTAATAAATAGAGCAAAAAGCAAGGGGGAACACGGACACCCTTGCCGTGTCCCTCTCGTAATAATAATCTTTTCAGATTTTAAGCCCATAGCAGTTATTCTAGCGTTGGGTTTTTTATATAGAACCTGAATTGTGGTCAAGAAAGTCTTCCCAAACCCCATCCTTCTCATCACTTCCCACAAGTATGACCACTCCACCCGGTCGAAAGCTTTCTCTGCGTCTAGTAATATCAACACTAGATCCCTTTTTTCCACCTCCGCAATATCAAATAAAGTAATAACCCTATTAATATGTGTGACCGTGCCTCTTTTCGGAATAAATCCATGCTGGATTGTTGCTACAAGCGGTGTTATAACCTTAGATAGCCAGTTCGCAATCATTTTTCAATAAAGCTTGCTATCGCAATTAAGCAATGATATTGGGCGATAAGATCCGGGTAACTCTGGTGATTTCCCTTTTTTACTAAATACCACTATTGAGGCGTCATTCCATGTATTTGGGGCAATCCCTCTTTGTGCCATTCTAAAAGTCTCAAGCATAACCTTATTCAATGGTTCAAAAAAACATTTATAAACTTCTCCCGGGATAAAATCAGGACCTGCCGCCTTACCACTTGGTATTCTCCTAACTGCCGCCTCTAATTCTTCCATAGAGAAGGGGCTATCCAGAAATTCCGAATCACTATCATTTAGTTTATTAAACGTGCCCTCTTCCCATTCCGGAACTACAACACAGTTTGGTTGATGAGTATATAATTCCGTATAGAACTGCTGAAATATATCTAATATTTCTCCCGGTTCTTCATGAATCACCCCAAACCGATCTTGTAGTTTAGGGATTGAACGAGAGGTCGCTTTCATTTTTAGTCTTAGAGCCAAGGACCGACCAATAGATTCCCCATATTCATGGATATGCCGTTTATATACTAAATATTTCTGCGCGATCTCTTAAGTCCATACCTCAGTTATACTGGCCCGCCGTCGTGCTACTTTAGCCTCAGCCGAGCTTATATTCACCAAATTATCTTTTTTTCCAATTTCTTTGATCAACTCTACTTCCGCCACTCTTAAACTATTATACAACTCTCGCATTTGAGAGCGTAATTTATTTTGATTGTGGAGCCCATAGCTTATCGTCTCCCCTCTAAAACAAGCCTTAAATGTGTCCCATACCTCTACGATACTGGCCGACCCAAGAATAATATCAAAGAATCCTACTATCCACTTGTTCATATGTGTTTTATACTGTTCATCAAAGCAAAGCTTCCTATCATATGAAAAACTTCTCAAACTATATATCTCTTTTGAGATTGAACTCTCAATTAAAATAGGGGAATGGTCAGATGATACTCTAGGGAATATCTGGATCTTAGTCCCACAGTAAATAGTTGTGGAGACTAGAAAATAGTCCAACCGGACAAATTTCTTATGTGGAGCGGAGTAATAAATATATCCTGGAAGCGTCGGATGATTTTTACTCCAGATATCTACCAGGCCGTGATCATTGACCAAATTGTATAGAGCTTTAAAAACTCGTGGTTTGCGGCCCCTATAGTTTCCTAAGCCTGCATCCAGCTCCATAGTATTTAAATTAATATTCAAATCTCCACATATAACTAAAGGGGACCTCCAGTTAGCAAGTTCTATATTTAACCATTCCAAAACCTCCGGCTCATCTACATTAGATCCATAAACTGTGCATATTGTAAAAGATCCACTACCCACTTTTAATTTGGATATTGCCCATCTACCCCATTTATCCGTTAACCCGCGGACTACATCACAGTAACCTGGTTTGGACAGAATCATTACCCCTCTAGTTTTGTTAGTTTGTTGGGAGGCGGAAATTAAAGTATACCCTAAATCTGCTATAAGCTTCCTTTCATCCCATGCCAAATGAGTTTCTTGTAAACAAAGAATATCTGGTTGTATAAAACGAATTTCAGCTGCAATTCTCCTCCTTTTACTAAAGTGATTAAGCCCGGATACATTAAATGAGCATATTTTAATATTTCGCGACATACTATATAAATATAAAAATCCTCAAATCATAATTGCTTCTGTCTAAACGTCTGTATGTTGATAAGCTTGTTCTACTCAAATGAATCCCCCAATACCAAAAAAATATTTCCTTTACATTATTGCCACCCGGCATTACCGTGGAATTTTCCCTTTTACCCCTCTCTACACCCAATACCCTCCACCCCCTCACTCCCCTCCAACCCCTCCCCCTTTTCCCACCCTCAAAAATCCCCTCTCAACCCCCCTTAACTGAGGCTTTTGGACTGGTCAGGGTGGAGGCAAGATAGCGCCCGTGTGGGCGGACGTGTTGGAGGTCTGAGCTAACCTCTCTCGTTGACCCACAGGACTTGGAGATGCAGTTAATAGTTTAACAGCTTAATTTACAGCGACTTCGGCGGTTTGGTGCTCGCTACTGACCGGAGATTCTCGGTGTGGTGGAGTTCGGTGCAGAATCTTTGTCGGGAGGTGAAGGACGCCGTACGCCGTGCGCTGGGAAGCACCTCGATGTTGGAGGTAGTTACAGCGGTGCTGAGATTCCGTAGAGCCTGGTGGGCGGTAACCCGCACAGGTGCTGCAGTTTGGTTACGTGGCAAGCAACAGAACGTCGACTGCAACCGCCAGGAGAAGGTGCGGAGAGGAACTATGGCCCCGAAAACCACACGCAAACAACGTGCACAGGAGCAGAACGCGGGGAATGTGGCTGTATCAGCAACAAACAGCGGCGGAGGTGAGAAAGATTTAAATGGGGCTGCTACGAAGAAAAATGGGACGGGGACTCCAGCTAAAAGCCTAGGAAGGGTGAAACAGACTATATCTGTCCTATTCACGGCTTCAGAGCAGAAACGTAAGGGGAAGGCTCCTAATGGGCAGCAAGGACCCCAACTAGAAGCGCCACCAAATGTCACCGCTATCATTAACTCACCAAATCTCGGTATTGAGACAGATAATATCACGACAGAAGCGCACTGTAATACCGGAGGAGAGGACCCCCCCTTGTCAAATCCTGATGACTTAATTTTACCAGAGAAGCAGGCTATCGCTATCACTAAGTCTACAGAGGCTGAATCTGTGGACTTTTTCTCGGTATCAGAAAATTCAGCTTCAACGTGTGAAGACTTGGTAGCACAATACTCTAAACAGCTGTGTATGGCGGAGGTTGAGAGTGAATACGATGATAACGAACCAGATGATGCTGAAGAAGAAAGCCCTGTCACAGTCAGAGTTGGGAGCGATATGCCCAGGATAGATGGTGCGGTTGGGGGGTCTCAAGAAGGATTGTCGGATAATATTACTTTGACCACGACATACGAGACAATTTTGAGTCATATGGATAAGACTGCATCAGAAAGTCATAAAATCCAGAATTCCTGCCGAAAATTGCAAGGTTCAATTCGGAAGTTAGTCAAGGCACAGGCTGATTTCGGAGAAAGATTTACGAAGGTGGAAGCCAGAATATCTAATATTGAGGACGAACTGGTAAAACAGAAATCTATTACAGAGACCTTGAATGGTAACAAGGAGGATTTATTGTGGAAAATGGCCGATTTTGAAAACCGTGTTTGCCGTAATAATTTAAGACTGATGCAAATTCCCGAAGGTAAAGTAGGCCAAGATTCGCGTAAATTCATAGGAGAATTATTTCAACAGGCTTTTCCGGGTTTGAGTAAATGGGACTGGGAACGGGAGATTGAGCGTGCCCATAGATATCCCTTTAATCTTCGACCTGGACAGAATTTAACCAAACCTAGACCGTTTCTTGTGGCCTTTAATAACTTTCGCGCTAGAGAAGATGTATATATGAGTACGCAACCAAACAGGAAAACTATGGCGGAAGGTTTTTCTTTTTTTGCCACACCTGGCTATTCTAAATACACAATGGACAACCGCTGGCAGCTGCGACAGTTGGTGAATCCACTCCAAATGAAGGGCGCTCAAGCCTTCATTATGAATCCGGCGAAACTCAAAGTGATATATAAGGAGAAAATTCGCTTTTTCACTAATGTTGTGGCAGCAAAAGATTATTTGCAGTCTCTACCGGACTCTTAATTTTTTTTAGGTTTATTGATTGGAAGCATTGCTAGCTTAGAATTGTCTTTCTTTGAAAACATTATGTTTATTTCATTGTTATCTCTAGTCCAGTTTAGCTTTGGGATTGCAATTTGGTTGAAAAAGTTAAAGGCAGGATGAATTTAAAGGTAATGTAGGAAGGGAGCAATAATACTGTTTTTCTGTTTGTTTGTTTTTTGGGATAGTCTTGTGGGGAAATGTTAGAGGGGGTTGTAGCTCGTTACCATCCATTTACATATTCCATTGTGTATAGGTTTATATTGTCGTACTGCTCACTAATGCATTGTTTTCTTCTTTCCTGAATTATTTCTGTGCCCATTTTGTGCAGTTTCAAACAAAGTATAAAACATAAACCTGAGAATGCCCTGATTCCTTGCTAGAGGAGAAGCTATCCATGCCATTGTAATGGGGTGAGATCAGGGGCGAAGCTTCAAGGGGTGTTTGGGGTGTGAAACTCCACCCCCAAATAAATGCATTCTTGGCTATGTTAGCTGGGTTTCCCATCCCTAAATCGGGATTACTATGTCTGTATCGTTTTTTCTCGTCATGCACCAAAAATAAAAGACACAATAGTGATTTTTGATGTAAAATAGGCCAGAGAGAGAGAGACATATATATACCTGGTGGCGAATTGTTTAAAAAAGTACCGATCTCCTTGCTTGTCTAAATTGTATGATCCTAGGCAAACATTTTATTTCGAGTTTTTCTTTCTTATAATATATGCAAGCACTTTTAAATACTAGAGCTCAGGATGTGCGCTGTGGAACACCTGTTAAATTTCATTCAACAGATTATAATGCTGCTCCATCTATAATAAAAATCTAGGCCACAATTAGGTTTTACATGATGATTGGCTTGCTTCTTAGTTCTCTACTGCCATTGTCGATGGGGGACGACCAAACTAATGTTCCAAAGTTCCTATTTAAAGACTATCACTTTTAATGAAAATCTGTCTATTCAGTGATAGAATCTGATGTACTATGGTGAAAAACACGTCCGCTTATTAAAGAAATACACTTTTTGAAGTTTGAAGAGGCTGTATCATATTTTTACGTAAGGCTTGATGCATGATTTACATGCCAAACATTTTTATGACTAGGCTTCTGCACGGACACTTATAGCTAAGCCAGGCTCTTTGGCTTGGCACTGCACGGCTGATTATGTTAGTTTGCATGTGCGCCCACCGCTATTTGCAACTTGGGCTTAGTACATGGGGCAGTCAGTCACTTGATAAAATGGCTCTGAAAGGTAAACAATAGGAGCATGTATCCCTGCCTACATGTACCAATTTGGCAACCAGAAATGAAGAAGAGTGCGTGCAGTGAAAATACCTTTAAAATAAGTGATGCCAGGGCAGGGACTCCTGACTTGTGTTGTACAGAACTACAGTCATGATTTCCCAAGGAGAACTACAAGGCCCAGGTGGGTAGCTTCATGGGTTCGGGGTGGGTGGCTGGAATCAGGTTTTGGGGTGATAATGCATTCTTGACTTGAAAGTTGGGTTTGGGTCCCTGAGTCTGGTTTGCTATGCCTCTGTCGGTTTTTCTTGTCATTCTAATTTCACTGAGAGCTTTTAACTTTTTAAATTGTTTGTATCGGGTTCTTAAGTATATAGTGGCCAGTTTACCCCCAAAAATAGTAAATCTCGCCCATAAAGGTACTTCTTGAATGGGTACATATTTACACATTTTTGGAATCCATAAATATAGGCGGTATTATGGAAAGCTTCACCAATCTCAGGTTTCCAGGCATACTACTGGCAATCAAACACCCAAAAGGTAATGGGATGAATGCTAGTCTAACCAGTGTCAATCGCTCGGTGCAGCATTCCAACCCTTCGTTTTTCACCCACTGTGCCACTCCAGACAGAGGCCCACCTAACGCAAATCTGTAGTCACCCTGTTTCTCATGGAAACATTCAATCCTGAACACTGGCCTTACAGCCCCTTCACCACACTGCTTTTTCAGTTTGGAAATTTGAGAATCACAACCCCAAAATCTCACAGACTAAGCTGCTCCCCTGAGTGAGATATTTGCAGGCCGCATTCTGAAACAACAGCTGATGGACAGAATGCAGAACAATGTCATACATTCACCCCAGTACAGAGATCTGGGCCTAAATCCATCGTTTTTTTGCTCACCATGCCATTCCAGTTTGAACCCAGCCATATGCAAATCAGTCTTGACCCTGTGCCTCATGGGAACAGTCCAGCCCGAACTGCCAAGCCAGGTCCTCCCTCGACTGGAAACAAGCATCCTAGGACCGGTTTCGGGGTTTCACCCCTCTTCAGCCAGGATAGCTTGATTCCAGTGGCATGGAGAGCACGGGACCTGCTGGAGCAGAGTTTTCAGTTTGAAAATTCAGTGGCTTTTGAAGCTCTGGCATGTCTATTCGTTGTACTAATTTATTAATAATTAATAATTAATTATTTGTCTTGTGCAAGTGTGTTTATATTAATCAATCCGTTTGTCCTAACAAGAGAGAGTTACACGTGGGTGCGCATAAATGTGCTGTTTAAAAATAACGTGCGTGTTTTCATGTTTAAACGTTGCTATGTGCTGTTTATTTTTGAGCACAAAATGCTTTCCGAATTAATGCTTTTCTATGTTGCAAGTGCTAGATAGATGTATACACATAAGGGTATTAGTGGGATTAACACTGATTAATCACTATGCTGTGGTAACGTTGTTTTTGTTTCTTTTAATTAAGATGGTCTATTGAGGCCTATGATGGCCTAGAAAAGATGGCCGATTTGTAAGCCTGGCTGTGATTTATAATATGAAAACTGTGACGAGGGAGACCCCTGCTGGAAATGGTCCTGAAGCTAACTGACCATGGTCCTTGCTTGCTTGTTTGAAAACTTTCCATGAGGACAGCAGCAGTTTTGGGAGATCTCCAAGTGAAATGAAAATGTCCTTGGCAGCCTTGGGAAACACAAAGGAGCCTTAGAGAAAAACTCTGAACTGTGGCTCGATTGCCGAGGAGAAGTAGAACTAATAAGATACATGTTTTATTTCTTGGTTCCTGTTCCGTAGTCTTTATTATGTGAACTTTTCCTGAGCGGAGATTTTCAAATGTAGCGATGTTACATCCTTTCCTTCTCGCTCTGCTCAGCAGGTCCGGCGGACATTACAGTTTTTTCTATGTTTCCAATGTATCTTTCCATTGTTTTAGAAACTATAAGAAATGTTAGCCTAGAGAGGGTTTTTTTGCCACTTGCCATTTTGCCTTTGCCGCGTACCGAATCTGCGTTGCTGAGGATTGATGCTGAAGGGACTTCGTCTTGAGAGACATTTACCGAGAGACTTGTCCTGACCCGTTCTGACATTTAGCTAGAATAGGTAACTATGAGAAATGATTTACTCTGATTGATTTTCTTTGACTAATTTTAGATAAAGCAATATAATTTTAAACATGGTGTTGGATATTCTTTCTTGTCAATTATTGGGTTTACATTTTTGATTATTGCTATATGTTGTATAGATTATGTTTAAGGACAGCCACAAAAACCAGATCTTATCGACCTCGATATAGATGCAGGGTGATTAGGAGTTTTTCTTTCCACAGGTTTATTGCTGGTAGAGTATTTGAGTATATGTTAATGTAGTGAAATGGGCCCTAGCGTATGATGTATGCATGTGCGTGTAACTGTGAGATTACTCTATCCATGGTAGCGGGAATATTATACACACCCTGATCTCTATCAATTTCCTGGTAGCAGAGTTGGATGGTTTTTGATGATTGTCTTGATCTGATAAGATTGCTTGTACATTAGTTTATTGATTATTGATTATTGGTTCATGTTGGTATATGTACTAATACTATATGTTGGAGTCGTAATGTTGAGTTATATGTAGTGCTTCTGGAACTTGGAAGCTGTAGCAGTTCCGTAGTAGGGCAGAGGGAAGTATATGCTGCTCTCGGGAAAGACGGAATTGTGAGGAATAACGTGTGACAATTGAAGTTGCGCGTCACATTGTCTGGGTTCGGAATCAGTGACATCGTCGTATGTTACTATTAGATATTTCTGGTATATAAGGAGTGTGTATGATAGTGAAGGTTATCTGTGAAACTCTGGTCTTAAGTCCCAGGGATCCGTAAGGATTTCCGTTAAAGCTTATCGCGGGAGGAGTAATAGGTATTCTCTGAGCTTGTTTGAAGAACTGGGCAAAGAAAGCTTGCTTAGTTGGTGTATGTTATAATTCTGTAGTGGAGCAGATTGTCTGTTCTCGGGAAGCAGGATTCTGTGCGTATGTACTATATTTTCATGTATGAATGTGCGTGAATGTTTGTACATTTAGTTGATTGTAAGACTCTTTGGACAAGTCCTAGAGGAAACAGTTAATGAATGTATGTTAGTAGGGCAGAGTAGAGGAAGTGCTACTGTGTCAATGAAAGGTCTCTTATGAAATAGACTCTCTTTTACTATTCTGTGGTTAGCGAAGCAGACAATGGAGATGTTTTTATGTTGTAACTAATAGATTTTGTAGAAATTATTTGACACGAAGTCTACTGAAAAGATTTTGTAAAGGAGGGGTAGACGAGTGACAGAAGACAGGAGACAAGCGACTGCAGCGACTGTTGACGTCAGAAAGACCGCGCTCTGATTGGATGGTAGATCAGAATAGTGCTCGCGCTAGGATTGGTGTGTTAGTGTGAGCCGCGCAAGGATTGGAAGGGCTATTTAGTGACGTAGACGTTCCAGGATTGGTGCGTTAGTGTGAATCGCGCTGCAATTGGTTGAAAATTCGTATTGTATATTTATAATACGGAAAGAGTAGAGAGTTCTTTGTAAACGCTAAAATGTATTACCAAGAAGAGAAAAAGAAGAAAACATTTTTTGGTAAAATTAAAAAGTGGTTTAGCAAGGATAAAGATGTTAAAACAAGAGAGGGTGAGTTGTTACCTCCACCGAAAACACCTGCATCCTTCATGGCTGCAAGACATGGGTTTCATACCTGTATATGGTTGGAGAATTGGGTTAGGTATACTAAAGAAGATGGTGTTCTAGCATTTCCAGAACATGGTTCATTTAATCTGGCCGTGTTGAGAAATTTACGGGAAAAGATGCTATGTCTTGACCCGAAACCGAGACCTACACAGTTCGAGGCTTTAGTGGAATGGGAAGAGGAAGTGCATGAGAGAGAAAAACAGAGATCTGGAGGGTACTATAGGTACATGTTTGGGAGGAGACATGATCGTGAGACTCATCATGATCGAATGAAAAGGTGGCGAGATGTTAGTATGTCAGAGGGATTATATCCGATGAGAACAGTTGAAGGAGGAGCAGAAAGGGTTCCTGAGTCAGAAATAAGAAAATATGGAGTTAATGAGTATGAGGATGAGGTCTTGAATGACATGATTTACAAGAGACCACCTCCATATAGACCAGAACCGGATAAAAGTACACCAGTTGTTTCTCCGATAAGAGATACAGTGTGTGTTAGTGAGACAGAAAATGAGACACCTGAGGTAAGAAGTGATCATTACCTTGATGAGAATGCCAGACAATTAGCCAGAACTACAACAGAGTTGACAGAAAAGATTAGGGAGTTAACGAAGAATCTAGAAGCTGTTACGGTGCCTGTAACAATAGGTCCGGTTATGCCTATGTTTGACAAACAGAGGACAGGTGAGAATGGACTGGTGATTCCATATGTTGGGAATAATCTGACAAATTCAGTTGGTCCTTCAGGAGATTCAGGCAAAAGAGCAGAAAGAAGTGACCTGAGACAATCAAGACATGACACATGTAGTGAAATATTGGATGCTAGTGAAGCTAGTTGTTCAGGGATGCCAATTTTAGAACCGCAAAAGAGAGTGGTTCCAGTGAGAAAAACTGCTGAAATAACAGTTGATGATTTGAATGATTGGATGAAAGTTCTACAGAAAAAGGATAAAGATTCACAAGTAATTGATGTAGCTAGGTTACGTGTAGAACTAGAAGAGCTTGTTACAGGAACAGTTCCAACAGAGATTTTGAAGAGTCATCATGATGGTGAACTAATGTTCATGTGCAAGAATATTACCTGGAGAGCAAGAAATACACATGACAGGCTAAGAGCAATAGCAAATGAACAGGGAGTTGACATTGATAAAGTGAAAGCTTTACAAAGAACTTACAGGATGGATTTTACAGAGAAGGATATTGAGAATTTGAATGCTACTGGTAGAACAGGACAGATTAAGGAAATGGTAGCATTATTGCGAAGATGGGGTGATGTAGAAAAGTGGAAGGATAGGTAGTACAAGAAAAGAGATGAGGCTGAAGATAGAACAACTTATTCAGCATTTCCAGTGAGAGAAAAGGAGAAACCAGTGGATAATTATCCTATGAGAGAAATACCTGGAGGAGGATATGTACATGTTCCATGGACCAGACAGGATATTTTATCATTCACGAATGATTTCCCTCGATTAAGAGAAAAGCCCGTCGAGTGGTATAGGCAGGTAGATAGGTTTGTGAAATTGTCAAAAGTGCTGTGGGTTGACCTGAATAGTCTGTTTGATATAATTGTTCCAGCAGACTTGTGGACTGAGTGTAAAATAGTTGTGAGTTGGCCTACTGAGGAATATCCAAGAGACCCAAGAACAGGGGCACCAGATCCAGAGGTAATGAGGAAGTATGATCAGGTGATGGTATACCTGAAGAGTAAAGTACCTGCAAAAGAGACAGACTGGGTAAAGATAGATCGAACACAACAGGAAGCGAAAGAATCAGTTCATGCTTTTTACGAGAGGCTGATACTGGCATTTAAACAATTCAGTGGAGATGAACACCTGGGTGACAAAGATTTGAGTCATTTTGTATACAGATTTGTATATCGCCTTAGACCTGAAATTGGTGAGAGAATTCGTGAGCACACAGTGGATTGGCAGAGTAAGAAATTAGATGAGATCCTGAGGCATGCAAAATACTTTAGTGATGAAATTGAAGCAAAACAAAGAAAGCTGAAAGAGAAAGCAATGTGGGCACAAGTGAAAGTTGCGGAGAGACAGGAAGCACAGTTAGTGGAACAAGCGAATAATTCAGGAAATAATGCAGGGAATAGACCTAGATATGCAGGGAAAGGAAAGGGAAGTCTTGAGGAAGCGAAGAAAAAGTTTCCTTGTCACAACTGTGGCCAATTGGGGCATTGGAGATCGGAGTGTCCTAATCCACCATTAGTGAGTAATGAGAATAAATCCTTAAATCAACAGGTGCAGAACGAAGGAAATAATCAACAGCAGCAACAACAGAAAGTTGTGAGACAGCAGAGTCAAGAGCCAAAACCGCCCTTGCCGCAGAATAGAGGGTTACAAAAGTATAATCAGGATTCAGGATTCTACAATGATGAGCAGGTAAACAAACCAAGACGTTCTAGCAAAGTACAACAGTACTTGTTAAAGAGTGAAGGGAGTGAGTCTGAGGGTGATTATTGACGGTGCCGAGGAGAAGAAGAAGAGTGCATACTTGGTGCAACTCTAGAAATAGACCAGGCAGGACCATTTGTGGATGGGAAAATAAATGAGGAGAGTGTTACTTTTTTGGTAGACACAGGTGCGACAAGATCAACTGTCAGGTCAACAGATGTTAGAAATCTTCCTCTCTCGGATGAAGCAATCCAAGTAGTTGGTGTAGCCAATACGCAAATCAGAACACGTCTTACTGAACCTGTAAGAGTACAGATAGGGAAATTTTCAGACATGCACAGATTCATTGTCTGTGAAACGAGTCCAGTGAACCTGTTGGGTAGGGACTTGTTGTGCAAGATGAACTGTACAATTTTTTGTACACCAGATGGAATAGCCTTTGAGACACCAGATGAAGATGTTTTGTACCGAGTGACTCTAGAGAATAGAGAAAGTGAGTTAATTGGTGCATTTGCTGTGTTTAATCCGGAGGATTTGCCTCGAGAGCTGAGAGACACAGTGAAAAGGACAGTTTGGGATTTTACTGGAGAGGATGTGGGATTGATGAATAATGTAGATCCAGTGAAAATTGCAGTGAAAGAGGGAATTACATATCCTAACATTCCTCAATACAAAATGACACCAGAAATAATTGAAGGGATAACTCCTATAATTGAGAAAATGATTCAGCAAGGAGTCCTGAGAGAACTACTGAGTAGTCCGTGTAATTCACCGATAATGGGACTAAAAAAGCCCAATGGGAAATTTAGGATTGTACAGGATTTGAGAAAAGTTAATCAAATTGTGGTGGCATGTTGTCCTATTGTGCCAAATCCATCAGTGATCCTGTATCAAATTCCACATGATGCTGAGTGGTATACAGTGATTGATTTGTGTCATGCGTTCTTTTCAATTCCATTGCATCATGATAGCCAGCCGATTTTTGCATTTAGGTTTGGCCAGCGTATCTTAGCATGGTGTCGAATCCCACAGGGGTATACGGAAAGTCCTTCGATATTCAATCAGTTATTGAAGAAATCGTTGGAAAGTTTGATCATGCCCGAGAGTTCAGTGCTAGTGCAGTATATTGATGACCTACTGGTGGCATCAAAGACACGTGAAGCTTGTGAAGTAGATACCATAGCTTTACTGAATCATCTGGCAGATGGAGGGTTAAAGGTATCTCCAGCCAAATTACAATTTTGCAAGAAAGAGGTGCATTATCTTGGACACAATATTGAAAAGGGTCTGAGAAAAGTGACTGATGACAGGATCAGAATAATCAGAGAAATGAAAGCTCCAAAAACCCAGAGAGAAGTGAGAATGTTCCTGGGTATGGTGGGTTATTGTCGTCAGTGGATAATTAATTTTTCCTTGATAGCAAAGCCACTGATTAAACTGACAAAAAGTGAGATGACAGATCCATTGGATCTAGATGCAGAACAAATGGCAGCATTTGAAGAGCTCAAGAGTAAAATGTGTGAGGCTCCAGCTTTGGGTATGCCTGACTACGAAAAGGAATTTGAGCTGTACTGCAGTGAAAGAAATGGATGTGCACTTTCAGTGTTAATTCAGATGCATGGATTACTGAGAAGGCCTATTGCGTACTTCTCATCGACACTTGACCCTGTAGCTGTGGGTTTACCAGGTTGTCTGAAATCTGTGGCAGCAACATGCAGAAGCCTGGAACAGAGTGAGGGAATCAATGAGTCTGATAGAGGTGGACACTTTCAAAATGAGCTTATGGGTTTGATTTGTGAAGCATTGAAAATACAGCAGAAGCTACATTGTGCATACCGACCAGAGGCTTCTGGTGTGGTTGAGCAGATTAATGGCACAATCAAGAATAGGATTGGAAAAATGTGCTTAGCCACTGGTATGAAATGGCCAGATGTTTTACCTCTAGTTCTGATGACTATGAGATCTACTCCAGATAGAACTACTGGTTTGAGTCCGCACGAAATAATCATGGGACGTGCAATGCGCCATGCATTCGTGCCTGTCAATAAGTTGGTGACAATAACTGATGACATGATTTTGGATTACTGTAAAGGCCTGGCAGACGCAGTTCATTCTGTGTTTCACCAGGTTGGAGAAGAAGCTACCACACTTGAGAAGAAGCAAGCCCATGATCTGAGTCCAGGAGACTGGGTGAGGATAAAAGTTCACAGAAGAAGAAATTGCTTGATTCCAAGGTGGGGAAGGCCGAGACAAGTTATTCTGACTACGACGACTGCAGTAAAGTGTGCTGGAGTGAGACACTGGGTACATGCAAGTCATACTCTGAGAGTTCCAAACCCAAAAGAAGGGACTGGTAAAGAGTATTTTGAAGAGTCAGATTCCAGTGATGATGAAGATACAGAATCAGTGGGGAAAGAAGTAGGAAAAGCTTCGAATGAACCACTGCGAGTATCAGAGAAGAGATCAGATTCTGTAAGAGAGCCTGAAGTTTCAAACAGCAGTGAAGGAAAAAGAAAAGAAAAGAGAAATCACACAGAGACTACTCCTGAATCAGAAGAGGAGGAGATTGAAGAACCACTTGAGATTATACTTGAAGAAGTAGGGTCAGAAGAAGATAGAGAGGGACAGATTGCGGAAGACCCCCGAGGAGGTGTAGGGAACATTCTTGATGAGCTAGGTGAAGGGACAAGTAGACAGCAAGAAGATTGCGTGTCGGAGACTCGAGGAGGGACAGAAGTAGGGAAGTCTCAAACAGTGGTGAAAAAATCTGTGGAAAAGAAGAAAGCTGCTGGAAAACGGAAACAAGAGGCACTTGAAACAGATGATGAAGATGAACAAACAGAGGGTCGAGTTCTGAGAAAGAGAACTTGGATTGGAGAAAGAAGTAATAAAGAAATAAAGCCGAAAAAGGTGTTAAGAGGAGATCGTTGGCCTAACAACAGAGTTAAGAGGCTGAAATACAGAATAATAAGAGCAAGTACATCGAAAGCTGAACAAGTGAATGAAGTTTCGAGTCAAAGTTCAAAAACTGAAGGAGAAGAATAAAAGGAATCAAAAGAACCAGTGGAAATAAAAAGAGTAAGAAGACCCAACCAAAAGTACAGATCACCGGAATGGTCTTATGTGGCACTGTCTGAAGGAGGAAAAGAAGAAACAGTGACTCGAGATAATCCGGAAGAGATCTTGAGAGAAGTGGTTGAGGAAGATACTGGTGAAATTCTGAAAGTACTCTTGACTGACATTGGAGAAGAGTCGAGTACTGAGGATTTTGATGTCGGAGATCTAATACAATTTGATGTTGAAGAAACTGAAGTGAAGAATGACAAGTATCCAAACTGAATAAAGGAAGAATTCACTTGGATTAAGTGAACGAAAAGATCATTTGGAAAAACTGAAAGCTGAAGAATTGCTGAAGAATTGAAGAAGTTCCAACAGTAGTGGAGTAGTAGAGGCTAAACTAAAGTAGTAAAATGGTTAACATAGAAGATAACAGAAATAGATGTGCCTTCTTTAAGAGGTGGTGTAGAATGTGCTGCTGCTGTACTGGATTATTAATGCTTCTATGGGGTGTTTTAGTTTTATTAGTTACTTTTAAAGTAGAGTTTGAGATGCATACAGAGAATGTGACAAATGTAGAAAAGAATTCGCAAAAAGTAGTTCCAATTAGAATTAGTAATACTTACATACACAAAGATAGGTCAATTAATAACTTTTCTAGTAATGTTTTTTCAAAATTGTTATATGAATATGTGAAAACAATGGAAGTAAGGGATTGCTACGTCTGTATGCAATTACCTGCATCCGTTTCAGAGGGTGTTACTTATCATCATTTACCAGCTACATATGGTATTTCCTGTAGTATTTTAAGTAGTGTTTTTTATTTGTTAGGGAAAGTAGATTATAAGTATCTGTGAAACTCTGGTCTTAAGTCCCAGGGATCCGTAAGGATTTCCGTTAAAGCTTATCGCGGGAGGAGTAATAGGTATTCTCTGAGCTTGTTTGAAGAACTGGGCAAAGAAAGCTTGCTTAGTTGGTGTATGTTATAATTCTGTAGTGGAGCAGATTGTCTGTTCTCGGGAAGCAGGATTCTGTGCGTATGTACTATATTTTCTTGTATGAATGTGCGTGAATGTTTGTACATTTAGTTGATTGTAAGACTCTTTGGACAAGTCCTAGAGGAAACAGTTAATGAATGTATGTTAGTAGGGCAGAGTAGAGGAAGTGCTACTGTGTCAATGAAAGGTCTCTTATGAAATAGACTCTCTTTTACTATTCTGTGGTTAGCGAAGCAGACAATGGAGATGTTTTTATGTTGTAACTAATAGATTTTGTAGAAATTATTTGACACGAAGTCTACTGAAAAGATTTTGTAAAGGAGGGGTAGACGAGTGACAGAAGACAGGAGACAAGCGACTGCAGCGACTGTTGACGTCAGAAAGACCGCGCTCTGATTGGATGGTAGATCAGAATAGTGCTCGCGCTAGGATTGGTGTGTTAGTGTGAGCCGCGCAAGGATTGGAAGGGCTATTTAGTGACGTAGACGTTCCAGGATTGGTGCGTTAGTGTGAATCGCGCTGCAATTGGTTGAAAATTCGTATTGTATATTTATAATACGGAAAGAGTAGAGAGTTCTTTGTAAACGCTAAAATGTATTACCAAGAATAGAAAAAGAAGAAAACATTTTTTGGTAAAATTAAAAAGTGGTTTAGCAAGGATAAAGATGTTAAAACAAGAGAGGGTGAGTTGTTACCTCCACCGAAAACACCTGCATCCTTCATGGCTGCAAGACATGGGTTTCATACCTGTATATGGTTGGAGAATTGGGTTAGGTATACTAAAGAAGATGGTGTTCTAGCATTTCCAGAACATGGTTCATTTAATCTGGCCGTGTTGAGAAATTTACGGGAAAAGATGCTATGTCTTGACCCGAAACCGAGACCTACACAGTTCGAGGCTTTAGTGGAATGGGAAGAGGAAGTGCATGAGAGAGAAAAACAGAGATCTGGAGGGTACTATAGGTACATGTTTGGGAGGAGACATGATCGTGAGACTCATCATGATCGAATGAAAAGGTGGCGAGATGTTAGTATGTCAGAGGGATTATATCCGATGAGAACAGTTGAAGGAGGAGCAGAAAGGGTTCCTGAGTCAGAAATAAGAAAATATGGAGTTAATGAGTATGAGGATGAGGTCTTGAATGACATGATTTACAAGAGACCACCTCCATATAGACCAGAACCGGATAAAAGTACACCAGTTGTTTCTCCGATAAGAGATACAGTGTGTGTTAGTGAGACAGAAAATGAGACACCTGAGGTAAGAAGTGATCATTACCTTGATGAGAATGCCAGACAATTAGCCAGAACTACAACAGAGTTGACAGAAAAGATTAGGGAGTTAACGAAGAATCTAGAAGCTGTTACGGTGCCTGTAACAATAGGTCCGGTTATGCCTATGTTTGACAAACAGAGGACAGGTGAGAATGGACTGGTGATTCCATATGTTGGGAATAATCTGACAAATTCAGTTGGTCCTTCAGGAGATTCAGGCAAAAGAGCAGAAAGAAGTGACCTGAGACAATCAAGACATGACACATGTAGTGAAATATTGGATGCTAGTGAAGCTAGTTGTTCAGGGATGCCAATTTTAGAACCGCAAAAGAGAGTGGTTCCAGTGAGAAAAACTGCTGAAATAACAGTTGATGATTTGAATGATTGGATGAAAGTTCTACAGAAAAAGGATAAAGATTCACAAGTAATTGATGTAGCTAGGTTACGTGTAGAACTAGAAGAGCTTGTTACAGGAACAGTTCCAACAGAGATTTTGAAGAGTCATCATGATGGTGAACTAATGTTCATGTGCAAGAATATTACCTGGAGAGCAAGAAATACACATGACAGGCTAAGAGCAATAGCAAATGAACAGGGAGTTGACATTGATAAAGTGAAAGCTTTACAAAGAACTTACAGGATGGATTTTACAGAGAAGGATATTGAGAATTTGAATGCTACTGGTAGAACAGGACAGATTAAGGAAATGGTAGCATTATTGCGAAGATGGGGTGATGTAGAAAAGTGGAAGGATAGGTAGTACAAGAAAAGAGATGAGGCTGAAGATAGAACAACTTATTCAGCATTTCCAGTGAGAGAAAAGGAGAAACCAGTGGATAATTATCCTATGAGAGAAATACCTGGAGGAGGATATGTACATGTTCCATGGACCAGACAGGATATTTTATCATTCACGAATGATTTCCCTCGATTAAGAGAAAAGCCCGTCGAGTGGTATAGGCAGGTAGATAGGTTTGTGAAATTGTCAAAAGTGCTGTGGGTTGACCTGAATAGTCTGTTTGATATAATTGTTCCAGCAGACTTGTGGACTGAGTGTAAAATAGTTGTGAGTTGGCCTACTGAGGAATATCCAAGAGACCCAAGAACAGGGGCACCAGATCCAGAGGTAATGAGGAAGTATGATCAGGTGATGGTATACCTGAAGAGTAAAGTACCTGCAAAAGAGACAGACTGGGTAAAGATAGATCGAACACAACAGGAAGCGAAAGAATCAGTTCATGCTTTTTACGAGAGGCTGATACTGGCATTTAAACAATTCAGTGGAGATGAACACCTGGGTGACAAAGATTTGAGTCATTTTGTATACAGATTTGTATATCGCCTTAGACCTGAAATTGGTGAGAGAATTCGTGAGCACACAGTGGATTGGCAGAGTAAGAAATTAGATGAGATCCTGAGGCATGCAAAATACTTTAGTGATGAAATTGAAGCAAAACAAAGAAAGCTGAAAGAGAAAGCAATGTGGGCACAAGTGAAAGTTGCGGAGAGACAGGAAGCACAGTTAGTGGAACAAGCGAATAATTCAGGAAATAATGCAGGGAATAGACCTAGATATGCAGGGAAAGGAAAGGGAAGTCTTGAGGAAGCGAAGAAAAAGTTTCCTTGTCACAACTGTGGCCAATTGGGGCATTGGAGATCGGAGTGTCCTAATCCACCATTAGTGAGTAATGAGAATAAATCCTTAAATCAACAGGTGCAGAACGAAGGAAATAATCAACAGCAGCAACAACAGAAAGTTGTGAGACAGCAGAGTCAAGAGCCAAAACCGCCCTTGCCGCAGAATAGAGGGTTACAAAAGTATAATCAGGATTCAGGATTCTACAATGATGAGCAGGTAAACAAACCAAGACGTTCTAGCAAAGTACAACAGTACTTGTTAAAGAGTGAAGGGAGTGAGTCTGAGGGTGATTATTGACGGTGCCGAGGAGAAGAAGAAGAGTGCATACTTGGTGCAACTCTAGAAATAGACCAGGCAGGACCATTTGTGGATGGGAAAATAAATGAGGAGAGTGTTACTTTTTTGGTAGACACAGGTGCGACAAGATCAACTGTCAGGTCAACAGATGTTAGAAATCTTCCTCTCTCGGATGAAGCAATCCAAGTAGTTGGTGTAGCCAATACGCAAATCAGAACACGTCTTACTGAACCTGTAAGAGTACAGATAGGGAAATTTTCAGACATGCACAGATTCATTGTCTGTGAAACGAGTCCAGTGAACCTGTTGGGTAGGGACTTGTTGTGCAAGATGAACTGTACAATTTTTTGTACACCAGATGGAATAGCCTTTGAGACACCAGATGAAGATGTTTTGTACCGAGTGACTCTAGAGAATAGAGAAAGTGAGTTAATTGGTGCATTTGCTGTGTTTAATCCGGAGGATTTGCCTCGAGAGCTGAGAGACACAGTGAAAAGGACAGTTTGGGATTTTACTGGAGAGGATGTGGGATTGATGAATAATGTAGATCCAGTGAAAATTGCAGTGAAAGAGGGAATTACATATCCTAACATTCCTCAATACAAAATGACACCAGAAATAATTGAAGGGATAACTCCTATAATTGAGAAAATGATTCAGCAAGGAGTCCTGAGAGAACTACTGAGTAGTCCGTGTAATTCACCGATAATGGGACTAAAAAAGCCCAATGGGAAATTTAGGATTGTACAGGATTTGAGAAAAGTTAATCAAATTGTGGTGGCATGTTGTCCTATTGTGCCAAATCCATCAGTGATCCTGTATCAAATTCCACATGATGCTGAGTGGTATACAGTGATTGATTTGTGTCATGCGTTCTTTTCAATTCCATTGCATCATGATAGCCAGCCGATTTTTGCATTTAGGTTTGGCCAGCGTATCTTAGCATGGTGTCGAATCCCACAGGGGTATACGGAAAGTCCTTCGATATTCAATCAGTTATTGAAGAAATCGTTGGAAAGTTTGATCATGCCCGAGAGTTCAGTGCTAGTGCAGTATATTGATGACCTACTGGTGGCATCAAAGACACGTGAAGCTTGTGAAGTAGATACCATAGCTTTACTGAATCATCTGGCAGATGGAGGGTTAAAGGTATCTCCAGCCAAATTACAATTTTGCAAGAAAGAGGTGCATTATCTTGGACACAATATTGAAAAGGGTCTGAGAAAAGTGACTGATGACAGGATCAGAATAATCAGAGAAATGAAAGCTCCAAAAACCCAGAGAGAAGTGAGAATGTTCCTGGGTATGGTGGGTTATTGTCGTCAGTGGATAATTAATTTTTCCTTGATAGCAAAGCCACTGATTAAACTGACAAAAAGTGAGATGACAGATCCATTGGATCTAGATGCAGAACAAATGGCAGCATTTGAAGAGCTCAAGAGTAAAATGTGTGAGGCTCCAGCTTTGGGTATGCCTGACTACGAAAAGGAATTTGAGCTGTACTGCAGTGAAAGAAATGGATGTGCACTTTCAGTGTTAATTCAGATGCATGGATTACTGAGAAGGCCTATTGCGTACTTCTCATCGACACTTGACCCTGTAGCTGTGGGTTTACCAGGTTGTCTGAAATCTGTGGCAGCAACATGCAGAAGCCTGGAACAGAGTGAGGGAATCAATGAGTCTGATAGAGGTGGACACTTTCAAAATGAGCTTATGGGTTTGATTTGTGAAGCATTGAAAATACAGCAGAAGCTACATTGTGCATACCGACCAGAGGCTTCTGGTGTGGTTGAGCAGATTAATGGCACAATCAAGAATAGGATTGGAAAAATGTGCTTAGCCACTGGTATGAAATGGCCAGATGTTTTACCTCTAGTTCTGATGACTATGAGATCTACTCCAGATAGAACTACTGGTTTGAGTCCGCACGAAATAATCATGGGACGTGCAATGCGCCATGCATTCGTGCCTGTCAATAAGTTGGTGACAATAACTGATGACATGATTTTGGATTACTGTAAAGGCCTGGCAGACGCAGTTCATTCTGTGTTTCACCAGGTTGGAGAAGAAGCTACCACACTTGAGAAGAAGCAAGCCCATGATCTGAGTCCAGGAGACTGGGTGAGGATAAAAGTTCACAGAAGAAGAAATTGCTTGATTCCAAGGTGGGGAAGGCCGAGACAAGTTATTCTGACTACGACGACTGCAGTAAAGTGTGCTGGAGTGAGACACTGGGTACATGCAAGTCATACTCTGAGAGTTCCAAACCCAAAAGAAGGGACTGGTAAAGAGTATTTTGAAGAGTCAGATTCCAGTGATGATGAAGATACAGAATCAGTGGGGAAAGAAGTAGGAAAAGCTTCGAATGAACCACTGCGAGTATCAGAGAAGAGATCAGATTCTGTAAGAGAGCCTGAAGTTTCAAACAGCAGTGAAGGAAAAAGAAAAGAAAAGAGAAATCACACAGAGACTACTCCTGAATCAGAAGAGGAGGAGATTGAAGAACCACTTGAGATTATACTTGAAGAAGTAGGGTCAGAAGAAGATAGAGAGGGACAGATTGCGGAAGACCCCCGAGGAGGTGTAGGGAACATTCTTGATGAGCTAGGTGAAGGGACAAGTAGACAGCAAGAAGATTGCGTGTCGGAGACTCGAGGAGGGACAGAAGTAGGGAAGTCTCAAACAGTGGTGAAAAAATCTGTGGAAAAGAAGAAAGCTGCTGGAAAACGGAAACAAGAGGCACTTGAAACAGATGATGAAGATGAACAAACAGAGGGTCGAGTTCTGAGAAAGAGAACTTGGATTGGAGAAAGAAGTAATAAAGAAATAAAGCCGAAAAAGGTGTTAAGAGGAGATCGTTGGCCTAACAACAGAGTTAAGAGGCTGAAATACAGAATAATAAGAGCAAGTACATCGAAAGCTGAACAAGTGAATGAAGTTTCGAGTCAAAGTTCAAAAACTGAAGGAGAAGAATAAAAGGAATCAAAAGAACCAGTGGAAATAAAAAGAGTAAGAAGACCCAACCAAAAGTACAGATCACCGGAATGGTCTTATGTGGCACTGTCTGAAGGAGGAAAAGAAGAAACAGTGACTCGAGATAATCCGGAAGAGATCTTGAGAGAAGTGGTTGAGGAAGATACTGGTGAAATTCTGAAAGTACTCTTGACTGACATTGGAGAAGAGTCGAGTACTGAGGATTTTGATGTCGGAGATCTAATACAATTTGATGTTGAAGAAACTGAAGTGAAGAATGACAAGTATCCAAACTGAATAAAGGAAGAATTCACTTGGATTAAGTGAACGAAAAGATCATTTGGAAAAACTGAAAGCTGAAGAATTGCTGAAGAATTGAAGAAGTTCCAACAGTAGTGGAGTAGTAGAGGCTAAACTAAAGTAGTAAAATGGTTAACATAGAAGATAACAGAAATAGATGTGCCTTCTTTAAGAGGTGGTGTAGAATGTGCTGCTGCTGTACTGGATTATTAATGCTTCTATGGGGTGTTTTAGTTTTATTAGTTACTTTTAAAGTAGAGTTTGAGATGCATACAGAGAATGTGACAAATGTAGAAAAGAATTCGCAAAAAGTAGTTCCAATTAGAATTAGTAATACTTACATACACAAAGATAGGTCAATTAATAACTTTTCTAGTAATGTTTTTTCAAAATTGTTATATGAATATGTGAAAACAATGGAAGTAAGGGATTGCTACGTCTGTATGCAATTACCTGCATCCGTTTCAGAGGGTGTTACTTATCATCATTTACCAGCTACATATGGTATTTCCTGTAGTATTTTAAGTAGTGTTTTTTATTTGTTAGGGAAAGTAGATTATAAAATGTCTAACAGAGATAGTATTTTTGGACATTTGCCAATGAACAAAGAGCTGAATCCAGCTAAAGAAGCTAACACTTTTGGTGAGATTTTTATTGAAGAAAAAGGATTAACATTAGATTACATTTTTAAGAATAATTTAACTTGCAGTTTGAAAGGAGAGGAGAAAGCTTTCCAGGATATGGTAGAGGAAAGGAGATTGAACATGCATGAGAAAGCGGGAAAATATAAAGTGAGTGAGACAATTTGGGACATTGAGATGGGAAAAGAGTTGAAGAATGGGGCTAGTCCAACTTTAGCTTTAGATGCACCGCAGAAGGGTAAACTTTGTATTACAAGAAGAAAATCCCAATATGATACATATTTTGTTGGGACTAGTGAGTGCCATGATACATACTTCATTGCAACAGGTTGGGGTTTCAGAGGTGGAGAAGATACAATTTTTCCAGGAGTATATTATGTTTGTGGGAATAAGGCTTATTACAAGTTGCCTGACCATTGGTATGGCACGTGTTATGTGGGCCTGGTTTTTCCAAAGATTTTTCATATAGATAAAATAACAGATGTGGAACATATTAATTTGCTAATGCGTTTTAAGAGAGAAACTTGGTCTGAAATAGTGGGTGACATTTTTGGGGTTTTGATTCCAGCAGTGGGAATTTCTTTGAATGCTTATGGAATTCGGAAACTGTCCACAGTGGTTGATCGCTTATCGACAAATACCGCTGGAGGGTTTCTTTTGGTGAATACGGAATTAAGTGCCGTACGTGCCATGTCTATGCAAAATCGACTTGCCCTTGATATTCTATTGGCCAAGGAGGGTGGAGTCTGTGGAATGCTGAAAGTTCAACATTGTTGCACTTACATTCCAGACGAAAGCAAAGACCTGAAGGTCTATATCAAAAATATTACTGATTTGCATGAAGAATTAGTACCACTTGAAGCTGAGAATTTATGGACTAAAATAGCTAATAAAATGATAGCTGTTAAGGATTTTATTGCAAAAATAGGTAGTACTATTATAGGTAGAATATTGTTTCCTTTAACTTGTATAATTGTTGCTTTATTGATAATAAGATTGGTGTGTGTGTGTTGTAAAAATAGGGGAGGGAGGAAGAAATTGAATAAAGAAAAGGAAAACAAGAGGTTGAAAAGAGAACCGCAAGAAATTGAATTAGAAGAATTGAGGGAGAGTGTTTACTTAGAGACAAAAAGGGATGATGAAAGAGTGACTGGTGTGTAATGTTGTGTAAGGGGGAAAAGACATTTCCGATTTCTCCTAAAATGGGACTAAATTTTCACTAATTTTTTTTTTAGGGTTCATTTGGTGATAAAATCACCAAAGGGGGGATAGCTGGAGCAGAGTTTTCAGTTTGAAAATTCAGTGGCTTTTGAAGCTCTGGCATGTCTATTCGTTGTACTAATTTATTAATAATTAATAATTAATTATTTGTCTTGTGCAAGTGTGTTTATATTAATCAATCCGTTTGTCCTAACAAGAGAGAGTTACACGTGGGTGCGCATAAATGTGCTGTTTAAAAATAACGTGCGTGTTTTCATGTTTAAACGTTGCTATGTGCTGTTTATTTTTGAGCACAAAATGCTTTCCGAATTAATGCTTTTCTATGTTGCAAGTGCTAGATAGATGTATACACATAAGGGTATTAGTGGGATTAACACTGATTAATCACTATGCTGTGGTAACGTTGTTTTTGTTTCTTTTAATTAAGATGGTCTATTGAGGCCTATGATGGCCTAGAAAAGATGGCCGATTTGTAAGCCTGGCTGTGATTTATAATATGGAAACTGTGACGAGGGAGACCCCTGCTGGAAATGGTCCTGAAGCTAACTGACCATGGTCCTTGCTTGCTTGTTTGAAAACTTTCCATGAGGACAGCAGCAGTTTTGGGAGATCTCCAAGTGAAATGAAAATGTCCTTGGCAGCCTTGGGAAACAAAGGAGCCTTAGAGAAAAACTCTGAACTGTGGCTCGATTGCCGAGGAGAAGTAGAACTAATAAGATACATGTTTTATTTCTTGGTTCCTGTTCCGTAGTCTTTATTATGTGAACTTTTCCTGAGCGGAGATTTTCAAATGTAGCGATGTTACATCCTTTCCTTCTCGCTCTGCTCAGCAGGTCCGGCGGACATTACAGTTTTTTCTATGTTTCCAATGTATCTTTCCATTGTTTTAGAAACTATAAGAAATGTTAGCCTAGAGAGGGTTTTTTTGCCACTTGCCATTTTGCCTTTGCCGCGTACCGAATCTGCGTTGCTGAGGATTGATGCTGAAGGGACTTCGTCTTGAGAGACATTTACCGAGAGACTTGTCCTGACCCGTTCTGACATTTAGCTAGAATAGGTAACTATGAGAAATGATTTACTCTGATTGATTTTCTTTGACTAATTTTAGATAAAGCAATATAATTTTAAACATGGTGTTGGATATTCTTTCTTGTCAATTATTGGGTTTACATTTTTGATTATTGCTATATGTTGTATAGATTATGTTTAAGGACAGCCACAAAAACCAGATCTTATCGACCTCGATATAGATGCAGGGTGATTAGGAGTTTTTCTTTCCACAGGTTTATTGCTGGTAGAGTATTTGAGTATATGTTAATGTAGTGAAATGGGCCCTAGCGTATGATGTATGCATGTGCGTGTAACTGTGAGATTACTCTATCCATGGTAGCGGGAATATTATACACACCCTGATCTCTATCAGACCCACGTCTGGGCATAGCCTTCCCACTCGGGGTGAAAAATTCAAAAACAACATTCTGAGCTAGACCAACCATCAGTAGTAAAGTAGCATCTGAGTAGAGGCTCATAGGGTTGGACAGTAGAGCAACCTCAGGTGATATACGTAAACTTTACAACATTGCAAATACGGAACTATTCAGCACTGGTACCCTTCTGCTGATGCAAATATTAATTCTTTATACCAGTAAAGTGGGTACACTAAAATTCTTAAGAATTAATTTGAAAAAAAAACTATGATCAATAAAATCTGTAGTATCTGAAAATTTTAATCTACAGGGAAAGCTGAGAACCCATCAGGGAAAGGGGTACAATATAGGGAAAACAACTGTGGATGAGATACAAACTTAACACGGCATCAACGACACTCACTGTGCTGGATATGTGATGGATAGTTTTAATCCAACTTGCCAGGAAAAGTTCAATCCAATAGAAACATTTGTGGAAGTCTGAAAGTGTTGTATTGAAGTACGTGTCAAAACAACCCAGATTCATGATGGCAATCCATCACTGATAACAGTGGCAATGGCTGCATCATACGTTTACACAAGTCATCTATTACACTCAGTCTCTGGGCGGGCATCTCAAGCAATGCCTGTGGCGCAAAGCTTTGTGGATGAAACTCTCCGTCAGGGAAAGTAATAGCCATATGCAAAAGGAATGGCTGAAACTCCCCTTGCTGGAGTCCATTCTCACGCTATGTGTCAATGTGACTGGCAAGGCAGGCCACACCACATCCTTATGTAACAGGGATGTGGTGATCCTCCAAGCATTATGGGACTTTAGGTTCTTGATCCCTAGCTGTTAAGTACAATCTGTAATACATCATAACTACATGTATAAAATGTAAGTTTAATAAAGGCACACTTGAAAGAATGTCAAGAACAAATGTACAAACTAAACGGAATCACCCTGGCTGTGGGGGGAGTGGGGTGAGGGGGAGAGAGAGAGAGAGAGAGAGAATATAAAACAATCATTGGTTAAGGCAATGGGTCTCACTTTACTAATGTTTTACCCACTTCCAGATGCTCTTAAAATGTACCTGTATTGGTAAAGCCAATAGGAGTGATGAGCCATCTTGAAAATATATCTCTTATACTTTCAACAGGGCCACTAAATTGTGTGATGCAGTATAGCATTCAGGGGTGGCTCCTCCACTAGGGCGGAGGAGCGTCGCCACACTGCTTTCTTGCACTGCAAGGAGCAGAAACATAAAATGGTAAAACTACCATTTTATGTTTTTGCTTCTCTCACTGTGAGAAAGTAGAAGTGTTTGGTTGAGGGCAGGTGGGTGGGGCTGCTCTACCAGCAGGGCTGGGCAGGGGAGGAGTTGTGTGCACACTCCTGAGCCGGCCAGGTCCCACATTTTCTCGGCTCTTGCTTCTGCTCTGCTGCCTCCGGCAGGAACAGGAAGCAGGCAGCCTCCCCTCCCTCCCCTAAGCCAATCACAATGCTGCAATGGCAACGTTGTGATTGGTCGGGACGGCGCACAGCCAGGCGCCTATGAGGAGGCCATTTTCTCCATGTGGGCTGCACTGTAGCTTGCATGGAGAAAGGGCAGATTGCGCATGACTGGTTTGGGCGGCCCCAGAGGGCAGACCAAACCAGTCATACTCAGGATTGGACACACCACTTCTTCCCTGCCCAGCCCTGCTCGTAGAGCAGCTGGCCGGTCACTGCTTTTGGCTTTACCAATGCTAGCATATTTTAAAAGCTATGCAGAAAAAAACGGCACAACTGAAGATGATTTGTCAAATCAAATCAAAGCAAAATTAGGGAGATCCATAAAGAACATATTATCGTTCTTGCGTTCTGTAGTTTGCTGGTTTAAGATTCACCAGAATTAGCTACATTTTGAAATGTTGTCTTTAGTTGTTTACCATATAGTATTAACACTTGCCCATTTTAAATAAACACTTATTTATAAATATAAAAAAATCATACAATATTTATAAAACATACAAGGATGTGAGTGTGGCCTGGCAAGACTTCTGGCTGCATATATTATTCTGAGGCTCCTGGAGACCCCATTTCAAGCCATGAACATCTTGTGCCATCTCAGACATAAAGAAGCCACAGAGCACCTTAAGGTATTGTGGAGTGCCAGTGAATCATAGAAGTATGGAACAGCCTTTTGACAATACACATTAGGCTCAGCATGACCTCTATGAGGCTAGTTGATGTCCGCCTTGTCTAGACAGCCATATGAGACCAATTGTCAGAGCTGAGGAAGCAAAGGTGGGTAGTCTACACCTGCAGGAGGGAAGAAGTCCTTCTGCCACTAGTCACCTCCTTCGGGGTGTGCAAGGCCTGAGGTTTTGTTCCTGACCTAATAAACTGGGGCCTTAGCTCTTGGAGTTACCAACCTACAAGCACCATGCATGACGCATCGTATGAGGTAACAGTAACTTATTGCAAATACACCAACAATAGTGTGGAATGCGGCGTACATAAATGAACAAGTATCTCATGGGACTTCAATGACTCTTAAATCAGTGAACGAGCACTTGACAGGACTAATGTAACAAGCAGAATATAATGAAAGGTAGAGAAAAGTAAGAGCCAACTGCTGAGAGAGTACAGGTACATTTCACAGATGTATGAGAAACTGGACGGAGGAACAAAGTTAAATAGATGATGAGCCTGATTACAAGGAAAACGATGTGGTGGGGTTAACCACCTGACTGAGACCCGGATGATGCAGTCCAGCAATATAAGACAGTTTGGCAAAGACAGATGGGTCTCAATGATAAGTCCAGTTTGCATAGGGGTATTTGTTTGATGATTTAACCGTGACTTTGATTGTGAGCCATCCCTCTCTGTCCCATTGTGGAACACAAACATATCCAAGGAAGTCTGGCAGACACAGCAGATGGGGCACTCAGTGAATGCTCACACAGTGCTAGAATTTTGGGAATTGACAGACACTGGAGAAAAACTCAACAAACGAGAATTGAATAGTATACTGGATGGGTTAGAGAAGACTGGGGGCAGAGGAGGACAGTGACACACAGAGTCCCTTGGTACACTCAAGATACCTCTTGACATCAGATCCTAGCGTCCATCGAGAGATCTAAATAAAAATTGGATACCAAGATGGATGCTATCTCTCTGAAGGTGAAACACCCTCCAGTAGATCTCTGCAAGGTCAATGAGAGAATGTTGGAAAAATGTTGACAATCTGAAGGAGGTTGATGGCCTTAAATCTACAGTCCACTAACTCTCCGAATTGACATGCCAGCTGAATGATAGGCTTGAAGATTCCGAGGGTAGATACTGCTGAAGTAACCTCCATTTTTTGGGATTTCATGAGCCCAAGGAAGCGCCCCTGAACTCTGCCTGGAGCAATGAATTAAAGGAACACTGAAACACAAACAATTATGCACATTCTTTGTGATAGAGAGGGTAAACCAGGTGCTACTCAGAGTGCTCTGGTAGTCAAAATTCCCAACTATTGTGACAGAGTCATTATGTTATAAGCTGTCAGGAAAGAAGTTGACCTCAATTACGAAGGCCAGGCCATAAGGATCTTTCCTAACTAAACACAGAAAGTACAGAAGCTTAGAAAATCATTTGTTGTTGTGAAAACGAAACTCAAAGCCATTAATTTATAATATGTTCTCCTATTTCCTATGAATCCAAGAGTAATACACAAGGAAAAATCCCACTTTTTACAAGTCCAGAGAGAAATGTGGAACTTATTGAAGTCGAGCAACAGGAGCGGACTGATAGGGGCAGCTGTCAGATGCAGAAGACCACAGAGAGCCCACCAAAGGATCAGTAGATCTGCCAAAAGATGCAGCCGAATGCAACACCATCTTTGCAAATCTCGAGAATAGCAATAAGACAAGATGACACATTCAGAATGGAACAGCGATTAATACCAGACACACAAGATCTCAATTTTGGGGCTATCCTAGCATCGATGGTGGATGGTTCACCTGGGTAGACAGAATCGATTGACCAGATGGAATCAGCACATGTAGAGTACTTTTCAGATAACAGAGAACTCATTTGCATAAAGCAGCAAGACCCTCTGATATGACCATATTATAAATGGTAGGATCAGCAAGTTATCATGATGGGTGAAAGGCTAACTAAGAAATGTTATACAGGCAATAATGTTGGTACAAGACCCAATAGGAGGGTTGCTGCTCAAAGGGAAATCGCAAAATGATTAATTAAGGGTTTGGAGGGCTATCTCTGAAAGGAAGATAAGGGCAAAAGGGTAGGTCTGTAGCCGGTCCCACTTCAGGGAAGAGGGGGACATGTAGGCCAATTTATATAGGGTTGCCAGTGGTGTGTGCCTCATGAATCGGACTGCAATGGCTTAAAGTGTGGACCAGGGATGCTGGGATCCTGGGTAGACTGGGTCCTTCTGCTTAAAAAGAATACTTAATGTAGGTGGTAGACTGTTACTTAGGATTAGTGGATATGGGCATGGGAGTTTGAATGGGTGGAGTAAGAACTCATCAGCATAAACTATGTGGAGACAGCACTTGTTTAGCTGTCTATGTAGTTACTCTGATGATGGTTGATTTGCTACAATATATGTTTAATTCAATGAATCTGTCTGATGGTGACCCTAATATCAAAGTTACATTGATTATAAACATGGTGAGTGTGGAATTTGATAGATGTTTCGTGGCAGTGTAATACAAAGTCTTCACAATTAAAAGTCATATGGTTGGATGGACAAGACCATCAAAATGGTCACATGGAAGGTACAAGGCCTCAATAACTACATGAACAGGGACAGGGTATACACATTCCTTAGGCGTCATATTCTACGACATGCATTCCTTCTAGAGACATATCTGATGGATATAGAAGACAACAAGGAATGGTGTAAATGGAGAGGACAACTGTTGCCCTCCTTATTTTTGGCTTATGCATGATGGACATAGGGAAAAACATGGAATGTACTATAGAGAATACTGATAGAAATTCCATAAAGAAGGAGACAGATCAAGGAGGCTGCATCCTGGTTATTGAAAAGAGATCAACCCACTCCTATTGCACTGAGTTTGGAAGCGACCCACGTCCGGGCATACCCTGCCAACTTAGGGCGAACAAAGAAAACACGAGGAGATGATGGACGGAGCGTTGAAACTTTTCAGACACTCACCCCCAGGCACAGACTGTTCCCCATGAGGCACAGCGTCAAGACTCATTTGCATATAGCTGTGTCTGAACTGAGGTGGGGAAGTGAGCTATAGAACGATGATGGATTCCACCCAGATATGTGACTGGGGTGTGAGTGTCTGAAAAGTTTCAGCGCTCCATCCATGATCTCCTTGTGTTTGCTTTGTTGGCCCTAAGTTGACAGGGTATCCCCAGAAGTGGTTCCCTTGCTCACTCTGCCACTGGATTCAAGCTACCCTGGCTGATGAAGGGTGCTACCCAGAAACCGGTCCCAGGATGCTTGTTTCCGGTTCAGGAAAGACATGGCTTGGCAGTTCAGGCTGGACTGTTCCCATGAGGCACAGGGTCAAGACTGATTTGCATATAGCTGTGTCTGAACTGGGGCGCCGAAGTGACCTAAAGAATGATGATGGATTCAACCCAGATCTGTGACTGGGGGTGACTGTCTGAAAAGTTTCAGCGCTCTGTCCTTCATCTTCTTGTGTTTGCTTTGTTCGCCCTAAGTTGGCAGGGTATGCCCAGACGTGGGTCCCTTTTTCACTTTGCCACTGGAGCCAAGCTAGCCTGGCTGATGAAGGGTGTTTGTTACACAGAAACCGGTCCCAGGATGCTTGTTTCCAGTCCAGGGAAGACATGGCTTGGCAGTTCGGGCTGGACTGTTCCCATGAGGCATAGGGTCAAGACTGATTTGCATATAGCTGTGTCTGAACTGGGGTGGCGAAGTGAGCTAAAGAACAAAGATGGAGTCAACCCAGATCTGTGACTGGGGGTGAGTGTCTGAAAAGTTTCAGCGCTCCGTCCATCATCTCCTTGTGTTTTCTACTTTTAAGGTAGCCTGAGGGTAATGCTTGCACTATATCGAGTAGGTAGCCCTCTTGTAGCCAGGTTTCAGTCAGAAGTAACACTTACGGCTGATTATCCAGGATAAGTAAAAATATATCCAGTTTATGGCCAATCAAGGAACTGCAGTTAACCAAAAACATATGCCACTCTGCCTGCTCAGTATCTGGGCTAATTTGACTAGAATCGAGCTGGGGACGTAAAACAAAAGTATTACAAGACAGTGCTGACAGATTGAGATCAACTGAATGGAGGCAGGAGTCTTTGGGTTTAACCGGCAGCGCTTGCAATTGATTAGAAGTGTAAATTACCTTATTTTATTAGTATGTGGCAGGATGCCCAGCCTATATTACTGGCCAGGCATAAATGGTGCTACCTGTGCACCCACTGCATAGGTCCGCTGCACATCTGCGCTGTGTCCTTCATTTATTGAGGACCGGCCCAGAAAAAACTACTAGAACACCTACCAAGATGACATCTGAAGATGCGCAAAACATGCAAAAGTGCAGTCACAGATTTACAGTACAATGGTAGTTTAATTCTAAAAGACTTTCCTAGTCCCCCCCCTCTCAACACAGGGTTAACTTGCTAAAAACGTTTTAAAAATGCAATAGCCCACCGCTTCAGCAAAACAATGGCGATGGCAGTATTTTGATATGGATCGCATTAGCGGTGTAGTGTTGGTTCAGGGAGGTGCGTCCGTTTTGCGGACTTCATTAGGTAGGATCCGCCCAGCAAAACAACTAGAGCACTTACCAATGTGGTACCTCTAGATGTGCAAAACACGCAAAAGTGCAGTCACAGATTACAGTACAATGGCAGCTTCATTCTGAAAGACTTTACCAGTTTCCCACCTCTCAACATAGAATTAATTTGCTAAAAACGTTTAAATGCAAAAGCCCACCGCATCAGCAAAAGAATGGCTGACAGCAGCATTTTGAGGTAGATTGTGTTTAGAACATAGAGTTGGTACAGGAAAACGCGTCCGCGCTGCCCCTCATTTATGGAAGACATCCCCAGAAAAAACAACTAGAGCTCATACCAAGATGGCGTACATATATGTGAAAAACACACAAAAGTGCAATCACAGTTCAGGAGCAGTTTAACTCTAAAAGACTTGACCAGTCCCCCCCTCAACACAAACTTAACTTGATAACAATATTTTTGAAATGCAAAAGTTCACAACATCAGCAAAATAATTACTGATGGCAGCATTTTGATGTGGATTGCATTAGCGGCGTAGTATTGGTTCCGGTTACAGATTCCTATATTTACCAATAACCAAATCACTGAATTGGAAACGGTTCTCCTGAAGAAGGAATTAGAGGAGGCCATACAGGGAATGCCCAGGAGATAGCTGAAGGGAGCTGATAGTCTCCTCTCAGAATTCTATGTATCGTTTGCAGCAAAGCTTCCTGACAGACGTGTAGATGTATGTAATGAGGACAGGTAGTTGAGCAGAGTACCCAGACCATGATGCTAAAAATGGAGACGAATCCGGAGCCGCAGAGGCATAAAGGCCCCTATCAGTGATTAATGTAAACACAAAACTATTCTCCAAGAATCTGATAGATATACTACTCTGAGTGATTGGCAGATTGGTGCATGAAGATCAGTGTGGTTCTATTCTGGGATGTTGTACCTTCATGAACCTTAGATTGTTCAACCATATGCTACACATATGTTGGTTGTCTTGAATAGGACACACAGCTACAACGTGCTGCAAGATTGTGTACATAGGCAAAGAACTGGGAGAAGCAGCTTTTTGTCGGGTTGTTGGGAGGAGAAGAACTCCCAGTATACCTAATGAGGGAAGATGACCAGCTGGACACTATCTGCACGTGGTAGGGCAAGTGACTGCTGTATGGGGAACAGCAGAAAAGAGTCATGGGCAGCCCACTATTCTTGAATTCCCTGCGATTTTAGTGGTTGCAGCCATTTCAACAAATTAATCAGGACATGACTATGTCCTAATGGTGAGAAAGAGGTTGCCAGTCTCTGAGTTATAACCAGCGGAGGTGTTTATCACTTCTGAAGAAGCAGCACAGGAGGTTTCGGAGAAGGACCAGAAAAGTTTCTTCAATTTGGTAAATTGACCAAGACAGTTAGCAAGAGATGTGGACGGACTTTCCCACTGCTGCAACGGTCTCCAGGCATTGTGCCTGCTAGTGAAGACAGTAGACCAGTCTTGTAACTTTATGTATCTCTAAAGAAGGAAGATTACTTGAAGGCAAGATGTACATGGGAAGGGATCATACAGGAGCTCCTGGCGAATAGTAAATGGGATAGCACCTGTGCCAAGGTACAGACACTAGCAACCAATGCCAGGATCAAGCTAACACATTTTTATTTCCTACATCAGATCTATCTCACCCATATGAGACTGAACAGATCACATGCCTGTCCATGATGTAGAGGATAGGAAGACATGTTTCTTCATACCACCTAATGGGCTGGAGATGTTGCAAGATTATGATTAAGAATATGCCCTGTGACAAACATCATTCGAAGTCTTGGTCAAACACTCCACCTTGGTTGTAATACCCAAACCCAAGAAATATAAAGTTCAATGTAGGTTCACAGAATTAGTCTACTGCTGGCAAAATAGAAGGGTATTGATACACTTGTGCTCTACTGTAGGATACTCCGTATTGACTAAGAAAAAATATGTGTGGAAATGAGCCCCGCTGAAGAACATCACATGAGGGAGCTAAGGACAGAAGAAAGAGCAGAGGATGGTCTGGCTATATGGGCTGTGGTGATAAATTCGCTAACAGAGTTTACAAAGGATAGTTCCTTACAAATAAGCCCCCAAGTGTTTGCATCCTCGCAGATTGAGGCGAGCCCCTGAAAGGTGTGGATCCGTGGAAGCAGTACCCTGGAAAGCTGGTAAATAATACAAGAAGTACAGTGAGGACAGAAGTATATGTGGCCATTTCAGATAGCAAAAGAAATTGGGTATGAATATTGAAAAGTGTCAATATAAATACTACGAACTGAATGGGAACAGTCATGAGAAATGTGTTATGGTTAAATCATTACTGTTGCCATTATTGTAGCTTAGTTGATGGTGGACGACAAATTTATCTCTTATTCAGAAAACAGTAAATAAAGGTGTTACAAAATCATAAAAGAATAGTATTAAAAAATACTGTTAAAATATTAGGAGTAAAGGAAGCAAAGACCCTCTGGATTGAACCAGGGGCCACGGGGTAGGGTAAACATACACTGCAGCCTCTCAGCTGCATACCCGCCTCTGTAATAAGTGATAACAAATACTCCCAGATGCTGAGTACAAGATTTCAGGAGTGGTGGTAACCCGCACCTGAAAGCACTGGTACTGTATGGTAATACCCTGCCAGTTCTATACAATTATGAATAATTTTCATTGAAACAAGGAATAAATGTGCAGATATAGTTTTATTGGGAACAGTTCCACACAGAAATCCATTTTCCACAGGGAGGCTGGTGCAGGAAGTGTTTGGGAGAGGAGGGTGGGTAGGGTGGGAGAAGGAAGGAGAGAACTATGAAGATAGAGGGAAACATTACAAGCTCCCCCTCTACATTCACATGAGGTCAGCCGGAGCCAGGAAATGAGAGTGGGTAGCACTGCAAACCATTCACAAGGCAATTTTAAAGGCTGGATTTTCTGCCCAGTAAAATCAGTTCCATCGTTCCTGCTCCTGGTAAATCTGGCGTGAGTACAACGACCCACTTATGAATGAGCAAAGTGGATTTCCACAAGGGAATTCCACTCCATTCAACTGGTAATCTAGAAATCTTGTACATCAGCAGGTTTATAGGCTTCCATGATTAGTTTCTCAGTGGATTTGAACACCTTTCGTGAGTCTAAAGCTCCAGCCAGTTTACCACTATAGCCCTTTCAAGTTGTACAGCTGGGGAATTTAGTGGCGGTTGGTGGAATTTTAAACTGGTGGGCGTATGCAGAACGAATCAACGCATGCGAGCACGCAGCGAGCCTGACGGCAATAAGGGGGTTTGGAGGGGTTCTCCCCCGTGCAGAATTTTTTTTTAAATTGCATCATTTTGGTGTGATTTTCAGTACTATTTCTGTGATAAATGGCTCAAAAATTCAGTTCTTCTAGTCATTCATAAAAGAAAACTCATACATTATTTCAAAGAATTTCTGGGTTGCTAAGCAAGTCTGACTTCTGAAGAGGGCTAGGGTACTAAGCAAGACTGCTATGGCTTTACCCTTTCCAATAGAAAACACATAACAGAGGTGCATAAACGCCCACAAAGAAACACACTTGAAATGTTGTTCCTACCAATAATGCAGGCTTGTAAAATTGTTGTATTTTGGTGCACTTTTCAGCACTACCTCTGTGACAAATGGACTAAAAATACAGTTCTTATAGGCATTCCTAAAGGAAAACTCATAAAGGTCTACAAAGAAACACACATGTAATTTTGTTCCTGCCAGAAATGCAGGCTGGCCACTTCCTTTTCTGCATCAGCTATTCTATGTTGATTGCCCAGTAATCCTCATGACATATTAAATAGCTACGGGTATAAGAAATATCCATTCGAAACAAACATTTAATTTTTAGGAAGTCAGCAAAAGCTTTGCATTTTTGAGCAAGGCAATTTTGCAAAATAAAAAATGAAGTAAATATTCTACTTAAAATAGTTTATATAGCGCTCTGAAACCCTTGGGTCCATCAGTATCTTAGAAAACTGCTAAATTAAAATAAGTTATAAAATGAGTCTAGTATGCATTGCTTAAAATATAAGAAATATCCATTAAAAATCTTTCATTTATTTTAGAAAGAAATAACAAAAACTTATATATGTATAAGAAGGCTAGGTAAAATTGTTCAGAAATAAAACTTTTTACTTTATTTTTAAATACTTTGCATGCCACTCTCAGGCCCTTGTGCCGGTCAGTACAGTAGAAAATGGTTACATAAAAATAAATTATGAAAATAAATAAATGTACATTTTAAGAAATTTCAAAACCAATATGTTATTTTTAAACACAATTAAAAAAAATTATAATATTTAAATACTTTGCATGTCAATCTCAGGTTCTTGTGCCTTTCAGTATAGTAGAAAATAACTAAATGTTGTACATTTAAAGAAATATACCCTCAAAACCAGCATATTTTTAAACGCTAACAACAAAAATATTTTAAATAATAATAAAATATGAAAACATATATATATAAATTCACATATACATAAACACACATATATAAATATATATCAACTGTACAGGAGTTGTATGAATATTAAATAGAATGAGAAAATTGCCAACAATACTTCCTAATGTTATCAAACAAAACAAACCAAGCTATAAACACCTGAAACTACGATCACACATCAGATTCATATTTTCTATTCATATAGAAAGATTGCTCGTCGATCTTTAATATGAACAAACTTTTCGATAGTTTTTTTGTTGAATTCTGGTATTTCCTTTATTAGCTCTTTTTCCATTGATAGCATAGCCAATGCATTAAGTCTAGCTTGAGTCATTGTGTTTCGCAAAAATGTTTTACCCTCTTTAGTGTAGAAAAACATCGCTAAGACTCTGCTGTTGTCATAGGTGTAGTAATGACAACTCTTAAAAGCTTTATGGTCTCAGAAAAAGACTTCTCTAAGTTGTTTTCACACAAAAAGCTAAATAAAGCCATGACACCACCAGTAGCCTGACAGAAGTCATGTCTTCCATACAGGACTGAAAGTTCTGTAGTCAATCTGTCTTTGTCTAACATAGGATAGGCTTCTATCGTTTCTGTGAGTGCCTCAGCTGGGAAAGATTTGTCATGTCTTTCAAAAAGGTCACTTCGCAATAGTGTTGCACTTACAAGATGCTTTGTGAATGCAAAGCGCTCTCTGGCATGGACCACAATAATGTCACAGACGTCTTTTGCTTCTTGGGTCAAAGTATTTATTTGCAGTCTCCGGTTTACAAATTTACATTCTTGTGGCAGTGTAGAATCCAAACTGTCAATGGATTCCCGTACTTTGGTGGTGCTTTTCACAAAGTCTGCAGTAGCTTTCTGGACAGACAAAGTGTCAATGTCTAGCTTTTGCAATTGATTATTTAAAATGTCTACTTGGGGCAATATACTGTGAAAAAGAAACAGAAAGAATATAAACTCCCTATGTTCTAATATTCTAGTAAATCCCTTAGCTTCACATATAGTATTGGACTCAAAATCACCACTGTTTGCAATGGTTGTCATGCATTCAAGAAGATTGTCTCTGTATTCATACATTATGTTTATTGCTCGAATATTGAAGTTCCAGCCAAGTTGCAGACCCTCTTAGAAGTCTTCTTGAAACTATTTGTTCAAGAATATCAGTCCTTTTCGGGGAACGTGCAAAAAATGCTGTTATACTACCAACCTCTGAAAAGAAAGTTTTAACTCTAGATATTTTGGAGGAAGCCTGTTCCCTAATTAGGTTGAGTTGGTGGGCATAGCAATGAATATAATGTGCATTTGGGTAAACATTCCTGATTTTCTTTTGCAATCCACCAGTTGCACCACGCATGACGCTGGCACCATCGTAGCGTTGAGCAATTATTTTTCCTTTAGCACATTGCTCAGGGAAACCAATGTTTAATTCATTAAGAATGGCTAAGGCAATTGTTTCTGCAGATTAGTCTTTTTATGTGTGAAACAATAAAATCTTTCAGCTACCTTGCAATTTCCATCAATGTAGCGGAAGACCAGAACTGACTGTGTCTTAGTAGAGACATCAATTGTATTGTCAGCTTGGATAGCTACATAATCAGTGCTTCTCGACTGCTGTGTAATATATTATCTTATTACTTCCAGCATACAGTTCAGCAATTCATTCTGAATAGTTTTAAAAGTGCCTTTAAACACTGTGGCTGTTTTTAAATGTGTTTCCATAGCACTGTCAATGCTGCAGATAACATCAACAAGGCCCCTGAACACACCAGGATTTAGACTCTTCAGTTTCATCATGGCTTCGTAATACCAATTCAAAGGCACCACAAAAAGTAATACAGTCAATCAATTTCGATAAAATATATCGTTTTTTATCCACTTCTGCATTATGTTTTCTTACTCCCACACGGTATGCTTCGTTCAATGGCTGTACAATGTCCGATTTTCCAAAAAGAGATAATTTCAACATATTTGTCAAATGGGATTTACAGGAATCATGTTTTTTTATTTTTTTCAGCCAGTTGCTTTAGGTCAGTAACTCCTGTTTTTGTCCAGGTAACTTCACCTCCAAAGAGTAAGCAAGGGAAACAGAATAAAGCATTTTTAGAAGCGCTACCAGCAAGCCATTCCATCCTATCGTACAATGTACTGGTAAACCGACGTGTGTAAGCCTTTCCCCTATCTTTTGTAGGCTGCTCAATTTTAATTTGAGGTTTATCAGCTCCTAATGTTTTCACTTGCAGTTTATCTGCATGTGTCACGCCCAAAAATGGGTTTATGATTAAACTGTCAACTGTGTTCATTGTGTCCAGCAAAATATCAGACTGGAAATAGAAAACCTAGCCTGTTTTTAAATATTTCCTCGGTTGAAGACACAAAAACGATATTACGCAAAAATACTATATAAACACTAATATGAACTGTCATGCACACACAAGTAACAGCAATTATTCATCCATCTTCATTCTGACAGGAATGCAACTGCAGCAGCACGTACAGCTGTTCCCCAAGCAGTATAGCCTTGTAAATATTTGCAGAATTCCTCCTGGGATCCTGTTAATAATTACAATATGGTGTAAGCTCTGAGGCTAGGTGCCATTGCATGCACAACACCAGTGGTGATTGAAAAGCTTGAGCATGTCAATTCAGTGATCTGCCTAGAATTTAAAGGGTGTATTCCAATTATGGGGTCCTTGCATTACTATTATAATGATAAAATAACTACATGTTAAAACAAAGGTAAACCTAAAACAAAGTACTTATACATTTTGACTTGACTTTAGATGGCAAATAATACAAAACGTATTGAAAGATTTCTTAAAAAGCATGAGACACTCATTGAGCAATACCCTTTAAAAGAGTTCTAGGCAGATCTATGATATATCCAGTACTCATCTGTACCCAGCACAGCAAAATAAATGTATATTTGTCCAATTAAGAGTTTACCATTGCAGTTAGACCATTTTGAAATTCTACACATTTATGAACGGAGCTATTTTACTCACAAGACAGACTAAAATTACAGCCTATAGACAGTGCTAGTCCTATCAGGGAACCTATTACTAAATGGACAGCAGTCACAACTGTCACAACACATTAGATAGATTTTATATATCCTACTCACTGAACATACTCTGTGTGTAGTACAAATACTGCGTAAAAAAGTAGACTGAAAAACATTGGTGTCAAAAAATATTGTCAACTGAAAAAATAGAATGAAAATAAACGTGGCTTAAACATGGTAAAATGTCATGTATTATAGAGCAAACATAAGTGAACTGGGAGCAGGTGTAAGGGGCATCCTCCTAAAGCAGACAGGGGCATTTAAAATGAGGTGGGGTAAAGGGGCGGGAGACTAGTAATGCATGTTGATAATTCAGGTAAAGTTAGCATTAATGGATAGTTAGGGGATTTTAGGGTAGCTCTAAGGAGTAGTAAAGGGCTATTATGAATTAGAGTAGTACTTTTTTTAAGCATCAAGAAAAGATAGAATTTTTGGGCAGTTTGGGGTTTAAAGGCTTTAGGGATGGGAAGCATTAAGGAATAGTAAGGGATTATTAGGCTACATGTTACATAAATGAAAGAGTGTATAAAATAATAAAAGATTTAAAAATCAAAATGTTGGGAATTTTCATACTTTGGGGCGATTCTGATTCCGGCCGCAAAACGAACCGACCGACACGGCCCCGGACCGAATACCGACTGACACGTACCAGCGCCGTACGACCCGTGCAGTACAATGCAACGCAAGTGAATTACAACCGACACCAGTAGATGCATACCAGGATAGCACCGGAGGATTTGGCCAGGTAGTGGGGATCCTCAAGGACATGCAACACGAGCAGGTCGCCCACCATGCCCGCATGGCGGCAAAGTGGGATGCCCTTACTGCGGTGCATCGGGACATACTACAATGCCTCCTCCAGATCAACACCAACCTGTCCCCACCCCCCTGTGTGCCCACAACATCTGTCGCAACACCATCTGCCAGCACCACAGGGAGGGAGGAGGACTCTGGCGGAGAGTCCCCTGCACCGCAGAGGCCTGCACATGAGGATCTCCCCCCCGGAAGAAGAGGGGCCATCCGAAGAAGGACATGTGAGAGGCAGATGTCCCAGCACATGCCCAGGGCATGAGAGGCAGATGTCCAATCGCACACAACTCGCCCACATGACATGGAGGGTTCATGTTGGGCCAATGTTGCAGACAAGTGTGGACTTTACTCGGGACATTTCATCTACCAGCACTTCCAACTCCAATGTGAACCTTGGATTCCCAAACCACTGTACAGCACCCACCATCCTGTGCACCTCACTCACACATGTTTGTAAATAAACTCACCAGTACACCATACTTGCCTCTGTTGTGATTCAAACTTGTCATGTTCAGGGCGAAGTCGATCTGCTACACAACACAGTGCATGCCAAATACTGCAAGAAGTACGACCGAGCCGGAGGGAAAATAGTGATCCTGCCGAAAAAAATGACGCGATTTTCAGCGACCGACACAAACCCGGAATCAACCCGACAGACCCGTACCCGCGATGTACGATTAGCGCAGTACGATGCAATGCGTGTAAAACCAGACCGACACGCACAGACAACCCGGCACACAAGCAATACAGACCGCCGCAAATGATGCCTACCAAACACAGAAGACAAGCAGCGTGAACGAGGCGGAGAAGCCCGTACGAGACAACAGCAGCGTCCGTTTCCATCACATGAACGTCTCCTACATGCCTACAAAACACAAAGGAAAAAACACAAAAAAAGGACCAAACAAGCAATGACTAAGTCAATAAATACCCAACACAAATTAATTGGACAAAGACACACCCAGAACTCCAACTATATAAAGGACTATAATCACTACCATCATCCCTTGCAAACAGGAGACACAGCCAGCAGCAAACACCAGTACACAGCAACCACAGACACACTCACAACTCACCCATCACACAACTCACACACCATCAGCACCTCATACAAAAGCACACACACATACACACAGCAAAACCAACACCAAACCACCCTCACTTGCACCCTCACACACACATCCCTCACCACCACCACCCATCACCATGCCCCCAAACAAGAATCCAAAGTTCACAGATAGTGAGTTAGAAGTGCTGATAGATGAGATCATCAGAGTAGAGCCACATTTGTTTGGTACATTGGTTCAAAGAACCCCCATCTCACAGAAAACCAAGATGTGGGCGAGGATTGTGGACAAAGTGAACGCACAAGCACCAACGTTGCGCACAAAGGACGATATCCAGAACAGGTGGTATGACGTGCGCAGGAGGGTCAAGAAACTCATCGAGAAAGATCACGCCTTGAGTCAGCGCACCGGCGGTGGCCCTCCTGCCAAACCAGTCTACTTCAGGACCTGGGAGGAGAAGGTGCGGGACATCCTACCACCAGTGAGCGTCCATGGCCTAACAGACATCCCAGAGACTGGTGAGTACACAAACAACATACCCAAGATTGTGTGGCAAGGGGACAGTGAAACCATGCACCCCAAGCAAACCTACACTAACCAATAGATAATCAACCCAAGATGTGTATGCCAGTCACACAAACACAATACCTGCCATCTCATAGTGCCTGGGAACTGTGTCATGACATGCACCAACCTACAAACAAATAGAGCAAGCCACTGGCACTAAGCCAAATACATCCAGCCAGACAGTTTGCCACCACAAACACACCACCTCACAGTGCAGCTGACTGTCAGGAAGGAATAGTGGGGATGCAGGTGAAGTGAGTGTAGACAAACGTTACAACAAACAAATGATGGACGGAATGCTGACAATGCAGACGTTCTCCCCCAGTCAAGAGATCTGGGTTAAATCCATCGTTCTTTTGCCCACTACGCCACCCCAGTTCAGACATGGCCATATGCAAATCAGTCTTGACCCTGTGCCTCATGGGAACAGTCCAGCCCGAACTGCCAAGCCATGTCTTCCCTGGACCGGAATCAAGCATCCTAGGACCGGTTTCTGGCTATCAGCCGTCATCAACCAGGATAGCTTGACTCCAGTGGCGTAGTGAGCAAGGGTCCCACGTCTGGGAATACCCATCCCACTTAGGGCGAAAAGCGTTACAACAAACAAATGATGGACGGAATGCTGACAATGCAGACGTTCTCCCCCAGTCAAGAGATCTGGGTTAAATCCATCGTTCTTTTGCCCACTACGCCACCCCAGTTCAGACATGGCCATATGCAAATCAGTCTTGACCCTGTGCCTCATGGGAACAGTCCAGCCCGAACTGCCAAGTCATGTCTTCCCAGGACCGGAATCAAGCATCCTAGGACCGGTTTCTGGCTATCAGCCGTCATCAGCCAGGATAGCTTGACTCCAGTGGCGTAGTGAGCACGGGTCCCACGTCTGGGAATACCCATCCCACTTAGGGCGAAAAGCGTTACAACAAACAAATGATGGACAGAATGCTGACAATGCAGACGTTCTCCCCCAGTCAAGAGATCTGGGTTAAATCCATCGTTCTTTTGCCCACTACGCCACCCCAGTTCAGACATGGCCATATGCAAATCAGTCTTGACCCTGTGCCTCATGGGAACAGTCCAGCCCGAACTGCCAAGCCATGTCTTCCCTGGACCGGAATCAAGCATCCTAGGACCGGTTTCTGGCTATCAGCCGTCATCAGCCAGGATAGCTTGACTCCAGTGGCATAGTGAGCACGGGTCCCACGTCTGGGAATACCCATCCCACTTAGGGCGAAAAGCGTTACAACAAACAAATGATGGACGGAATGCTGACAATGCAGACGTTCTCCCCCAGTCAAGAGATCTGGGTTAAATCCATCGTTCTTTTGCCCACTACGCCACCCCAGTTCAGACATGGCCATATGCAAATCAGTCTTGACCCTGTGCCTTATGGGAACAGTCCAGCCCGAACTGCCAAGCCATGTCTTCCCTGGACCGGAATCAAGCATCCTAGGACCGGTTTCTGGCTATCAGCCGTCATCAGGCAGGATAGCTTGACTCCAGTGGCATAGTGAGCACGGGTCCCACGTCTGGGAATACCCATCCCACTTAGGGCGAAAGGCGTTACAACAAACAAATGATGGACAGAATGCTGACAATGCAGACGTTTATCCCCCAGTCAAGAGATCTGGGTTAAATCCATCGTTCTTTTGCCCACTACGCCACCCCAGTTCAGACATGGCCATATGCAAATCAGTCTTGACCCTGTGCCTCATGGGAACAGTCCAGCCCAAACTGCTAAGCCATGTCTTCCCTGGACCGGAATCAAGCATCCTAGGACCGGTTTCTGGCTATCAGCCGTCATCAGCCAGGATAGCTTGACTCCAGTGGCGTAGTGAGCACGGGTCCCACGTCTGGGAATACCCATCCCACTTAGGGCAAGTCAGCGCACCGGCGGTGGCCCTCCTGCCAAACCAGTCTACTTCAGGACCTGGGAGGAGAAGGTGCGGGACATCCTACCACCAGTGAGCGTCCATGGCCTAACAGACATCCCAGAGACTGGTGAGTACACAAACAACATACCCAAGATTGTGTGGCAAGGGGACAGTGAAACCATGCACCCCAAGTAAACCTACACTAACCAATAGATAATCAACCCAAGATGTGTATGCCAGTCACACAAACACAATACCTGCCATCTCATAGTGCCTGGGAACTGTGTCATGACATGCACCAACCTACAAACAAATAGAGCAAGCCACTGGCACTAAGCCAAATACATCCAGCCAGACAGTTTGCCACCACAAACACACCACCTCACAGTGCAGCTGACTGTCAGGAAGGAATAGTGGGGATGCAGGTGAAGTGAGTGTAGACAAACGTTACAACAAACAAATGATGGACGGAATGCTGACAATGCAGACGTTCTCCCCCAGTCAAGAGATCTGGGTTAAATCCATCGTTCTTTTGCCCACTACGCCACCCCAGTTCAGACATGGCCATATGCAAATCAGTCTTGACCCTGTGCCTCATGGGAACAGTCCAGCCCGAACTGCTAAGCCATGTCTTCCCTGGACCGGAATCAAGCATCCTAGGACCGGTTTCTGGCTATCAGCCGTAATCAGCCAGGATAGCTTGACTCCAGTGGCGTAGTGAGCACGGGTCCCACGTCTGGGAATACCCATCCCACTTAGGGCGAAAAGCGTTACAACAAACAAATGATGGACGGAATGCTGACAATGCAGACGTTCTCCCCCAGTCAAGAGATCTGGGTTAAATCCATCGTTCTTTTGCCCACTACGCCACCCCAGTTCAGACATGGCCATATGCAAATCAGTCTTGACCCTGTGCCTCATGGGAACAGTCCAGCCCGAACTGCCAAGCCATGTCTTCCCTGGACCGGAATCAAGCATCCTAGGACCGGTTTCTGGCTATCAGCCGTCATCAGCCAGGATAGCTTGACTCCAGTGGCGTAGTGAGCATGGGTCCCACGTCTGGGAATACCCATCCCACTTAGGGCGAAAAGCGTTACAACAAACAAATGATGGATGGAGGAAGTATGGGCATGCTGGGAAGGGGGGTGTAGCCAAGAGTATGATGGGACTCGTAGTCACAGACAACCTACACCCACCCACATGGCCCAGCAAGATCAACCTGAAACATACTCGCCTCACAGGGAGTGGGAAGGGACTGACAAGATGTCTGACACTGGGCTCTGTTGTGGGGATCACAAGGCCATGCTGGGCCTGCTAGCCAAACAAACACCAGGATTTCACAGTCAGCCATCTTGCAATTGCTGTCACACCCCCTCACAGGGAAGCAGAGTCAAGAGGGAGGAAGCACGGGCATGCTGGGAAGGGGGGTGTAGCCAAGAGTATGATGGGACTCGCAGTCACAGACAACCTACACCCACCCACATGGCCCAGCAAGATAAACGTGGAACATACTCACCTCACAGGGAGTGGGAAGGGACTGACAAGATGTCTGACACTGGGCTCTGTTGTGGGGAGCACAAGGCCATGTTGGGCCTGCTAGCCAAACAAACACCAGGATTTCACAGTCAGCCATCTTGCCATTGCTGTCACACACCCTGATAGGGAAGCAGAGTCAAGAGGGAGGAAACATGGGCATGCTGGGAAGGGGGGTGTAGCCAAGAGTATGATGGGACTCGCAGTCACAGACAACCTACACCCACCCACATGGCCCAGCAAGATCAACGTGGAACATACTCGCCTCACAGGGAGTGGGAAGGGACTGACAAGATGTCTGACACTGGGCTCTGTTGTGGGGAGCACAAGGCCATGCTGGCAAATGGCCAACAACAAGATCAAACTCTGTGTGTGACAAGCTGGGAAAAAGCAGTGTACAGGCAGGCATCTGTTAGAAAAGTAGAAAATGTCATGTTTGTGAGCCAACGATGCATGTAGAAACATAAATCACATTGTGTGTCTCTTCCAAACACAGGTCGTGCTGGGCACCCAGTGACAAATGACGAGGATACCCAGTCCCAGACCCTGTTGGACACTGAGCTCTCTGGTCTGACTCTCTCACTGTCCTCTTCGGATGACGACGACCAACCAGGCCCCTCCGGTGTGAGCCATCATGCAGAACCAGCAGCAGCAACATCTGCCCCCCCTGTACCCACGCCTCCAGCATCTGGACACCGACAGGGCACCCCCGCCAACACGGACAGACCAAGGACAATCAACACCCACAGAACAGGGACACAGGACCCCCCGTAAGCTACAGCCAACACCACCAGCAACACCACCCAAGGGGTCCCAGGGTCACCTGTGCGTACTGCCGCTGGTCCTGCCCGTGTGGAGAGGGGTGCTGGGAGGGGTGGGAGGCACAGGGCACGCCTTGTAGAGGGGTCTGGACTGCATGATGACCCCCAACTGGCACGCATCATAGATGCGTACCAGGATAGCACCGGAGGATTTGGCCAGGTAGTGGGGATCCTCAAAGTCATGCAACACGAGCAGGTCGCCCACCATGCCCGCATGGCGGCAAAGTGGGATGCCCTTACTGCGGTGCATCGGGACATACTACAATGCCTCCACCAGATCAACACCAACCTGTCCCCACCCCCCTGTGTGCCCACAACATCTGTCGCAACACCATCTGCCAGCCACAGGGAGGCAGGAGGACTCTGGCAGAGAGTCCCCTGCACCGCAGAGGCCTGCACATGAGGATCCCCCCCCCCGGAAGAAGAGGGGTCGTCCGAAGAAGGACATGTGAGAGGCACATGTCCCAGCACATCCCCCAGGGCCTCTAAACCTGTTCTGGACAATGTTCTTTGTGCGCAACCCGTTCACCTTGTCCAGTCGCACACAACTCGCCCACATGACATGGAGGGTTCATGTTGGGCCAATGTAGCAGACGACTGTGGACTTTACTCTGGACATTTCATCTACCAGCACTTCCAACTCCAATGTGAACTTTGGATTCCCAAACCACTGTACAGCACCCATCATCCTGTGCACCTCACTCACACATGTTTGTAAATAAACTCACCAGTACACCATACTTGCCTCTTTTGTGATTCAAACTTGTCATGTTCAGGGTGAAGTCGATCTGCTACACAACACAGTGCATGCCAAATACTGCAACAATGTGACCAACGTAAGGTGAGTCATGGGGATGTGACACATGTGAGAGAGACACACCACTATAGCAACACAAAACATACTCTCCATGGCCATGTTACTCATCACACACAATGATGTTGACCTGAAACACATTGGCATGCACAGACACAACACCAAGCACAGTCAGTGGTAACAAGTCCACAGGTGAGGGAAGCAGATGTCACTCAGATGTGGGAAGACAGACAACGCACATAACAAAGCGTAGCACAGGTTCATTACACATCAGCAACACGTTTATTCCACAATAGTTGCACGGTAATTCTACGTAACAGTGGACACACGCTGACAATGTGTTGCAGAATGGAAGTCCGGTGATGTATGGTACATCAGTTGATGGGAATTGTCAACTTCAACACTGGTGTTGGCTTCTGGGTGTTGGGGGACAGTGTTGACCACACAACAGGCAAAGAACCCTGGGAAGGACAGACAAGATACAGTCAAAAGCACAGACGAACAGGAGAGAAATGCAATACACATGCACAAAACATGTTGCAAAACACCTACACAAACACTAGTTAGCAGTACTACCCTATTGTGGAGTACACACCCGCTGAATGGACACATCACAGCACTCATCCACTCAGACAGCAACAGAGCTGACTCAACACATTCCTGGCTACCTCCATACATTCACATAACAACCCTGGAAACTTACTTTCAGGTGAAGAAGTTGTTGATGAGCTGGGAGCGGACGTCACCTTCATCTTCATCACCACTGGCATCTTGGCCCAGGCCGGGATCCTCCACAGGTGCCGGACGTTGGTCTTCGTCATCCTCATCCTGGATGAGAGGCACCTCCTTCCGCACCGCCATGTTGTGTAGCATGCAGCAGACCAGTATTATTTTGCACACCTTTGCAGGCTCATATGGGAGGGCCCCTCTGGTCTTGTCCAGACAGCGAAAGCAGCTTTTCAGGAGGCCGAATGTCCGCTCAATCACCCTCCTGCTCCGACCATGTGCCTCATTGTAGCGCAAATCGGCTGGTGTCACAGGGTTACTGAGGGGTGTCAGCAACCACGGCATGTTGGGGTATCCGGAGTCACCTACAGACACAAATATGAACAAGTAGATGAGTTTTGTAGGAGTGTGGAATACAACACTGACAAACACACACAATGAGAAACAGTCAGTACACTCCGACAAGCCAGGCACCCTGAGCTGGCATCTGTGACATCAGCGTTGCAATGTGACTATTCCTCATAATGTAGGCATCGTGCGCAGAACCAGGGAACCGTGCACACACATGTGTGATAAACATGTCAGCAAGACAGACCACCAGGGCATTGATCGAATGGTAGTGCTTCCTGTTACGGTATGCCTGCTCATGTGCCTGTGGCGGTATCAAGGCAACATGTGTCCCGTCAATGGATCCAATGACGTTCGGCATTCTCCCCAGTGTATAAAAGGCATCCTTAGTTTCAGGCAGTTCATCTTGGCTCGGGAACTTGATATACAGGTCGAGGAATTGCAACATCCCCTCCAAGACATCGCGTAGCACCCGACTAAACATCGTTTGCGACATCCCACCAGCAGTAGCCACAGTGTACTGGAAGGTACCAGTAGCAAAGAAGTGCAGGGCTGCCATCACCTTCACCTCTGGGGTCAGTGCTGTAGGGTATGTCCGGCCAGGTAGCAGATGTGGTGCCAACTGCTCCGCCAACTCCTCAATCAGTGGCCTGGTGAAGCGGTACCGTCTGATGCTGTCTCGGTCCTGCATGGTTGCAAGGTCTGGGAACGGACGATGGACAGCTGGTGCCCTGCAGTACAGAGATGCACAAAGGAAGATTGTCAGTACCTCCCCCCATGTGGCCATGACCACGATCACTCTCACATGCTAGTTCATGACATTACACAATGTATTGAGGTGTGTGCTGTTGGTCATGGACACATACGTCACCTACAAGACCACCACCTCACATCTCAATTCCACATGTCCACATGAGTGCCATGTAGTGCAATGGGCTTCTCATCTGGCTGTGTCACCCAACCTATGTGCTGCTGCAACGTTGAAAAACCCCACCCCAGAGACTAATGAGGACTCATGTCTCCCAGGCATCACAGATCTTTGCCATGCAGAAACCCAGGCTCCCTATATTGCCACATCAACACAGCAAGGGACATGGCGTAGCACGTACACACCACAAGGCAAGCGTAAGTCCCACAGGTAGTGGCCACTGTTGTTCATGGCGGCCCTACATGTACGCCTCTTAGACACACACCCCATCAAGGTTGATGCATATACCACATGGATGTGGAGACTGTCACCCATTGGTAACATGTGATCAGACACATCTGAGACACAACATGCACACAGACTGTGGGTGCACATTAGTATTGGGGCTACAGGTCTCCCTGTGACGTACATTCCATCAACCCCAGGACTCAGGGTGTATGTGACATGCCCCAAACATATCCAACTTGACACTGTGGCCTTCACTCATGCCAATTACTGTCCTCATTGCACATTACAGTGCTAATGTGCACAACACACAAAGGACTCTCCCCCATGTACAAGATAACAGCCTGGAAGTGGCTACACAAAGTGCCAGACAATAAAACTGCTGTGGCCTCCTCAAACACCCAGGGAATGCAGCCTCACATGCCATGGGACACTCTGTTGCCAATGCTATAGTGTGGCAGGTGTGTGTAGGTGACCATGGCCAGTATATGTGTGTTGCATCCGTCTAATAGTCACACTAATGCGGTCCGACGCAGGTGACAATGCGTACGCATTACACCGGTCATGTCCGAGCCGTGTGTACGCCTTGTCATTGAATGCAATGAGGTCCGGCGCGGGTGACAATGCGTACGCATTGCACTGGTCATGTCCGAGCCGTGCGTACGCCTTGTCATTGAATACAATGAGGTCCGACGCGGGTGACAATGCGTACGCATTGCACGGGTCATGTCCGAGCCGTGCGTACGCCTTGTCATTGAATGCAATGAGGTCCGACGCGGGTGACAATGCGTACGCATTGCACGGGTCATGTCCGAACCGTGCGTACGCCTTGTCATTGAATGCAATGAGGTCCGACGCGGGTGACAATGCGTACGCATTGCACGGGTCATGTCCGAGCCGTGCGTATGCCTTGTCATTGAATGCAATGAGGTCTGACGCGGGTGACAATGCGTACGAATTGCACAGGTCATGTCCGAGGTGTGCGTACGCCTTGTCATTGAATGTAATGAGGTCTGACGCGGGTGACAATGCATACGCATTGCACGGGTCATGTCCGAGCCGTGCGTATGCCTTGTCATTGAATGCAATGAGGTCCGACGCTGTTGACTATCATGCATACGCGTCGGACAGGCATGGTCCGAGACAGGCGTACGCCTTGGCCATTGAATCATATGGCGACGGGCGCATATGTACATTCAAAATACGCGTTGTACAGTCAGTTCAACGAGCTGGGCGCACCCATTGGCTCAGGACTGTCATGGAGACGGATGCGGATTCAAAACTTGTACGAGTTGTGCACTGGAAATTCAGTTGGATGCCTACAACAATGTTGCAATTTCATGTGTTCCATGAAGGGGAAGATTTGAACGATGCGGAAGGCGTGTACGAGTCGTACTTTTGAATGGATTGGCCAGATTCATAGAATGCAACCGTGTTGGACCTATCACTTTGGACACATGGCACATAGTCTGCCTCTGCAGCACAGATATAAGGCTGGCTGGACCCCAGGGAGCTCACTTGCCTGCACTACATGCTACTGGACCACATCCCTGCTACCACTGCTGCTGTCTATGCATCCTCTGGCTCCTGCTATGGCACGTACACTGGAGAGGGCCCCAGCCTTCACTGAGGAAGACAACCAAGCCCTGCTGGACGGGCTACTTCCAGAGTACAGAAAGCTCTATGGGACACCAGGGGAGCAGGTGAGTGTGCTGTCCACTGCCTTCCTAAGTATGCATGTTGTCTGACTAGCAGTGTGTACAGCAGTGGCAAGCATTCTCACTGACTACTTTCATCCCCCAAAATGTGTAGGTACATGTACTGAATAGTTTTCCTGCTGCTAAAGTGCATTTTTGCCAGCTTAAACTATCCAGGCATTGTTAACATGTCAGACATGCATGCGAGTTATCATTCCCCAGGGTTGCACTACCTGTGTAATTAATTTCCCTTTGTGATGATGACATGTATATCTAATTGTGGGCTGCACAAATCTGGGGCATGTGTGTTAATGTACTTTTCACTTTGTCCTCCTCACAGGTTGATGCCCACCAGAAGCAGGAGATCTGGCTGACCATCACACGGGCTGTTCGTTCTGTGGTGGTCTACAAGCGCCGCATCCGCAACTGCCAGAAGAGGTGGCAGGACCTTCGTGGCTGGACCCGGAGGAAAGCTAGAGTCCCGCTGAAGCTGTCACCTCCACGCAGGAGGGGCAGACACCGGACCCTGACTCCCCACATGCTCCGGATACTGGCGGTGGTCTTCCTGGACCTGGATAGGCAGCTGAAGGCCAGACAGCAGCAGGAAGGGGGTAAGTCCATGCCTGATCTGTGTACTATGTCTGACATGCAAATAGCAGTCTTTTGTCCGGGTCACACTTCCACATTACGTAGGTCTTGTAGTCCCAAAATCAGGTCCCTCATCTGTGTGATGCACCCTCCTCATCTGTTCCACAGGTGTGGCCCCTACAGTCTTTTGCTTGTGTCACTAGGGCACTGTGTCCCTGCAGTCAGCTATGTATCAGGTACCAGTCAGCATCAGTTCCCGTGACTCTGTTGTGTGTTTAATGGGTGGGTCAATTGTTTACACAATGTCTGAGATCTGACATGTGAACTGTGTGTGCCCTTGAGATGTGTACCAATTGCTGGTCTGACTCGCAACATGTTTCTGGGGTATTCAATACAAACCCATGCAGCAGGGTACTCCAATTTTTGGGCATCAGGAGTAGGTATAGCAAGTATGTCACAATTGCTTAGCCACCTGACTACTGTCCGGGGCAAAACACTGGTTCACTTAGTCCTGCCCAGTCCTGCCCCACTAAAGGGCATTCAAAAACACTCTGTAATCCCACTCATGGGTGTGAAATTGCAGGTTGTGCTTCGTGACATGTGCCCTCAGGTGTGTGCCTCTGTGTCATTAGGGTGTGGCTTGTTGCTACGTACAACTGGGGTGTCCATGATTCAGAGGGTCAGGATGACATCTGCAATGTGACTGTGGGAGACAAGACCTGTGTGACATATAGGTGTGTGATCATCTGACAGCGCACAATGGTGTATGCAACTCTGTCCCTCATGCAGCTGGGTTATATGCATGGCAGACTGTGATGTGTTAATGTACATGGATTTGTGTTTGCTGAGACTCATATGTCTGATTTTCATGATGTGGTCTGGATATGTTGTTTGCATGGGATGGGCAAGTGCGCCGGTCATCTGCAGAGTCAGATTTGCCCCTGAGCTAGGACTGTGAGTCAGTGCATATTGTTGTTGTCTGGATGCCCTGCCCCTGTCACAGGAGACAGTGTTGACTGACTTTCAGGGCATCCCAGTGCCATGGCATTGAACTTGCTATGAGTGAGTCTGCGTTGTGTTCAAGTGTGCACCATGCACCTCATTGTGGCCTTGCCCATCAGGACATGAGTACATCATAGTGTGTGTTGCTGGCATGCATCCCAAGCATGTGAAATGAGTCTCTGCCCATCCCTTCATCCGGACACCTGTGCTGAGTCAGTTGCAAGAGATGTGCTGTGGGTCTAGTGACATACTCCTACATGTTCACTTGCATGTACAACTAATGTGTGAGTGGTGCATGTTGGCACATTGGGGTATTAGCATCCAACATGCAACAGACATATGTGTGCAAGTCAAGGAGGGATATGTGTGCCATAGTTGATGTTGAAAATGACAATTGGCTTATTCTAAACAGTGTTGGCACTTTGAGCTGTGTTCAGCTGATGATGCCAGGGCTTGCCCTGTAATGTGATGTACTCACTGTGGTGTGTGCAGTCGGTGCAGGTGACTGATGTTGTTCTCTTACTTCCTATTCCTATCCAGATACATCCACGGCCACAGGAGGGGACAGCTCCACGGACCAGGAGGAGCCACAAAGCCTTACAGGGACAGAAGGAGAGGAGTCAGATAGACCCATTGGCACGGAGGGCGAGTTGAGCCACACAGAGGAGTCGTCAGCACCATCCCCCCCAGATGAAGGCCACAGCAGCTCTGAGGATGACTCCCCTGTGGAGGTGGGTGTCAGCAGCCACCAAACCCCAGCTAGTGAGGCTGTCTCTGCCACCACCACCACCACCACCCCCCTCCCATTGGCTCCCATCCCAGAGGTCCCTGTGGGCTCCCGTGTTCGTGAGCATGTCTCCTTTGTGCCAGGCACCGCACCCCCTGCCCTAGTGTCCCCTGCTGCCCTGAGTGAGGAGTCTGTGGACTTACTTAGACAGATGCATGTAGGGCAGACGTCGATGCTGAAGGTCCTCCATGCACACACAGGTCTGTTGACTCAACTGGTGTCATTCATGGAGGGCATTTCCTCGGGCATGTCTGCCCTACAGAGGACCAGCAGAAGTGTCCCTCCTCCAACAGTCCCACACCCCTCCTACCCCTGCAGCACCCACAATTCCTAGCACACTACCTATCCAAAGCACAGAAACCCCCAAACCAAGGACTAGACTTGCACACAAGCAAACGCAGGGGACTGATTCCACACTCACAGGGGCTGGTTTGCTGACACACACACAGTCATCCACAACCACTCCACAGTCCTCCGAGACCTCTCCCTCCCAGTCTCCTTCCCTCACCTGCAACCCCATCCCCCCAGAAGCTCTTCCACTGTGACCTTGGCCTGTTCCCCACCGACCCAGCAGATCCTGATTACAAGGGGAAGAGGATGTCCCCACACACAGAAGGGAGTGCCCCTCATACCCGGACACCCTCCCCCAGGCGCACTCAGACCGAGATGCCCACCCGCAAGTCCCCCTGGCGCAAGAAGAGCAAGACCCCCCCCCGCCAGCACACAGCTAAAAGGCAAAGTCTCCGTCCTCCATCCCCCAGGCCACCATCCAGAGGTTCCCCCGCCATCCCCAAAATGCTAAGGCCATCCCCCCTAGCACTTGCGCCTCCACACTTGGTCAGACAGTTGGTGCCACTGATGTGGGGACCGTGTCCCCACCCCCTGCCCTGCAGACCTCACCTGTCCCCCATTCCGCTCCCATGGATGTATGCACTGCTTTGGAGTCCACGCCCACCCCGTCTGACTTGGGCACTGCAGTGGTGAGCCAATCCACGCCATCTGACCTGCCCACTGGAGTTGTGCCGGCATCCACCCCATCTGACTTGTGCCCCACAGTTGTGACAGCACCCACCACTTCAGTCATCTCCATTGCAGTTGCAAGTGTCTCACCTGCACCCCCTACCTCTTCACTGCCTCCTTCTGCTGCGCCCTGATCCTGTCCCTGCGGTGCCTGGCCTGCCCCCATAAATGCCCCTCCGAGGGGATGAACCCGGTCCGTGGCAGTGCAGGCAAGCAAGGTGTGACAGTTGTCACTCTAGTTCAATCCTTGGCAATTTGTCATGGACTGGCCATTGGCCTTTTGGTTGCACAGACGTTGCACAGACGTTTCGAATTTCATATACTGAATTTGTGACTCTAGTTCACTCCTTGCCATTTGGACATGGACTGGCCATTGGCCTTTTGTTGGAACAGAAGTTTCACTTTTCATATGCTGAATAAAGCTTTTTACTTTGTCCCTGTGAACTTGATTTAGCTGTACATGATGAGGTTGTTTTAGATGCCCTTGCACCTGTAATGCTTGGTTTACAATGTTGCATACTAATGTATTGATGTGAGGTACTCCCTGTGGTCCATGAGATATGTATCCTATTCTGGTGGGTATCCATGTCATCCTTTGCAGCAAACTGGGTGTGTCTGGATCAACTATTTGTGTACATCTCTCTGTGAGCATTTAATTACCATGGTCACATCTGTGGCTTGCACCCCAGCACATATGATGTGCTTCCTATTGTCCAAATTGTCACCTCCACATACTTTGTGCTCATCACTACTGGCCCTACAGGTGTGGGCATCATTGTAATAGGAGAAACTGGGTCCTCTGTGGAACTTGCTAGACATATGTTTGGGGTATGTGCAGCTGACTTAGGGGTGACTCCCATACCCAGGCTGTTGTGACCAGAGCCTTCATTGTGTGGTAACTGATGGCTGACTGACCAAGTGTTCTGCAGACATGAGTGGGACTTGCGGTGAATATGTTTGGCACAGCTGGGCTCCCACAGGAGTTGTGTCCCCTCAAGTTAGTGTGCTGTCCAGTGACATAGCCTGGGCCCATGGTGTGTGTTGTATGTGCATGTGTGTGTGTCCACATCCCTGTTCATACACAGACAGTGTTCCCTTGATATGTTCCTTTTGTTGATGCTTGCTGAGTGGTACTGGGTTAATCCCACTACTTTTCCAATGGGCTACCAGATGTGTTGGTGCATGACTCACTACTGTTAATTGGTGTATCATCATTGTGATTTGTCAGTTCTGAGTGTTGATGATGTTGTCAGACACAGATGGGACACAGTGAGGGTTCCTCAAGGCACTTTTTTGTTCGCAATATCATGTAGTTGTCCCTAGGTGGTAGTTTTCAGTGATTGAGACATTTGTATGTGTGTGTGACTGCTCCCACTTGTCGGGTTCATGGCAGCGATGCTGGCAGGTGAAAGCCGGGAACCGAAGCCAAGTAGGTGTGCACGCGGGGCAGGACTCTTGACGAAGGTTTGACTATAGAGCTACCCCTAGATGTTTTTCGGTCCCCTGAGATACAGAAATCATTCAAGAATTGGATGGAGTATAACACATGATTGATAAATCATCAATTACTTAAACAAGGAGCAGCTACTCTGCCCTTGCACCACGTACAAGATAGGGAATTCCCGTCTGTCCTGTCTCCTAGGGAGGCCCAACCTTGCCCTGAAGAAAGTCCAGGACCTTTACGGCCATTATAGGACTGAAACATGTTGGCACTAGGGTCTTAGGACCATAAGACTCCCAATAAGACCCAATATTTGTTTTTAGTAACCCAGACAGACCCAAGAATAAAGGGATACCGGGGATCTGTCTGAGGTATTTTAACTTTTCAGCCCCCCAGGTCAAAAACGTCTAACAAGAGCTCCTAACACTGTGGTTGAGCCCACCCCGACTTTTAGGCGTCGGGGTGACCCGATGATGAAGCATGACACCACTAGGGTGTGTGAGGGTAAATAAACAAAAAGGAAGATTTTCCTTGCTCACCTTTTGGTGAAGACGTAAGAATTTACCTTATCTAAATCCTTCACATCTCTCCCCACTGAAGTGCATCCATATCAACCACGGTTGATTTGTTAGAGTAATTTAAGTGATTAATTTCTTTTTACATTGCCACAGTGCTATGGTGATGCTTGCCTTGTGTATGTCACACTCATGTGTTGGTCACACATGTGCTGTTACTTACATTGTATGCTCGTAGCCATATTCACTGTTGTGGGCATTTGTCGCAGACTACACACTGTTGTCATGATGTCATGGGGGATGTATTTTGCGGACATACCTGATGTTTGCATATGCTGGATGTGTTGCGCATCACCCATCCTATGGCTGGGGGTGGCAGGGGTGATGGGCAACATAAGCCCTATGGGTGGGGGTGGCAGGGGTGATGGGCAACATAGTCCCTATGGGTGGGGGTGGCAGTAGTGATGAGCAACAGGTCCCCGGTGAGTGGGGGTGGCAGGGGTGATGGGCAACATAAGCCCTTTGGGTGGGGGTGACTGGGGTGATGGGCAACATAGTCCCTATGGGTGGGGGTGGCAGTAGTGATGAGCAACAGGTCCCCTGTGAGTGGGGGTGGCAGGGGTGATGGGCAACAGGTCCCCTGTGAGTGCGGGTGGCAGGGGTGATGGGCAACATAAGCCCTATGGGTGGGGTGGCAGGGGTGATGGGCAACATAGTCCCTATGGGTGGGGGTGGCAGTAGTGATGAGCAACAGGTCCCCTGTGAGTGGGGGTGGCAGGGGTGATGGGCAACATAAGCCCTATGGGTGGGGGTGGCAGGGGTGATGGGCAACATAGTCCCTATGGGTGGGGGTGGCAGTAGTGATGAGCAACAGGTCCCCTGTGAGTGGGGGTGGCAGGGGTGATGGGCAACAGGTCCCCTGTGAGTGGGGGTGGCAAAGGTGATTAGCAACAGGTCCCCTGTGAGTGGGGGTGGCAGGGGTGATGGGCAACATAAGCACTGTGAGTGGGGGTGGCAGGGGTGATGGGCAACATAAGCCCTGTGGGTGGGGGTGGCAGGGGTGATGGGCAACATAGTCCCTATGGGTGGGGTTGGCAGTAGGGATGAGCAACAGATCCCCTATGAGTGGGGGTGGCAGGGGTGATGGGCAACATAAGCCCTGTGAGTGGGGGTGGCAGGGGTGATGGGCAACATAGTCCCTATGGTTGGGGGTGGTAAGGGTGCTGGCCATGCAACCCCTATGGTGGGCTGTTGTTAGTGGCCCGGATATGGATCCCTTGTGTGTGTGGGCCATTTTGCGGGTACGTGTCGTTTATTTATGTGGTAGGTGTCTGACTTACCGCCTGCGCCGTCGGCATCCGTTCCTAATCCGGTCATAGATGTAGAGTACTGGTATGACCTGCGCGATGGGATTCATGTTGTGTTCGTGTCGTACACGCTGCTTGTTGCTCCGTCTCGTACCCACTGCAAGCTGGTCCGTCTCGTAGCCGTGTATTGATTTGTGGCGCGAATCGTAGCTGACATGCTAGTTTTCCGGATGCTGTGACGTGCCGTACGTGATGACCCGTCCGGCGCGTAGGAAGTACGCATCGTACTTGTCATACCGGAAACTGCTATGGATACTGCTTCCGGGTGACACGGTTCCTCTTTGGGAGTTACGGCTCGGACGGAGAATGGGTCTTGATTCACAGCCTACGTGTCGGTCGTGTTTTTGGCAGTTATGCGCATCGTGCTTACTCTACAGGACGGACCGGCTCCGGGTAGGTGTCGGTCGCAGGGTAAGGCTACGGACAGCTGTTCGACCGGCCATTGGAATCGGCCCATTTATAATGAAAAACAAAAAATGATTCCCTTGAACTTTTACAACCTCATACTCTCTGAACTGCTCTGCTAGGATAAACCAACAGGCCTCTACACCTCAAGACCACACAGTTGGCACCCATATACAGCTGAATGGGGACCTTTGCTGTAAATAGAGAACCATGTCCTACCTTGTGGCCTGAGATTAAGGACCAGGAAGCTGAGTTTCGATCAATGTCCTGTTGCAGCAGAGTCGGAGCTTCCATGTGTCCTCTTTCGATATCTCTCAGTACTGATCTTGAATGTGATTATATCACGATCAGTTTTAACTCCAATTTCTAATGTGCTAAAGAATTAAAACAAGAATTATTACCAACAAATACATTGCATTCATGTAATGTTTCTAGCAAATGTGCTTCCTGACCACATGCGAAACCATGGCATCTTCCTGGACTCCTCGCTCTCAATAAACCGCCAAATCAACGCTGTTTCATCCTACTATTTCCACACGCTCCATCTACTTCATAAGATCTTCCAGTGTGTCCCCAGTGAGTACAGGAAAACCGTCACCCATGCGCTAGTCAGCACTCCACCCAGAAACTCCAAAAGAAACTGCAGAACATTAAGAACACCTCCGCCAAACTCATCCTTAACATCCCATGCCGCAGCCACATCACCGGCTACCTGAGAGGGAAAACAGCCATTACAACAAATTCAATACAACGAATGGCATGTCAACGCATGCCAACACAACGCAAGTACCATTACATCGCAATGCCATTACAACGCATGGCATTACAATGCATATACCTTTACCATGCATGCCTTTAAAACAAATCTCATTGTAAAGGCATGAATGGTAAAAAGCATATGTGTTTTACATGTAAGTATAAGGTAGGTATAGGGTTTAGGGTGGGTTTGGGTTTTGGGGTGTAGCGGTATAGGTTTGGGTTGCCAAGATACATTTTAGGGTTCAGGATGGGTATATATTTTGGGGTGCCAAGGTTAATTTTGGGATTTAGTGTGGGTTTGGGTTTTGGGGTATTGGGGTATTGGGGTAATTTTAGTGTTCTGGGTGGATTTAGGTTTTGTGGTGCTAAGGGTAATTTTAAGTTTTAGAGTGGGTATAGGTTTTGGGGTAGCAAGGGTAATTTTAGGGTTCAGGGTTGGTTTGGGTTTTGGGGTGCTAAGGGTAATTTTAGGGTTTCGGGGGTATGGGGATTGGGGTGGTAAGTGTAATTTTAGAATTTTAAGGGGTTATGGTTATTGGTATACAAAGGGTAATTTTGGTGTTTCCAGGGGGGGTATTAAAGAAAAGAAATATATATATATATATATTCACTGAAAAAAACATAGGTTTCAGAGACCTTATAGTTAGAAATTAGCATTTAAAAAACCTTAGAAATTCACAGAAAAAAAACATAGGTTTCAGGGGTGTTATAGTTAGCTGGCCATTTCACTCGTACAAAACCATAGAAATTCCTTCGTTATAGTTGGTTCTGCTAACTATAACTCGCGCGCCCGCAATGCACTGCTGACGAGGTCACATATTGGATCATTCATGACATGGTCAGTGACATCACTGATGACATCACTGATGACATCTCAAATGACATCGCTGATGACATCAGTGGTGACATCATCCAGTGAATGTAGTTTAGTTTGAAATTTAAATATGTATTATATATATATACCAATCTGTATTGAAGATTGAGTGGATATATAACTGTCTGGATGGAGGATTTAGTAGCTGTCTGACTCTGTTTAAGTGAGTAGTTAAAAGTGTCTCACTTAATACATGGATTAGTAACTAAACTATGTGAATGTGTGCATCACTGTCTCTGTTGTTGTATAACATGCTGCATCAGTTGGTCACTAACTACATGAGTGTGTATATTAGTTATTGATTAGTTGGGTGAGTATTTGTATGAGACACTGAGTTTGTGTGTGGTTGGATGGCGTGTGTGTAACTCTATGCATAGATGTGTGAATGGTTGATTGACTAGGTGTATAGGTTTAAGAGTGCATGTGGAAACAGTTTTTTGGGTGACTGAGTATATTTATTTGTGTGTTGGTGAGCGAATATATGTTTTAGTTGTACATCTTCAACAAAGTAGAGAAATAAAAGGCATTGTATGTGAGAGTTGGTGTATATAAATAAGTATGTGTAAGAGTCAGTGATTGTGAGAGTAACTATATGAATGAGTGTATAATTGTAATGGTGATTTTTTAACATATTAACTATGAGTTACTGTGTGTTTGAATAAATGAGGTGTTGTTGGAAAATTGTGTGATTAAATGTAAGTGTGATTAATTTTTTTCATGAGTGAGTAGGATGACTGCATAACCGACTAAGATGACTGCTGATGTGTCAATGTCTATATATGTGTTTAAGTGCATTTGATAATGTTCTATTAATTAGTGACTGCATTAATAACTGATTCTGTTGTTGAAAGGGTAGTTGTGTGTGTAGACTTAGAATCAGTGTGTGGGTATGTAGTAACTGGTATTGGTGTGTCAATGGTTTCAAATATGGTACTCTGTATTTTACTGTGAGTGATGAAAGGTTATACTAGTGTATGATGAGGTGTATCAGATTGTCACATGGATGATTGCATCACTGATGTCATTTGAGATGTCATTAGTGAAGTCATCAGTGATGTCACTGACCATGTAATGAATGATGCAATATGTGACATCATCAGCAGTGCATTGCAGTCGCGTGAGTTATAGTTAGCAGAACTAACTATAACGGAGGAATTTCTATGGTTTTGTACGAGTGAAATGGCCAGCTAACTATAACACCCCTGAAACTTATGGTTTTTTCTGTGAATTTCTAAAGTTTTTTAAATGCTAATTTCTAACTATAACGTCTCTGAAACCTATGGTTTTTTCAGTGAATTTCAAAGCTTTTTTAAATGCTAATTTCTATCTATAACATCTCTGAAACCTATGGTTTTTTTCAGTGAATTTCAAAAAACATTTAAATGCTAATTTTTAAGTGTGATTGTAGTTATACCAATTTTTTTGTACTGATTTTCTACACTTTTTTAACTGTTCATTTATAAATATTTTATTCATTAAATAACATTATATATTTTTCTGAAAATTGCAAAAAAAACATAAAAAAATAGTTTTAATATATTTATATTATTTTCTTTAAAAAAAATGTTTTTTCCCCCAAATTTTCAGAGTCGCGCGCTCAAAGTGTACACCTCAAGGTGGGTGCGCGGATTCTAGTTGCTATTTTAGAAAAGTCGTGAAGGATCCGCGTACGGTGTGCGACTGCTGCGTGTTTTTCAGTTACATCATATACATTTAAGATTATGTGATGTGTGCGATTGGTATGCGACCAGTCCGCGACTCCTGCTCCAGCGCATTCACGACACATGCGCATTACGGTACGAGATGCTTGTGCGGTGGCGGGTCCCGCGTGATGTCATATACATGCTGGGGCACGCTGGGTGCGCAACTCCCGCAAAAAAATTTTATGTTCCAAAATGATATGTATGTGTCTTTAATATACATATTAGGGCAAGAGATTATCTAAGATGGTCATAAAAATAACATATTTGTACTTACAATAAATTTATATTCTTTTTAAAAATATTTTCGCGAAGTCGGGTGTGTGCATCATGAGTGCAGAGAACCAGGTCAGCAAAGGTGCTGTAGAGCCAGAGAAACCAGGTCAGCAGAGCCGTTGTAGAGCCAGAGAACCAGGTCAGCAGAGCTGCACTAGAGCCTAAGAAGCAGGTCAGCAGAGCTGCTCTAGAACCAGAGACCCAGGTCAGAAAAGCTGCTCTAGAGCCAGAGAACCAGGTCAGCAGAACTGCTTTAGAGCCAGAGAACCAGGTCAGCAGAGCTCTTTAGGGGGAGAGAACCAGGTCAGCAGAACTGCTTTAGAGCCAGAGAACCAGGTCAGTAGAGCTGCTCTAGAGCCAGAGAACCAGGTCAGCAGAGCTGCTCTAGAGCCAGAGAACCAGGTCAGCAGTTCTGCTTTAGAACCAGGTCAGCAGAGCTGCTCTAGAGGCAGAGAACCAGGTCAGCAGAGCTGCTTTAGAGCCAGAGAAACAGGTCAGCAGAGCTGCTTTAGAGCCAGAGAACCAGGAAGCAGAGCTGATCTACAGCCAGAGAACCAGGTCAGCAGAGCTGCTCTAGAGCCAGAGAACCAGGTCAGCAGAGCTGGTTTAAAGCGAGAGAACCAGGTCAGCAGAGCTGCTTTAATTGTTAAATGTTGTAGACTTGTAAAGCGCACAGCTGCCCCAGCAACGGGGCGTCCCGGCGCTGTAGACCGCTGGGGAACCCGTCCTGGCTATCCCTGTGAGATGGTCCCTTTCTGGGTATCTCCAAGGTGAAACCAGGCATCCCTGGCGTCTGTGGGGGGCCGTTGTAGAGATGAGGCAAGCTTAATGCCCAGAGTTGCCGAGTGTGTTCATGGTTAGAGTAGGTACCGAGGCGAGAATTATCGAGTCCGTTTTGACCCTGTTCCACGACCCTGCCGCGTCGGGAATTGAACCCTGGTCCCTGGCCGATTCTCTGCTTACGGGCCTGCCGCCTCTAACCAGTGAGCCACACCTCTCCACAGAGAGAGCCAGAGCCAGAGACCCAGGTCGGCAGAGCTGCTCTAGAGGCCGAGAACCAGGTCAGCAGAGCTGTGTTAGAGCCAGAGAAACCAGGTCAGCAGAGCTGCTCTAGAGCCAGAGAACCAGGTCAGCAGAGCTGCTGTAGAGCTGGAGAAACCAGGTCAGTAGAGCTGCTTTAGAGCAAGAGAACCAGGTCAGCAGAGCTGTTTTAGAGGGAGAGAACCAGGTCAGCAGGTCTGCTTTAGAGCCAAGGGACCAGGTCAGCAGAGCCGCTCTAGAGCCAGAGAACCAGGTCAGCAGAACTGCTTTAGAGCCAGAGAACCGGGTCAGCAGAGCTGCTTTAGAGCCATAGAACCAGGTCAGCAGAGCTGTTGTAGAGCCAGAGAACCAGGTCAGCAGAGCTGCTCTAGAGCCTAAGAACTAGGTCAGCAGAGCTGCTGTAGAGCCAGAGAAACCAGGTCAGCAGAGTTGCTTTAGAGCCAGAGAACTAGGCCAGCAGAGCTGCTTTAGAGCCAGAGAACCAGGTCATCAGAGCTGTTGTAGAGCCAGAGAACCAGGTCAGCAGAGCTGCTCTAGAGCCTAAGAACTAGGTCAGCAGAGCTGCTGTAGAGCCAGAGAAACCAGGTCAGCAGAGTTGCTTTAGAGCCAGAGAACTAGGCCAGCAGAGCTGCTTTAGAGCCAGAGAACCAGGTCAGCAGAGCTGCTTTAGAGCCATAGAACCAGGTCAGCAGAGCTGCTCTAGAGCCAGAGAACCAAGTCAGCAGAGCTGCTTTAAAGCCATAGAACCAGGTCAGCAGAGCTGCTTTAGAGCCAGAGACCCAGGTCAGCATAGCTGCCCTAGAGCCTTAGAACCAGGTCAGCAGAGCTGCTCTAGAGCCAGAGAACCAGGTCAGCAGAGCCGCTGTAGATCTAGAGCAACCAGGTCAGTAGAGCTGCTTTGGAGGGAGAGAACCAGGTCAGCAGAGCTGCTCTAGAGCCAGAGAACCATGTCAGCAGAACTGCTTTAGTGCCATAGAACCGGGTCAGCAGAGCTGCTTTAGAGCCAGAGTAGCAGGTCAGCAGAGCTGTTGTAGAGCCAGAGAACCAGATCAGCAGAGCTGCTCTGTAACCTAAGAACTAGGTCAGCAGAGCTGCTCTAGAGCCAGAGAACCAGGTCAGCAGACCTGCTTTAGAGCAAGAGAACCAGGTCAGCAGAGCTGTTTTAGAGGGAGAGAACCAGGTCAGCAGGTCTGCTTTAGAGCCAAGGGACCAGGTCAGCAGAGCCGCTCTAGAGCCAGAGAACCAGGTCAGCAGAACTGCTTTAGAGCCAGAGAACCGGGTCAGCAGAGCTGCTTTAGAGCCATAGAACCAGGTCAGCAGAGCTGTTGTAGAGCCAGAGAACCAGGTCAGCAGAGCTGCTCTAGAGCCTAAGAACTAGGTCAGCAGAGCTGCTGTAGAGCCAGAGAAACCAGGTCAGCAGAGTTGCTTTAGAGCCAGAGAACTAGGCCAGCAGAGCTGCTTTAGAGCCAGAGAACCAGGTCAGCAGAGCTGTTGTAGAGCCAGAGAACCAGGTCAGCAGAGCTGCTCTAGAGCCTAAGAACTAGGTCAGCAGAGCTGCTGTAGAGCCAGAGAAACCAGGTCAGCAGAGTTGCTTTAGAGCCAGAGAACTAGGCCAGCAGAGCTGCTTTAGAGCCAGAGAACCAGGTCAGCAGAGCTGCTTTAGAGCCATAGAACCAGGTCAGCAGAGCTGCTCTAGAGCCAGAGAACCAAGTCAGCAGAGCTGCTTTAAAGCCATAGAACCAGGTCAGCAGAGCTGCTTTAGAGCCAGAGACCCAGGTCAGCATAGCTGCCCTAGAGCCTTAGAACCAGGTCAGCAGAGCTGCTCTAGAGCCAGAGAACCAGGTCAGCAGAGCCGCTGTAGATCTAGAGCAACCAGGTCAGTAGAGCTGCTTTGGAGGGAGAGAACCAGGTCAGCAGAGCTGCTCTAGAGCCAGAGAACCATGTCAGCAGAACTGCTTTAGTGCCATAGAACCGGGTCAGCAGAGCTGCTTTAGAGCCAGAGTAGCAGGTCAGCAGAGCTGTTGTAGAGCCAGAGAACCAGATCAGCAGAGCTGCTCTGTAACCTAAGAACTAGGTCAGCAGAGCTGCTCTAGAGCCAGAGAACCAGGTCAGCAGACCTGCTGTAGATCCAGAGAAACCGTCAGCAGAGCTGCTTTAGAGGGAGAGAACAAGGTCAGCAGAGCTGCTTTAGAGCCAGAGAACCAGGTCAGCAGAGCTGCTCTAGCTGACACTGACTGACTGACACTGACTGACTGATACTGAGAGATTGACACCGACTGACACTGATTGACACTGACACTGACTGACACTGACACTGACTGACACTGATTGACTGACACTGACTGACTGACAATGAAAGACACTGATTGACTGACACTGACTGACTGACACTGACACACTGACTGACTGACACTGACTGACTACTCTCTACTACACTGCTACTCACTCTCTGCTACTCTCTCTCTGCTTCTCACTCTCTACTACTCACTCTCTACTACTCTACTACTCACTCTCTACTTCTCTACTACTCACTCTCTACTACTCTCTACTACCCTCTACTTCTCACTCTCTACTACTCACTCCCTACTACTGTCTACTATTCACTCTCTACTACTCACTCTCTACTACTTTCTACTACTCTCTCTCTACTACTCACTCTCCACTACTCACTCGCTACTACTCTCTACTACTCACTCTCTACTACTCTCTACTACTCACTACTACTCTCTACTATTACTCTCTACTACTCACTCTCTACTACTCACTCTCTAATGCTCTCTTCTACTCACTCTACTACTCTCTACTACTCTCTACCACTCACTCTCTACTACTCTACTACTCACTCTCTACTACTCTCTACTACTCTCTCTCTACTACTCACTTTCTACTACTCACTCTACTACTCTCTACTACTCACCCTCTACTATTCACTCTCTACTACTCACTCTCTACTACTCACTCTCTACTACTCTCTACTACTCTCTACTATTCACTCTCCACTACTCACTCTACTACTCTCTACTACTCAATCTCTACTACTCACTCTCTACTATTCACTCTCTACTACTCACTCTCTACTACTCACTCTCTACTACTCTCTACTACTCACTCTCTACTACTCGCTCTCTACTACTCTCTACTACTCACTCTCTACTACTCACTCTCTACTACTCACTATCTACTACTCACTCTACTACTCTCTACTACTCTCTCTGCTACTCACTCTCTACTACTCACTCTACTACTCTCTATTACTCTTTACCACTCACTCTCTACTACTCTACTACTCACTCTCTACTACTCTCTCTCTACTACTCACTCTCTACTACTCTACTACTCTCTACTACTCACTCTCAACTACTCACTCTCTACTACTCTCTACTACTCACTCTCTACTACTCGCTCTCTACTACTCTCTACTTCTCACTCTCCACTACTCACTCTCAACTACTCTCTACTACTCGCTCTATTTCTCACTCTCTACTACTCTCTCTACTACTCTCTCTACTACTCTCTACTACTCACTATCTACTACACACTCTCTACTACTTGCTCTCTACTACTCGCTCTCTACTACTCTCTACTACTCACTCTACTACTCTCTAATACTCACTCTACTACTCACTCTCTACTACTCTCTACTACTCACTCTCTACTACTCCACTACTCTCTACTACTCACTCTCTACTACTCACTCTCTACTACTCTACTACTCTCTACTACTCTCTCTCTACTACTCACTCTCTACTACTCACTCTCTACTACTCTCTACTACTCTCTCTACTACTACTCTCTACTAATCTCTACTACTCCCTCTCTACTACTCACTCTACTACTCACTCTCTACTACTCCACCTCTACTACTCTCTACTACTCACTCTCTACTACTCTCTCTCTACTACTCTCTACTACTCACTCTACTACTCACTAACTACTGCTCACTCTCTACTACTCACTCTCTACTACTCACTCTCTACTACTCACTCTCTACCACTCTCTACTACTCTCTACTACTCACTCTACCACTCACTCTCTACCACTCTATACTACCCACTCTCTACTACTCACTCTCTACTACTCACTCTACTACTCTATACTACTCACTCTCTGCTACTATCTCTACTACTCTCTACTACTCTCTACTACTCACTCTCTACTCTCTATTACTCACTCTCCACTCTACCTCTCTTCCTTACTCTACCTCTCTCTCTACTACTCTGTACCTCTGTACCGCTCTACCTCTACCTCTCTACCTCTCTACCTCTACCTCCACACCTCTACCTCTCTCTACACGCACACATATGCACATATATGCCTATATATGCATATGCATTTATATATATGTATGTGTATATATATACACATACATATATAAACATATATATAATCTGCATATCTATATAAATAAAAATATAAATGCACGCATACATATACATATATTCATACATATGCATGTTATGTACATTAAAGTTTGAAAAACACTAATAAAAGCAAAGCTAAAAAGCCACCTAATTACAAACAGAATTGCTTTAACTTAAACGAGGGCGAGACCTATTGCATTTTTAATGCTTGTTTACTTTGGTTCCATCAAGAAGTCATTCAGATGTGTCACACATTGTGGTACTGTAAATTTCGGAACCATGTCGGTAACATGGTCCTACCCTGCCGATTTTGGTATCAGCGAACCGCAAATGACTAATGCGGTATGTATGAGTGTTTTCGTCATGTTTCACCGATGAATTCACCGTGTATACGATACTACATGTCGTACCCTCGGGTTCCATTTTAAAAGGGTAACCATTTTGTGGTTGCCCTCACATAGGCTGTGCATTGAGGCCATGCCCAGGCCTAAAGGACACGCAATCTTTCTTTTGTCTCGTGTAACCTATGCAAACTGACTCCGCTGCCCGAGGTCAGTCCTGCCCGGCCGGTTCCTTTTATTGCGGCCTTATGGGATTAGCATCAGGGCCCAACACATCATAAAGTCGTGTATCCCACGCGACTCCTGACTAATCCCTTTCGCACTCTACTCTGTTTCCTACTTTATGGCTTGTTTTAGGAGGTGTCCGTTTTATTGGGGTCTTCTGATATCTGATGAGGGTTCTGAGCCTCGCTGGGTAAATAATTATGTGCTGACTGAGCTGAAATGTGGGATTATCATCATGACTGTGCTCTTCCTTTGAAGTGAAAATATGTGAACGACCACTTGTAAAATAGGGGTGGTGTTGCCCAGAGCGTAATATTCTGTATATAAGAAAAGACTGGTTTTTGGTTGGGAGCAGTCTCCCGAGAACATACACCGTGTTGTACTTCTCGGATACCTGTGATTGGTCTGCAGCCAATAAACACGATCTTTGACTTCACCTAGAAGACTCTGTGTTTCTGTGGTCCGAAACAGGAAGAACTCGAAGTCTTCGGGTGTGTCCCCTGGCACCGCTGGGTTGGTTCTGAAAAACCCAGTACTTCAACATTTGCCATAAATTCTGAATGTTAGCACTCTAGTTGCTCATTAGATCACTGTAGTAAAGCTACTGCTCAACAGGGAAGTCGGCTGCTAGTATTCAAAGTGCATTTTTCAGTCTGTATGCCAGAATTTTTTAATGAAATAGAAGAGGATTTGAGAAGTCAAAATGTGCCCAAATTTTTCTTTCTGCAGCACTAATCATAATTTCTATGGCAAAATGAACCCCCTCATTTTGTTCCTTTGCAAATTAAATGTTTTAAGTGTTACCACTTTATTCCAATCAAGATGGCTTCAGGTGTGCCATACTTTTGTAATAAGTAAGACTGTTAGCGCTTTAGTTGTTCTTTAGAACACTCTGGGACATTCTGTCATTGGGCTATACTTGGGCTACATCTGGGTGATATTTGTGCTATATTTGGGCTCTTTTGTCTCTGGTGGCCATCTTGGGAGACTTATTTGTTATGAAGTTTCCTAATTTCCTCATTTACTACAGTCTCCTCAGTAGGAATACTTTCAGTTTTTTTCTTTGATTCCATCAAGAAGGCATTCAGATGTGTCACATTTTTGCCATAAATTCAGAATGTTAGCACTCTAGTTGCTCATTAGATCACTGTAGTAAAGATACTGCTCACCAGGGAAGTCTGCTGCTGGAATTCAAAGTGCATGGTTCAGTGTGCATGTCAGATTTTTTTAATGAAATAGAAGAGGATTTGAGAAGTCAATTAAAATGTGCCCTAATTTTTCTTTCTGCAGCTCTAATCATACTTTCTATGGCAAAATGAACCCCCTCATTTTGTTCCTTTTTAAATTAAATGTTTTAAGAGTTACCACTTTATTCCAATCAAGATGGCTTCAGGTGTGCCATACGTTTGTCATAAGTAGGACTGTTAGCGCTCTAGTTGTTCTCTAGAACACTCTGGGAAGCTGCAGTAGAACACAACGGAATCAACTGACAGTCTCTGCCCTTGTTGGATGTACATGTTTTACTGAGAATGTCAGACTTCATTCTCACATGACTGAGAAAGATAATGTGAATTTACAGAAAATATGCTCTCAGGTTAGCTTATAGATCACCTTCCAAACCTTTGTGGGAAAAGCATGAGAAAATATTTTTCTCTCAAACATGATTCATGATATCCCAGCAGAAGGCTTTTCACATGGTAAAATCACCTTAAAATACACCAGAATTCCTAAAATGAGTATGATACCATCAACAAATGATTTATAATGTAACTGAAGTCTTAAAACCTTCTATTAACTGCAATTCTTTTTAATGAGGTGCTATCATGTAAATTGGTCCCAAGATGCCTGCCAACACTTCTTGGATGAAGTGCTAACAGCCAATCAGATCTCACGATGAGATGTGTGGTTAGGCTCCACCCAGATATATATGTGAATTTGATTTTGATTTTCTCAGGAACTACTGAACAGATTGACACCATTAAGCAAAAGGCACGAGTCTGAGCTGAGGACTACCTCTTTGCCAAATCTGGTGTTATTCCGTTCAGCAGTTCGGGCTGTAGCTGCGGCTAAAGGTCCTATGGGAAATTGGGGAAAACACGTTTTGGGACCCCCCTTTGTTCTCGGCCCCCGCTACACGAATCATCCAGAGACTTTCAGGATAGGAGCGGACCGGAGCTGGCCAAAAGTTTTGAAAATTTCGCGAAGATTCATCAATCGGTGCCAAAGTTATTGGGAATAGAATGTTGCGGATTTCCTATGGAAAATAGGTCCCAACTATAACTACCTATTGGCGACCGCCAGTAGGTAATATATATATATATATACACACACACACAAATAGTCGCACACAATTACTTACCTTAACCACTTTTACCAAGTATATGCCTTTACCACGCATGCCTTTGCCTTGTAATGGCATGCATGGTAAATGCAAATGCATGGTAAAAGTGTGCGTTGTAATGGTAATGCGTTGTAACAGCACTTGTGTTGTTACAATCACGTTGGAATAGCATGCTTTGTGTTGGCATGCGATATAACGTCATATATTCCCAGCGAGACCTTCACTTGCTATCTATCAACAAAAGAATTACCTTCAAGCTCCTCAAGCACACCTACAAATCCCTCCACAATGCCAGACCTACATACCTCAACCACCACTCTCCTTCTACACTCTCCCCTGACATCTCCACTCTGCCCAACTGGCCCAGGCCACCATCCCACGTATCTGCAAGACCACTGCTGGAGAAAGATCCTTCTCCTAACTTCTGGAACTCGCTGCCTCTGCACCTCAGGCAATCACCATCACGGCCACAATTCAGGAAGGACCTCAAGACCTGGCTCTTCAAATCAATCATAGATCCCCTCCTCCCCAACCCCCCCACACACAGCGCCTTGAGACCCTTACGGGTGAGTAGTCTTGATTTAAATACTGATTGAGTGGATGCAATGGAGGAGAAAGAAAGGCTCAAAGCTTATCACGTCATAAGAGGCTTGCTTTTGACTTTGTATTTACACTTATAACAATTTAAATAACACTATTTTTTTTTTTAGTGCTACTCTTTCACATGTAGGGTGTCAAAGCGCTTTAGATCACATGTACACATATATTGACAATAAATCATGAGTGTGTAAATCAATGTACAGGTTGTGTTACATAAGTAAGTGAGGGTTACAAGGTTTAAGAGTTGCATGCTGTTTATAGCTCACTGTGCTATATGAGAAGGATTACAATTTATGAACTGTAAATAACAAAATGAGCTCTGTATTAAAAGTAGTAACCCACTTATCTAGCTACATAAAATAAAAATCTGTCATCTGCATATTAAATTGCATATTACATGATGTGCTTTGCATGAGACAGATAAACCCTTGCAAGTTTAATTAATGCACTCATGAGTCATGATACTAAACCTGCTAAATGGAGTGTGCAATATGTTAAAATAATTAAAAAGCAGCATATTTAAATGATGCAAACTTTGCACAAATAATTTTAAAGTACAACAATTAATATTTCACACTTACCTTATCAGCAACCATGGTCGTAGTTCACGAAGTAGCGCTACGCGTAGCTACGCAAAGTGCACTTCGCACTTACCGAGCTACACGTAGCACTTTGCGAACTGCGTAGTACCCTGTTCGCACTGTGCAAGATGCCGCTTTCAATGATTGCACAGTGCGGACAAGCATCCGGCACTGTGCAATCATTGAAAATGGCATCTTGCACAGTGCGAGCTGTAGTTTTCTGCAGCTCGAGTAGATTTTTACTCGAGCGGCAGCTTTCTCACCGCGGACTGGTAGTTTCTCATCATGAGTGGTCGCGAGCATACGTGACCACTCGCAATCAGAAACCTGACCTCCCCGCGTTGAAAATCTCGCCGGGAGGTTTATCTTCCACGCTCGCGATCGCCAACTTGATGTTGCTGATCGCGAACGAGGAAAAAGTCTCGCCGAGATGTCATTTTGCTTGCTCGCGGTCGCCAACTTGACGTTGAGAACCGCGAGCAAGCAAAAAATGACCACTGCACTACGCTTCGCAACGCGTGTTTGCACTGTGCTATGTGCAATTTGCGTAGTGCAAAATAGCGCAAACTTTGCAAACTACACGAGCGTAGCGTAGTGCTTTGCCCAGGCTTACTTATCAGGCAGCTTCTGTCTTGGTCAATAAGCCGGTTGATGGTGTCAATGCTAGTTGCTGGCTGGCTGTGCTTCTCCTGTTGTTGTCCATCAGCTACTGGTTCAGAGAAGCTGAAAGCGAAAGCTCTACTCTGTGCAGCATGTGACTCAACATCAAAAGGTCATAAGTTAAGTCTCATGACTCGGTGACGTAAAGAAAATGATCACAGCTTTTTTTTTATTTTTTGAATAAAGTTTAAAGTCAATCCAATAATCATTCAGTGAATTTCAGAGAAAAGCGATCGGTCCAGGGATCCTGGGTCTGGATATGGATTCCTAAGGTATTGGAGGAACTTTGCTCAAAGCTCTGGACCATTCCAGCCTCGTATTGACAAGTGGGGTTAAGGATTTGAGCATATGTTTCTCCCTTATGAGCAATCTATTTTAACGGATAGGTTAATTCCTTGTTATAACATAGTACAGTAGTCCAGATGTATTTGGGTGAAAGTGGTTATTTTATTTTCATTCACCGCTTTGTTGATCCATTTCACTCTTTATAATTTATTTAATTAGAGGTGTTTAAAGAAAGGAGACAGCCGACACGTGTTTCGCCCTGTGTGGCAGGTTGGGAGCACTTCAACTACGTATCTATCCCGGGACCTATCTGAAATCTCCAAAATTTTGGACGTTTCTACATGTTGCGCTGAAACTAATTGAAATGTATTTCATCTTCGTCAGACTGTAAGATTATTGAACATAATGATTAGCCTCGAGAAAACCCTGGCACAACCTGCCATATAGGGCAAAACACATTAACAACCCACATCTAATTATTTTGAATGGAATAACTCTTTTTATTGGGTTTATATGCTTCACATCAGCAAGATAACATCAGAAATAGCCAAGAGGAAATTAGCAGTTATGTATGATAGACACAGCTGAATGCCTACAACCCGGAGGCTGGCAGCTAGAACAATGGGCAATAAAAGGCTATTCATCCAAGGATGCAATGATATCACTTTGAGTCTAGTCTTGTGAAACGGGGTGAAGAACATCATTCAACTAAGCCTATCAACTCAAGCAAAGAACTAAAAAAGAAAGACAAGGAAAAGTGATAAAACACTTAAAAGATATCCCCCCCTCCCGCCCCACCCATCTCCTCCGCACCTTATAATGTTCTCTTCTTATATCTATCGTATGGACTCCAGATAATTCGTTATCGTCACTATTGGTATCTTTGTGATGGGTGGTGTCTGTAAGGCGCAAGATTTGCAAGAGCTTGGCGCAGGTCACCTCTCGAAACTCTTTGCTAAGTATAGTGATAAAAGGCTCCCACAGCTCAGGGTACGCATCCGCTTTGTTCTCCGCCACCATGCATAGTCGCTCCATGCCCAGAATCATCCACAAGCGGCGTAGCGTTGCTGCATGGTCTGGGACTCTATCTGTGCCCCAGTAGGCCAGGAGCTAATGCTATCTGCCTCCCTTTTGGAGAGCGCAAGGGGAATGTCAGGGGATTGGGAAGCCCAAGGAGAGTGTAGCCAGGGAAGCGTGGAATATCAGTGTTGAAAGCAGTGTTTATGTCTTGAAGGATCCTGTCCCAATATCTCACCAGTTTGGGGCAGTGCCAGAGGAGGTGCACCTGGGAGCCCGTCAGTCCACAACCTCGCCAGCAGCAGGCCGCGCGATCTTTGTTCCATTGACTTAGTCTGGCTGGAGTTAAATACCAATATGTAGCTACTTTATATGCTGCTTCGGTGCCCGGGATATCGTGCGCTGTATGAAGTGACCTGAAATAAATGTCCTGCCACTCCTTGTCTGTGAGGGTTCTGCCTAGTTCCTCCTCCCACCTACGTTGCCCTTTAGTTTTCGTGGGAGAAGTGTCCACTGAGAGGAAAGCATAACATTCTATTATAAGGTGCTTATTGTCTTTTTTTAGTAAGAAGCCATTTTGCAAACTGAGTCAGCTGGCGGGAGGCCCCTGCTTCCATCCCTAGTGAGGTTACCCAATGCCACACTTGGTTGTATAAGTAGTGATCAGAGGCGGGGATCTCGTAATCCCTCCTGAGCTGATTGAAGATGATAATTCTTTCTCACCAAATAGGAAACCTAACCTTTTGCTGCCCTGTACACGCCATCGCTGCATCGCCTCTGATTTACACTGCTGTGGGAAATCTGGATGATCGACCAGAGGAGTCATCGGGGAGGGATAGAATGTGAGACCGAGGCAAGTCGCTGTTGCATCCCAAACCCTCAGAGTAGTCGCTGTGACAGGGGAGGAGTATAGCCCACATGCCCTATGCTTACGCGGGAGCCAGATATTCATCCCAGCAATAGTTTGGTCCATGAACGACCAATGTTTCTCCGAGAGTGGATGGTTCCATTCCAGTATATAGCGTAGTTGCGCTGCCTGGAAGTATCACGTGACAACCAGGCTCCCCAGCCCCCTGCTGTTTTAGATTTTGTGATTTGTACAAATCTAAGTCGCGGTTGTTTCCCGCCATAAATCAAGCAATTGATAAGGCATTGAATGATACGTAGTGTGGCCGGGGGTGGGGTTAGGGATAGGCCTGGGCGGTAAATTCTGTTCCGCTCGCGGAATTTGCAGGATTTGGGTAATTTCGTGTTCTGCGGAGAACGTGGAATTGCCCAAAATTATACGCACCTTCACAGACTTTTTTGCTTGTTCGCGTTCTAAAAATGCGTTTTCACAAGATTTTTCTCCCCGAACATGCAAAGAGCGTTCGGGAACAGGAATAAATCAACGCGAACAAGCAATTCCGCGTCTTAGCGGAATTTCTGCCTGCTCACGGAGATTTTTACCGCAGAGCTTTGCGTAGTGCGACTACGCAAATTCCACCCACCCCTAGTTAACGGGATAGTTTGAAAAATATACAGTATACGCTGCAAAATTGTCTTCTTGACTGTGGTAACACAACCTGCCCAGGAGAGACCCGCCCTCGCCCAGTTGGCTAAAGTTTTGCTATTCTGTTCAATGAGTGGACTGTAGTTAGCTTTCAGTGTTTTAGTAGGTTTTCGAGCCGAGAAAATTTTCAAGTATGTTTAATGATTACTAGCCCATGAAATTGGGAATTGCCCAGCCAAAGTCTCCACGGTGGCAGGAGCAAGAGATACATTTATTATTTGCAACTTCTGCAGGCTTACGTTAAATCCCGACATCTCACTGGAGCGGGAGAACTTGTCTACCAGTGCCGAGACTGAGGTCGCAGGGTTCGTCAGGGACAGTATCACATCATCAGCATATAGACTGATAGTATGCGTATCGGCCCCCAGGCGAATCCGGTAGATCAATGTGTTGTCTCTGACTCTCTGGGCCATTGGCTCCGTATAAAGAGAGAATAGCAGGGGGGAGAGTGGGCACCCCTGTCGAATTCTTCTGTGTAAATGGAAGGGTCTGGAGGAGTATCCATTAACTTTGACCGATGCCCTGGGGGTGTTGTATATGCACCCTATCCAGCTAAATAATTTCTCTCCAAAACAGAGGAGGCGGAGAGTCCCCACCGGGAATGGCCAGTGTACCGAGTCAAAGGCCTTCTCTGTGTCAATTGACAGCAGGAGGGCCTCCACACGAGAGCAGTCAATGACGTCTGTAAGATGTAAAAGACGTTTAGTGTTGTACCTGCATTGTCTCATTGGTATAAAGCCAGCTTGATCCGGGTCAATAAGCCCTGTCATGTATGGTTTGATGCGGGCAGCCAATATGCCTGTAAAAAATTCAGCATCGATGTTTAGTAAAGAAATCATGCGATATGACGCGCAGTCCAAGGGGTCTTTCAAAGGTTTCAAGATTACGGATATAGAAGCTTCCGTAAAGGAATCAGGCAGTGCCCCAGTGTCAAGGAATGAGTTAAATAGCCGAGTCAGTATGGGAGCCAAAACCAGGTAAAATTTCTTATAAAACAAGGGGGTGAAGCCATCTGGACCCGGTGACTTTGCACTTTTGAGGCGGGCTATTGCAGTAACTACCTCATCTACCTGGATGGGGCTATCGATGTGAGCACCTATGTCAGTCGGCAGTGTGGATAACTGTACGCCATGGAGATAAGCAGTTAGGTTTCCGCTAGGAAAACCCTCCTCTGTGTAGAGCCTAAAAGCCTCAGCAATTTCCGAGTCCGCATGCACAATTATCCCGCTCGGAGCTCTGACTGCCGAGATCGATCCAGAGACCTCCCGTTAGCGTAGTTTATGAGCTAATATGCGACCTGAACGATTGCCACTGAGGAAGAATTTGTTTCATAGACATAGTAGGGCATATCCTGCTCTATCTAGATCTAGCCGGATGAGAATGAGTCGATTCCTTTCTAGCTCCCTCCAGATACGGGGAGCTTCCGTACGTTTGTGTATGGACTTTAGCTCTGCTACTTTTGTCCCTACATCCCTTCTGTGTTCTTTTTGGAGCCTGTTTTTGCCTGCTGATGTTGCTATAAATTCTCCCCAGATGACTAGTTTTAAGGTTTAAAGCAAATGAAAGGAATGGGATGACACAAACCTACATGACGCACAGCTATGGACTACAAATAGTCTCAAACAAGTTTTAATTTTCACCTGAATGAATTGAACAGAAATATACATGTGATCATTTCATGTGTGGTTATCACGATAAATGACAACATAATTAGTCAATAAACAGAAATTTTAAGATTCATGATTATACACAGATATTCTTTCTTAGTGATCCTATAGATCCACAAATAACAAGCATAGAAAAAACAAGCTAAATCTTCAGCGCAGAAAAAAGTCCCAATGCATTTCGGGTTGTTTAAACCCTTCTTCAGGGGATTAAGATGAAATAAATTTCCAAGTGGTCCACCGTAATGTAAACTACAACAGAACCAAAAGTATAATTATATTCGAATATTACATTTCAAGATTCTAATTAGGATTTGCACTCTAAGAAAAGAAAAGATTAAAAACATGCTGTTGTGAAGTGCGTGCCGTCTTTAATGAAATCTGCAGGTGAGGTGCTTAACAATATATTGGTGAAACGAACACGCAAAGTAAAAGTGAAGACCGAGCGGTGTTCCGAAGTGAGAATTAGACGTTGCGTCGGTAATAAGGTGCCCATAAGTGTTAACCAAAAATCAACGGTAAATGGTGAAAGAGTACAGAAAAGCCGTAATTGTGTGTGACAATTGAAGGAGTGAAACAAAGCTTAGACACTGAAAACTCTTCAGGATTTGTAAGGCAGAGGGATACTCACGAAGGGACGAATCCTAACTTTCAATGTAGTGAAATGATAACGTGACTTTCCGGTGAGTTCTCAGGACTGTATAACCCAAACAATTTTGGAAACGTGGTCTAAGTATGCTTTCCAAAGGATGGAAAAAACTCAATAGTGTCGCCCTAAGCATAATCACCCCGTGTGTTCTGTGATAAAGTCTTACCCGGTATTTTCAAAATACGATGACTCAAGACAACGGAAATGTAAGGAACAAAGGCATTGGTACACGAATCCTGAAGAAACCAGGACTTTAAATATGATTGAAGCGCAGAATCTCCACGATTAGAAAAAGGCTTACCGGCGGGTCAGTGAAAGTTCAGCATTCTCGGTGTACCAGCGAAGTGAGAAGACGCGCGTGTAGACGCTTACGTGCTTTTTACGTGTTTAAAGAGACCGCGATGATAACAACGCAGCTCAAGTGAAAAACTTTATTGAAACTGTGTTTGAATAACAGTGCCGAATACGACAAGTGCTGAATTAAATAAACAAGGAAGGAATGTAACTAAGGAACACCGTAAAAACGGCAGTCAGTTTCAATCATTGATGAAGAAAGTGAAAAATAAATGAATAAATAAAACGAATGCAAAAGAGTGCAAATCCTTTACAGAAAGTACGCTAGCACATGCAAACATTGGTGTATTCACTTCACAACTGTTTATAAGAAGCACAACAATTCCACATGATCATTGAGCCCTCCTGGGGCTAATGTACCAAGTTTTTTGATCCAAAAGGTCTCTTTACGCGCTAAATGTGTGTTAAAGTCTGTACCTGTGGTTGAGTGTATTTCTTCCAAAATAGTGAAACGTAATTGTGGTATAGTGTGAGAAGTGTTGACCCAATGTGTAGCTAAGCATGATTTGAAGTTTTTATTGCGTATGGTACATTTGTGTTCAACTATTCTTGTTTTGATTTTCCTGGAAGTTCTACCTACATAAACTAGCCCACAAGGGCATTGAATCGCATAGATTACTCCCCCAGTGTTGCAATCAGAAGAATGCCTCAGTGTTATTTTCTGTCCTGTATGGGGATGTGAAAATGTATTACCAACGATAATGTTGCCACATTGTCCACAATTGTGACATTTGCCCATTCCTTTATGGATTTGTTTGATAAAGGGACGTCCTGGTTTGAGAAGTTCTCTGAGGTTCATAGATCTGGTATGTGCGAATAGAGGAGGACCTTTATACAAGTGAGTGAAATCCGTTTCTTGTGCGATGATCTCCCAACGTTTTTTGATGACTTTCTTGATTTGTGATGCTTGTACAGAGTATTTTAAAACAAATACCTCACGTTGATCCGTCTCTTTATGTGATGGAAGTAAAAGATCTTCACGTTTTTTGCGAGCCACTATTCTTTCTGCTTCTGAAAGTACTTCCTCAGTAACTGGGAACTACACCACACCATCTTGAAGAAGACATTTTACTTTGTACGATAGACGTGGTAGCTTTGTATACATCCATAGCCCATGATGAATGTCTCGAAGCGGTGGAGTGGCGACTTTTAAAATCTCTTTTTGAACCTGACATGGGTGTGTTCCTATTGGAGCTTTTACATTTCTCACTCTATCATAGTTATTTCCGTTGGAACGAGCACTTTTACCTACAAAAAACAGGAACGTCCATGGGATTTCCCGGGGCTCCAGCATATGCAAATACCTTCATGGCACACTTCGAATACCAACATATCCTTCAAAACCCAATATGGCAAGAGCATGCAATCCTATTTTTATGGTACATAGACGACATTCTGGTTATCTGGAAAGGGTCACGATCCACCTTGGAATCCTGTATCCAAGATCTCAACCAGTGCAATCCGAGAATTCAGTTCACTTTCAATATTCAAACTGATAAAATTCACTTTCTTGAACCTCAGAGAACTTCTCAAACCAGGACGTCCCTTTATCAAACAAATCCATAAAGGAATGGGCAAATGTCACAATTGTGGACAATGTGGCAACGTTACGCAATAAAAACTTCTAATCATGCTTATCTACACATTGGCCATTAAGGATAATGGGGTAACCCAGTAACCCTCAGAACCTGGGTAAGTACATACAGCAAAAACAGTGGTTCTGTTGGGAATCTACTTAATTTGAACAGCACTACATGCATTTGATAACTGTTCTAATATTCCTTTAACGACAGTTATATAAACACACACATATAAATCAATTTGAAAGACACAACGTGATTTTCTTTTCACTATATTTGAATCAAAAAATATATATTACTACTACACAGGACTGACCAACAATAACTGAAATATAACATGAAACACTTAGTGACTGATAGTGCTTAGTGACATAACATTCAAACATAAATTGACATAAAAAACACATGTATATACACAATGACACACTTATACTTTGAACAAGAATGGTCCAAAATCGGATAGCATATTACACCACAGTATATGTTATTCAGTAATTCAAATGGTGGAATTGCATGGACCAATTAGACAGGTAACGTCGAGGTTTCGACCCTAAGAAGGAGTGCAGCTTTGTGCGCATCTAAAGCGGGTCTTCATCAGGACAAAAAGAAACACGTATGGCTTCCTGAGGACTAGGAAAGAAATGAATTATCCTAGGGTCGCATACGGAGATGTCAGCCGACCTCTCAGTCAGATCAATATGTTCCTAAAATATGTTTTTTCACAGCAAATAAAGCGGTGCCGTCGTAACGATCACCCGGATTTGGCACACACTAAATGAACGTCCGGTGTCTACAAGGGCTAGGCAAACAATGGACCATTCTTGTTCAAAGTATAAGTGTGTCATTGTGTATATATATACATGTGTTTTTTATGTCAATTTATGTTTGAATGTTATGTCACTAAGCACTATCAGTCACTAAGCGTTTCATGTTATATTTCAGTTATTGTTGGTCAGTCCTGTGTAGTAGTAATATATATTTTTTGATTCAAATATAGTGAAAAGAAAATCACGTTGTGTCTTTCAAATTGATTTATGTGTGTGTGTTTACATAACTGGCGTTAAAGGAATATTAGAACAGTTATCAAATGCATGTAGTGCTGTTCAACTTAAGTAGATTCCCAACAGAACCACTGCTTTTGCTGTAGCTACACATTGGGTCAACACTTCTCACACTATACCACAATTACGTTTCACTATTTTGGAAAAAATACACTCAACCACAGGTACAGACTTTAACACACATTTAGCGCGTAAAGAGACCTTTTGGATCAAAAAACTTGGGGCCCAATTCACAGAATTAACTTAAGACAAAATCCTAAACTTAGTACCATTTTGGTATTCACAGAATGCACTTACTACTTCTGGTATTCACAAAATAAACTTACTACTTTTGCGATTCACAGAATAAACTAACTACTTTTGGTATTCACAGAATGGATTTACGACTACTAACCCGGAGGCGGGGCTTCCGGCCCGGAGGTGGGGATTCCGGCCAGTGGCGAAGATTTAGCCATGGCCAAAATCTCCACCTCTGGGCCGGAAGCACCGCCTCCGGCTCGGAAGCCCCGCCTCCGGCCCGGAAGCCCCGCCTCTGGCCCGGAAGCTCCGCCTCCGGGACGGAATTTCCGGCCCGAGTGCGGACGTAAAGTTAGTAGTCGTAAATCCATTCTGTGAATACCAAAAGTAGTAAGTTTATTCTGTGAATCGCAAAAGTAGTAAGTTCATTCTGTGAATACCAGAAGTAGTAAGTGCATTCTGTGAATACCAAAATGGTACTAAGTTTAGGATTTTGTCTTAAGTTTGTTCTGTGAATCGGGCCCTTGGTACATTAGCCCCAGGAGGGCTCAATGATCATGTGGAATTGTTGTGCTTCTTATAAACAGTTGTGAAGTGAATACGCCAATGTTTGCATGTACTAGCGTACTTTCTGTGAAGGATTTGCACTCTTTTGCATTCGTTTTATTTATTCATTTATTTTTCACTTTCTTCATCAATGATTGAAACTGACTGCCGTTTTTACGGTGTTCCTTAGTTACATTCCTTCCTTGTTTATTTAATTCAGCACTTGCCGTATTCGGCACCGTTATGCAAACACAGTTTCAATAAAGTTTTAAACTTGAGCTGCATTGTTATCATCGCGGTCTCTTTAAACACGTAAAAAGCACGTAAGCGTCTACACGCGCGTCTTCTCACTTCGCTGGTACACCGAGAACGTTGAACTTTCACTGACCCGCCGGTAAGCCTTTTTCTAATCGTGGAGATTCTGCGCTTCAATCATATTTAAAGTCCTGGTTTCTTCAGGATTCGTGTACCAATGCCTTTGTTCCTTACATTTCAGTTGCCTTGAGTCATCGTATTTTGAAAATACCGGGTAAGACTTTTGTAGGAGTGTAGGGTCTGCAATCCTATGATCACCCCAGATTTTTGCTTTTTGCTTCATTGGTTTACGACTTTTCCTGGCTGTGGGCCTGCTAATCAGACCCACAGCCTAGCTGTTCTCTCTCTAAAGTGACACATGTACCTTAGGTGCATTTACTAATTGGAACTGGGCCACCTTATCAGTCCCTGTATCAGCATACCTTAGGTATCCAGGGCCTAGGTGTACCCAGGGCCTACCAGGGGCTGCAGCATGTATTATGCCACCCCTGGCTGGCCACCCAAATCTGACACAACTGGCTGCACGACGGCTGGGGCAAGGTGGTGTAATCACCCTTTGCTTTAGGTATAGTATTCCTATATCTAACCCTAAACTGGACACATGTATTCCTATCAGTCACTCCTATGGCAGGCCTTATCAATCCTGAAGGCAGAGTGCTTGGAATCATGGGAGATGGTGCTCTGGCATGAGCTGAGCCCGTCTGCAGCTTGCGGAACCAAGTCCTAATAGCTGTTCCAGGATAACGCGTACCATATACTCTTAACGTGCATTATAATCCTCGCGGTTATTTGCTAACTTTGGTATCGCATTATCAAAGCATGTCGAGTAAGGTGTCATACGAATTGGGATACTAGCCCCTCGCCAATTCTGGCGACGGGGTTAGCATTCCACCCTTCTAGAGGGACACGACATGCATGTAACTGTGAACCCCGGTTAAAGTTGACTCGAGCCTCAGCATCACAAAATGGATGCTGCCACCACAGACACAAGTCTGACCTCCTGCTGCTGGGAGTCCTTCCAGCGGGGAGAGCTTGGACAAAGGGTTTCCTGTCGGGGGCGGTGCCCGCGCCATCCCAGACAGGGTTTTGTGTATTCCAGGTAGGCAAGGCTGAGAGGAAGGTGACTGCAAGTGGCACCCCGGTGCTCACTGTGCATAGGCCGGCTTGAACCAGTTCCAGGGGCTCCCCAGCCTCTGAGCCGGGGAGAGACCTGATAAAGGAGAGGGGTGTAACCACCCCCCCCGGTCCCACCCATAGGCAGGACCTAGTCATGGGCCAGCCCCTTTTCTTAGAATAAAGGTAGGAGCGGGCCCCCTTCCCAAATTGGATAATTCTGAATCTTGAACTACTTTCCACGAAAGGAACTCTTGACTTTTTCTGAAGACTCTCCCTTGTGGCTAAGGAGTAGCCACCCTGCACCAGCAGGCACCACCTAAGCGCTTGTGGTTTGCTGCACGTCCATCCTCCGGATCCAGACTGACCAGCTCGACGAGACCCGGATTCCCTGCCATCTCTGACCTCTACCTGCATCATCAGCCCAGCTGAGATTCGTGGGTGTGACGAGACCTGCAGGACCGACCATCATCAAAACCTGCACGACGCTTGCCTAGCACGACCACCGAGGGACCCTCGAGTGAGTGCTCCTGGGGTTTGAGAAGCCCCAACCCTGAGCAGCTCCAGCACCGAAGACCAGCCTCCCAGCATCCCCGAGATCTGCTTGGGGGCCCTTCCGCTCGTTGCCGCTCACCGCGTTGTTCGATCACTTGCCGTTGGCTAGTGGCCCTCCTAACGACGCACCACGACATTTCCGTCGCTGGTCTGGTTGCTCCAGACTGGCCTTGGCTCCCCTCCAACAGAGGAGCACCCCGGACCCCCCTGGTCCACTCCAGACGCCATCTTGACTCCACCGCGTGGGCTTGCCTTTGCCAAGGGTTGTTGCCCCAATCCTGGGTCCAGCATCGCCGACAGCAGACACCTTCATGGGACAGCTCGCCCCTTCTGCCTGGTCGCCGACAATGCCTCCTGCACCGAGGGACAGCAGAGTCCAGCGTCACCCACTCACCTGATCGCGGTGACTACCTCCGGTGCCATCCTGGTGCCAACTCAATCACTGGCTAGTGATTAAGAACTGAGTCCCCTCTGCTTTCAGGTTATCTCCATCACCGATCCAGGCTTGGACCCCTCCGAATATCGACACTGGTCGCCTGCCAGCAACTTCTTCTTTCAGGCTCCTGAGACTACAACGAGGACTCCCGACATCTTGCTGAACCTCACGCAGCCGCAGCCTCTGGGCTAGGTAACTCGAGCATTTCAGTGCTCCATCGCAGGTTCGCTCTACAAGTGTCCAGCTCCTTTTTCGTTTAGTCCCACTGATCGGATCTCTCCGGAATCAGTAACTTTAGACTCTCTAACCATTCGCATTCCACTGTTAGTGTATATGGTTTTTCGTGCCCCTCGGGCATTTGTGTAAATTGTGCCACTTGAAGTATTTTCATAAGAGTTTTGTAGTGTGCTTAGCTCCCTGACTCATAAAGAGCCAGGGTAGTCTTGTTATAAATAAATATCCTTTATTTTCATAACAACTTGTGTGGTGTCCTTTCACGTGGTGTTCAAAGGGTAAATGTGGTGGTAAAACAGCTGGCTTAACACGCCCTCTAGAGTTTAGCCTAAAGACTGCTCTTGTCCATGCTACTAGGATAGCTGGTCTATAAGGTTGACTTACAACCAATCATCAATAAGGGTCGTTTGGAATGATACACAGTGATCACTAGAATAGTGAGCACTACATATCAGGCCAACTTCTCACATTGGTGAGCAGCGGTTGGGATTTGAGCTTGCTGTGTTTTGCCACCCACGTATCCTAAGAACATCGGTTGAAAGATCACATAAGTACCCAGGTACATATAACTTAACTTAGAATACTCTGAGTTCTACTGAACCAGCTGTTGTAGTGTAACAGGGAGTAGCACACCCTGACTACAGCTCTTAGCAAGGGATCAGTAGGAAAACACATAGTGTAGGTAGGTGCATCACTTACACCTCACTAGAAAGCATGTCTAACCATGGAGAGTCTTCAGAGACCCCCCTCGTGGTCATTGACCCTCCACAGGTCACGTCAAGATATGCAGCTCTTAGCTTCACGGAGATGAGACAACTGTGTGCCTCCAGGAAGCTAAACCAGGGTTCTAACCCTACCATCACATTTCTGATAGGTCTCTTAAAGACTTATGATGCGAGGAGGGCCTCTAGCACAGGCCCCCCTGATCAGGATGGGAACATGCCCCCCTTAGAGGGAACCCTTGGTGACCCAGACCTCGACCTCCATACAGAGGAGGAAGACGAGGAGGAATTATCAGGAGACGAGGCAAACAAAGGTCCAGTAGTAGTCAGCAGGCTTACGAGGACCAACTTAAGCAGGCATGAGAATGGAACTGGGGGAGCCCCGGGCCCACGCTCAAGCAGGCCTAACCTTGGGAACGGACGAGCTAGGTCTCTCTCCAGAGGCTCTAACAGATCTGTTCGAACACATGTCTCTCAGGTATCTTCTCAGAGAGGAATGACATCCCCTCAGAGAAGGGAGCATGAAGCGAAGATGAGGGAAGTCAATCTGAGGATCGAGCGGGAAGAACTTGCCCTCGCCAAAGAAAGACTTGCCTTTGCCCGAGAGCAGAAATTGAGTGGGTGGCAGCATTATCATTAGAGAGAAAGACAGGGGTATAGACACTAGACACCTGAGTAAAATAGTGCCCCCCTTTAAACAAGGGGATGACATCCACAAGTGGATAACTGCTTTGGAAAGGGCCTGCACTGTCCAGTGCGTCCCCCCAAGTCAGTGGGCAGCTATACTGTGGCTCTCCTTTGAAGGTAAAGAGCGAGACAAGCTCCTCACTACTAGAGCTGAGGATGCAAACAACTACCAAGTCTTGAAGAATACACTGATTGATGGGTTTGGCTTAACCACGGAACAGTACAGGTTGCTGTTCAGGGACACCCAGAAGATTCAGTCTCAGGATTGGACTGACTTTGTCGATTGTGCCACTAAGGCTTTGGAAGGCTGGTTGCTGGGTAGCAAGGTTACTGATTACACAGGATTGTACAATCTTATCATGAGAGAACAGATTTTAAACAACTGTCAGAACCAATTGTTGCATCAGCACCTTGTTGACTCAGATCTGACCTCTCCCCAAGAATTGGGAAAGAAGGCAGACAGATGGGTCAGAACAAGGGTCAAGCAGAACCAGACTCAGAACCAGGGTGGTCAGAAGAAAGCAGACCAAAAGGGTAGTAACAAGAACGAACAAAATGACCAGAAGTCTTCGACAGGTCCCCAACAAACCAAAGAGGGTGGGGGTCAGGCTTCACAGAAGAAGAAGAATCAAGAAGGCCAGTCAAAAAGGTGGTGCCAATACTGTAAAAGTAAGACTCACTGGTTTAGTGAGTGCACCAAGAAAGGAGGGCAAACTCCTGCCACTGCAGCCCCTAAGGCACCTGCACCCCCTAGTACAGTCAGCAGTGGTAGTGCGCCTCCCAAGGCATTAGTTGGGTTAACCTTGGGAACCGAGGGGGGTGACGACTTAGTCGGCACGCTCACTCAGGCCGTCCTTGTCTGTACAGGGGATATGGATATGTCCCCTGATGCCAGTCCCAATACTTTGGGCAAATACAGGCAGACGCCTTTGATCAATGGAAAAGTGGCTCAGGCCTACAGGGACACTTGTGCCAGTGTCACGATGGTGACACCTAACTTTGTGGACCCTGGACAGATCATGCTAGGTACCGATTACCTAGTGACCAATGCCAGTAATGTCACTACCAATCACAGTATGGCAGTTGTTGATTTCTCCTGGGGAGGGGTAAGTGGCCCAAAGAAAGTTGTGGTTAGTTCAGACCTCCCCGTAGAATGTCTGTTGGGCAATGATTTGGAAACGTCACAATGGTCAGAAGTGGAGCAGAGGACTCACATGGAAATGTTAGGCTTGCCAGCACATGTCCTTGCTGTGACCAGGTCACAGGCCAAAAGATGCCCCACTGAACAGGTGCTGGATCCTGGAAGAATGGACCAGACACCTTCCAAGAAAAGGAGCAGTAAGGGTAAGGCCTCGCCTTCCCCCTTGCCCCAGGTCATGGATCAAGTCTCTGAGGAGGCTGACCTTAAAGAATTGAGGGAAACTGAGCCAAAAGAGCTTGAACCTGGTCAGGTTGAGTTTCTGGGCTCAGGGGGACCCTCCAGGGAAGACCTGGGGAAGGCACAGTTAGACTGCCCCTCACTTGAACCCCTCAGACAGCAGGCGGCTGCTGAGGCTGCAGGGAACGCCACAGGTACCCACAAAGTGTACTGGGACGATGGACTCCTGTACTCCGAGGCAAGAGACCCCAAACCTGGCGCGACCAGGAGGCTGGTCATCCCCTTGTCTCTGAGAGGTTTCCTTCTCACCTTGGCCCACGAGATTCCCCTTGCAGGTCACTTAGGCCAGAATAAGACTTGGGACAGAATTGTTCCACACTTTCACTGGCCCCACATGTCCGAAGATACGAAGGAGTTTTGCCGCTCCTGTGTCACTTGCCAAGCCAGTGGTAAGTCAGGTGGCACGACAAAGGCCCCCCTCATACTACTGCCGGTGGTGGGGGTACCCTTTGAACGAGTGGGGATCGACATTGTCGGACCAATGGAACCCCAGACAGCATCAGGGCACAAGTTTATACTGGTGGTGGTGGACCACGCCACCAGGTATCCTGAAGCTATTCCCCTTAGGACCACTACAGCACCTGTGGTGGCACGAGCCCTAGTTGGAGTGTTCTCCAGAGTGGGCTTCCCTAAGGAGGTTGTCTCAGACAGAGGTGCAAACTTTATGTCGGGATATCTGACTGCAATGTGGAAGGAGTGTGGTGTCAACTACAAATTCACCACGCCCTATCACCCACAATGCAATGGGCTTGTTGAGAGATTCAACAGGACCCTAAAAGGGATGATTCACGGACTACCTGAAAAGCTTTGGCGGAGATGGGATGTCCTGATACTCTGCCTCTTGTTCGCCTACAGAGAGGTCCCGCAGAAGGGGGTTGGCTACAGCCCTTTTGAACTTCTTTTCGGACATCCTGTAAGGGGACCCCTTTGTTTGGTAAAGGAAGGATGGGAGAAACCTCTCAGAAAGCCGGCATCAAACATTGTGGACTATGTGCTCGGTCTCCGCTCGCGGATGGCTGAGTACATGGAAAAGGCATCTAAAAACCTTGAGGCGAGCCAAGAATTACAAAAAGCTTGGCACGACCAAAAGGCTGTCCTGACTGTGTATCAGCCTGGACAGAAGGTGTGGGTGCTGGAGCCAGTGGCCCCGGCAGCACTCAAAGACAAATGGTCTGGGCCCCACACGATCATTGAGCAAAAGGGAGAGGTCACCTACTTGGTAGACCTGGGAACTCCCCGGAGCCCCCACAGGGTGCTCCATGTAAACAGGCACAAGGCATATGTCGACAGGGAGGGCATGGGCTTGCTCATGGCCACAGATGAGGGACAGGAGGAGGAGAGTGACCCTCTCCCGGACCTGCTCTCTCAGAACCCTGACGATGGGTCAGTAGATGGTGTTGTCTTTTGTGGCAGCCTCTCTGGACATCAACAAAAGGATTGTAAACAGGTTCTTTCATCCTTCCGACATATGTTCTCTCTGACACCCAGTCAGACCAATTGGTGTACCCATGAGGTCGATACTGGGGACAGTCTGCCCGTAAAGAGTAAAATCTATCGACAGCCTGATCACGTCAGAGACTGCATCAAGACAGAGGTGCAGAAAATGTTGGAGCTGGGAGTCATTGAGCCCTCGGACAGCCCCTGGGCTAGTCCCGTAGTTCTCGTGCCGAAACCTCACACCCAGGGCGGTAAGAAAGAGATGAGGTTTTGCGTGGACTACAGAGGCCTCAATGCAGTCACTAAGACTGATGCCCACCCAATACCAAGAGCAGATGAACTTATAGACAAGTTGGCTTCTGCCAACTATTTAAGTACATTTGACCTGACAGCTGGGTATTGGCAAATCAGGTTACCTGAGGATGCCAAGCCCAAAACAGCATTTTCTACCCCTGGTGGGCATTATCAGTAGGCCTGGGCGGCAAATTCCGTTCCGTTCGCGGAATTTGCGGAATTTGGGTAATTTCGCGCTATGCGGAGAACGCGAAATTGCCCAAAATTCCGCTTTCCGCGACTTCGCGAAAGTTTTGCTTGTTCGCGTTCTCAAAATGCGTGTTCGCGAGATATTTCTCCCCGAGCACGCAAACAGCGATTGTGAACAGGAAAAAAGCATCGCGAACAAGCAATTCCGCGTGTTCGCGGAATTTCTGCGTGTTCGCGGAGATTTTTTACCGTTTCGCGGAGATTTGCGTAACGCGATTACGCAAATTCCGCCCACCCCTAATTATCAGTTCGTGGTAATGCCCTTTGGTTTGAAGAATGCACCTGCCACCTTCCAAAGGCTGGTGAATCAAGTTCTCACTGGGTTGGAAGACTTCTGTGCAGCATACCTTGACGATATAGCTGTCTTTAGCTCCACCTGGGAGGATCACCTGGTCCACCTGAGGAAAGTGTTAGAGGCACTGCAGAAGGCAGGTCTCACTATCAAGGCCACTAAGTGCCAGATAGGGCAGACACAGGTTGTATACCTGGGCCACCTTGTAGGTGGAGGCCAGGTTCAGCCATTGGAGAGCAAGATACAGGCCATCCAGGACTGGGCTCCTCCAACCACCCAGACTCAGGTTCGAGCTTTCTTGGGCCTGACTGGATATTACAGGAAATTTGTCAGAAATTATGGATCCATTGTGACCCCACTTAATGACCTGACAAGTTAAAAAATGCCAAAGAAAGTTCAGTGGACAGCAAGCTGTCAAAAGGCATTCGATGACCTAAAGCAGGCCATGTGCACAGCACCTATCCTAAAGAGTCCAGACTACTCCAAAACATTCATTGTCCAAACAGATGCTTCTGAGTTGGGTGTGGGAGCTGTTCTATCTCAGCTGAATCTTGATGGTCATGACCTGCCCATTGCTTTTATTAGCAGAAGGCTGACCCCCAGAGAGAAGAATTGGTCAGCCATTGAGAGGGAGGCCTTTGCTGTGGTTTGGGCCCTGAAGAAGTTGAGGCCATACTTGTTTGGCACTCACTTCAAGATTCAGACCGACCATAAGCCCCTCGTGTGGCTAAATCAGATGAAGGGTGAAAACCCCAAACTACTTAGGTGGTCCATTTCCCTACAGGGGATGGACTTTACAGTGGAGCATAGATCTGGCACTGATCATGGCAATGCAGATGGGCTCTCCAGGTACTTCCACTTAGAGCAAGAAGACTCACCTGGTCAAGGTTAGCTTATTGTCCCAAAGTTTGGGGGGGGGGTCATGTAGGAGAGTAGGGTCTGCAATCCTATGATCACCCCAGATTTTTGCTTTTTGCTTCATTGGTTTACTACTTTTCCTGGCTGTGGGCCTGCTAATCAGACCCACAGCCTAGCTGTTCTCTCTCTAAAGTGACACATGTACCTTAGGTACATTTACTAATTGGAACTGGGCCACCTTATCAGTCCCTGTATCAGCATACCTTAGGTATCCAGGGCCTAGGTGTACCCAGGGCCTACCAGGGGCTGCAGCATGTATTATGCCACCCCTGGCTGGCCACCCAAATCTGACACAACTGGCTGCACGACGGCTGGGGCAAGGTGGTGTAATCACCCTTTGCTTTAGGTATAGTATTCCTATATCTAACCCTAAACTGGACACATGTATTCCTATCAGTCACTCCTATGGCAGGCCTTATCAATCCTGAAGGCAGAGTGCTTGGAATCATGGGAGATGGTGCTCTGGCATGAGCTGAACCCGTCTGCAGCTTGCGGAACCAAGTCCTAAAAGCTGTTCCAGGATAACGCGTACCATATACTCTTAATGTGCATTATAATCCTCGCGGCTATTTGCTAACTTTGGTATCGCATTATCAAAGCATGTCGAGTAAGGTGTCATACGAATTGGGATACTAGCCCCTCGCCAATTCTGGCGACGGGGTTAGCATTCCACCCTTCTAGAGGGACACGACATGCATGTAACTGTGAACCCCGGTTAAAGTTGACTCGAGCCTCAGCATCACAAAATGGATGCTGCCACCACAGACACAAGTCTGACCTCCTGCTGCTGGGAGTCCTTCCAGCGGGGAGAGCTTGGACAAAGGGTTTCCTGTCGGGGGCGGTGCCCGCGCCATCCCAGACAGGGTTTTGTGTATTCCAGGTAGGCAAGGCTGAGAGGAAGGTGACTGCAAGTGGCACCCCGGTGCTCACTGTGCATAGGCCGGCTTGAACCAGTTCCAGGGGCACCCCAGCCTCTGAGCCGGGGAGAGACCGGACAAAGGAGAGGGGTGTAACCACCCCCCCCCGGTCCCACCCATAGGCAGGACCTAGTCACGGGCCAGCCCCTTTTCTTAGAATAAAGGTAGGAGCGGGCCCCCTTCCCAAATTGGATAATTCTGAATCTTGAACTACTTTCCACGAAAGGAACTCTTGACTTTTTCTGAAGACTCTCCCTTGTGGCTAAGGAGTAGCCACCCTGCACCAGCAGGCACCACCTAAGCGCTTGCGGTTTGCTGCACGTCCATCCTCCGGATCCAGACTGACCAGCTCGACGAGACCCGGATTCCCTGCCATCTCTGACCTCTACCTGCATCATCAGCCCAGCTGAGATTCGTGGGTGTGACGAGACCTGCGGGACCGGCCATCATCAAAACCTGCATGACGCTTGCCTAGCACGACCACCGAGGGACCCTCGAGTGAGTGCTCCTGGGGTTTGAGAAGCCCCAACCCTGAGCAGCTCCAGCACCGAAGACCAGCATCCCCGAGATCTGCGTGGGGCCCTTCCGCTCTTTGCCGCTCACCGCGTTGTTCGATCACTTGCCGTTGGCTAGTGGCCCTCCTAACGACGCACCACGACATTTCCGTCGCTGGTCTGGTTGCTCCAGACTGGCCTTGGCTCCCCTCCAACAGAGGAGCACCCCAGACCCCCCTGGTCCACTCCAGACGCCATCTTGACTCCACCGCGTGGGCTTGCCTTTGCCAAGGGTTGTTGCCCCAATCCTGGGTCCAGCATCGCCAACAGCAGACACCTTCGTGGGACAGCTCGCCCCTTTTGCCTGGTCACCGACAACGCCTCCTGCACCGAGGGACAGCAGAGTCCAGCGTCACCCACTCACCTGATCGCGGTGACTACCTCCGGTGCCATCCTGGTGCCAACTCAATCACTGGCTAGTGATTAAGAACTGAGTCCCCTCTGCTTTCAGGTTATCTCCATCACCGATCCAGGCTTGGATCCCTCCGAATATCGACACTGGTCGCCTGCCAGCAACTTCTTCTTTCAGGCTCCTGAGACTACAACGAGGACTCCCGACATCTTGCTGAACCTCACGCAGCCGCAGCCTCTGGGCTAGGTAACTCGAGCATTTCGGTGCTCCATCGCAGGTTCGCTCTACAAGTGTCCAGCTCCTTTTTCGTTTAGTCCCACTGATCGGATCTCTCCGGAATCAGTAACTTTAGACTCTCTAACCATTCGCATTCCACTGTTAGTGTATATGGTTTTTCGTGCCCCTCGGGCATTTGTGTAAATTGTGCAACTTGAAGTATTTTCATAAGAGTTTTGTAGTGTGCTTAGCTCCCTGACTCATAAAGAGCCAGGGTAGTCTTGTTATAAATAAATATCCTTTATTTTCATAACAACTTGTGTGGTGTCCTTTCACGTGGTGTTCAAAGGGCAAATGTGGTGGTAAAACAGCTGGCTTAACATGCCCTCTAGAGTTTAGCCTAAAGACTGCTCTTGTCCATGCTACTAGGATAGCTGGTCTATAAGGTTGACTTACAACCAATCATCAATAAGGGTCGTTTGGAATGATACACAGTGATCACTAGAATAGTGAGCACTACATATCAGGCCAACTTCTCACAACTTTATCACAGAACACACGGGTGATTACGCTTAGGGCGATACTATTGAGTTTTTTCCATCCTTTGGAAAGTATACTTGGACCACGTTTCTAACATTTTTTTGGTTATACAGTCCTGAGAACTCACCGGAAAGTCACGTTACCATTTCACTACATTGAAAGTTAGGATTCGTCCCTTCGTGAGTATCCCTCTGCCTTACAAATCCTGAAGAGTTTTCGGTGTCTAAGCTTTGTTTCACTCCTTCAATTGTTACACACAATTACGGCTTTTCTGTACTCTTTCACTATTTACCGTTAAGTATTGGATAACACTTATGGGCACCTTATTACCGACGCACCGTCTAATTCTCACTTCGGAACACCGCTCGGTCTTCACTTTTACTTTGCGTGTTCGTTTCACCAATATATTGTTAAGCACCTCACCTGCAGATTTCATTAAAGACGGCACGCACTTCACAACAGCATGTTTTTAATCTTTACTTTTCTTAGAGTGCAAATCCTAATTAGAATCTTGAAATGTAATATTCAAATATAATTATACTTTTTGTTCTGTTGTAGTTTACATTACGGTGGACCACTTGGAAATTTATTTCATCTTAATCCCCTGAAGAAGGGTTTAAACAACCCGAAATGCATTGGGACTTTTTTCTGCACTGAAGATTTAGCTTGTTCTTTCTATGCTTGTTATTTGTGGATCTATAGGATCACAAAGAAAGAATATCTGTGTATAATCATGAATCTTAAAATTTCTTTTTATTGACTAATTATGTTGTCATTTATTGTGATAACCACACATGAAATGATCACATGTATATTTCTGTTCAATTCATTCAGGTGAAAATTAAAACTTGTTTGAGACTATTTGTAGTCCATAGCTGTGCGTCATGTAGGTTTGGGTCATCCCATTCCTTTCATTTACTTTAAGTCGACACAGGGGTTCAATCAATCAATCAATCAAGCATTTATATAGCGCACTACTCACCCAGAGGGTCTCAAGGCGCTGGGGGAGGGGGGGTCCGCTACTGCTCGAACAGCCAGGTCTTGAGTTGCCTCCTGAAGGCGAGGTGATCCTGGGTCAGGCGGAGGTGGGTCGGGAGAGAGTTCCATGTCTTGGCGGCGAGGTAGGAGAAGGACCGTCCCCCTGTGGTGGCTCTTCGGATGCGGGGGACGGCGGCGAGGGCGTGGCCGGTCGTTCGAAGCTGGCGTTTGGGAGCGTAGAAGTTGAGGCGGCTGTTGAGGTATCGTGGGCCTTGGTTGTGTAGGGCTTTGTGTGCGTGGGTGAGGAGTCGGAAGGTTGACCGGGAGCCAGTGCAGGTCTCTCAGGTGTCCGGAGATGTGGCTGCGACGGGGGATGTCCAGGATGAGTCGTGCTGAGGCGTTCTGGATCCGCTGGAGTCTCTTCTGGAGCTTGGCGGTGGTTCCGGCGTAGAGAGAGTTGCCGTAGTCCAGACGGCTGGTGACGAGGGCCTGGGTGACCGTCTTCCTGGTCTCGGTGGAGATCCACCGGAAGATCTTACGTAGCATGCGCAGGGTGTTGAAGCACGACGAGGAGACGGCGTTGACTTGTCTGGTCATGGAGAGGGAGGAGTCCAGGATGAAGCCCAGATTGCGTGCGTGGTCTGTTGGTATGGGTGCGCTGCCTAGGGCGGGGGGCCACCAGGAGTCGTCCCAGGCGGAGGGTGAGGATCCCAGGATGAGGACGTCCGTCTTGTCCGAGTTCAGTTTCAGGCGGCTGTTCTTCATCCATTCGGCTACCTCTTTCATCCCTTCATGAAGGTTGGCTCTGGCGGTGGCGGGGTAGTTGGTGAGGGAGAGAATCAGCTGGGTGTCGTCGGCGTAGGAGATGATGTTGAGGTTGTGCTGGCGTGTGATGTCTGCGAGGGGGCTCATGTAGACGTTGAAGAGGGTTGGACTGAGCGAGGAGCCTTGGGGAACGCCGCAGATGACTTTGGTAGCTTCAGATCTGAACGGGGGAGGCGGACTCTCTGTGTCCTTCCGGCGAGGAAGGAGGTGATCCACTCCATTGCCTTTTCCTGGATTCCGACGTTGCTGAGTCGCTGCACTAGTGTACAGTGGCAGACAGTGTCGAAGGCCGCGGAGAGGTCTAGGAGGATGAGGGCTGCTGTTTCTCCGTTGTCAAGCAGTGCTCGGATGTCATCGGTGGCTGCGATCAGGGCGATCTCGGTGCTGTGGTTGGCCCGGAAGCCAGACTGCGAGAGGTCGAGGGAACCGTTCGTCTCGAGGAAGGCAGCCAGCTGCTTGTTGACGGTCTTCTCGATGACTTTTGCAGGAAACGGGAGCAGCGAGATGGGGCGGTAGTTCTTGAGGTCGGTGGGGTCGGCAGATGGCTTCTTTAGTAGAGCGGTGAGTTCGGCATGCTTCCAGCTCTCCGGGAAGGTGGCGGTGTCGAAGGAGGTGTTGATGATGTCCCGCAGGTGGGGTGCGATGACAGCGTCGGCCTTGTTGAAGACGTGGTGAGGGCAGGGGTCGGTAGGAGATCCGGAGTGGATGGAGTTCATCGTGCGGACGGTGTCTTCGGTGCTGATCGGGGTCCAGGCGCGGAGGGTGGTGATGGGGGGCGTTGGTTCGGTCGTGGCGTGCGTTGGTTGGGTGCTGAAGCTGTTGTGTATGTCCGCGATCTTGTTGTGGAAGTAGGAGGCGAGGGAGTTGCAGAGGTCTTGCGAAGGGGTGATGTCGTTGTTTCCGGCGTTGGGGTTGGAGAGCTCTTTAACGATGTTGAAGAGTTCCTTGCTGTTGTGTGCGTTGTTGTCCAGTCGTTCCTTGAATGCGGTTTTCTTGGTGGCGTGGATGAGTTGGTGGTGTTTACGGGTGGCGAGCTTGAGGGCAGTCATGTTGTCCGGTTTTGGGTCTCTGCGCCATGTTCTCTCGAGGGCTCTGCAGTTCTTCTTGGAGCTCTTGAGTTCGTCGGTGAACCATGGGGCTTTCTTGCTACCGGGTCTGCTAGGCGGGGTCTTCCGAGGGGCGAGGTCGTCTGCGCAGTTGCTGATCCACTTCGCGAGGTTGGTGGCCGCCTGGCTTGGGTTTGTCGCGCTGGTGGGAGGGTTCATGTTCAGGGAGGTCGCGAGCTGGTTGGCTGTGATCTTGTTCCAGCTTCTGCGTGCAACCTGTTGCTGGTGGTGGTGGATCGTGGTCCTTCTGAAGCTGAAGTGGACGCAGCTGTGGTCCGTCCAGTGGAGTCCTGTGGCGTGGCTGAAGGCGATGTCCTTGCTGGATGAGAAGACGAAGTCGAGTGTGTGTCCGGCGTAGTGGGTGGGGGTGGTGACCAGCTGCTTGAGTCCCAGGTTTGCGAGGTTGTCCAGCAGGGTGGTGGTGTTGCGGTCGTTGTTGTTCTCCAGGTGGAAGTTGAGGTCCCCGAGGAGGATGTAGTCAGCGGAGAGGAGGGCGTGCGGGCTGATGAAGTCGGCGATGTCTTCGCTGAATTGTGTGCGTGGTCCCGGGGGTCTGTAGATGAGGGTGCCTCTGAGTGTGGTCTTGGGGTTGATGTGGACCTGGAAGTGCAGGTGCTCGGCGGGTGCGAGGGTGTCGTCGGTGTTGGTCGTGATGCGGATGGTGTTCCTGTGGATGATGGCGATGCCTCCTCCAGTCTGGTTGATGCGGTCCCTTCGGATGATCTTGTAGCCGTCTGGGATGGCTATGGCGATGTCGGGCGCTGAAGAGGCGTTCATCCAGGTTTCCGTGAGGAAGGCGACGTCTGGTGAGGTTGTGTCGAGCAGGTTCCAGAGCTCGATGGCGTGTCTGTGGATGGAGCGGGTGTTGAGCAGGATGCATTTTAGGTGGCTGCTGCTGTTGCACGTCTTGGTCGGTGCTGGAGTAGTGCTGGTCTGGATGCAGGTGAACTTGCAGGCGTTGCAGCAGAAGGGTCCGTGGGTGCGTCTCGGGGTGGCTGGGTAGCATCCTGGGATTCGGCCGGTGTTGAGAGCGTTGAGGGTGGCGGCGTCGTACGTCGGGCGGGTGGGCTGGGGTCTGCGGGGGCCAGGGGTCCTTGCGCTGGGCGCGGTCCAGGCGCGGACGGGCGCAGACGGGCTTACCTTTGGCGCACCTTCAGCGCTCAATCGGTGCTCCCGCTGCGCGCGGTCGCTCAGGGGGCGTCACAAGAGAGGAGCCGGGAGGGCGGGTCAGCTCGGTGGCGGGAGCGGGGCGGCCAATGGGCAGGGGGGGCGGAGTCGGCGGTGGACTGTGGCGGGAAGGGGCTCTGAGGGCCGCTCTGCGGCGGCTGGGTCGTCCGGTGGACGGCAGGGGACCCAAGGGCAGCAACGAGGCAGCGGAGCAAGGCTATGCAGGCAGCGGGCAGGGGTTAGGGCCAAAACCCCCATACATGACTGCACGCTTTTCACAGATCTTAATCTTTATTAAGTTCACACTTCAGTGATATAATCATCCTTAAACGGTGTGCAGGTTCATCTCGTATTTCATTAGTTTTAAGGTTTCCCACAAAGAGGCTGGGCGAACCCCCCCTCAAACGTTATCGGTGAGGTAGTCTGTGAGTGACTTAAGAATTGCTTTAGTGTCTGGTCCGAGTTTAGCATTGCGTCCCTGAGACGCCATTGTGAGGGGCGTAGCCGGGAGGCATCCAAGTACAATGATAGGGTGATCATGGCGTGATCAGAGAGTGAGCAAGGTTCACTTGTTGCATCAACTACCTCACCCACCAGCCTGTCTGTAATCATAAAATGATCAATAAGGGCATAGGTTTTGTAGGCTGCAGAGAAATATGAATAGTTCTTAGTCAAGGGGTGCAGTTGCCTCCAAATGTCATTGAGGAAATTGTTTGTGAGCCACTCTTGTCCGGTCTGTGAGAGGGTCCCGGCTTGTGTGGTGCGTTGTCCAGAGCGGTCTAAGTCTGTGTTCATTACTAGATTTAGGTCCCCCCCAACCACCACCCCCCCCCCCCGGTCAGGAGTGGCTAGCAGCTGTGGAAGGTAGGCAAGCAGGAAGCGTTCCTGGTGCTCATTTGGGGCATATACAGATGCCACTGTGAGCTGAGCATGACCCCAATGCAGTCTAATCCCAATTGTCCTGCCCTTGCGTTCACCTATGACCTTGGAGACCATCCCCTTGAAGCTAGCTTTGTGCGAATAATATGGCTACCCCGTTCTTTTTAGTTGAGTCTGAGGACCAGCACTGTTTAGGGAACCTGGGGGAGTGCATGCAATGGACATCCCTAGGCAGCAGGTGTATTTCCTGCAATAAGCAGATGTCCACTCCGAAGTGCTCAAGGTAGTATAGGATCGCTTTGCGCTTCACTGGACTATTGAGAACTCGTACATTCAGACTCACCAGTTGAATGCAATGCATCTTAATAATGCAAGAGAGTCATGCTGTTCATTCATTTGCTCCTGTCCCAGTAGCTGGGCCATAGTGGGGTGTCCTGGTGCATGAGGCTCCGCAACCTTACTGCCCATGTCTAGCCTTGGTTGGTGCGGAGGAGAAGAAGAGAAACTAGATAGAAAGACCCCTGAAAACAAGGTAAAGTCGAGTCGGGGTGAGCCGTGGTCAGCCAAGGGAGGGCCTCTCCTGAAGAGCCCCTTCCAGGGGACCTGAAGTTGGTCCATTGATCACGTGAACGGGGGTCATCTCGGAGGTCGACTGTTCAACCGCTCCTCCACCGCCTCTATGAAGTCCTCGCCAGACCCACTCCAGAACCCGCGGGCGGGATCAATACCAGTTCAAGATGCCGTCGAGAGGGCAGGCTTCGATGAGAGGGTCTGCAGCACAGCTTATCGTTCTTTGTTTATGGTGTCTGAGTCGGGCCTAGGCCCGCAATGGTTCTTTGTCACCTTCTGCCAGGTGGTTCGCAGGCGTTCAGAGGAAACAGGCAGCTCTATGGAGTCCTCTTGCATAGCGATGTGCAAGAGTGAACAAGCCTCCTTGAGGGATCTGATCTGGTGTGACACTCCTTCATGTCTATAAGTGATGCGGAACGGATGCCCCCGGCCTGGGTATCAGCTTTCCGAAAGTGCGCCGTGACGGGACGAAAGTCCCTGCACTTCTGAAGGGAGATCCTAGAGAGATCCTGATAGAAAGTTGGTGAGTGGCCCTTGAAGTGGATTGGGTGACAGTCTCTAGCCCTCCTGAGGATGTCCTCCTTGATCTGGGAGTCGTAGACACATACCAGAATATCAGCTGGGGGTCCTTTCCTAGGTCTCTAAGGGCCCACCCTGTGTACCCAGTCAAGTTGGAGTGATGAGGTCTCAGGAAGGCTCGAGACATGCCTTAGAAGGTCCGTGATGTATTTGTACAGGTCAGAGCCTTCTGCTTTTGATGGCACACCCCTTATTCGGATATTGTTCCTCCTTGACCCGTTCTCCATATCTTCATTGTAAGCTTGGAGGTCCAATTGTTGATCTTTCAAACTCAGGACTTCTTGCTGGAGCCACTCTACTTCCTCCACCCTACTGGATTACTTGTTTTCGAGTTCCGCCACTCTCTCACCTACCTCGTCCGGGTCCCGTCGCATTTCTCGGAGGTCAGAGGCAAGCTCCGATTTTATTGCCTGCAGGTCTGTGTGCAGAGAGGAGAAGAGGGATTCTAGGTATGCTTTAGTGATAGGACCTTCACTATCATCTGAGTCCAGCCGGGCCTCCGGGCCCTGGGTTACCTGTTTGTCTTCTGTCCCCGAACCTCTGGGTTTCCTGAACATTTCCTTGAGGGAACGCTCCTTCTTTGTCCTGTTTCCAGCCATGCTATCCAGATCTAAAGTCTTGGGTGCCACTGGGCACGTCAATCAAGGTGGTCCGTCGTTCAAGTGGTCGGCCGAGACCCCGGGCCCAGATGTGGGAACGGTCTCTTCTTGGGATCCGTTCTCTGATGAGGGGGGACGCTCCGTCGTGCCTCGGGCTGAAAGGTAGTTGGAAGGCGGCAGCGCTGTCTGCCTGAGCCATCTGCTAAGTTCAATTGTGCTTGGATCGATCACGAAGTGTCAGGCCTTACTGTCCCTCCAATCCCCAGCTCTGTTGCCAAGAGATGCTTATAAGGCGGGTCCTATCTCAACCAGCATTCACTCATCCGTGTGTCACCTATAGACCCAGGGAACTGGATCGGCGTGTGAGTAGGCTTCGAAGTGGTGCAGAGCCTCCAGTCCCCCCGGACTGGGCCAGTTCCCATGTCGAGCACAGTCTCTGCCCCCACCTCTGCAACATCAATAGTAGGCTGATAATTGTTGGGCCTGCATAAGAGGTACAGGAAGCAGGCCGGGCCTACCTCTGGTTGCGTGCATCCCACATCCCTCGACCACCGACCCAGCTGCTGCTGCTGGGGCCTCCGCATACGTTGGGCACCTCAGGAGCTGTGCTGGCATAGTGGGCTGTGGTCGCAGCTGTCCTCACCACCTGCTTCATGCTTATGACGCGCCACCGCCAGGGCCAAGTCACGTGGTGGAGGCCTCAGCGTGGGGCCCAGCTTCTTCTAATGCGCCTTGTATACACCTGGAGCTCCGCCCTATCATGCTTCGCAGTCCGGCAGGGCTCTGTAGGCCCCAATCATCCTCTCTTTCACAGCTGTGAGCGAGTCGGCGCTTCAAGTGGGGGAAGGGTCGCCTCGCACTAAACATTCAATAGTCCTACACAGGATCGCCGCAGGGCCGCAACGGAGGGAAACCGCAAGCCTCAGGTCTCGGCCTGCCACCGCATACCAGCACCAGCTATCCGGGCTCCGATCGAGAAGACACGATGTCCCGCTCTGCCCCTCCGGGGCCCGGTCTAAGGCACAGGCAACAAGTCCCAATTACTGCTTACTGCCGGGGGCCAGCGGGCCTACTTCATAGGGTGGGGGGATCCACCAGACCGCTCTGATCCCGCAGCCCCTCACCGCTTCACTTGTCTGGCGCTAGGCCGCTTTCTCTATTTTTGCAAGGTAGACCTTACGCCGCAGGCCACACCCTCGCCACTTGCCTCGAGATGCCAGTCAGCAAACTCCAGGGTCCTGGCCGGCCCCACAAAGTCAAATTGTGCCTCCCTCCGTCATGTGCCTGTAGAAATTCCCAGGGAGCACCTGACGTGGATCGGCGGGCATTGTTTAAATACTCTCAGGCGGCTTTTTTGAGGCATACAAATGTGGTATATGAGATTCAAACTGCTGGAAGTGTATTTCTAGTTTGAAAGAATCAGGTTGTGAAATATACTTCTAGTTTAAGAGACCATGTGATCGTCACAAGTGCAAATTGTCCAACGTGAGATTAAATCTATACTTGTAGCCATGGGATGTCATTGTTGAGGACAGTTATATGAGTCCACAACCAATACACCTACCGTTGCTCTTTTTCACGCAATACTTGACTCCTGTTGCCTCCAGGGCGAAGAGCTATGACCTCTAGTATAACCCACAGTAAGTCCTTGTCGGCGTGTTGTTCATTTAAATAATGTCTGATAATGACATTGGCGGTCTTCCGACACCGAATACTGCTGCAATGTTTGCCAATCCTAACTCATATTTTTCAGGTCGTCATCCCAATGTATTTTTTGCCGCAAAGGCATGTTATCATGTAAATCAATCAATCAATCAATCAGAGAAATTGTAAGTGCGCTACTGAGGGTATCAAGGTGCTGGGGGGAGTAAGCAGCTTCGTTCAGTCGAAGAGCCAGGTCTTGAGAGTCTTCCTGACGATGTTTAGGGAGGGGGCACGTCTGATGTTGAGCGGGAGCTCGTTCCAGGTCTTGGCTGCGATGAAGGAGAAGGTTCTTCCACCCGTTCTGGCTTTGCGAATTCCACCTGTTCTGGCTCTGCGGATGCGCGGGATTTTGGCGAGGTCGGAGGATCGGAGGTTTCTCTTGGGTATGTGGAAGGAGATTCTGTTGTTGAGGTATTGGGGTCCGGTGTTGTGGATGCATTTGTAGGCGTGGATGAGTATCATGAAAGTGACTCTCTTCTCAACGGGGAGCCAGTGGAGGTTCCATAGGTGTTGGGTGGTGTGCTTGTGTCGAGAAATGTCATGGACGAGTCTGGCTGTGGTGTTCTGTATGGTCTGGAGCTTGCGGAGCAGAGACCTGTGGAGCCTGGTGTAGAGGGCATTTCTGTAGTCCAGTCTGCTGGGTATGAGTGCATGGGTAACGGCCTTCCATGATTCGCGGTTGATCCACTTGAAGGTGTTTTGGAGGATTCGGAGGGTGTTGAAGCAGCTGGAGGCGACAGCGTTGACCTGTCGGATCATGGAGAGGGAGGAGTGGAGTACGATGCCGAGGTTTCAGGCATGGTTTGAGGGTGTGGGGGGGCTGCCAAGGGCGGTAGGCCACCAGGTGTTGTCCCATGTCGAGGGGTAGGTTGCGTGGACGAGGACTTCTGTCTTCTCTGAGTTGAGCTCCAGGCAGTTTCTGCTCATCCAGGATGCGATGCCCTTCATTCCTTCCTGGAAGTTGAGTCTGGTGGTGATTGGGTCCTTGGTGAGGGAGAGTATGAGCTGGGTGTCGTTGGCATAGGATACTATGCTGAGTCCGTGCTGTCTGACGATGGGGGTGAGGGGGGCCATGTAGATGTTGAAGAGCGTGGGGCTCTTTAAGATCGATGATACTTGGGGCACTCTGCAGTTGATTTCCATGGTTTCGGAGAGGAAAGGTGGTAGTCTGATTCTTTGGGTTCTGCCGGTGAGGAATGAGCAAAATCAATCAAGGTCAGTTCCTTGTATGCCGGCGTCGTGGAGTCTAGCGGTGAGTGTGCGGTGAGAGACGGTGTCGAACGCTGCAGAGAGATCAAGTAGGATCAGAGCCGCTATGTGTCCTTGGTCGAGGAGAGTGCGGATGTCGTCTCTGGTGGCGAGTAGGGCTGTTTCAGTGCTGTGGTTGCTGCGGAATCCGGATTGGGAGGGGTTGACGATAGAGTTTTCTTCGATGAATTTGGTTAGTTGTGCATTGACGGTCTTCTCTGTGGCTTTGGCCACGAAGGGGAGGTGGGAGATGGGTCGGTAGTTCTTGAGGCCGGTGGCATCTGCTGAGGGCTTCTGCGTGTTTCCAGTCATCGGGATGGATGCCGGTCTTGAAGGTGGTGTTGATGGTGTGTCGTAGTTCGGGAGCGATGGCGGTGGCGGCTCTGTGGAAAATGTGGGAGGGGTTGGGGTCCATGAGGGCCCCTGAGTGGATGCCTTTCATGGTTGAAGTGGTGTCTTCGATGGTGACTGGGGTCCAGAAGAAGATGGTGGGCTGGATGGCGTTGCTGGAGCAGGAAGTGGTTTCGGAGTTGGGTGTATGGTCATAGAGTGCCTTGATTTTTAGATGGAAGTAGGATCCTAGCTTGTCAGAGAGGTCCTGGGAAGGGGGGATGTTCGTGGTTTGGCTGGGGGGCTTAGTGAATTCCGGGATGACGCTGAAGAGTTGCTTGGAATTGCCGGCGTTGGCGAGGATCTTGTTTTGGAAGAAAGTCCTTTTGATTGACCTGATGCGTTGGTGGTATTCCCTCACGGCGTTATTGTAGGTGGTGTGATTTTCTGGTGTTTGGCTGTTTCTCCAGTTTTTCTCAAGACATCTGGAGGTGCATCTGGATTCTTGGAGGTCGGTGATGAACCAGGTGGCTTTCCTGAGGCGTTGTCTGTTGGGGTTGCGTAGTGGTGCAAGCTTGTCTGCACAGCTGAAGATCCATTTGTGGATTCCTTTGGCTGCGAGTTTGGCGTTGGTCGATGTGGTGGGAGTGTCGCGGTTGAGGGTGGAGTTGAGTTGTTTCTCCATGACTTTGCTCCAGTTCCTTTGTGGGGGGCGTGGTGCAGGTATGGGCAGCATGGAAGTGTACGCAATGGTGGTCTGTCCATGGGAGTTGCGTGCTGTGGCTGAAGTGGGTGTTGTTACCTCCAGCGAAAATGGGGTCGAGGGTGTGTCCTGCCTTGTGGGTGGGCGTGGTGACAAGCTGTTTCAGTCCAATGTTGGCGAGGTTGTCCAGGAAGGCGGCGGAGTTGGGTTCACTGGGGTTGTCCAGGCAGAAGTTCAGGTCTCCGATGAGTATGTAGTCCATGGAGGCGATGGCGTGGGGTGAGATGAGGTCGGCGATGGTAGCGGCAAAGGAATCATGGGGTCCAGGAGGTCTGTAGGTGAGGGTGCCGCGGAGTGAGGTTCTGGGGCTGGTCTGGATCTGGAAGGGAAGGTGTTCGGTGGTGAGGAAGGAGTCCTTTGTGGTGGAGGTGGCGAGTCGGAGGGAGCTCTTGTGTACAATGGCGAGTCCTCCTCCTGGGCAGTTGAGGCAGTCCTCCCTCTGGATCTTGTATCCGTCAGGGATGGCGGTGGCGATGTCGGGGCGGAGGAGGCGTTGGTCCAGGTTTCTGTAAAGAAGATGACGTCTGGCAAGAGGGTATCGAGGAGGTCCCAGATCTCTACGGCATGTTTGTGCAGGGAGCGCATGTTGAGGAGGATGCACTTCAGGGCTTCGGTGTTGTTGGTGGTGCGGGGGCCCTGAGGGTGCGGTCGGTAGTGAAGGATTGCAGGCAGTGATGTTAGGAGAACTGGCCGTGGGTGGTGTTCGGCGTCGATCGCTGGCAGTTGTTGTTCCGTCCGGGGTTGAGTGCGTGGAGGGCAGTGGAGTTGTAGCGGTGGGAGGTCACAGATCCAGAGTTCCTGGCTCTGGCCGCGGTCGGGTCGTGGACGAGTGCAGACTGGCTTGCCTTTGGCTCGCCTTTGGCGCGCCTTGGGCTCACCAGCGGCGCGGTCGTACAGCAGGGGAGGGAAGCGCAACTGGGAGGCGGGAGCAGGAACCGGCAGGGAGGGAGGGGCCATGGGGGCAGCAGCGGTGGGAAAAGGGCATGGATAGCAACGGGCAGAGAAGGCAGAAAACGGCAAAAAGAAAACACAGGCATAGGTACAATAAACAAGACAGGCACAATTACAAGTCAGTAAAGGGGCTAGAAAGGAAGACAGAAAAATGGGCACAGAAAGACAGAAAAACGGCACAAACACAGAGACAGACAGCAGCGGCCAGCAGAAGAGCAAGGCTCTCCCCCTGGACCACCAGGGATGAGGCACAGGCAGGAGCCTGCAGGTGGAGGAGGGCCTCCAACACCTACCTGCACAGGGGCAGCGGCAGCAGCACTACTGCGGAGCTGCTGGGGGAGAGAGGAAGTCTCTGACCAGGAGGTCAGCAGACTAGCTCAGTTGACCCAGCAGCGGCCGCTATTAAGTAGGAGAGGGTGGAGGGAAGCGCAGCCGGGAGGCAGGAGCGGAAAGCGGAAGGGGGGAGGGGCTGTGGGGCAGCAGCAGCGGGAAAAGGGCACACAGAGCAACGGGCAGAGAAGGCAGAAAACGGCCAAAAGAAAACACATGCACAGGTACAATAAACAAGACAGGCACAGTTACAAGACAGTAAAGGGGCTAGAAAAGAAGACAGAAAAAAATGGGCACAGAAAGACAGAAAAATGGCACAAATACAGAGACAGACAGCAGCGGCCAGCAGAAGAGCATGGTTCTCCCACTGGACCACCAGGGATGAGGCGCAGGCAGGAGCCTGCAGGTGGAGGAGGGCCTCGAACACCTACCTGCACAGGGGCAGCGGCAGCAGCACTACCGCGGAGCTGCTGGGGGAGAGAGCAGGTCTCTGACCAGGAGCGATGGGCGGTCGCAAATCCTGGGTTCCTGGCGCTGGCCGCAGGTCGGGTCGCGGACGGGCGCAGACGGGCTTGCCATGTGCGACTACGTTTTCACTGTTACAATTAGTGTGTTGATTGAGAATCCATTGTCGGTCAGAAACGATGTTTACTTCTTTAAAATGTTTTGTAAAAGGGCAGGCTGAGCAATTGCCACAAGAGAAGTGTCCCACCACCGGGGGAGATCCCACAAACTCCTGGCGGTTATTGTTATGTTAGTGTTTGTAGGGGTATGTGTGTGCTCCAACTTGTCCCTCAGGCTCATACTGCTTTTAAAGGAAAACAGAGGGTGTTTCCAATCGGTGCCCGTCTTTTCCAAATTGCCAATCTATCATCTGGTTCTTTTGAATATGTTTGAAGAAGAGCCTCTCTGTTGTTATTGCGGGTTAGATTTTTGGCTCTTGAGACCCCTCTAGATGGATATCTGCGTGCCTTAAATTTGTCCGCTAGCCTGTCTGCTTGTTCACTGTAAGTGAACATGTCAGGGCAGTTCCGTCGAATACGTAAAAACTGCCTGAAGGGTAGATTCTACCTCATGGAGTTTGGAAGATATCTAGCGAAACGCAACAGACTATTCTTGTCTGTTGGTTGTTCATGCACCTTTGTCTCCTACAGTACTGCTGTTACGGTCCAAAAAGGTGATCATCTCCCTGTCAATGGTAAATTGCAAGAAAGGAATTGATCCAAGTGCAGAATTATGTTGCTAAAGTCATTTTACCTCTCCATATCACAAGGAAGTCATCGATATACCAGCACCAAAGACGGGTGTGTGCTACGTAGGGTTGGACATACTGGGATGAAGTTAAGAATGCAATCTTGTCTCTCCCAGCAGGTAAGGCGCCTAATTATAATGAGGTACCAGGGGACCTGTTTAAGTCTCTGGTGAAATTATGGACCCCCAAACTTACTTTACATATCAACTCCACTATTTCTAGTCAGGGCCGGACTAGCCATAGCGGCACCGGGCAATCCCCCGGTGCGCCGCACGGGTGGTGGTGGCCGATTTTGGGCCCCTGGGGGCCGTTTTTGTTACAGGGCCGTTTTTGCACCATAGCCGCAAAATCGGCCCTGTAACAAAATCGGCCGAAAACCGGCCCTGGCAAAGAGCCCGGCGGCACCCCCGGCCGGGGGGAGGGGGCTGGCCGAGCACTTTGCCAGGGCCGGTTGTGGTTCCCAGCCCGGCCCTGTTTCTAGTTCTAAACGCTGAACAGAGAGGAGAGGGATAAGGGTAAGCTTAAATCATAGAGTGTAAATGGCTGCAGTAGTGAGGAGAAGAAGACAGACACCAGGGGTGAAGGAGGGGTAACAGGAGCGCTGGATGGACAAAAAGAGGAAGCTAGGGACAGCAATGTATGAATTTAGCTGATAGAGGTAAACACGAGAAAGGAGAAAGAAATAGCGAGAGGGAAGCGGGGCTCTCTGCTAGGTAGTACAAGCAGGTGCTGATTGGCTCTGGCTCTGTGATCATCCTCGGCCAGTCCCTTACGCCATCGGATGCATAGCATACATAGGTCACAGTGTACCAATGGATGTGAATGACATCACGCCATCATGCTCATACGACCTCTGATTTTGAGAATGCGGGAGCCGGATGAGCGAGACGTGTAAAAGAGAATGTGAGAAGTCCTGCGGATCTGGGGATGAGTAAAATAAATCGTGCATTTCTGTGTGTCATAGCTTGTGTGTGAAGACTACTATTCTGCCTCCAGTATGTACCTGTTTTATCACATGAAAACCTCATTCGCATGACGGACTCTCAGCAGTTGTGAGCACGTGCACAGGGATTTGATATTGTACTCATGAAGAAGTCTCAACGCAGCTAAGGTGAACGTTTTTGTACACCATGTACCTCATGCCATTAAGAGTACAAAGTGCTCATTCATTTACTAATAAAGATGTCCGCTTATTTTAGCAATGTTTACAAGTCTGCAGGGACATGCTAGTAGCTAGAGAGAACAAAACCAGTGTCACATGCCGTCGAAATTATTTATTCTCATGAAAGGGCGATATGAGTCACCTCACGGGCTTGAGGGGCGTTGTTGTGCGGCATCGATCACAAACGTGATGTGGGTCCTACTCTTGCTTCACCGAGACACATAGTGGCAGATAAGGTTACCTGCCTTATCGAGAATATACTACAAAACCATGCCACGTGTCCTTTTGTAATAGAGAAATACATTAAGTAGTGGCAAAGTGGGTGCCCTGAAAACAGCAGGGCCTGAGGCAATTACCCCAGCTGCTCCTCCCTTGCGACGGCCTTGTGCCCTCATATAATGGGCCCTTTGTAACAGCAATCAAAGGCCAAAAAAGTGAGTGACAACCAACTTAGGGGTATATTCACAAGAACGTGTGATAACTACCGCAAGAGTAGCGTTACGCAACTTTCAATATTGCAGCCCATCACGGGAAAGTAACCCCGTGACTACGTGGGATTTACAACAAGGCAGTAGCATGCGATAGTCACCAGATAACGCGGACAATGTCAGCGTAAAAATCAACGCTACGCCGCAAAAATGCGAAACGCAAATTGGAAAAAACATACGATGAGGCCAATCGTGGTACAGAAATCAGCATAGACCAGCCACAGGCCTGCAAATCTCATGCGTCTGGCGGAACAATGCACTATAAAAGCAAGAAAAACAAAAGCCACAAAACAATTCAAACTGCGTAGCAACATGGAAGCACCCGGACCGAGTGCAGAGGACAAGCCGAACACCACAAGCCCCACGGCGGATCAGCCAGGAACCCGGGGATGGGTAAGGACAAGAGGAAGAGGAAGACGGGGTTCAGTCCGCAGGAAGACCGGATCATCGTCACGGAGGTGACCCAACACCATCAACAACTGTTCGGCACCTCCACTGCGGCACTGGCAACCCAAGCAGAAATATGACAGATCATCGTCACCATCGTCAATGCAGTCGGAGTGTCGAGGAGGACACTGGAGGATGTCAAGAGGCGCTGGCTTGATCTGAAAAGGCAGACCAAACATAAGCTCGCCACCAACAGGGAGGCAGCAACGGCGACTGGAGGTGGGCCTCCTGCGACAATGGAGGAGCTGAATGAGCTGGAGCAAATGGTGGCCACAGTCAGCAGTGCGGAGACGGTGGCAGGATTGGAGGGCCTGGACACAGAACGATACGATCTGACACAATAGCAACAGGGTGAGTAATGACCAGCGACGGGGAGGACAGGAAGGGATGTGCACAATGGCACACATGCACAATCAAGTCTAGCAAACTGCACACCCACAATGACCGTGGAACATGTCCCTGATTGGCCTGTCACACTGCAGTACACCTAGAAATTCCAAGTAGGCCCCCACCCACAATGTGCATAGAGGGCCCCCCCCAATCACCAACATCACAACCGACCCATGCACATTTGCTGAATCCAGCTGAATCCAGCAAAGCAGCGGCTTTGTGACATACACTGACTATGCAAGTAACACTGCATGTCCGATAGCATGGCAGCAGCCCAAAAAAATAACACAGCTCTCAAATCGAAATGGAGGCAGCCCAGTGCGGATCACATCCGTAAAGGAGCAGGTCACACTCTGACATGTCCACGTGCACCCATAACCCATGCCCTACGAAACACGCAGCAGACGAACAATGCACCAGGCCACAAAATCTGTCCGAGTGCACATATGAGCCAAGTCAAAAGCAAATCAGGCCCGATAAGCACACAATTCTAATGCACTCCACCTCAAAGGGAGAAGGCCACATGAAAACAGAGCTGCAGGGGCAACTCCCACACAATGTAGCACACACACATAGTAATCACAGAACATCAGCAACAACGGCAATGTGGTACAATGTGCAACACCAGCACCACAGGACAGAGCCCACAACAGGTTCAGCTTGTGCGTAGTAACTGTCCACTCACATCTGGCATTGCCTGACACAGTGTGATGATAATGAACAGGTACTACCACACATCCGTCATGTATTGGGAAAACACACTGACTGCCATCAAGTAGCCAGCTCCTCCCAAACAGTCACAATGTACATTGGCATGCAGTCTGAATGTAAACATCTGATAATCAAAAACATACATGTGAAACTCTGTTAACCTGCGTCTCCCCTTTAAGTTTAAGAGGGACAATCACCACCTACGGCAGAGCAGAACACAAACCCCATCATTGATGATGTAGACGACAACCTGCACATTTGTCAAGATACCCTCCAACGGATACTGGACAGCCTCTGCACCCCATCCCCAGGAGCAGGGCAGGCCACCTGCCTCAAGGTGAGACCACCACCTGCACAGACCACACAACAGGAAACACACACCACCACGGCTGTCTCCCAGGACCCCCCCGACCAATACATGAAGCACATACAATGTGTGTGGTCTTCCCAGGTGGAGACTGCAGCGGGAACATCTACACACACAGCTCCGACCCCTGATGTGTCAGTGGCACACAGTGATGCTGCCCCATCACCTTCGCAGTCTGATCTGTCAGTGGCGCAAAGTGATGCAGCCATCACCCCGCCACACACACCGGATACACCGGACACAGAACCCGTATCAGGGGAGTAAGAAGGGGATGTGAACTACTGTGTGAGGAAGGAGGCAGTAGCAGCCATCTCTGCCATATGGCCTGTCCCTGCCTGGTTCTGACCTATGCATCATGGCCTGGGAACCCCTCCTAGTGACCCCAGGAACACTCTGCGGCTTTCACCCGGACCCCAACACAGACTGCCATTTCGTCACTGCAGGCCAATTACACTGCTATCCTGCTGTGGACTGCACTCTCACTCTTCTTCCCAATCACTGTGCAATCCCCAAAGGATTCTGGTTGGCCCACAACTGGGCTTCCATGTGATGTGGGCTTGAATGGCCATGTACAGCTCCAGCTCCGTCAATCACCTGTATGTGAATACAACATTCTAAATCACACAGATGTGTTATCACTATGTTCACTCACGTATGGAGTTGTGGCTGGATGTAGGAACAATGTTTGCACATGGAGGTACACCCTGGTAACTGACATCTATGCGCATGAGTATCCCTAAGACACATGGCCAATTGGCTGACTGTGAAGGTAAGTACTAGCTGTGTCCCCATTGCACATCAACAACAATCTCACAACCCCCAACCTAGGCACCCGTCCATGTACTGAATAGGGCTGTGTGTAGGACTGACCCAAACGAAAGCAGGTCAGGAGTGGTGTTTTACACCACATGTGACACCAGAAGTTCACGTCGCATACCTACTCACACACAGCTGTGTGGACACATTCTGTTGCAATATATGACATTGCTCCACATGGTCAGAGGCTGGACACCATACTCACGTTGCTGTAGTCACATAAGTGCACATGACGTCCAGCACCAATCCAAAAACACTGTCTGGCTCACAGAGGTGGAGCTTGCCAAAGGGACACTTCCCCATTGCACAAGTGTCAGTCAGTTCCTCCCTGTGTAGGGACGATGCTCATTGTGGCACACGAGTGGACAATCCAAACAACACACCTCACAGTTATACACAAGTGGAGTTGCATTGACTTTATTGGCATGTGCGTGTCAGTACGGACGAGGCACCGGCCACAACAGGCAGGGTCATGCTTAAGACACTTACACGCAGCATGGGTACATGTTGAGGTTCAGGAAATGTTGGGGCTAAAATGGGCAACATTCAACACGGATGGCACCGCTCTCAGTCCCCCTTGCCTTGCTGGATGAGTCATGTTTTGTCTGGCGTCTGCCCATTGCCCCGTGTGAGGGGGCACGACTCACTGCCCATGGGATCTGCATGGTGCTCTGCCTCCGGAGTGTGCCGATTGTCTGCTCTGCTGACGGTGATCAGGAGTGAGGGTCCGACAGGTTCACATGTCGTGCTACATTGCCATGTGTGTGCTCTCCCCCAGCAGTGTGTCTGAAATGGCAACTTTGCCAAACGACGTTGTGTTGCACCGAGCATGGACCTGCATCACCTTGCACAGGTGTGTGTACACAGACGTTGTACCACGCACATGCATCCAGAGCCCGGACAAAGGCAGACGTTTTCCATGTTGTGGTGGGATATGTGAGCAATCCCCAGGATGCAATAAGTTGTTGGGACCTGTGCTGTGGGGTGACAATCGGATGTGGCTGCAGGAACGTAGTTACTCGTCCATGAATGCCCGTGCAGTTTCATGTGCAACGTGTTCCAATAGTACGTTGTTGTCGTCTTCAAGGAACCCCAAGTTGAGCAAATCCATTAAGTGGTCCGGGCAGGTGTGCTCAGCCCACGCGGTTTCCCCAATCCGCAACACAGCCCAATAGGGGAGCGCCTCGATGCGGTCACTGCACACGAGGAATTGTGCAATCTCCCATGCACAACTACCAATATATGCGCAGTATGTCAGGGCATCCCATGCACGGGTGTCTCGGTTACACTCCTGTTCGTGATCCAACAGGGGGCGCAGACACAGGTCACAGTCCAATTCATCAACAGTTGTGTTGGATTATTTTATTGTCTTATCCCTATCAAAAAAATCCTCACCACAAATGCAAAATTTCAAGGATTGCATGCTTGCAGTCAGTTCATGGATGAACTCTCACTGTCTGAAATTAAACTCAAACAAGACTGAGGTCATCACATTTGTCAATTTCCTTGCTTGTTGGTAACAGAGTTGGTGGCCAGATGAACTGGGATCGGCTCCGATTCCAGTTACCAAAGCTAAGAACCTTGGCGTTATTATTGATGATAAATTGAATTTTAAATCAAAGGTAAATGCTGTCTCTTCCTCATGTTTTTCTTGTTAAAAACTATTTAAAAAGTACTCCCATTTATCCCCATGGACAGAAAAAAACAGTGATCTCTTCTTTGATCTTGGCCAAGCTAGACTACTGCAATGGCCTTTATATCAGCCTACCTGAGAAACAACTCAATAAGCTGCAGATGATTCAAAACGCAGCGGCCCGTCTTCAAATGGGTATTCCTAAGCATTCATCTGTCAGAAATCATCTGAATAAACTGCATTGGCTCCCAGTCAGGAACCGCATTATTTTTAAATCTCTCTGCATCACCTACAGAGCACTCCAGAATACTGGCCCCATTTTTTGGAGGCGCCGATTCTACTGGTACATCTCAAAAAGGCATTTACGCTCCGAAGGAGCTAAACTGCTAGCAACTCCGAGAGTCTTTAAGGCCACATGGGGTGGAAGTAGCTTTAGGGCAGCTGCCCCTAGACTCTGGAACGAACTTCGTTTGCCGTCAGATCATTTCCAACTTTACTTGCATTCAGGAAGGCCTTGAAAACATGGCTATTTGATAAATAGTAATCTTCATCTTTACAGAAACTGGCTAGTCCACGGTCCAGCGCCAAGACACCCTCGGGTAATCGTACGCTTAACAAATGTATTAACATTAGGCAGACATCCATGGGACACTCGAATGTGCATGTTCGGCAGTGGAACCAGGGCTGGATGCAGGTGACATAGGCAAGGCGGAAGCTGAGCCGGTAACTGATCCGCAGCACTGCCAGTGGCACTGCGCCCAGTAAATGCAGCATACGTGCACGGTACTGTTCCACGTGACGGGGGTTGTGCATGTGTCCGGTGTGGCCTGCCATTGCATTGGTGCGTCTCATGGAACCGGCACTCTTCTGAACTGTGACAGTTGTGTGGAGGATATGCCACAGCTCTGAGCAATGATTCAATGTGTGTGCAACGTTGGGGAGGTAAGCTTTCTGATTCTGTGTGTGTCAAGGGCATCCCATGCGTGGGTACCATAGGCAGGGGCTTCTGTGTGTGGATGAGTCGGATAGTTCATCTGCGGAATGCGTGGTGTGGGAGTCATCCCCGTCTGCCATGGCATCTCTCTCCGGGTGTTCCAGGTGCGTTCTGGACCAAGGTTAGAGGTGCAGGTGTCCTCCCGCCTTCTGCATTGGAACAATGGAGCTTTCATCCCTGATGTTTGCCTGACTGCGACTTGCGTCTTAGGGATGTGATGTTGAGCGGGAGCTCGTTCCAGGTCTTGGCTGCGATGAAGGAGAAGGTTCTTCCACCCGTTCTGGCTTTGCGAATTCCACCTGTTCTGGCTCTGCGGATGCGCGGGATTTTGGCGAGGTCGGAGGATCGGAGGTTTCTCTTGGGTATGTGGAAGGAGATTCTGTTGTTGAGGTATTGGGGTCCGGTGTTGTGGATGCATTTGTAGGCGTGGATGAGTATCATGAAAGTGACTCTCTTCTCAACGGGGAGCCAGTGGAGGTTCCATAGGTGTTGGGTGGTGTGCTTGTGTCGAGAAATGTCATGGACGAGTCTGGCTGTGGTGTTCTGTATGGTCTGGAGCTTGCGGAGCAGAGACCTGTGGAGCCTGGTGTAGAGGGCATTTCTGTAGTCCAGTCTGCTGGGTATGAGTGCATGGGTAACGGCCTTCCATGATTCGCGGTTGATCCACTTGAAGGTGTTTTGGAGGATTCGGAGGGTGTTGAAGCAGCTGGAGGCGACAGCGTTGACCTGTCGGATCATGGAGAGGGAGGAGTGGAGTACGATGCCGAGGTTTCAGGCATGGTTTGAGGGTGTGGGGGGGCTGCCAAGGGCGGTAGGCCACCAGGTGTTGTCCCATGTCGAGGGGTAGGTTGCGTGGACGAGGACTTCTGTCTTCTCTGAGTTGAGCTCCAGGCAGTTTCTGCTCATCCAGGATGCGATGCCCTTCATTCCTTCCTGGAAGTTGAGTCTGGTGGTGATTGGGTCCTTGGTGAGGGAGAGTATGAGCTGGGTGTCGTTGGCATAGGATACTATGCTGAGTCCGTGCTGTCAGACGATGGGGGTGAGGGGGGCCATGTAGATGTTGAAGAGCGTGGGGCTCTTTAAGATCGATGATACTTGGGGCACTCTGCAGTTGATTTCCATGGTTTCGGAGAGGAAAGGTGGTAGTCTGATTCTTTGGGTTCTGCCGGTGAGGAATGAGCAAAATCAATCAAGGTCAGTTCCTTGTATGCCGGCGTCGTGGAGTCTAGCGGTGAGTGTGCGGTGAGAGACGGTGTCGAACGCTGCAGAGAGATCAAGTAGGATCAGAGCCGCTATGTGTCCTTGGTCGAGGAGAGTGCGGATGTCGTCTCTGGTGGCGAGTAGGGCTGTTTCAGTGCTGTGGTTGCTGCGGAATCCGGATTGGGAGGGGTTGACGATAGAGTTTTCTTCGATGAATTTGGTTAGTTGTGCATTGACGGTCTTCTCTGTGGCTTTGGCCACGAAGGGGAGGTGGGAGATGGGTCGGTAGTTCTTGAGGCCGGTGGCATCTGCTGAGGGCTTCTGCGTGTTTCCAGTCATCGGGATGGATGCCGGTCTTGAAGGTGGTGTTGATGGTGTGTCGTAGTTCGGGAGCGATGGCGGTGGCGGCTCTGTGGAAAATGTGGGAGGGGTTGGGGTCCATGAGGGCCCCTGAGTGGATGCCTTTCATGGTTGAAGTGGTGTCTTCGATGGTGACTGGGGTCCAGAAGAAGATGGTGGGCTGGATGGCGTTGCTGGAGCAGGAAGTGGTTTCGGAGTTGGGTGTATGGTCATAGAGTGCCTTGATTTTTAGATGGAAGTAGGATCCTAGCTTGTCAGAGAGGTCCTGGGAAGGGGTGATGTTCGTGGTTTGGCTGGGGGGCTTAGTGAATTCCGGGATGACGCTGAAGAGTTGCTTGGAATTGCCGGCGTTGGCGAGGATCTTGTTTTGGAAGAAAGTCCTTTTGATTGACCTGATGCGTTGGTGGTATTCCCTCACGGCGTTATTGTAGGTGGTGTGATTTTCTGGTGTTTGGCTGTTTCTCCAGTTTTTCTCAAGACATCTGGAGGTGCATCTGGATTCTTGGAGGTCGGTGATGAACCAGGTGGCTTTCCTGAGGCGTTGTCTGTTGGGGTTGCGTAGTGGTGCAAGCTTGTCTGCACAGCTGAAGATCCATTTGTGGATTCCTTTGGCTGCGAGTTTGGCGTTGGTCGATGTGGTGGGAGTGTCGCGGTTGAGGGTGGAGTTGAGTTGTTTCTCCATGACTTTGCTCCAGTTCCTTTGTGGGGGGCGTGGTGCAGGTATGGGCAGCATGGAAGTGTACGCAATGGTGGTCTGTCCATGGGAGTTGCGTGCTGTGGCTGAAGTGGGTGTTGTTACCTCCAGCGAAAATGGGGTCGAGGGTGTGTCCTGCCTTGTGGGTGGGCGTGGTGACAAGCTGTTTCAGTCCAATGTTGGCGAGGTTGTCCAGGAAGGCGGCGGAGTTGGGTTCACTGGGGTTGTCCAGGCAGAAGTTCAGGTCTCCGATGAGTATGTAGTCCATGGAGGCGATGGCGTGGGGTGAGATGAGGTCGGCGATGGTAGCGGCAAAGGAATCATGGGGTCCAGGAGGTCTGTAGGTGAGGGTGCCGCGGAGTGAGGTTCTGGGGCTGGTCTGGATCTGGAAGGGAAGGTGTTCGGTGGTGAGGAAGGAGTCCTTTGTGGTGGAGGTGGCGAGTCGGAGGGAGCTCTTGTGTACAATGGCGAGTCCTCCTCCTGGGCAGTTGAGGCAGTCCTCCCTCTGGATCTTGTATCCGTCAGGGATGGCGGTGGCGATGTCGGGGCGGAGGAGGCGTTGGTCCAGGTTTCTGTAAAGAAGATGACGTCTGGCAAGAGGGTATCGAGGAGGTCCCAGATCTCTACGGCATGTCTGTGCAGGGAGCGCATGTTGAGGAGGATGCACTTCAGGGCTTCGGTGTTGTTGGTGGTGCGGGGGCCCTGAGGGTGCGGTTGGTAGTGAAGGATTGCAGGCAGTGATGTTAGGAGAACTGGCCGTGGGTGGTGTTCGGCGTCGATCGCTGGCAGTTGTTGTTCCGTCCGGGGTTGAGTGCGTGGAGGGCAGTGGAGTTGTAGCGGTGGGAGGTCACAGATCCAGAGTTCCTGGCTCTGGCCGCGGTCGGGTCGTGGACGAGTGCAGACTGGCTTGCCTTTGGCTCGCCTTTGGCGCGCCTTGGGCTCACCAGCGGCGCGGTCGTACAGCAGGGGAGGGAAGCGCAACTGGGAGGCGGGAGCAGGAACCGGCAGGGAGGGAGGGGCCATGGGGGCAGCAGCGGTGGGAAAAGGGCATGGATAGCAACGGGCAGAGAAGGCAGAAAACGGCAAAAAGAAAACACAGGCATAGGTACAATAAACAAGACAGGCACAATTACAAGTCAGTAAAGGGGCTAGAAAGGAAGACAGAAAAATGGGCACAGAAAGACAGAAAAACGGCACAAACACAGAGACAGACAGCAGCGGCCAGCAGAAGAGCAAGGCTCTCCCCCTGGACCACCAGGGATGAGGCACAGGCAGGAGCCTGCAGGTGGAGGAGGGCCTCCAACACCTACCTGCACAGGGGCAGCGGCAGCAGCACTACTGCGGAGCTGCTGGGGGAGAGAGGAAGTCTCTGACCAGGAGGTCAGCAGACTAGCTCAGTTGACCCAGCAGCGGCCGCTATTAAGTAGGAGAGGGTGGAGGGAAGCGCAGCCGGGAGGCAGGAGCGGAAAGCGGAAGGGGGGAGGGGCTGTGGGGCAGCAGCAGCGGGAAAAGGGCACACAGAGCAACGGGCAGAGAAGGCAGAAAACGGCCAAAAGAAAACACATGCACAGGTACAATAAACAAGACAGGCACAGTTACAAGACAGTAAAGGGGCTAGAAAAGAAGACAGAAAAAAATGGGCACAGAAAGACAGAAAAATGGCACAAATACAGAGACAGACAGCAGCGGCCAGCAGAAGAGCATGGTTCTCCCACTGGACCACCAGGGATGAGGCGCAGGCAGGAGCCTGCAGGTGGAGGAGGGCCTCGAACACCTACCTGCACAGGGGCAGCGGCAGCAGCACTACCGCGGAGCTGCTGGGGGAGAGAGCAGGTCTCTGACCAGGAGCGATGGGCGGTCGCAAATCCAGGGTTCCTGGCGCTGGCCGCAGGTCGGGTCGCGGACGGGCGCAGACGGGCTTGCCATGTGCGACTACGTTTTCACTGTTACAATTAGTGTGTTGATTGAGAATCCATTGTCGGTCAGAAACGATGTTTACTTCTTTAAAATGTTTTGTAAAAGGGCAGGCTGAGCAATTGCCACAAGAGAAGTGTCCCACCACCGGGGGAGATCCCACAAATTCCTGGCGGTTATTGTTATGTTAGTGTTTGTAGGGGTATGTGTGTGCTCCAACTTGTCCCTCAGGCTCATACTGCTTTTAAAGGAAAACAGAGGGTGTTTCCAATCGGTGCCCGTCTTTTCCAAATTGCCAATCTATCATCTGGTTCTTTTGAATATGTTTGAAGAAGAGCCTCTCTGTTGTTATTGCGGGTTAGATTTTTGGCTCTTGAGACCCCTCTAGATGGATATCTGCGTGCCTTAAATTTGTCCGCTAGCCTGTCTGCTTGTTCACTGTAAGTGAACATGTCAGGGCAGTTCCGTCGAATACGTAAAAACTGCCTGAAGGGTAGATTCTACCTCATGGAGTTTGGAAGATATCTAGCGAAACGCAACAGACTATTCTTGTCTGTTGGTTGTTCATGCACCTTTGTCTCCTACAGTACTGCTGTTACGGTCCAAAAAGGTGATCATCTCCCTGTCAATGGTAAATTGCAAGAAAGGAATTGATCCAAGTGCAGAATTATGTTGCTAAAGTCATTTTACCTCTCCATATCACAAGGAAGTCATCGATATACCAGCACCAAAGACGGGTGTGTGCTACGTAGGGTTGGACATACTGGGATGAAGTTAAGAATGCAATCTTGTCTCTCCCAGCAGGTAAGGCGCCTAATTATAATGAGGTACCAGGGGACCTGTTTAAGTCTCTGGTGAAATTATGGACCCCCAAACTTACTTTACATATCAACTCCACTATTTCTAGTCAGGGCCGGACTAGCCATAGCGGCACCGGGCAATCCCCCGGTGCGCCGCACGGGTGGTGGTGGCCGATTTTGGGCCCCTGGGGGCCGTTTTTGTTACAGGGCCGTTTTTGCACCATAGCCGCAAAATCGGCCCTGTAACAAAATCGGCAGAAAACCGGCCCTGGCAAAGAGCCCGGCGGCACCCCCGGCCGGGGGGAGGGGGCTGGCCGAGCACTTTGCCAGGGCCGGTTGTGGTTCCCAGCCCGGCCCTGTTTCTAGTTCTAAACGCTGAACAGAGAGGAGAGGGATAAGGGTAAGCTTAAATCATAGAATGTAAATGGCTGCAGTAGTGAGGAGAAGAAGACAGACACCAGGGGTGAAGGAGGGGTAACAGGAGCGCTGGATGGACAAAAAGAGGAAGCTAGGGACAGCAATGTATGAATTTAGCTGATAGAGGTAAACACGAGAAAGGAGAAAGAAATAGCGAGAGGGAAGCGGGGCTCTCTGCTAGGTAGTACAAGCAGGTGCTGATTGGCTCTGGCTCTGTGATCATCCTCGGCCAGTCCCTTACGCCATCGGATGCATAGCATACATAGGTCACAGTGTACCAATGGATGTGAATGACATCACGCCATCATGCTCATACGACCTCTGATTTTGAGAATGCGGGAGCCGGATGAGCGAGACGTGTAAAAGAGAATGTGAGAAGTCCTGCGGATCTGGGGATGAGTAAAATAAATCGTGCATTTCTGTGTGTCATAGCTTGTGTGTGAAGACTACTATTCTGCCTCCAGTATGTACCTGTTTTATCACATGAAAACCTCATTCGCATGACGGACTCTCAGCAGTTGTGAGCACGTGCACAGGGATTTGATATTGTACTCATGAAGAAGTCTCAACGCAGCTAAGGTGAACGTTTTTGTACACCATGTACCTCATGCCATTAAGAGTACAAAGTGCTCATTCATTTACTAATAAAGATGTCCGCTTATTTTAGCAATGTTTACAAGTCTGCAGGGACATGCTAGTAGCTAGAGAGAACAAAACCAGTGTCACATGCCGTCGAAATTATTTATTCTCATGAAAGGGCGATATGAGTCACCTCACGGGCTTGAGGGGCGTTGTTGTGCGGCATCGATCACAAACGTGATGTGGGTCCTACTCTTGCTTCACCGAGACACATAGTGGCAGATAAGGTTACCTGCCTTATCGAGAATATACTACAAAACCATGCCACGTGTCCTTTTGTAATAGAGAAATACATTAAGTAGTGGCAAAGTGGGTGCCCTGAAAACAGCAGGGCCTGAGGCAATTACCCCAGCTGCTCCTCCCTTGCGACGGCCTTGTGCCCTCATATAATGGGCCCTTTGTAACAGCAATCAAAGGCCAAAAAAGTGAGTGACAACCAACTTAGGGGTATATTCACAAGAACGTGTGATAACTACCGCAAGAGTAGCGTTACGCAACTTTCAATATTGCAGCCCATCACGGGAAAGTAACCCCGTGACTACGTGGGATTTACAACAAGGCAGTAGCATGCGATAGTCACCAGATAACGCGGACAATGTCAGCGTAAAAATCAACGCTACGCCGCAAAAATGCGAAACGCAAATTGGAAAAAACATACAATGAGGCCAATCGTGGTACAGAAATCAGCATAGACCAGCCACAGGCCTGCAAATCTCATGCGTCTGGCGGAACAATGCACTATAAAAGCAAGAAAAACAAAAGCCACAAAACAATTCAAACTGCGTAGCAACATGGAAGCACCCGGACCGAGTGCAGAGGACAAGCCGAACACCACAAGCCCCACGGCGGATCAGCCAGGAACCCGGGGATGGGTAAGGACAAGAGGAAGAGGAAGACGGGGTTCAGTCCGCAGGAAGACCGGATCATCGTCACGGAGGTGACCCAACACCATCAACAACTGTTCGGCACCTCCACTGCGGCACTGGCAACCCAAGCAGAAATATGACAGATCATCGTCACCATCGTCAATGCAGTCGGAGTGTCGAGGAGGACACTGGAGGATGTCAAGAGGCGCTGGCTTGATCTGAAAAGGCAGACCAAACATAAGCTCGCCACCAACAGGGAGGCAGCAACGGCGACTGGAGGTGGGCCTCCTGCGACAATGGAGGAGCTGAATGAGCTGGAGCAAATGGTGGCCACAGTCAGCAGTGCGGAGACGGTGGCAGGATTGGAGGGCCTGGACACAGAACGATACGACCTGACACAATAGCAACAGGGTGAGTAATGACCAGCGACGGGGAGGACAGGAAGGGATGTGCACAATGGCACACATGCACAATCAAGTCTAGCAAACTGCACACCCACAATGACCGTGGAACATGTCCCTGATTGGCCTGTCACACTGCAGTACACCTAGAAATTCCAAGTAGGCCCCCACCCACAATGTGCATAGAGGGCCCCCCCCAATCACCAACATCACAACCGACCCATGCACATTTGCTGAATCCAGCTGAATCCAGCAAAGCAGCGGCTTTGTGACATACACTGACTATGCAAGTAACACTGCATGTCCGATAGCATGGCAGCAGCCCAAAAAAATAACACAGCTCTCAAATCGAAATGGAGGCAGCCCAGTGCGGATCACATCCGTAAAGGAGCAGGTCACACTCTGACATGTCCACGTGCACCCATAACCCATGCCCTACGAAACACGCAGCAGACGAACAATGCACCAGGCCACAAAATCTGTCCGAGTGCACATATGAGCCAAGTCAAAAGCAAATCAGGCCCGATAAGCACACAATTCTAATGCACTCCACCTCAAAGGGAGAAGGCCACATGAAAACAGAGCTGCAGGGGCAACTCCCACACAATGTAGCACACACACATAGTAATCACAGAACATCAGCAACAACGGCAATGTGGTACAATGTGCAACACCAGCACCACAGGACAGAGCCCACAACAGGTTCAGCTTGTGCGTAGTAACTGTCCACTCACATCTGGCATTGCCTGACACAGTGTGATGATAATGAACAGGTACTACCACACATCCGTCATGTATTGGGAAAACACACTGACTGCCATCAAGTAGCCAGCTCCTCCCAAACAGTCACAATGTACATTGGCATGCAGTCTGAATGTAAACATCTGATAATCAAAAACATACATGTGAAACTCTGTTAACCTGCGTCTCCCCTTTAAGTTTAAGAGGGACAATCACCACCTACGGCAGAGCAGAACACAAACCCCATCATTGATGATGTAGACGACAACCTGCACATTTGTCAAGATACCCTCCAACGGATACTGGACAGCCTCTGCACCCCATCCCCAGGAGCAGGGCAGGCCACCTGCCTCAAGGTGAGACCACCACCTGCACAGACCACACAACAGGAAACACACACCACCACGGCTGTCTCCCAGGACCCCCCCGACCAATACATGAAGCACATACAACGTGTGTGGTCTTCCCAGGTGGAGACTGCAGCGGGAACATCTACACACACAGCTCCGACCCCTGATGTGTCAGTGGCACACAGTGATGCTGCCCCATCACCTTCGCAGTCTGATCTGTCAGTGGCGCAAAGTGATGCAGCCATCACCCCGCCACACACACCGGATACACCGGACACAGAACCCGTATCAGGGGAGTAAGAAGGGGATGTGAACTACTGTGTGAGGAAGGAGGCAGTAGCAGCCATCTCTGCCATATGGCCTGTCCCTGCCTGGTTCTGACCTATGCATCATGGCCTGGGAACCCCTCCTAGTGACCCCAGGAACACTCTGCGGCTTTCACCCGGACCCCAACACAGACTGCCATTTCGTCACTGCAGGCCAATTACACTGCTATCCTGCTGTGGACTGCACTCTCACTCTTCTTCCCAATCACTGTGCAATCCCCAAAGGATTCTGGTTGGCCCACAACTGGGCTTCCATGTGATGTGGGCTTGAATGGCCATGTACAGCTCCAGCTCCGTCAATCACCTGTATGTGAATACAACATTCTAAATCACACAGATGTGTTATCACTATGTTCACTCACGTATGGAGTTGTGGCTGGATGTAGGAACAATGTTTGCACATGGAGGTACACCCTGGTAACTGACATCTATGCGCATGAGTATCCCTAAGACACATGGCCAATTGGCTGACTGTGAAGGTAAGTACTAGCTGTGTCCCCATTGCACATCAACAACAATCTCACAACCCCCAACCTAGGCACCCGTCCATGTACTGAATAGGGCTGTGTGTAGGACTGACCCAAACGAAAGCAGGTCAGGAGTGGTGTTTTACACCACATGTGACACCAGAAGTTCACGTCGCATACCTACTCACACACAGCTGTGTGGACACATTCTGTTGCAATATATGACATTGCTCCACATGGTCAGAGGCTGGACACCATACTCACGTTGCTGTAGTCACATAAGTGCACATGACGTCCAGCACCAATCCAAAAACACTGTCTGGCTCACAGAGGTGGAGCTTGCCAAAGGGACACTTCCCCATTGCACAAGTGTCAGTCAGTTCCTCCCTGTGTAGGGACGATGCTCATTGTGGCACACGAGTGGACAATCCAAACAACACACCTCACAGTTATACACAAGTGGAGTTGCATTGACTTTATTGGCATGTGCGTGTCAGTACGGACGAGGCACCGGCCACAACAGGCAGGGTCATGCTTAAGACACTTACACGCAGCATGAGTACATGTTGAGGTTCAGGAAATGTTGGGGCTAAAATGGGCAACATTCAACACGGATGGCACCGCTCTCAGTCCCCCTTGCCTTGCTGGATGAGTCATGTTTTGTCTGGCGTCTGCCCATTGCCCCGTGTGAGGGGGCACGACTCACTGCCCATGGGATCTGCATGGTGCTCTGCCTCCGGAGTGTGCCGATTGTCTGCTCTGCTGACGGTGATCAGGAGTGAGGGTCCGACAGGTTCACATGTCGTGCTACATTGCCATGTGTGTGCTCTCCCCCAGCAGTGTGTCTGAAATGGCAACTTTGCCAAACGACGTTGTGTTGCACCGAGCATGGACCTGCATCACCTTGCACAGGTGTGTGTACACAGACGTTGTACCACGCACATGCATCCAGAGCCCGGACAAAGGCAGACGTTTTCCATGTTGTGGTGGGATATGTGAGCAATCCCCAGGATGCAATAAGTTGTTGGGACCTGTGCTGTGGGGTGACAATCGGATGTGGCTGCAGGAACGTAGTTACTCGTCCATGAATGCCCGTGCAGTTTCATGTGCAACGTGTTCCAATAGTACGTTGTTGTCGTCTTCAAGGAACCCCAAGTTGAGCAAATCCATTAAGTGGTCCGGGCAGGTGTGCTCAGCCCACGCGGTTTCCCCAATCCGCAACACAGCCCAATAGGGGAGCGCCTCGATGCGGTCACTGCACACGAGGAATTGTGCAATCTCCCATGCACAACTACCAATATATGCGCAGTATGTCAGGGCATCCCATGCACGGGTGTCTCGGTTACACTCCTGTTCGTGATCCAACAGGGGGCGCAGACACAGGTCACAGTCCAATTCATCAACAGTTGTGTTGGATTATTTTATTGTCTTATCCCTATCAAAAAAATCCTCACCACAAATGCAAAATTTCAAGGATTGCATGCTTGCAGTCAGTTCATGGATGAACTCTCACTGTCTGAAATTAAACTCAAACAAGACTGAGGTCATCACATTTGTCAATTTCCTTGCTTGTTGGTAACAGAGTTGGTGGCCAGATGAACTGGGATCGGCTCCGATTCCAGTTACCAAAGCTAAGAACCTTGGCGTTATTATTGATGATAAATTGAATTTTAAATCAAAGGTAAATGCTGTCTCTTCCTCATGTTTTTCTTGTTAAAAACTATTTAAAAAGTACTCCCATTTATCCCCATGGACAGAAAAAAACAGTGATCTCTTCTTTGATCTTGGCCAAGCTAGACTACTGCAATGGCCTTTATATCAGCCTACCTGAGAAACAACTCAATAAGCTGCAGATGATTCAAAACGCAGCGGCCCGTCTTCAAATGGGTATTCCTAAGCATTCATCTGTCAGAAATCATCTGAATAAACTGCATTGGCTCCCAGTCAGGAACCTCATTATTTTTAAATCTCTCTGCATCACCTACAGAGCACTCCAGAATACTGGCCCCATTTTTTGGAGGCGCCGATTCTACTGGTACATCTCAAAAAGGCATTTACGCTCCGAAGGAGCTAAACTGCTAGCAACTCCGAGAGTCTTTAAGGCCACATGGGGTGGAAGTAGCTTTAGGGCAGCTGCCCCTAGACTCTGGAACGAACTTCCGTTTGCCGTCAGATCATTTCCAACTTTACTTGAATTCAGGAAGGCCTTGAAAACATGGCTATTTGATAAATAGTAATCTTCATCTTTACAGAAACTGGCTAGTCCACGGTCCAGCGCCAAGACACCCTCGGGTAATCGTACGCTTAACAAATGTATTAACATTAGGCAGACATCCATGGGACACTCGAATGTGCATGTTCGGCAGTGGAACCAGGGCTGGATGCAGGTGACATAGGCAAGGCGGAAGCTGAGCCGGTAACTGATCCGCAGCACTGCCAGTGGCACTGCGCCCAGTAAATGCAGCATACGTGCACGGTACTGTTCCACGTGACGGGGGTTGTGCATGTGTCCGGTGTGGCCTGCCATTGCATTGGTGCGTCTCATGGAACCGGCACTCTTCTGAACTGTGACAGTTGTGTGGAGGATATGCCACAGCTCTGAGCAATGATTCAATGTGTGTGCAACGTTGGGGAGGTAAGCTTTCTGATTCTGTGTGTGTCAAGGGCATCCCATGCGTGGGTACCATAGGCAGGGGCTTCTGTGTGTGGATGAGTCGGATAGTTCATCTGCGGAATGCGTGGTGTGGGAGTCATCCCCGTCTGCCATGGCATCTCTCTCCGGGTGTTCCAGGTGCGTTCTGGACCAAGGTTAGAGGTGCAGGTGTCCTCCCGCCTTCTGCATTGGAACAATGGAGCTTTCATCCCTGATGTTTGCCTGACTGCGACTTGCGTCTTAGGGATGTGATGTGGTTTTGGTGCTGAGATTGGGACCCGGCCTTGGGCTCATGGTGTACGGATGGCGATACACACACACATGTATGTTGGCATGTGGAGCCAGGTGGCCGATAAGCCTTGCGCTGCTTGTGCAATATCACTCCGTCTCTCTCCCTCGCTCTCTCCCTCTCTTTCCCTTGGTGGGCGCATGGCACACCTTCTTCTCTTGGATTTGGTCTTCCAGGCTGTGTGCTACGGATTGTCCAGTGAGGAGCCGCTAGGACTCATCCTATGGGTTGTCTCAGCTTTTTTTTGTATGGTGTTTTGTGTTGGTGATTGCATTGCTGTTTGACTGAGTCTCCATTTTCCGGCCACGCAGGTCTGTTGAATTTCCAGCTTGTGCGAAATCAGGCAAAATTTTTGTATTGAGATTCGTGGTGTTGGTGTGCAGTTTCCTTGTCCAGGGTTGGGGGTGGTCCCGGGAGGTGGGGCGTGTTGCGGGCCTGGGTGTGGCGTGGGTGGGTGTTGTGGCCCTCTTGGGTGTCCGGGCTGCATGATGGGTGGCTCCATGGCATCTGTTGCCCTTCCGATGTGGCCCTGGGCTGGTCTCTGTTTTGTGGTGCTGGCTGCCGTCCGACTTAACACCAGGTCAGAGCAGGTGTAGATTTCCTGGTGCTAACGCACCTTATCGCCGGTTTTGTGTTTTTATCGCCGATCTGTCTGGTCGTTGAGAATGTTGAGGAGTGGTGTTGTCACGGCTTTTGGCACGGGAACGCCTACTCTGCCTCTCATTAGCGATAGTTGCGGGGATCCTCCGTGGCGATGTTTTTTGCGGCTGCTATCGCGGGTAAACTGGTGCTGTGGGCTGTTGGCACCAGCTTGTGAATGGGGAGGTAAATTTATCACAACTTTGGCTGCGATAAAGTGCCATTTATTCGGCGATAGATGCTTGTGAAGACTGCCCTTAGTACTCTAAGGGCCATATTCACAAGGACTTATCTCCGATTTAGCTCCACCTTAATGTAACAAAAGTGGACATATATTTAACAGCCCATTCACAAGCAGGTTAGGAGTACCCGTGCAAAAACACACGAAAAAACAACACCACCACTTTCACAACGAACTGACAGAACTGCGAAGCGAACCAAAAACTGTCGATAAGCCGCTGTGGCCGCAGGTATTTAACACCTGCCTCAAGCAGCTGTAAAGACGGATGCCTACCTGCAGTTGGCTACGGAGCCCCGCACACAACCATACCCGGAGAACAAACAATGCCATGGAGCTACTCACCATGCAGCTCGGAGCCCGAACAGGGCCACAACACCCACCGACACCACCCCCTGGGCCGCCACCAACCCCAGGACCCGGATCTTCACCCCCCCCTCCCGGACCACCACAGAGGCAGCATAGAGTAAGACAGCGGGCCTACCGAAAACGCACCACCCTCACAGACCTAACACCCGTGGATGTCATTGCCCACTACAGGCTCAAAAAGACAACCATTCTCCACATCATGACACACATCGCCCACAGACTGACGGTACAACACAGCGGATAACCAACATCCCACCTCAGACAAAGCTGCAGGCTGTGCTGCACCTGTTGACCTCTGGGACATTCCAACCAACAATTACCAGAGTCGGAGGAGTCTCACAGCCAGCCCTATCAAAGTTCATCACACCTGTCCTGGATGCCATTCTCAGCTTCACACCACAGTACCTTCACTTCCCCAACACTGCGCAGGAACAGCTGGAGACAAAGCAAGGCTTCTACGCCATAGCCGGAATCATGGCCGTGTTGGGGGCAATTGACTGCACACATGTTCCACTTTTGCCCCCTGCGGATACTGCACACCACTACAGCAACAGAAAGCACACGCATTCCATCAATGTGCAGACAATAGTGGACCACCAGGGACTCTTCACCAATGTCGTCGCTAACTACCCAGGCAGTGTGCATGATTCCTTCATCTTCCGACTGTCCATCATCAACCAGCACTTCCAGGATGGCACATATGGAACTGGACTGCTTGTTGGTAAGTACCAATTCAACACACCACACATCCTACAGCCAACAACGCACAAAGCACATCAGTGGGGATGCACACGTGACCAAGCCACATTCGACATGTCAGACTACATGACCACCTACCAGACACGACTACACCACTCCATGGTCATCCGGAGCTACTCCCTGAGGGCCGGCTTACACTCACCCATGCACAGCCAACAAAGGCATCACTGAGTTGGTGCGCCTGCCAACACATCCTGCAAAACCAAGTATTGACTATTTTCTCCCTGCACTGTCACAGGTAATGAAGGATATGCACTCTGCTCTTGGATGATGACACACCTCCGGGACCCGAACACACCCGCCCAGAGGCAGTACAATGCGGCCCACATATGCACCAGGGGCATCGTTGAACGCACATTCGGCGTATTGAAGTCATGTTTCAGGTGCCTGTACTGCACAGGTGGGAAGCTCCTGTACAGCCCGGACGTCGTGTGCAAGATGATCGTTGCATGTTGTATGTTGCACAACATCTGTGTTCGCACCAGGGCCCCCTGGATCCCAGTACCAGAAATACCGAACGATGATGATAGTGATGGGGCAGGTGGGCCACATCCCACTGCAGCTGCGGCAGGAATGGCCCGTAGGAACTACATCACTGACACCTACTTCTCGTGAGCACGTCACATTGTGTCAGTCTGTGGCAATCATGGGACAGTAGTAGATGTCCAATTGCACTGCATGTGCGAATTAAACATTTTTGCAGGTTAACGTTTGGAATTGTGCATTGCCATGTTACATGTCCCTGGGGTTACAGATGTGATTTGCCTGGTCGTGCACATTTGCTGGTCCAGTTGTGTCCTGTGTTCAGTTGTGGAGGGGCTGCTGTTTGTACCGGGATATTGCCAATTTCGAGGTGCCCTTCTGCTTATGTGCATATGCTGCACGCTGGGTGTGTCGCTCCAGCGGCTCTGATTTGCCTGCCACTGGTCTCTTTCATGCGGTGTGCCTGTCGGTTCTGTCCTTCCATGGTGCTTGGATGTTGTAGTGTGCATGTTGTCTTCTGCAGTTGGCCAGGGTGCATCCGTGGTACTACGCTGTTGATGTATTTTGTTCAGTGGCATTTTCTGTATGCTGTTCTTGTGCTTGTTCCCGCATTGCGTGTGAGTATTGCTGCCCTCGCGCTGCTTATCCCTGCTTTCCTCATCGCGGAAGGGCTCATCGCAGATTTTCTGGTGTTGTGGTTTGTGTTTTTATCTCCGTCGGGGTGGTTGTATTGCGGACATTGTCCGCGTTGTCTGGTGTCTATCGCATGCTAACGCCTTGCTGTGAATTCCACGTTGACACGGTGTGATTTCCCGTGCTAGGCTGCGATATTGAAAGTTGCGTTACGCTACACTTGCGGTAGTTATCACACGTTCTTGTGAATATACCCCTTAGAACGCCGCTGTTAAGAGTGGGTGGAAACTATATTGTGTAAGCCATTCTACCTTTCGGTTGTGCTACCAGGAAAATTATGCTGCTAACCTGTCTCTTTCACTTGGCATTGACCAGGGAGTACATCGTGAGTGTGATGCTGACTTCGCATTTGCTTTCACCTCTGACTCTCTGTCTCAGGTTCCTATGACATGTTTCATTGTTCATTCTGGAACAGTCTGTGTCTGAAACACACTTCATCTGAATGATCTCATAGGACTGCAACCTAACCTTCGTTCAGTGTACCTCACCACGCCCAAAAGACTTCCTTTCATTGGTGCCAAATAGGTTACGAATCTTTGAGGAATGGCCATTGTGCCGGCCAATCAGAGCAATGTGAGGAACAACGTGTAGTGAAGAGTGACTACAGGCACACTGCATCTGCATTCATACGGTAGACTGGGCATCAAAAGGTATGTACTTTTTGCAGACAGAAGCATGCACCATTTTTATAGCCAAAAAGCAATCCCTCCTCTGCAGGGGCCTGCAGACGTACTGATACCTGAGCAAGTACCACATGTGTGCGCGTGTCTACAACCAGCAGCTGAAGTGCATTAAACAGAAGTTTGGGAACTGTGATCTTGAGTGGAATATGAGCTAAAAATATTTTGCAACTATTTTGTTGGTGTTGACCTGCTTATAAAATTATACACAGCCTAATGGAAAATAAATGTGTGCTAAAATCATAAGTGAAAGGTGCACTATTATAGGTTGTGGACCTATTGGTTTAATGCGATCACTGTACATATCTGTGCCTATAACCAGAAAGCCACAGAATTGAATTCTGGTTGGTGCGGTAGGAAATGGTCACTTGTTTGTTTTTAGTTTTATGGGGTCTAATCCTGTGACAGAAAGCACTGTGCATATGTACGTCATTATTTTAAACTTGCATTACACACACTATACGATAGGCTGCCACAAAGTGCGTAAAAAGATTTAGGTTTAAGATGTGAACTCTGAACATTTGTGTCTACAGTGTATACAGACAGCCCACGTTTCTACCCCAGGACAACCTGCCTGTATTATTTTGTGCTGGTTATTTAAAAACAACAAAATGTTAATCTTGCATTACACACAATATAAGATAGGCTGCCACAAAGCGCTCAAAAAGATTTAAGATTGAGGTGAAAAAAATGTGCTTACAAAAAATATATCTGAGTAATATGTATGCTGTACCTAATGCAAACATTTTTTAATACTGTCCAATAAAAGTACGCATTCCCCAGCACCAGTTGTTCACCTTACAATATTTCTTAAAAAGAATGTCTCTTCTCTGTGATCACGATTCACGAAGCTTCAAGTGACCCCATCAAATAAAGCCAATACCAGCTTCAAAGCAGCTTTTACATTTGTAAATTAAACATATGCACACATTTACATTTCTTTCAGGCAGCAGAAGTCCTGGCCAAAAGGCTTGTTTCTTGTTCAGCTGTCTGTCCCGCACTCGGCTTCAGGGCGCAGGAGACGCCTCAGTTGAGGCGTCTCATATGTCGGAATTAACCGTCCTGGGCCAGTTGCCTTTTAACACAAAGTACGGGAACTCAGTGTTTTTGTCAAATTAAAAAAGTATGGGCACGTCGTGCCCCTCAGAACCCGTCCACATCTACCTCTGTTTTCTACGAGTAGGAGCGTCATGTACCTGCAACGGCAAAGGTCACGTGATCCAACATCACAGGGCTCCAGTGCAACGGTATCCCTCAAGTGGTCGCGTGCTGACCTAGTCTGCATTATATTAAGAGTGATCAGGCATCTGTTAATGTGAACGCCTCCGAAATATCTGTTATACCAACTATCTGTCTAAGCGAGCGACTGTGTGCCCCAACACATATATGTAGCAACACTGTGTACCAGCAGTGGCCGGTCCATGCCTCCTTATAGAAAACACACTTAGTGATGTCTGGATTCAAGAATGTGTTGCGCTTCTTACAATACCTAATACTGAGTAGCTCTCAAGGACTGGGGCACTGACGAACGAGGAAGAGATTCTGTTAGGGCATTGTACAGGAAATGTGAGCTGTGGACAGCTCTGTGTCTGTAGTGTATACAGACAATCCAAGTTTTCACCCCAGGAAAACGGTAACTACCTTTATAATTTTTATAGCCTGATAGCCCGCTGCTGAGGGCTATACTGGTTATTAAAGGCCCTGAACCCGAGTTAGCAGCCTGGGTCGCAGGCGAAGGGCCTGTAATGAGGGAGAGGGCATTTAACAACCAGTATAGCCAGAGGCAGAAGGGCTATAAGGCTATTAGAAAATTCTGCCTACTAATGGAGGAATGTTCTAAATTAAAAAGGGAGATAGATGAAGACAAACATTGGAATGTTGGAGCTCCGGGCTAATAGCAGCCATTATAAGCCCGCAGCTACTCCGTTGTCTTCAATCTAGCTCTCAACATTTCAATATTTTAATACATGTTATTTAACAAAAAAGAAAAGAAAAATGATTGAAGAAGTATCAAACAGGGAAAGGTTAAGTGTATACAGTATATTCTAGCAGTATAATGAAGTTGGTGCTACCTACTCCAATATTTTTGAAAAGCCCTAGTAGACCCATAATTAATTGGGAAAACTGGTAAAAGAACCTTTCAAGTGTATTTAGAGGCAGTAGGAGGGTAGGCTTTTGTAGCAAAAAAAGTAATTGGCAATGTTGAAAGATAGATTGAGAGTTGGAGGAAAGAGGATATTAAACCACTGGCCTGAACTATCTCTTTATGTCAGGGGTTTCCACACCGGCTGTGGAGTGTCCACAGTTGGGGGCGGACATCCCCACACATAAAAAGATAGGGAAAGCCTCTCTTTTTATGTGCGCAGTTGCGCCTCACCGGCTAAGGCGGAGGAGTTTCGACCCACTGCTTTTTAGCAGAGAAATAAAGGAAAAATAAAATTATAATAACGAGTTATTAACATTTTATTTTGTCCTGCCTGCTGCGGCAACTTTGAAGGGTGGGGCTGCTCTGATTACAGGAGCAGGGGGAGTGGTGCGCACACTGTGTAAGTGCTTATGAATGTTTGGCCGGCCATCTCTGGCCGCCTAAACATTCATGCGCATTTTCATTCTTATCCACACAGGCTGAATTACAGCATGTGTGGAGAACATGCCAAGGCTCCCAGTCAGCATCTTAGAATCGAAATCCAGCACTCAGACCAATCACAACGCTGCTTTGCGGTGTTGTAATTGGCTATGGGGAGCCTGGGTGTGCTTCCTGTTCTGGCCAGAGCGAGGGACTAGGGAGGAGAAACGTGGGATGGAGCGGCAAGAAGGTACGTTTTTTTTAACACCCGCTTCACCGAAGTGCCCATCTCCCTTGACCACCACCCTCTCCCCCACCCGCAATCCGTGCCAGACGCCACTGCCCACCTGCGGAGAATCCTCTTTTGGGGAGGAGAACTCCATACATAAAAAGATAGGACAGACTTTTCTTTTTTATGTTCAAAGTTCCCAGCCCGACTGCAGAGTCTCCACAATCGTAAAGTTAGTTCTAAGTCACAGGTTCATGAATACTGAAAAAGAGTAAACTCACTCACAAGTGTAAGTTTACCTTTGGGAGTCAGGCGCTGAGTGATTAGGGAAACCATGAGTCAGCCCACATAATCAATCAATCCATTCCTGCAATCTAAACCACATACAATGGAGGACTGTACACATCCAGTGTTTTACAGGCATCCCCTCATGTTCTCACTTTAACTGACACCACCAGGCACTACAGGACTATCTCTTTATGTGTGGAGTTCTCCGCCTCGACTGCGGAGTTACCGTAGTCGTAAAGGTATTACACAAACATGTAAGTTTATCGTTGTGAATAAGCCCCGCACTGATGAGAGCACTTTAGAAAAACCCAAAGGGAGTAGTTTTAGAAAAGTTTGGATATTTTGCGACAGGATTAAACTTCAAATGACATAGGACATCTGGTAAAGTGTACATAATGAAGAAAGGGAACACTTTGTTAGGTTGGAAAGAACCAAGGAAACCAGGTAGCTTCTGGAGCCATCTGAAGCTAGTGTTGGGCATAAAGGAGAGGCTGAAGATTAATTCAAACAGAAGGGTCCAGACGTACTCCACAAACAATTAGAATGTGAAGGACTAATTACAAAAGTTCATAGGATCAGGAATTTGCCCCTAGCACTGATGGATTTACTTCTGGAAGAGTTAAAAAGATTGTAAGACAATGGGATAATTGAGCCTATGAAGATGTTGGAGTAGCTGAGTCCGGTATTTACCAGGAAGGTAAGAATATGTATTGAACGGATGCATTTGGGTAGACTGACATCCTGTTCCAATTATTAATGAAATGCTTGAAAAGTTGGATAAGCCTACCCAGTTTCAATCCTTTGATTTTTCTAACGCGTACTATCAGATTACGTTACATCCGGCTCTGGTCCTTTACACCATGAGAGGAACTTACCCCTTATTTCTCGATAGAGAGGGCGCATAGAGTGCCAGCGTGGCGTCCGCCCCTGGACTCGCTTCCATGTCCCATGCTAGTAAAGCTGCTGCATTTCAGGGACACAATACTTCGGAAATAGCGAGTTATTAATAGCGATTCGGTAAAAATCGCTATTGAGGACTCGGTATTTCGGTTTTACCTACATAGGGCCCTTCATTGGTTAAAAATCATTTAAAAAATTGTACACATGATACTATACAACAGAGAGTACATGTAAAAAAGACAGCATAATATGTAATCAGAACTATACACATCAGTAATATCACAATAATCAGAGCTGGAACCTGATACTGCTGCGTTGATACGTAATCTATGGTTTCAGATGCTTCATGGATTATGTTAAAAGAGGACGCATCAACGCGTTTCGATGGACTAGCTTATAATACCATCTTTTTCAAGATTGTATATATGACTATCAAGCAGACTGGTTTTGACGGGAACATTTAAAAACAAACCTTATGGTGGTTGTGGGAGGATGATGAAAAACAGCGTCCTAATTCAGTATCTTAAAATTCAAGTACGGGGTTAAAGCCTCCGTCTTCTTCAAGTGTATTCTAACTCGAGTTTTAGGGTGTTTCTTTTTATATATGTAGTGTAGGGCGATGGTGTTTGTTTTATATAAAAGATCTTGTATACTTCTGTAACTGGAATCTCCCGCCTCCACTCACTAAATGCTTAATGTCCGACTGCTTAAATATCGACAACCCTTCACAGATAGGGTTCGTCAGCGTGCAATGGCGTCACGTAACTCCTCTGGTTCATGCAATCGTCCGGACCCGTTGTTCCAACATGAACAGAGGGAAAACATTGAGAACTACTTCTCCGAAAACGCACGCACCACAGGTTCTAGGGCACTTGAATGGAACGCCTTTAAGGTGATCATAAGGGGAGCATGCATCAGACAAATCACGGGGGTACGGAAAACACTGGAGTAGATGGTACAAACAACGGAGCAGCGTTTAGCGCAACTATCCAAAGAGGAAGACGAACAGGCGGTCCTCCCTACACAAGTGGCGGAAGCTAAGACTAAGGTGTCTATTAGGATGGCGGTCGGTGGTGGCAACTGCCGGGACAGCGGCAGTCATCCGCCCATGATCGCAACCCAGAAAAACGCTGGTCCCATTAGCATGGCGGTGAAGACCGTGGTGGTGAGATTTTCCGCCCGCCATTTTTCCGCCGGTAGCACTCCGCACGCTTGCCTGGCGGAGCCGGATCGCTAAAATGGGGCCGGTGCAGGCCCAGGCTCCGCCGGCAAGATTATGATGCCTGCGGTAGCCAGCCTCTCCGCGGCGGTGGAACCGCCATTGAAAGGCATGCGGAGAATGTCTCCGGGGGCCCATTGCGGGGCCCCAATGTGTTTGAGGGTGTGTGGGTACACTGGGGGGTACCCCGTACATGTCCCTGTACCAGGTGGCAGGCACTGTGCAGTGACTGCTATGCAGTGCAGGGATATACAGGAAATGCTTTTTTGGACATCGTTGTGGTGCTGCTGGCAGCAGCAACTGTCGCAATGTTAAATGCCGCGATCCTGCCGCCGCGGTCGGATTTCGACTGCGGAGCATTCTAATTGGACCGGCAGTAATGCCTCGGTCCTAGCGGGCGGTGTTTTCCTGCTACCATGGCGGTCGCAGTTATTTTCCGACCGCCATCCTAATAGACCCCTAAGTACGCAGACACCTGCGTAGATCTGCGCAGATACAATTTCCGGGCCTATGCCACCAGAACCCACAGAGAGGGGAACCGTGCTGGAATCCTGCTTGGCTGGCTTATCCAACAGGACCTAGGTACACAACCCATCACCAGCATAACAAATGCGACAGGTGAGGTCACTTACACGCAAGCGGACACTATGCTTGCCTTCCATGAGTACTATACGGATTTGTACAGGGAGCCGATTCCGGACAGAGAGGAACACATCCATAAAGTTTTACAATCCATCACTATAATGCAGATGACGGAAGAGGACCAGTCCTCCCTTGACGAACAACTCACAACAGCAGAGATCAAACACACGATCCATCATCTAGCCAAAAACAAAGCCCCCAGCCACGACAGCTTCCCCATAGAATTTTACAATCGATTCTCCCAGCAACTAGCTCCACAGTTAGAAATAGTCTACAAGGCAGCATTAGAGGCAAGAACACTCCCTTAGACCATGCAGGAATCAATTCTAGTGACTTTCCCTAAACCGGATCGGGATCCCTTGCTTAGGTCATTGTATCGGCCAATCACTCTGCTAACAGCAGATTGCAAAATATTAGGGAGGATCATAGCAGATAGACTCTCGGGGGTGCTTCCCCACCTGGTACACCCGACCAGTCTGGAGTTGTGCCTGGGAGGAACACCTCCCAGAATATACACCGGCTATTTCATGTCCAGGATGGTGTGCGGGCCGGTTCCCGCACGCCGCATGCCTTGTACTAGACCTAGAAAAGGCTTTTGACACCTTAGCGTGGCAGTATTTATTCGCGGTTCTGCGGCGGGTGGGGATGGGACATCAACTAATGGCGTACATCAAATTGTTATACACTGACCTCACAACCCGGGTCCGAATAGGCCAACACATCTCATCTCCTATCCAGGTGACCCGTGGAACGCATCAGGGGTGTCCTCTATCCCCTCTGCTGTTCGCCTTCGCAATGGAACCGTTGGCGATAAGACTTAAGGGTCCATTATGATGTTGGGCGGATCGCCACCGCCCGACAGGCGGTGGCGATCCGCCAGACATCCTTCCTCGCCCGCCCTCCATTTACCCCCCACCATATTACAATGGCGGGGGTTACAGCAGCGGACGGAAAGACCGTCCGCCGCATTTCCGCAGGCAGAACTCCGGCCTTATATGGTGGCGGTGTCTGGAAGACACCACCATCCATATCAGGATGCCTGGTGGAGAAGGCCTTTCCTTCACGCAGATGCACCCCATTGGAGGATAAGTGCGTAAGTGCGGGAGGGGCCAAGTTGGCGTGGTATGGGGACGCCCCAAGATATTTGGGAATTAGGCTATATCCCACTCCGAGAGATCTCCTTGAGGGCAACCACTATAGGGCCTTACAAGGGATTAAAACATAGGTAATCTTCTCGCGAACGTTACCCCTGGCCCCCATAGGGATGGTAGCTTTATCAAAGATGGTAATGGTACCCTGTCTTCTATACTATTTCGCAAATGTCCCGGTGATCTCCCGTAAGTCTACTTCCGAGAGCTAAACTCCTTACTGATATCGTTGATTTAGGGAAAGGGCTTCCGCAGAGTGACTTTGATGACACTGCAGCTTCCGCGAGACCAAGGCGAGCTGGACACCCCTTCCTTCAAGGCCTATTTCCTCACAGCACAGCAGCAGTGGCTCTCGCAACGGACCGCTGGGCATCACCTGGAGGAAACAGAAACACAAGCAGGGACTCTGTCAGCTCCAGCAATAACTCAAATGCTTCTCCCGGGGACCAAACATAATCCAACCCATCCCATTTTGGTGAATGTGGCCAGATCCTGCATTCTAAGAATTCATCGCCTTTCTCGGGCAGTCCCAATATATTCCCCATTGTTACCACTGGCGGGTCTCGCCAAGGGACGCAGACACTACACATCTAGAGACCTACTAACCTCGACAGAATACGCACTCACTGGGGTGGAGGCCCTATTCACAGAAGGCCAATTGTCCTCTTTTGAAGGCCTGTCAGAGGAGCATGGGCTACCCGCTGGACAGTTACTCTTTCACACACAGCTCATATCAGACTGTAGGAAGACATGGCATTTGAGGAAAGGGGAGCCCAAAACACACCCCACACTACACGCGATATTAAATATGGGAGCAAGGTGACACCCCATCACTTGGATATACAGATTAATCATAGATCTCACATGTGTGCGGCTAATGCGGTTCCGACGAAAGTAGGAGGAGGAATTCAGTGGGGTGCTGCACGATAATGAATGGCTCACCGCACTAGAGCACCCAAAAAAGTATCGCGTAAACAGCGATTAAAAAATATCCAGTTCAATATTCTGCACCGTACGTATCTTACACCTGAGCTGCTCAAGCGCTTCTTCCCTGCAGCACAGTTTGAATGCCCACGCTGCCATATGCTCGACGCCACATTTGTCCATATGTTATGGACATGCCCCACACTGCAGTCCTACTGGGAAGGAGTGCACACCACGATACAGACAGTCACATGCCTGAGAGGCCTTGCAACACGGAAGGTCAGTGCCCTGGGGATATTTAAGCGACACATGCAGAAAAAGGTAGAAACCCGCTTCGCGATACTGACCCTACTACTTATCCTAGCAAAGCGAAGCATCACACTGCATTGGTGCTCTTCGGAGGGTCCCCCGATAGCGACATGGAGGGGGTACGTCATAAAATGGGGTGCCGCAGAAGAAGATGCAATCAGACTGGAGGAGGCTCGCGGAACACGGCGCTGCCCCATATCCATGGAGTGGTTAATGCTCCTTCACAGCTTCAGTAGTAAAGATAACGAGGTGACCAGGTGTCCCTCAGAACCTGGCTGTAAGTATAAAGTCTAACAATTGGTTCTGTCGGGCAATCTCATTGCTTAGGATATTCAAAAAGTAAAGCCTTATTCATAACACATGAAGCAGCTTCCGGATGGACGCGCCTTTGCCCTATCGCGTAAATCACTTGAATGGCTAGACTACAACCGAATGGTGGAAGTTAAGTGAAGAATCAATTGAGGCCCCAACCGGCTGGTGGAGACCTGACTCTATACTAAATAAGAGGAATTACACAAACCTGCAGATTTCATCTACTGAAGTATCTGCTGAGTGGCTGTCAAAACCCCCCTCCTTTCCAGTCCTGAGGAAGACCCGCCCTGATGCGCCTTACATTTGCGCGACTTACAGGGTCAAAATGTCGACTTGCTGCATATGTCCGCACACTGCTCATGATCACAGTTTATATTTATCAATGGATCCTACAGCATATGTGAAAAAATAATATGGACATAACAAAAATTCCCCTCTTTCCCAAGCTCAGTGTCACATGTCTAATTGTCCTGTATATAGTGTACTGTCAATATCACCAATCACTATGGGGCCGATTCCAATCCTGGGAAAAGGCTGTACGAATCGTTGTACGGAGCGTTTTCTCCGTATGACTCGTACCCGGTAAACTGTCCGTACAACCTAGGAAGTACGATTCGTACAGAAAGCCTATTTCCGTACTTTTCGTACAAAACACCGTACGGGTAAAAAAAAACAACGATTCTGATCCGGAACAGCTTGTATGCGACGTCCGGATGCATTCAAGCAGCGGTTTCCGGCCCAGCAAGTACGAATCGTCCCTACGTCACGCCGTACGTCTCTTTTTTTACGGGAGCCAAACACAGCCTAAAAAGTAGAGTCCGACACGAACCGCTACGCAATGGAGACCCGGTACGCGACGTACATGCCATGAACCCCATCGTACGTGTCATCCCGGTCCTCCTAGCCTACGACCTGGTGCACCGGTCCCAATGCACACGCCACAGAAGGTGAGAACAACACCCAGGGGCCGGGGGGGGGGGGGGTGTGGGGCAGGAAATATACCTCATACCCAAAGCAAAACCTATAATATGGAGTCCATACATTACCACCAGGGTCTGGTCACTTGGGGGGGTGTGGCCAGCAACCCCTGCGTACCGCAACAACGGAAGTGGACGTGTACGGTGTGTTGCACACGTATCCCTAGCACCAGTAGAACAGTGATATGGACCGTACACATGCAATGAATGCGTGGGTACGGTGCGTTCCACACGTACCCCTACGGCACCAGTATGAGGAAATTCGATTTTCGATCTCGATCGTATTGAGCCGCCATTTTGTGTTCCGCCGCCATTTTGTATTGCCCTCACTCAGGCAGCACGGCGAACGAGGTCTTTTCTGCTTTTCCTGCGGTATCGTGTCAAAATAGCCTTCTGCCTACTAATCCCTGTCTACTTTGACTAATCCCTGTCTCAACTATCTGTTGGTGCGCACCATTCTTTCCTGACTTTATCTTATCTTCTGGCCTTTGCTATTCTCTACTTGTATTCTCTCATTTCACAACTGTCCTCCAAGGCACACAAATGTATCTTGCCACCTGCTAGTCAGTTGCAGACACGTTAATGAATTAACCTGTGGGGAGGGGTGACAAACACAGTTGGAGGAGAGGCTTCTTTGGGTTACTCGATATCTTATTTTCAAACCCTTTCTATTGGCAATGTCTTGTTTTCTAACTTTTCTAATTGGCTCTTTATGTATGTATTGGGAGTGTTCTTGGTTAATCTGTATGTCATCCATGTACTATAAAAGATTGTGCGCTACGGAGTGAAGTGGCAGTCTCCTAAGAACATACCGAGTGTACTTCTGGGACAACTGTACTTAGCTGCAGCTAATAAATCTGATCTTCTACGCCCAACAGAGTGCCCATGTCTCTGTTAAACAAAGCAGGTGAACTCAGAAGATTAAGGCGTACCCCGCGCCGCCAGGCTCATAAGTGGCCTAGGTTCTTCAATTGGTGCCCTCTGTGAGGCGGCTTCAGAGGTAGCGGTTTTGCCTGAAGGTCGTGAGGAGCCCCACAACAAAATTCTGGAGGAATAGCGAACCACGTCAAGCGACCCCTGTATGTCGAAGTGGTCCGAAGGTCTTTTTCAGCGCGGTTTCTCCTTCCTGACGGCTGCTGACGAATGCTGCCCTGACTGCCGCCTTGCTTTGGCCCTTTTTTGGTGATGTATGGTAATGCGAGACGTTAGACGGGCCTCTGTTGGCGTAAAAAGACACTTAGTTAAGTATTGGTGGTGGGTAGCTCCCACTATTTTGTTTGGTCTTTGGGTCTTTGATTCGGCTATTGCAAAAGCCGAAGCCGAGGGGTGAGTACATTTGTGCTATGATAATTGATTCAACCCCTTGATGTTTGTGAACAGTCCTGTGAAATAACGATGCCTGGTCTGAGTAAGTTTAGGAAGTTTTGTTGTTTTGATTGTGATAGGGACTCCCGGCTGGAGGACTGTTGTCCAATTCCTTCGGTTGGAACTCCCACTTATGAGCTTTATTCTAAACATGGTGTTGGCCCCATTGCCTTTAATGAGGCATGGATCCGATACACAAAGAACGATGGTGTTTTGCAGTGGCCACAGAATGGTAGCTTTGAGCCTGACATATTAGATAATTTGGAAGCAATTTTGTTTAAAAGAAAAGCCCGGCCGGCAATGTTTGACTCTTTCCGCCTCTGGCGTAAGGAAGCCAAACAGAGAGAAATTAAGCAGGCAAAACAAGACAAGAAAGCACAAGGTATAACGATTATACAGGCTGCCCAGCAGTTTAAAGATAATGAGATTGATCGTGAAATGGAAATTTCAGAGAGACAGCATCGTATGGCGATAGATAAATGCTATCCGGTGTTGCCTATTTCCCCTTCTGATAAAAGTACGGAACTGGAGGAAGACCCTTTGATGTCTCACTTATTGAGATTGCCTCCTCCCTATGCACAAGGTGCTAATGCACCCCCATTATTACAACCAGTTCAGCCATTAGTTGCGCCTCCGCCTGCTCCGGTTCTTCCGCATTTGCCCCTTCAAGCATTCCCATCCCCACTTCCTTTGCCAACGGTTGCTTTACCTCCCTCTCTTGAACCACAATCTCCTTTGCCTTCGGCTCCTCTTATAACTGCCAGTTCTTCTCCTATTAGTTCGCCCAATACCTTGTCCCCTGTCCTTATGTCCAATTCTCCTACTGTCCGTAAACGGATTACAGATACTGTCTCTAGGTTTCTGTCTCCTTTCTTTGAGACTCTTAATATGTCTCCGGCTTTTTCTCGAAGACAGTCTCGTAGTCAGCTTCCAGCCTTCGATGAACGGGTGGTATTGGACTCTCTCGCTCGCAAATGGATCGAGAAGGGTCCCCAGTATAGTGTGAATGATATCATGGCCACCTTTCATCAGTGGGAAGCGCCCACGCAGAGACATGTTTTTAATGTTATGTGTGACACGCTTGTTAAAGGATGGGAGGATATGGATTTGGGTTCAGTTCCTCAGGGTCTGTTGGATGTTCAGGCTAATTTCGATAAGGGACTCATTGTGGGTCCTAAGGTGGAGGACGCCGTAAAGACACTTGTCACTTTTAGATCCCAATTTTCCTCGCAGACTTTCCTTGACTCCGATCCTGCTGTTAGGCTGACATTGAAACATTATCCAATGAGAGAGGTTCCTCCAGTATGGAGAGAAGCGGTTGCAGCAGCAGGTGCTAATCTAGCCGTTCCCGCGCATTTCCAGCGTATATGGGTACATGTCCCCTGGAAAAGATCTGAAGTTTTGGCTCTTAAACAGTCTCTACCGGATCCCCGTAAAAACCCTGCTGGTTATTATAAAGAGTTGTCCCAGACTGTTGATGCCTGCATTATGAATTTAGCCGATATTGATATGTTGATGGGGAATGTAGTCTCACAAGCATTATGGGCTCGAATTCGGAGAGAGAATCACGGCCAAGCATTAGGTGGTGATTGGAATGCTATAATTGCCGCAGATAGAGCCCAAGTGGGTGGTGCTAAGCCTGATGCTTTTATTTCAGAACTACCTGGTAGGATTATTACTTTAATGAAAACGATGATGCCCGCCTTGCGAGTTAATTGGGATAAACTAACTGCGTGTAAACAGAAGAAAGATGAGAGTGTCTCTGATTTCTTCACTCGTTTTGAGGAGACGTTTATTGATCACAGTGGTCAGGATATGACTACAGAGGGTGGACAGCGATTATTTGTAGATAAATTCGTATTTAATTTGCTTCTCGAGCTGTCACATAAGTTGAAAGACTCTGAAAGTTCATGGGCTGTTTCTTCCTCTGCTCAGATATTGGCTACTGCTCAATATTATGAGAACAGGGATAAAGAGGAGAAAGATAAGCAAGAGAAAAAGACTAAGGAATTAAAAACGAAGGTTCTTCTGCAACAGGCTTACCCTCCTCGTCTTGCTCAGCGCCAGTTTCAACAGCCTCTACAGCTTCAGAGGGTGTATCAAAAGCCTGAGCCTTTTATTCCGCGACCTTTATTAGGTCCTAACCAATGTGCCTATTGTAGAGAGGAGGGTCATTTTAAGAATAGTTGCCCGGTTTTATTACAGCGTAGTGAAGGACTATCTGCTCCACGAGGTCAAGGTATTTAACAGTTAGCACCCAGTGGTAGAGGTCGAGGTGTGTTGACCCAAGAACAGCGTTCCCTTCCCCCTCCAAATTCTATGAACTACTTTGATCAACAAAATACTCAGTCTACACAGTATTACAATGATGATTATCATGTTGAAGGTGAAAATGAAAGCCTTTACGCTAACTAGGACAGCCATAGACAAAGTGAGGGAGTTGTATCGATTCCAGTAGATCAGAGTGGACCTTATGTTAATGTCACTACAATGGGTGTTTCAGAGCCATTTCTTTTAGATACTGGTGCGATGAGAAGTTCTATCATTCACTCTAAACTCCCTGGGGCACCTCTGTCTGGCTCAACGAATGTATCAGTAGGATTTTCTGGTGCCCCAGTTCGTAATCCGGTCTCTAGCCCTCTGCCTATTTCAATTGGCCCTTATGATTTGGAAGCTCCTCTTCTTTTAACAACTGGTTGCGGCGAGAATCTGTTGGGTTTGGGTCTATTGTAAAGATTGTATGCAACAATATATTGTTCTCCTTCTGGTGTACATCTTACTTTGGGGCAGAAATTGACTTCTCCAATGTATTTGTCTAAAGATCAATTCCCACCTGAATTGCTCTCTCTTCCTGCAACACTTTGGGCTACGGGTCCAAATGATGTTGGTTGTCTTGAGATTCCGCCTTATGTTGTTACTCTCAAGCCCAATGTTAAATTGCCACGCATTCCTCAATACAGAATTTCCAATGAAGGTGAAAGAGCGCTTTTGGATATCATTTATGATTTGGTTCAGAAGGGTGTGATTGAGGAAACGAGAGGAAATGTATGTAATAGTCCTATTCTTCCTGTTCTTAAACGCACTGATCCTTCTAAGCCTCCTGTTTATCGTTTTGTGATTGATCTTCGGGAGGTTAATAAAATTGTTGTACCACAGTTTCCTGTTGTTCCAAATATTACTGCCCTGTTAACTATGATACCTGCCTCAGCGGCTTGGTTTTCTGTTATTGATTTGAAAAATACTTTCTTCAGCATTCCCATTGCCGAAGAGAGTAGGGATATTTTTGGTTTCTCTCTAGGAGGCCGAAGTTTCCGGTTCAAGCGCTCACCCCAAGGCTATTGTGAAAGCCCCTCCATTTATAGTCAAGCTCTGAAATGTCAGCTTAATGCTTTCCCTTTGCCCCCAGGTGCTACTCTTATTCAATATATGGATGATTTGTTAATTGCTGCTGATTCAGAGGGTGTCTGCAGGAATGTGACTGTTGCATTGTTACGTCACTTGTCACTTAATCATAAGGTTTCGCCTTCTAAACTACAATATGTCCGTCGAGAGGTTACCTATTTGGGTCATCTCTTATCAAAGGAGGGAAGGCGATTAACCCCAGAACGAATTCAAGCAATTGCGCAAATGTCTGTGCCATCCACACAAAGAGAGGTGCGTGCCTTTCTGGGCATTACCTCTTATTGTAGGCAATGGATCCCAAATTTTTCTTTGTTGGCTAAACCTTTGTTAGCACTCACTTTGAAAGACACACCCCAACCCCTTCCTTGGACTGACGAATGTCAGAAGAGTTTTACTGATTTACGTGCTGCTCTGTGTTCTGCTCCTGTGTTGGGTACTCCAGATTACAGTAAGCCCTTCACGCTTTATGTCCATGAAAGAGAGGGTTGTGCGTTGGTAGTCTTAACACAACGATTTGGAGATAAACAGCGGCCATGTGCCTATTTTTCAGCTACATTAGACCCAGTAGCCAAGGCATTGCCTAGTTGTCTTAAAGCTACAGCAGCAGCAGCCATTTCTATTCATCAGTCTGCTGGAGTGGTGCTAGATAATACCCTCATTGTTATGGTACCACATGCAGTGGATGCCTTGCTAAATAGGACGAAAACGCAGCATCTTACAAGTGCTCGCTTGTCTGGATATGAGCTGACGCTCTTGGCTAGTCATGTGCACATCAAACGATGTAACACTTTAAATCCAGCCACTTTATTACCTCTTCCGGAAGGGAAAGGTATTTAAGAACAACATCATTGTTTTCTCCGTACTGAGGAGGAGACAAAAGGTAGAATTGATTTGAAAGATACGCAGCTAGTGGATCCAGATGGGACCCTATGGGTGGATGGGTCTTGTTTCAAACTCCCGAATGGTGAGACAACTTCAGCTTATGCTGTTACTACCTTGCATACAATTGTGGAGACAGCACGCATCAGACATAATTCAGCTCAGGCGGCCGAACTGATAGCTTTGACCAGAGCGTGTGTGTTATCTAAAAGAAAGAGAGTGAATGTGTATGCCGACAGCCAGTATGCGTTCGGTGTGGCGCATAGCTTCGGACGTTTGTGGAAGGAAAGAGGATTCCTTACCTCCCACGGTACTAAAATACAGCATGGTTAATTGGTAACTGATCTTCTTGAGTCACTTGCCCTGCCTACCCAGATAGCAATTGTGAAATGTAATGCGCATAAGAAAATTACTGATGATGTTGGTCGCGGAAATGCTTTTGCGGACGAGGTAGCAAAAAGGACAGCCAGAGATGCTACAAGTCGCATGTATGTGGCGGGCCCTGCGAATTGGGTCAGGGAAAGAGGGATGTGTGAGGACACAATAGAAAGTGTGAAATCGATTCAGGGCGATGCTACAGAGAAAGAGTTGCGAAAGTGGAAAGAGAGTACAGAAATGTTAGACGGAACAGGATGTTGGATAGAATTGTCAGAACACCAGCGTTGGCTGTTACCAGACGCCTATATACTGCCTGTAGTTACTATGGCGCATGGTCCAGCCCACATCAGTGCGAAAGGAATATGTAAACTTCTGGCTCCAGTGTGGCTGAATGAAGGAATTCCAAAATGTGCAGATAATGTGGTGAAGCATTGTATCATTTGCTCGATGTACAATCCGGGAAAAGGAACCCCAACTCCGGCAGGTCATTTTGCTCCCCCGACATATCCTTTTGAGGTGTTGCAAATTGACTATATTTACATGGAGCGATGCAACAATCTCAAATATGTTCTAGTGGTGGTATGTGCCTTTTCCAGATGGATAGAGGCTTACCCTCTGAAAGACAACACTGCTTTGTCCACTGCCAAGGTTCTTCTGAAAGAGTTCTCTCCTAGGTTTGGTTTGCCGCGCATTGTCTGGAGTGACAATGGGAGTGAATTTGTGGGCCAAGTCATGCAAAAAGTTGTGCAGGTCTTGGTATAAAGCAGAAGTTCCATGCGGCAAACCATCCACAGTCAGCGGGTTTGGTAGAATGTTATAATGGCACTCTCAAACTTAAACTTGCAAAGATACAAGCCAGCACAGGTCTTGCCTGGCCCGATGCTTTACCTTTGGCTCTTCTGTCCACTAGAGCAGCTGTGCATTCTCGTTTGGGACTCAGCCCATGCAAGGTCGTTTTCGGGCGCCCAGCTAATGTATGGGGAGTCCCTCGCCCTAGAAAGTACTCTGACATACAGTATCCAATGTTGATTGACTATTTACATGACCTCACCACTAAATTGCGTGTTCTTCACCAACAGGTTCAAAACACTTTGCCAGAGGCCTCCACAGACCCAGGTCATTCTATCCAACCCGGGGACTGGGTCTGTGTGAAGAATTTTCAGAGGACAAAGAAATTGGAACCTCGTTGGAGGGCGCCTCGACAGGTGGTCCTAACTACACGTACAGCAGTGAAAGTTGAAGGGAAAAAGAACTGGATTCACGGCGTGCACTGCAAGAAAGTGCCTTTGCCCTTGCCTTTTGATCAGTGGGCCCGTAAGGGAATAGATGATTCTGAAGGCGAAAAGGTCCCCCGATTCATACCTTTTAGTGATGCACGCCTGAATGGAACTCGGTCGGAGAAAGAAGATGACGACATTCTACAAGAAGCTGTACCGTCTCATCTCCGCTTGAACACTACAGAGCCACGGACACTGTTTCAAGATCAAATTATACCAAATAAAACTAGGTACAATTTAAGACCTAGACTGATTAAAGACACCTAAGATTCCCATCTCTTCTGTTACATTTATCATCTGTCCAGGTTGCAGGGTCACGGTAGGAGTCTTGGTTTGTAACCTGTATAGTGGCTAGGCCCACAGGACTTGCAGTGTCATAGGACGGCTAATAATCACAGCCAAGTGAGGGAGGAAGATTGCCGTGAGCAACCCCTTTAGAGGATGGATGTTAAATTAGAAAAGAAAGATAAAAAGAAAGAGATGAGAGAAAAGTATTGTAAACTAATGTACAGTCGTTGTGGTGTAACGTTATGTGTTTTTATATTATTGTGTATTTTATTGGCGTGTATAGGTTGGATTGTTCACGCTATGCAGCAAAAAGTTGTCCCTACTTCTATCTCTTTGCCTTCTTATTCTACTGTCTCTCCACATCTATTTCATACACTTCCTCAGCATGAACTCATGAGAAGAACCGAATACTACAATAATTCATTTGTCCAGTTATTGCACCAGCACCAATTAGTAATCAATACAACCAACTGTTGGGTGTGTGGACTTATGCCTCATACCACAGATAAAGGGATGCCATATTTGGTCCTTCCGTTCTCTTATGAAGGTTCCGCTTGGGCTTATTTTGTAATATTCTCTAACGCATATCAGAGCCGATTTAAACGACCTGTCAGTTCATATATTGGTGGACCAGATTTTAGTCATAGTTCGTTGATAAAGGGAATGGTAGCTATGGCTAAAATCATGGAGAATAGTAAAATTTCTGTTGATGAGAGAAAAGCATATACTGATTGGAACGTCACTCATTACATCACTAGCCTTAGTGATAAGGTTAAACAGGGAAAATCTCCGCCAATATGGACTGTTCCTCATCAAGGCAATTTCTGTTTGCAAATAACTGGCCAGACTGCTGACACCGAACAAAGAAAAAGCTTTTGTTCCCACACATACATCCACTCATCTCAGAATTCGCAGCCGCTAGTACCATCTCAGGGCACGTATTTTATCTGCCACGATAGAGCCTATACGTGGTTGCCGACTGGTTTCTCTGGAACATGCTATATAGCTTTCCTTCTTCCCCCTACATACACTGCCTCTTCAAATCATCATAGAAACAGATATGGCAGAGGAATTATTGATTCCAAAGACACGGCAGGACAAGAGGGAAGTGATTTCCTCAAAGGATTTCTTCCTTTTTGGGGTCCAATAGCCAACAGCAGAAATATGAGACAACTGGTTCGTGTTGTAGAGACTACTATAGACATCACTGTAGGAGCCTTAAGTAATATCACAGCAGAACTACAGGCGGATCGTCTTATGACATTACAGAACCGAGTTGCCTTTGATGTTGTTCTTGCGGACCGTGGTGGAGTCTGTAAATTGATCGGATCTAGTTGCTGTATTTATATACCTGACGATGCTCCGACGGTATACCAAGCCATCTCTAAATTACATGTAATCTCTGAGTCGATTCATCAGGATGAAAGAGATTGGTCGTTATTGGGATGGTTTTGGGGATTACTGTCAAAATGGAGATGGAAGGTATTAACATTTCTTGGAATGGTTTTGGCCATCATTTTCTCCTGTTGTCTCTGTATGCACTGTGGCCCCGCCATCTGCGGACTTTGTGCTACTGTGTGCATCTCAAGACCTAAGTCACAGAGAACAGAGAACATTAAAATGATGTTACAGCAACAGCTTGATGACCTCATGGCCATCGACATCGACTCAGATAAACGTGAGTCTGTGTATTTTGCCTGAGTTCTGGCAAAAGGAGGGTCTGAGGAAATTCGATTTTTGATCTCGATCGTATTGAGCCGCCATTTTGTGTTCCGCCGCCATTTTGTATTGCCCTCACTCAGACTGCACGGCGAATGAGGTCTTTTCTGCTTTTCCTGCGGCATCGTGTCAAAATAGCCTTCTGCCTCTGTTTACGAACTGGTGTCAGGGACTGGCCGAGTCCACTAATCCCTGTCTGGTTTGACTAATCCCTGTCTCAACTATCTGTTGGTTCGCACCATTCTTTCCTGACTTTATCTTACCTTCTGGCCTTCGCTATTCTCTACTTGTATTCTCTCATTTCACAACTGTCCTCCAAGGCACACAAATGTATCTTGCCACCTGCAAGTCAGTTGCAGACACGTTAATGAATTAACATGTGGGGAGGGGTGACAAACACAGTTGGAGGAGAGGCTTCTTCAGGTTACTCGATATCTTATTTTCAAACCCTTTCTATTGGCAATGTCTTGTTTTCTAACTTTTCTAATTGGCTCTTTATGTATGTATTGGGAGTGTTCTTGGTTAATCTGTATGTCATCCATGTACTATAAAAGATTGTGCGCTACGGAGTGAAGTGGCAGTCTCCTAAGAACATACCGAGTGTACTTCTGGGACAACTGTACTTAGCTGCAGCTAATAAATCTGATCTTCTACGCCCAACAGAGTGTCCTGTGTCTCTGTTAAACAAAGCAGGTGAACTCAGAAGATTAAGGCGTACCCTGCGCCGCCAGGCTCATAAGTGGCCTAAATTCTTCAAGTAGAACAGTCATACAGACCGTACACACGCAACGAATGAGTGGTTACGGTGCGTTCCACACGTACCCATATGGCACCAGTAGAACAGTCATACGGACCGTACACATGCAATGAATGTGTGGGTACGGTGCGTTCCACACGTACCCCTACGGCACCAGTAGAACAGTCATACGGACTGTACACACGCAATGAATGCGTGGGTACGGTGCGTTTTACACGTACCCCTACGGCACCAGTAGAACAGTGATACGGACCGTACACACGCAATGAATGCGTGGGTACGGTGCGTTCCACACGTACCCCTACGACACCAGTAGAACAGTGATACGGACCGTACACATGCAATGAAAGCGTGGGTATGGTGCGTTTCACACATACCCCTACTGCACCAGTAGAACAGTGATACGGACTGTACACACGCAATGAATGCATGGGTACGGTGCGTTCCACACGTACCCCTACGGCACCAGTAGAACAGTGATATGGACCGTACACACGCAATGAATGCGTGGGTATGGTGCATTTCACACGTACCACTACGGCACCAGTACATTTGGGATACGAGGCGTACACACGCCAGGAATGTGGGCTTACGGACTGGCCCTGCATGTTACCTTCATATTGGTGTGTGAGTAGGTCCAGGCCAGCAGTGTACTAATCCAAGGGGGTGGGTGGGTGGGTGGGTGGGTGCAGAGGATTCCCAGCAGTGGCCACACATATAGGGGTGGGTGCAGATAAATACCAGCAGTGTCTAGACATATGGGGGTGGGTGCACAGGACTCCCAGCAGTGGACAGAGACATGGGGGTGGGTGCAGACGACTCCCAGCAGTGGATAGAGACATGGGGTGGGTGCAGAGGACTCCCAGCAGTGGACAGAGACATGGGGGTGGGTGCAGATGAATACCAGCAGTGTCCAGTCATATGGGGATGAGTGCACAGGACTCCCAGCAGTGGACAGAGACATGGGGGTGGGTGCACAGGACTCCCAGCAGTGGTCTGCAATATGAGGGGTGTGTGCAGATGAATACCAGCAGTGTCCAGACATATGGGGGTGGGTGCACAGGACTCCCAGCAGTGGACAGAGACATGGGGGTGGGTGCAGAGGACTCCCAGCAGTGGACAGAGACATGGGGGTGGGTGCAGAGGACTCCCAGCAGTGGACAGAGACATGGGGGTGGGTGCAGATGAATACCAGCAGTGTCCAGACATATGGGGGTGGGTGCACAGGACTCCCAGCAGTGGCATGCAATATGAGGGGTGTGTGCAGATGAATACCAGCAGTGTCCAGACATATGGGGGTGGGTGCACAGGACTCCCATCAGTGGACAGAGACATGGGGGTGGGTGCAGAGGACTCCCAGCAGTGGACAGAGACATGGGGGTGGGTGCAGATGACTCCCAGCAGTGGACAGAGAATGGGGGTGGGTGCAGAGGACTCCCAGCAGTGGACAGAGACATGGGGGTGGGTGCAGAGGACTCCCAGCAGCGGACAGAGACATGGGGGTGGGTGCAGATGAATACCAGCAGTGTCCAGACATATGGGGGTGGGTGCACAGGACTCCCAGCAGTGGACAGAGATATGGGGGGGTGTACATCATTATCAGATGACCACACCTACATGGTGGTATGGACGCATCCCTAACTTTGGACTATGATGATAGTGCAATGACAACACATCCCTGACAGCAGTGTCCCACTCCCAGGAGGATGGATGTCTTTCACACACTGCATGACACACCACATCTGGGTGTGAGGACATATAACACATGCATACCCACCCATGGCTGATGCAGCACAATACACACCCTGATATCATGCCACAAGACTGTATAGTCATGTAACTGCCTACAAAACTAAGATAGACAAAGGGAACACACACTGTCACGCACATCCCAGGACTGATAGGAATGTCCAGGTGCTGGTCCAGCCACCAAGATGTTGTCTCTCATGGAAGGAATAGGGTGGAATTCCCCTAGATACAATGCGGTAGGCCGTGATTACACACATGCATAGTGCTGAAAAGGGGGAATTTGTCCATGAAGGCATTTCGACATACTCAAAACACAAGTACAGTGACTAGCAAGGATGGCACAGACAATTCAGCAGGAGACATCGGTGAGCAGGCATGGCCATTGTTGAATGGATGTGTCACCAACAAAGGAAATGTTGACACAGGTGATCACAACAATTGTGCAACTGTTTGCAGGGAAGATGTCAGGTGCCACAGAGGAAGGAACACTCCTTGGGACAATGTCTCTAAACAAAATTAACACACACTACCAATGATTCTTTGCAGAGACATTGTGATGGCACACAGATACCATGGTCCACCTCATGACCATCATATAAAAACATTTCTCAGAACCCTAACACATTACCAGAACACCAACTCCAGGAGCCTCAGCACCAACATCAAGTACCTGAAATGCAATAGTGTTGAAAGTAAAAATAAAGGCTTTATTCAGCACAAAAAAAGATTAGCAAAAATAGACTATTTACAGAGGCCAATGGCCAGTCCATATTTCAAGTCCAAGGGGGGACGTAGGGGACCGCGTCTACCCCTAGCTTGCCTGCACAAAGGAACCTCAAGGTTTGTCAACCAGGGGGGGCATCATCTGTGGCAGTACCAGGCACCGCAGGGACAGGAGGGGGAAGGGAAGGTGTTGCGGGGCAGGGGGGATGTCTACACCACAGGGGGTCGGGCAGCTCCGAAGGTGGAGGCGAGCTCGGCGCTGCACACCGCTGCCAGTGCCTCCATCCGAACCCCTGCACCTGAGGATTCCCCAGGTTCAACAGAGGGTGTGGTGGGTGAGGGATGGGGTGCAGCGCTCTTGGGGGAGGGGGTCGAACTGGTGGGGGACTCAACTCCCGTGCCCCTGGGACTTCCTCACCCGCTTGTGGGGTGGTCGCTCAGTGGGGGCAAGGTCCAGCTCACCCATAAAGATCTCCTTGGGTGAGAGTTTGGCAGGGGAGCCAAGGGGAGTGGTTTTGGAGGAACAGGGTTGTGAGGACTGCGGACTGCGACTGTGGCTGTGTGTATGTCATCTGTCCCCAGACCCTGTGGGTGTGCCTACATCCCCCTGAGTGTGCATGCCAGGAGGTGTGCGCTTTGCCTTACTTGGGGGTGTGCTGGCTGTGTCTGGTGGGGTGCGTGCCCGTGACTGTCTGGGTGTTCATTGGACAGGCATGGGAGAGGGAAGTGTGGATGGGTCTGAGGTAGGGGGGGGATGGAGCGCTGCAGGAGACTAACTGCTGCCGTCAGGGAAGCCTGCCCGACCTGCAACTGCCGCAGTATGTCCACAGATTCTTCACTGAGGGCAGCAGGGGTGACAAGGGTAGGGGGTGCGGTGCCTGGGCCAAAGGAGACATGGTGGGCCTCTGCACGGACAGAAGGGACGGGAGCAACTGGGAGGGCGGAGATGGTAACGGAGGAGGCGGGGACAGATGTGAGGATGCTGCTAGGTGGTGTTGCAGCCTCCGCATCCCCCAGGAGGTCAGCGCCGGACCCGTCGACATCGTAGCTGGTATCGTGTCCAGACAGGTCCTCTGACTGACTCCCCTCGCCCTCCGTGCCACTGGCTCCTCCTGACTCGACAGCACTGGTGGCACTGTCGCTTGGTCCCTCCTCCAGGTCTGTGCAGGTGTCTCCCTCCATTGCGGATGATGATGCTGTGGGCAAGGAGAAGAAATCGAAATGCATCAGTCACCTGTATACATCTGACACATGAGCACAAAAAGCAATTGGTCACAGTGCATATCAGGCAATGCATCATGAGTAACAGCTAGATTACTCCGCACATATGTAAGCCCGGTACTGCCCAGTTGGTAGACCCACTATGCCACTTGGACACAAGGAAAAAAAGAACACACCAGGCCACTACTTGAATGAGAAATACACTGAGAAGCTAGTGTCTGTGAACCGGTGAGCACAGCAATACAATGAAGTCATGCCACCTCTTGTTTACCCTGAAAGAAACAGTAGTGGTGCACCCAACGTAAACTGACACACCTCAATACTCTAAGTGTCACCACACTCAGAGACCTGTAAGTACTTTGGAACACAAAACGAAAAAATGTTGGTACCTTGGGACTCACAATACTTTACACAATCGACATGTTTTGAATGTGCCAATTCGCCATTTCGCTAAAAGAACACTCATGTGCCTGCATGAAATATGTCTCACAAGGCAGTGCACACAAAACTACATTTACACTGTCATTGAAGAAGCTGGCACCTTTTCTAAGAAGCCACTGTTAGAAATGAATGGTGTTGCAGAAAGTACATATACATGGGCCCACGGAGGTCTGGATGTCTTGAGACTTGTTAGTTTGTATCACCTACAACAAAGGAGTCTCACAAAATCCAGACCACTGTGGGAACATGGATATGGAGTATCTGCAACACCATTTAATTCTAACAGTGGCTTCTTTGCAAAGGTGCCAGCGTGTTCCATGAAAGTGGAAATGTCGTTTGGTGGGCACTACCTTGGGAGACATCTTTCATGCAGGCACATCAGTGTTCTCAACACAAATCATGAAATTACCTCATTTAAAACATGAAGAACTGTTGACAAGTGCTGTGAGTGCCAAGGTACAATTTTTTTAGAGTTACAACTTGAATTATGTCAGTTGTCACATGGCCATCTGTCACCTGATTACACAGTTGGCTCCAATGTCCACACCAAGGACAATGCATAAGCTACTGGGCCTGCAATTGGGTTGTTAAAAAGCATAGCTGTACTGTGGAGACACCCTCATGGCAAGCCAGAATGTCCACACAGATGTCAACACACAAAGTCCAAACTGCGTTGCATCTGAACCACACACAGGTGCCAAAAGTGTATGAGCAGGAATCATGTTTTAGAACAAATGACACAGGCTGCAAAGCACGAACATTAAGCACTGGCCTGCATCACAGGGGCACTGCACGGTGATCCTGTGTACAGCCAATTCTCACACACAGGTCACACCTGGCAAGGAAAAATCAGGGGTGCCCATGTAGGTCTCTCCCGCACAACCACCCATACCTGAGTCAATGTGATTGATACAGATCAAGAACTGACACCTCTTATTCAGGGTAACAAAAACTGTGCAGCAAAAATTGCTAGATTTACACAACATCACCTCCTGGGGCTGGCAACACATATGTTGACAAATAACCAGCAACAGATTTTTGTGAATAGCCACACAGGCACTGCCCAGTGTAAGTATGCACAAGCAAAATGGTGTATCCCTGTCCAGTGGACACATGTAGCACACATTAGAGAAATACAAACTAGGCCAGGGACCAATGCAACAGAGGCAGACCTATGCTGAACCCACAGAGAATGTGCACAGTGTTGGATGACACACATGATTAGGAGGTCAGGGTGTCTCTGGGGACTGTAGTGGGCACACTGCTCCGTGTTCCTGGAATGAGCTCACTGTACCATGAGCAACCGTCATGGCACTATGCATATCTCACACTCATGCACATCATGTCTGAGGCCACAACATTGGTCCTGCATACTGCAAGGGTGTTCATTTGAAACCTCACACTCCTATGTTGAGAATCATCATCAGTGCCAACAAATATGGACCCCCAACATAGTGAACAGGTCATGGCACAGGCAAGTTACCGGGTAATTACTAGAAGGCACTGTTCCAGGGTCGGTCTGGTTGAAAGTCAACCAAAACCGTACCTCAACAAAGGGAAAGTAAAGAGAAGGGTCTATGTGTTAGAGGTCTAGGATGGGGTACTCAGGATAGGGGGGAGACAGCATAAGTGTCTCTTGTTGCCCTCACACACCCCGAGGGATGTCATGCTTCATCATCGGGCGGTGCTCCTCGTCGGGCCGGCGGTGCAATGCCCTACGGGTCCCCCGAAGGGTCTCTTTAGCGGAGATCTTTTAAGAGAGCTGCCGATTGGTGCATGCGGGTATGTGGAGGGGGAGTACCAGGATCGGTGGTGGCTGTAGTGTGTGCAGGAATAAAAATACCTAAGGGTTACCTGGGAAACAAATTTAATAAGAAGGCACCCTTGGTACACTAAAATACGTGGAAAAAATGTTACTAATCAAAACGTGATGTGTTTAGTAGTAACTGAAAGTACAGGTCAAATGGTCGACATGTTTCGCGCCTATTAGTGGTCAAAATGATCCATGGCGCTTCATCAGGACCAGCAGAGGTGAAGAGTGTGGGGAAAGATGCCCAGACTATGTGTAGTGGGAGGGGTAAAATATCACCCTCTCACTCGGCAATTAAAAGGGGGGGGGGGGGAGAGTAAGGTGTCTCCTAAATAGGTAGTGTGTGCAGAGAGGAGTCTGTTGTGCCCCCTTTATGTTAGACCTAGACCAAAAGAAAGATAAAACAAAGAAAATACAGACGTTAAAATACATATGCGGACATGCCTTGTCGATCCGCACACGTACACAGTGATCCGAGAAATCACATTAATACAATGAGACAGTCATAATGTAATGCACCCGGGGGTGCAGGTCACTCTCAAAGTTCCGAAAGAGCGGGCAGGCGTGGGTGTGGTCCCGTGCCAGTCAAAAAGTGGTAGGTCCCGGGTCCCGGTGGCGGTCACAGAACCCAGCTAGAGACTCGCTAGGTAAACTGCTGTACCCCGCGGGGCCCGGACAACTCCACTAGGCTGTGCAGCGGGCTCACCAGGCGTGTCGTCTACTGGGACAGTCAAATAGACACGTGTATTGTGTATCTAACTCGATTCGTAGGTTCAACACGCATGAAGTGCACTTAGTCGTCTTACCTAAGATCAGAGCTGGAATTGCTCCTTGAGTTAAAAAGCGGCGTAGGAGGCCCACACCATCTAGGGCTGTAAATCGGAAATAGTGCGTGACAGCAGGGAATACCCACAGGGTAAAGAGAGCAAAACAAAACAAAACAAAAGTGGAGCGTTAGATTTACTTACATCATTGCCAGATGTACAGCAGGAGAATGCTTACGTAGTGATCTGGGTAGCTGGATCGCCTCAAATCATACTCACGGGTTGCTCAGGTGACGGCACTGGAAACCTGCCCTGTCCAGACGCCTGCTCGAAGGTAATTGACTTTGCCTCGCCCATGGTATTTAAAGACCGAGCCCCGTGATTGAAGGAGGTACCTGTTTCCGGTTTTGCGGCAAAATCGGTCGTGGGAGACCGGAGCTGCGCATGCGCGGTGAAACAGAATGTTTCAGTGTTCTCTAGTGCATGCGTGACAAGGTGTTTATGGCGCATGCGTGGTGTCTGTGCGGTGTGTTCCTACGCGCGTGCGAGGAGTGCTTGCGATATGTTACTATAGGAATAATAAACTAGACCACATAAGTGGGTGTGTCATTGTCAGCCAATGGCCTGTTTATCCCGCATGTTTGACAAGTTTGATGGTATGGCGGTGTAAGGGCGGGGCCATGTGGGAACTTGCTAATGTATGCTGGAGATGTAGAAAGCACCAACTATTGCTGGATCATGTTTTCGATATAGCAGTATCTCCGTATAGTTGGAGTGGCCCAAAAAGGGGGGCCCGGGAGGTACACTAAGGAGCTGTCGAGACGAGCGCTGGTCTAATTTATTCAGTTGTTTTGCTCCTAGCCGGAGGGACGATGTCCGAAGGATTACACATTATACACGCACCCAAAGGTGTCAGTATTAGAGCTCGGTCCATGGGATATCATCGTTGAGCCCCTGGGTGTCTGTGTGCAGGCGGTGCACCCAGCGTTGTTCACGCCTAAAGAGCGACTCGCTAGTCCAGTTAGTATTGGATTCCAGGGTGGTCCATTGGATCGCTTCACAGGCGTGCCCTTTTTCCAGAAAATGGTTCGTCAATTTAGTGGCTGCGCGGGCTCGCCTGATGGTGCTTTTGTGTTCGCTGATCCTAGTTTTGATGGGTCTGGTGGTCATGCCTACGTAGTAGAGATCGCATGGGCACGAGATCAAGTATACACAATTTGTGGTGTTGCAGTTCGTGTGCTTCCTTTGTTCCCATTTCAGTTCACCAATTTCCAAGATTTTCGTGTGTCGAGTCGTGGTGCAAGCACTACATGAGCCACACGGGTAATGCCCCTTCACTGCTGGCAGATCCCAGAGAGTGTTCTCTCTTCTCGCTTGTTTCTGGCGTGGCCGTGTATTGATCAGTTGGTCTCTTAGGTTACTGGTTCTTTTAAAGGCAAAGCGAGGTGCTGGGATGTTTAGTGCATCACTGTTGATGATCTTCCAGTTACGGTTAATAATTCTTTTGATTTTGTTAGAGAGGGGGGTAAAGGTTGTGACGCAGGTGATCACGTTATTGGTCTCGGGCTCTCTCGTTTCCAGGAGGCCTTCACGAGTGTTGTTCCTAGCCCGTTTTTTAGCTTGGTTAATCACTTTCACTGGATAGTGCCTCTTCGCCAGGTTCTCAGATAGGGTGTTGGCTTGTCTGTCAAAATCCTGTAGTTTGCTGCAATTGCGTCTGATCCTGAGAAATTGGCCGTAGGGTAAGTTTTCCCGTAGAGCTTTTGGGTGATGGCTCTTAAAACTCAGGAGGCTGTTGCAGTCAGTCTCTTTTTTGTACGTGCTGGTGTGAAGTATCCCATTTTCTAGTTGGATTAATAAATCCAGGAAAGGGATTTTCTCGTCACTGGAGGTCATGGTAAAGCGTAAGTGGGGGTCCTGATTGTTGATCCACTCGAAGAATTCCAGTGTCTTAGATGCCTGTCCTCTCCATAGGATCAGCACATCGTCTATGTACCGTTTCCAGGTGACCAGATGTTGATGAAATGGGTTGGCGTCTGTGAAGATGTGGTTGGCCTCAAAATGTGACATGTACAGTCCAGCCAAGCTCGGCGCAAAGGTGCTCCCCATGCTGGTGCCTTGTACCTGGTGATAGATGGTGGTTTTGTACATAAAATAGTTGTTGGTGAGAGCAAGGGCAATGAGGGCCGAGATGAAGCTTGCCGGTGTAGACGTTGGAAGTTCCGAGTTTTGTAACAAGTTGCTTACCACTTCAATGGTTGCCTCCTGCGGGATATTCGTGTAGAGTGCTTCCACGTCCAGTGTGAGCAGTAAGTTGATTTCCTCGGTGTTTTCATCATTGATGGTACGGATGAGGTTGAGCACATCTCTGGTGTCTTTGAGGTAGGCTGGAGTAGCCTGGACCAGAGGGCGCAAAAAGAAATCACTGAACTGGCTCAAAGGTTCCAGAAGGGAGCCTATCCCAGAGACGATCGGACGGCCAGGGCACGGGGTAACCCCCTTGTGGATCTTAGGTAAAAGATAGAAGTAGGGCATCCTAGGAGATGGATTCACCAGAAAGGCTGCTTCTTTAGATGTAATCCATCCCTCTGTTGCTGCTTCGTTGACCAAGGTTCTGATCTGGTTCAGTAGCCTTGAAGTTGGATCGGTCTCTAGAATCTCATAGTACTCAGTGTTGTTTAGTTGGCGCAGGCACTCCTTCTCATAATCCTGTATGTCGAGGATCACAGTGGCACCCCCTTTGTCCGCCGGTTTTATTACGATGGAGTCATCATTCTGAAGGGTGGTAACCGCCCTCCGTAGTTTTTGGGGAAAGTTGTTGTAGGCGTTAGGAGGTACTAATCGGTTAACCTCCTTGAGGACAGGCAAGTTACCAACACAAGTCACAGACCACCCTCCCACATGATGCAGAAAGCAATGTGCACTTAGATTTACTGGAACTTTAGATGACCATGTGCAAATGTGTTTACACACAGACCAGGGGACACATGTCAAGGAGGGGAAGGGATGAAAAAGAGCACCAGGTGACATTGGGGAACAGAAAATGCACTGCACATATAAACTCTGGGAGTGTATCCAGGCTACAGAGCACTTCCAAAAGCGGGTGACACATAACACTACAAACAGCCATGTACCTACCCCCTCGTTGCTGCAGTCTCTCCTGTAACTGCCTATCGAGGTCAGGGAATACCACCGCCAGGGCACGGCTCCTGTAGGGGGTCAGGTGTCAGCACCCGCCATGGGGGCGAGGAGAGTCAATCCCCAGCTGGACCCGGGCGATCCGCCGGGTCCAGCACCGGATGTCCTGCCACCTTTTGCAGACCAGGGGCAGGCTCCGACTACGCTCCCCCGCAGATCTCACGGCCCTGACTATGTCCCTCCAGATCACCCCCTTCTCGTAGGCAGTTACCTGTCAGGATGACAAAGTGACACAACATCAATACACCTGCTCCATGTCCCAGGGACACACATTTGAACATCTTTAAAATGTTGAACTGGGCATAGGATGCTGACAGGAATTGCATCATTCACAATAAGAAATTGGCCTGTGTGCAAGCCCCAATGCACTACATGGCATTGAAAGTCAACAGGTGGCATGAGGGGTGCAACCCACTCCCTGATCATGGCACACACTGTGTAGCACATGCAACAGCAGGCTGATGGCCAGCACGTGTCAAGCAGTCACATGTCCCACTCCACTGACGCACCCTCAGCAGACTAGACACACCCAGGCACAGATCACTCGCCTGTCAGTCACAACAGCGGATACAACCCTCACTGCACATGTGCCACTTGCCAGTGGGGTGTCACAGGCGTTGTGTCAGCTCTGCAAGTCAAACACACCACAGCTTACTTGTCACATCAGATGGGTAGATCTGTTGCCTCCTCCATGCAGCTGTGGTTCAACACTTCACATGGACACTCACCCACATGACAAGGAACATTCACACACATCAATGTCCATGAGGTCATACACATTATTTGGACACTCTCACCACAGGTCCACTCAACTCATACACATCTGTGGGTACTGTCACCTGTCACACCGGGGGGACCACTGAATCACCTCAGGACAATAGGAAAAAAAGCCACCAAGGATTTGCCAGGCTGAATGTGTCATGCACTATGCAGTGAATGTCACAGTAAGCACAATGCAAGTGAGGAGTGCACACAGGAACTACCTCATGCCCTGCGTGAGAGACATACGCATGTCCCCCCCGGGACCCACTCTAAACAACATTGCATGTCTGTCACACCTGGACACAATGCCAGAAGTGACAGTCACACAACAGGTGCATAGGGAAAGGTAGTGGAGTCATTACTCAACTGCTCCCCTGGTCTCCCATACAGCTTGGGGTACTGTGGGAGGAGGACGTCTAGCAAGGCCCCATTCTCCTCCAGGGTGAATGGCTTTGCCCTCTCCACAGTACGTGACATGGTCTAGAGGAAGCAGAGACAGCTGATCGTGTGCTGATCCTGGAAAATGTGGTCGACTGGAAAGTTGTGCAGGCAAGTGCCCTCTCATGGGTTCTGGCTGCCTTATATCTGTCTTGCTGATGGGCATTCATTGTGAGGAGTACATAGTGATTGGTCAAACACATTTGCATTGTACATTTACTCCAATCCCTTTAAACATACACCTATGACACGCATTTGCATCGTTCAAATTTTGAGCATCATGTCAAGTCAACAACCACTTTGCAACATTGTATTTTTTGGCCAACTGACTGTTCCAGGACACCTGATGGACACATTTCAACTGAAAAACTCAGTATCCATGACAACCAGCATGCATTTATGGCCTAATACTTGTCCCTTATGTGTCCCCTATGTAATTTTGAAATCCACACACAGGTACGGTGCGTTTAACATGTACCCCTACGGCACAAGTACAATGGTGAAACGAAGCGTACACATGCAATGATTGCGGGTGTAGGGTGCGTTTCACACGTACCCCTACGGCACAAGTACAATGGTGAAATGAAGCGTACACACGTGATGATTGCGGGTGTACGGTGCGTTTCACATGTACCCCTACGGCACAAGTACAATGGTGAAACGAAGCGTACACACGCGATGATTGCGGGTGTAGGGTGCGTTTCACACGTACCCCTACGGCACAAGTACAATAGTGAAACGAAGCGTACACACGCGATGATTGCAGGTGTACGGTGCATTTCACACGCTTACAATGGTAATACAGGCATACACATGCCAGGAATGGAGGGCTACGAGATGCACAATGATGTCCATCAAGTACTTGTCATTGCATACTTTCATGTGCAGACCCTAGGTGTGTCAGCCAGTGATATTGCACATGTCATCTCATCTAGTTGCACAATTGATGTGTGATGACCTGTGTACACATGTCATGTGTGATGGGGCACTATGTGGCACACATCACCTTGACACTTGCCACATGTGTGTCTGTAGTCCAACTGTGTCATGCACAGCAGCAGTGGGATGGCACAGTCATCACCACCCGCACCTGTCTCCTGATGCCAGGGACAGGGACACTCTCTCAACTGACATGTCACGATCAGCGTGCCCCTATGTGACTATGTCAGGTGTGTGCCATGTATTCCCATGAGCTTGCTGTTAGTGTTCCGTCAACTGCATCTGCTGTTGGTGCATCCAACATGGGTCTGTGTGGAGATGGGCATGGCACACATCTACGCACACCATGCCACATGTGGATTCCCACGTCTGTAGGGTCTGTGTGCATCGGACATCATATTTTCCCAGGCATACATGTGTGCGTCGTCTCAATGGCTGGGTTTAATTGTTGTCACGTGTACCCCTTCATCGCAATGTGTGTCATATGTACATTTGACATTCCATGTGACCTGTGCGTATGCCTTGCAGTCAACTGTCTGGATGAGATGACATCCTTCCAATGCAGCTATGTGGATGTGTGTCACTCCGGTGATATCTCTGGCTGTTCACTCAGACTTGCCCCTAGCTCATTTCAGGGCCTGTCATGTAGACTTGACAATCAACAAGTGTATCTGGCTTTTCGTAGGAGTGCCAGCAAGGTGGCATATGTGTCCTGGATATATTGCACACACCAGACTCCATAGTTACCTGATGTGTAGTAGCAGTTTAGAATGTGCTATGTTCATTGACATTGATGTTGGCAGACTCTCCATCTTCATGATTCCTAACAATGTCTTGCAGGGCACCGCCTGTCCCAAAACCAATGCCAGACTTGGCTGCCAAGAGGGAACGTGCCTGCATCCGACGTTACAGATTCACTCAACAGTTGATTGAGGACTTGACCGACAGGCTGGTACCACACCTCCAACCGCAACACAGATATCCTACTGCGCTGACCCCAAAGATGAAGGTGATGGCAGCCCTACATTTGTTTGCCACAGGTACGTTTCAATTGACCATACCTGATGTTGGTGGGATGTCACAGACAATGTTCAGCCGTGTCCTGCGTGATGTTTTGGCAGCCATGTTGGAGCACCTTGATGAATTCATCAAATTTCCTACTCCTGGGGAGTTGACAGATGTCAAGGGTGATTTCTATGCCCTGAGAGGGATGCCCCATGTCATTGGGTCCATTGATGGGACACATGTGGCTTTGGTACCACCACAGGCACAGGAGCAAGCCTATCGCAACCGTAAACATTACCACTCAATAAATGCCCTTGTGGTGTGTCTTGCTAACATGCTGATTTCCCATGTCTGTGCACATTTTCCAGGATCAGCACACGATGCCTACATCATGAGGCATAGCAGGGTGCCACAAATGATGCTGCGGCTGCACAACGAACAAGCATGTCTTGTTGATGGGTATACTCTGTTGGTCCTGTGTGTTGCGGTATCTTTGGCTCTTACGGCATCTCCTGACCCACTTATTTACATGATGTTTCCATGTAGGGGACTCTGGATATCCCAACATGCCATGGCTAATGACACCTCTCCGCAACCCAAGAACAGCTGCAGATCACAGGTACAACAATGCACACGGGCAGACCAGGCGAGTGATTGAGAGGACGTTTGGCCTCCTGAAGAGCCGATTCCGGTGCCTTGACAAGACAGGCGGGTCCCTCCCAAATGCACCGGAGAAGGTGTGCAAAATCTTCAGTGTGTGCTGCATGCTGCACAACATGGCCGTTGAGAAGGCAGTGCCAATCATCCTTGATCCTGATGAGGAGCAACACCCACCCTTGGAGGATCCAGGGCTTGGTCACGAGGCAAGTGATGAGGAGGAGCAGGATGATATCCGGAGTCAGCTCATACGCAACTTCTTCTCAGAATGGTGAGTCACTGGGTATGAGTGTGCAAGCTTGTAGCATTGAGTGGCATGTGTTGCAATGTGTGTGTCCAGCTGACTGAATGCAAAGTGACTTTGATGTGTGTACTGATTTGTCACTCGAGCGAGTGCCACACAGTTTTGCGGAGAGACTTTCTTTGAAATTTGCTTGTGTCAAACATTGTTCATGTTTCGTAACTGACCATGTGTGCGGCGAGATTTGTTTTAGGTGACTTCTTGTGTGTCTGTCATTCCCAGGTTTTTGCGCCTGTTGTCTGCTCGTGTCATCTTTGTCCTCCTGCTATTCCTCATGAGGATTGCAACGTGTGCTGAATCAGCGTTCCATGCACGGACATGTGGAAATGTCAGTTTGGATAAGGATTGCAGCAAGGCTTTTTGGTGGTGGTACGGGTTGGGAATGTGTGGGGACTGCTTCTGTGCATGTTGTGGTACCGCCATGCATACATGTCATCTCACCATGGAGCATATAACATGTAGCGTCACTCCCATGACATGATAGTCACCCTTCTTGACAGTCATCTGTAGTGGAGTGTGGAGTCTGATGAAGGCATCAATGTGCGTAAACCTTGCCTCTGAAACATTGCTGATGCTACGGGTGGACATAGTGTGGGACATCACAACAACTGGCTCTATGGTGATTTGCAGCATCTCCGTGTGCAGCAGGATGTGTTTGGCTCAACCCTTGACTTGTGTGCCAGTTCACTGGGATTTCCAACATCCGTGTTGTGAAGGGGGGTTCAGCGTATGTCCCACATGTTCTTTCAACTGACCTGTGAGTCTGTTCAGATGGATGCATTTCCCTTTGTGTGAGTTTGTGCAATAAAGGTGTTCTGCACAATCCAAAGTGCCTCATCTCTGTCACTGCATATCTCTTGCCAGTTTGCATGCGTCATCTATGGAATAATTGTCAAACATTGAGCATATGAGTGTATGTGTACTTCGGCAACATGCATGCATTTCTTCATGGCTAATAATCTCTATTGTGCATGAAGTACCTGGTTGTGTATGTATTTGTGCAGGTTGCTCCCCACGACGGGACGTTAACGCCTGCTGACGGTGTGTCTCCTGTGCGCAGCTCTGCATTTTGTTGCCTGATCCTGTGGCCGTCATTTTTGTTGATTCTTCATAAATTTTCTCGGAGTGACCCATGAGTAACCTGACACTCCTTCCTTTACATACACCTGTTGCACTGTGCATTTCTGACCTCCTTGTCTTTGTGTGCTACTTTTAGCCTAGTTTCTCACCCCTTCCGCCTGCTGCTGCCTCACCTGTGGCACCGCCCTACCGAGTGCCCTGATTCGGCAACCCACACGCCTCCAAAATGCTCTTCCCCTCCCCCTCCACCCATTCTAAATACAGCCAGCAGCTTGTCTGTGCCACTGTTGCACCAACGCCGTGCCAAAGGCAGGACCGTCTGCGCCTGCAACGTGCACAGTGCACGACCCTCTGGTCCTTGCATGACCCACGTCACACAACAGGCTCATGCTGCAGCCATCCTCCAAGCAATGTCCTCCAGACAATCAACCGCCTGCTATCAGGCAACCCCTAAGCGCACACACGACACCTTTGCATGCTGAGTGTGCAATTCCAACTGCCTACACAGCGCTGCCCCGCCTACCAGACCCTGTCAGAACAACCAGGTCATGTGCCTCCTACTCCACACCCGCTGCGTCCACAAGCACGCTATTGGACCTCCTCAACACAACGGCCCCACACATCCCCTTCATGACAGTAACCTGGTCAAAAAAGCATCCTCAGCACACAACTTCTTCATTGCCATCTCAGACGGATACAAGATCACCCGCAGGGACGGCAACAACAATCCCGGAGGATGAATTGCAACTTATTCCCAAGTACACCCTCTGAGTCACAAATCAGGTTTTGCTCCAAACACCTGGCAACCCTCAGAGTAACACTATTCTACAGATCTCCAGGCCTACATCCACAATTCCGCAAAGCCATCAACACGTACATCTGCACGCACGCCCTCACCTCCACAGGCTACATGTGGCTGGGGGCCAGTAACTTCTTGCTGGAGGAGAACCACACCACCATCCAACATTGGTCCATCAACATTTGCATCCACGTCTCCGACAAGTAACACACTGGCCCACACCCCCCTACCGATCCCCCAAAGATGCTTGATGTAAGTCACTACAGACAAGCTGTGTGGGACACTCGAACCAACACCACCGCCACACCCTGCAACCTGACACACTGGATCAGCTACTGATCCAACAATCTTGCCACATTGACGGACTTTCCTGTGAAGCACAACAACAGTTAAGCCACCTGGGACAAGGCAGACATACTGGACTCATACAGACCGAGCCGGACTCTTGTGCAAACCTTGCAACACAAAGTACCTTCATTTACCTTACAGCCCTGGAAAACGCCACACACAGCCGTCACCGTACCATCAGCAAGGACAAGTGGAGATCCTTCAGATAGGGCCGAGGCACCAAAACACACAACATCAAGGAGCTCATCAGCATTGTGAGTGAACTGACAGCAGATCTCCATCCAAAAGACACCCCACCCTTGCAAGGCAGATCACATCCCTTGCAACTTTCTACCACTGCAAGCTCACGGCCATACACGACAGCCTTGGCACACAGAGGCAGACAGCACTATTATCCGCGTGACAAACCCCCCTCAGGTTCTGGACTCCCGTCAGCAACAAATACACCACCTGGCTCATGTGCACCATCCACTCTGGCTCTCCATCAGGCCCTTTCCCACACAACATCTCAACCACATCATTCCCCATCCTTGAAGCCCACGTCCAGGGCGTCCTGAATGTCTCATTTGAGTTTGCCACATTCCATGGGAGCTGGAGGCATTCCGAGACCCAGGCCCTTCTTCAACAACGGATGGCAGTACCGCAGGATCTCCTGGAACATCACCCTGCTTCCCTACCCAGCAAATGTCATCAAGAAGACACTCAACGAGCGACTGACAAACTTCCTCCGTGCAAACAGCTCCAGGCAACCGGCAACAGAACATCTTCCACAGTAATCACACCACTGCAACCGTCATCATTGCCACCACCAACGACAACTTAGCCCTACTCAACAATGGTGAGACCACCCCCCCTGACCTCTCAACGGCATTGTACACCATGTGCTACTACACTGTCAGCTTACACATCTCCAACACTGGTATCCAGAGGAGGGCCCAGGATTAAATCACCAAGTAGCTCACCAACAAGGCCCAGGGAGTCGGCCTCCACCCTGCAGCATGTAGTACACTGGGGTCCTGTGGCCCATGCCCCAGGGCTAATCTCTCAGCGTGACGATCTTCAATGTCTCCATGACCCCCCTCTCCACCATCACATGGGCACACAACCTCATCATCATCTCGTATGCCATTGACACCCAGCTGCTCCTCAACCTCATCCAAAGACCCAGCCATTGCCAGATCCAACCTTCAAGAAGACATGAGATCCGTTGACGAATGGCTGACCATCAGCCACCTGAGGCTGGACTTGGACAGGACTGAGGTCATCATCTGAGGATTGTCCCCTTACGGCTGGGTCAACTCCTTGTGTCCCACCGGCCTGGGCACCGCACCAGCACCCAGTCGCCACGCACGCAAGCTGGTGTTCATCATGGACTCATCGCTCACACTTACCATGCAACTCAACACCATCTGTACCTCATGCTGCAACACCCTCCGCATGCTGCAAATGAACCACAGATAGATCCACTCCAAGGCAAGACAGACCGTCCCCCAGGTCCACGACACCAGCCGGGTCAACTACAGCAACGCCCTCTACGGAGGAACAACAGCAAAACTGCAGGAGAAGTTGTCCACATCCAGGGTGCATCCGCACACCTCATCTTCAACATCCCCCGCCCCAGCCACATCACCGTCCACCTGAGATAGATAGAATGGCTCACTGTCTGCTGCAGGATCACCTTCAGAATCCTGAACCACACTCAGGAGGCAGTCCACAACCCCAGACCTAAAACCGACCTTGGACGTCTGTCTTCTAACACCCCGTTGGCCCAACTTCGTGCAGCCCACCTTGCCCTGGCCACCATTCATCACATCCACAGAACAACTGCATGCAGGAGATAGTTCTCCCACCTCGCAAAACAGACCTGGGACTCCCTCCCCGGGCACCTCAACATGACCCATGACCTCTACACCTTCATGATACTCTGGCAAATTGGTCTGTCTGAGCAGTATTGCAAGCCCCCCCCTCAGCAGCTTGAGGCCATCACGGGTGAGTATTGGGCTCCATGTCTGTATTTGGTGATACATTGTGACCCATGTGTGTCCTCGACTGGACTCAGATCCAAGTGTATGGATGGCTGGAGTTAGTTCCACACTCAGGCATACTTTGACATATCCCCACACGTATGTTGTGGACTCATGCTAAATGACTGCAACATAAAATTACAATTATAAATGTATTTATTATAGGTCTGGGGCGTGATTTGTTCACAGAAAAAGGTGCAATACAGGGACCATAGAATCCAAAGTTAACAGGGGGAGATGGGATCCTTGGCATTTGAAGTCATCAGAGTCCAGGCCACAGTGTTTGGCATAATTGGTCAGACTGTGACCAGCAAGTCCATGTGGCAGATGATGTCAGTCAATGAGGTGATGCTGTCGCACATGGAGGCCATGTGCCACGCCAGGTGACCTGGGAGATGTGGATGGTCCACTGCCTCTCACGGTCTTTTCTGTGGACGACCCACCTTCCTCCGGGGACCCTCAGATGCAGGCCTTGACGATGCTTGGGACGCTCCGTCGGACGAATCCTCCTCCTCCTCCCTCCCTGTGGCTGGTGGTGGTCTTCGCCTGGTGGCACAGGGAGGGTTGCCCATGTTGTCGGCGATCCGACAGAGTGAATGGCTTAAGTCCCTTTGCACCGCCAGGAGCTCAGCCAGTCTTGCCTCCATCCGTCCTTGGTGTTCTTGTTGACTGGCGTGTTGCTCGGCCTGCTGGTTCTTAATCTCTGTGAGGGTCACCACTACCTAGCTGAACTCCCTGGTGTCACGCTGGTATGCGTCCATGATGTTGGCTATGTGTGACATACCGGTCCCTTCAGCTGGCTGGTCAGGTTCTCGCCTCCGCCTGCCTCCACTCCCACCACCCCTGCTCACATGAGCCTGGGCTGCCGTTGTGGGCACATCGGGTCTACGGGACCCCTGAGGGATGGCAGTGGCAGTGTTGTCTGCCTCCTCCTGGGTGCCCGGCGCACCTTGTCCCTCCTGGTCAGACTGGCTCAAGTGTTCACTGCGGGCAGGGCTCCTCGGTGTCTCCTGGGATGTGGCAGGAATGGGGGTGGTGATTGGCACAGATGTTACTGAACCAGGTGCTGCAGGGGCTTGGACACCAGAGGGTCCAGGTCGGTCGGGGTCATCCGCGGAGTGTTGAGAGTCATCGCTGCCGGTGGGATCAGGTTCCTCCCGAGCCTGGGACTGTGATTGTTCACCCCCATTGTTGGGGGGAGAATCATCACATTGCCCTGTGTGTGAGAGACAGACAATGTTAATGCTGTTTCATGCAACATCCCTGTTTCATACACATTCAAGTTGGCACTGTTCATCCAGGTAGTTGTATGTGCCTAGCATTCTCCTCAATGTTCATTTGTGGATGGGTATGTTGCGGGTGACAGATTGATATGTTCTCCTGAGTCTTTGACATATAGATTTTTGGCTTGAATGCTTCTTCGGCTATGTATTGGTGTTGCTGTGTTACATGTCCATTGTGACAGTGGGTAAATCCATTGCGTGTCCCGGGGGTGTCTGCTTGTGTAAGGGGTGTGTGTGACAGGGCCTGCTGGTGGGTGTAGTGTGATTTAACAGTGGGGCTCCTAGGTGATGTAGCTGTCCCCCCATGGAGCATGCTGCCATGACAGTGAGTGTGAGTTCCTGTCCTAGATATCTGACCTTGTTGTCTTTGTGTTTGTGTTTGCACTGGTCACAGGAGGGCCTACACCCGGGCCAAGTGTCAGCTATCTTGTCAGTACTTTCCCAATCCCTGTGCATTGCACATGGTGTATGGGTATGTACCTGGGCCATATGGGATGAGGGCAATTGTGTCTGATTTGGAGTTCAACAATGCGTTTAGTGACACCCACCCTCACAGCATACGGGACATCCATTCTTGGGTTGGTGCTTCGTGTAGCATGGGATATAGCATGGCCTTGCTTTCTCAATGGGGCATACACATGTTATTGGCATTAGAGTTGTTTTTGACTGTGGTTGTGGCCGGTGAGGGCTTGGGGGTAGTTGCGTGCATTTTGTGTAGTTGGGGTGTGGATGCCATTACCCCCATGTTACATAAGTTGTTTGTGTACTCACCAAGCTCTGGAAGTCCTTGAAGTCCATGTACTCCCACCGGCAGAAGCAGGGCCATCACCTTATCCTCCCAGGGATGGAAATGTACTGGTCTGCGGGGCCCACCCCCTCCAGTGATGTTGCTCTGGGCGTAGTCGTCATTCCTTTTTCGCTTGACTGCCCTCCGCAGATCGTACCACCTGGCTTGGCATTCAGTCCTGGTCCTTCTGATGGGTGCAACAGCATACACCCTATCGACGATCCTCTGCCACAGGCATGATTTTTCGGCTATGCTGGTCTGTCTGACCAATGTTCCAAACAGCTGTGGCTCGACTCTGATGACTTCATTGACAAGGATCTCCAGCTCCTCCCTTGTGAACTTTGGATTCTTGTCTGTGGGCATGGTGTGGGGTGAGGGTGTGGATGGTTGTGGGTGTGTGGGTGTGAATGTGAAGTTGTGGGTCTGAATGTGAAGAGGGGGTATGTGTGAAGGAGGTTGTGTGAAGGTGTATATGGTAAGGTGGATGGGAGCAGCTGTTGGTGTGTGCTCTCTAGCTGTAGTGAGTCTGTTGCAAAGGCTCATGGTTTGTGTGTGTGGGCCCTTTTTATTGGTCCATTTGTGGGTGGGCCTCAGTTTGAATTTTTGGTGGGTGTGTTATAAGGGGTGGTTGTGAGTTTGCCCCTCTGTTTGCCTGTTTGGATGTGGCCAGGTCAGTCATTTCCATGTTTTGTGCATTGTAGAAGTGTGTTGTGGTGTTGTGCGAGTCGAATAGACCCTCCTTGTGCTGTTTTACATTGCCTATGTACAGTGCGTACATACGCGATCATGTTGTTGTGAGGTGCGTACATACGTGAGGATGTTGTTGTGGGGTGCGTACATGCGCGATGTTGGGGTACGCACCGTACATACACGATGATGTTGTTGTGAGATGCGTACATACGTGAGGATGTTGTTGTGGGGTGCGTACATACGCGATGTTGGCGTACGCACCGTAAATACGCGATGATGTTTTTGTGAGGTGCGTACATACGCGATGTTGGGGTACGCACCGTACATACGCGATGATGTTGTGATGTTGGGGTACGCACCGTACATACGCGATGATGTTGTTGTAAGGTGCGTACATACTCAATGTTGGGGTATGCACCGTACATATGCGATGATGTTGTTGTGAGGTGCGTACATACGCAATGTTGGTGTACGCACCATACATACGTGATGATGTTGTTGTTTTGGCGTGCGTACATATGCGATGTTGGGGTACGCACCGTACATACGCGATGATGTTGTGATGTTGGGGTACGCACCGCACATACGCGATGATGTTGTTTTAAGGTGCGTACATATGCATGGGGGGGCCTGTACGACTCGTACCCCTGTACGAATCGCACCCCGGGAACTACTTTTCCCGGGATACGAGTCGTACAAAGTTTGCTTTGTAGCGGGTAAAGTCATTCCCCGTGTACGGAACGTTTTCCGTACGAATCCTAAATCGGAAAGCCAGTCCGGATCGCACTTGTACGGTCGGACTGTATTTTTAGGCTTTGTACGGAAAAGTGTCCGGGTCCGTCTCGTACAACTTTTCCCGATCTAATTCGTACGAATCGGGCCGATCTGTATGTATTTTTCCCGTACGAATCGTACTTCACGGGTGGGACGGGACTTGTACGATTCGTACAAGTCCCGTCCCGGGGGCCCGCAACGGGCCCGCAATGTCTCTGGGGGCCCGCAACGGGCCCCCGGAGACATTCTCTGCATGTCTTTCCATGGCAGTTCCACTGCCGCGGAAAGGCTGGCTACCACCGGCATCATAATCATGCCGGCGGAGCCTGGCCCTGCACCGTCCCCATTTTAGCAGTCCAGCTCCGTCCGCCAGGCAAGTATGCAGACAGCTACCGGCAGAAAAGTGACGGCCGGAAAATCTCACTGCCACGGTCGTCATCGCGATGCTAATGGGACTGGTGGTTTTCTGGGTTGCGATCGCGGGCGGATGACTGCCGCCGACCTGGTGGCAGCCATCCGACCACCATCCTAATAGACCCCCTAGTGTCACTAGACTAGAAAAGACAATGCCCTCACTCCTAGCCCCATCTCCCCTAGTTATTCTCCCCAGTTAGTTTGAATAAAATTGATTTATTCTGGCCTAACATAAGAGCAGCAAGGGCGCACCAATCAGACTCAAGAATCAAGCAGTCCATTACGAGACCCACTTTCGCTAAGAATACATTTTACGTACATAATCAATCATCTTGTTGTCAATATTTTGAAATGGTAGTGCAACACACTAAAAGCTAAGCAACTGTTATTGTTGCTGTAAGATGTATACCATGTTTGAATACAAAAAAATCCCATAAAAAGGTTTAAAAAAGAAAAAAATCTGATTATGTCACATCCCAGGTCAAGACATTTGGGGGGTGATTAGGATGGCGGGCGGATCACCACTGCTGGCCCGGCGGTGGCGATCCGCCCGCCATCCCAACCCGAATTACCCCCGTCATATTATAATGGCGGGTGTATCGCGACAGACGCAAAGTGCGTATGCCACTTTTCTACTGGCCGGCAATCGTTCTGATTGCCGGTCGGGCGGAGCTGGGGCACAATATGATGGCAGTGCCTAGAAGGCACCGGCATCCAGATTATGATGCATCGTTTTAGAGGCCTTTCCATGGCGGTGATGGAAAGGCAGGCGGGGATGTGCTTTGGGGGCCTCTTGTGGGCCCCAGGAGAGTGGGGGATGCACTTGGGGGGTACCCATAGTACCCCCCTGCAGTTCCATGCACAAGGTGGCAGGCACCGTGCAGTGCCTGCCACGTTTTGCATGGGAAAGCACAACATGTTTATTTGGTATTGCGGCGGGTGCTTCTGTAAGCAGCACCCGCCACAATGTCAGACATGCGGCGTGCCACTACCAGCCTAATAGGTCCCTTGATGTCATTGTCACATCTGAGGGGGCATATCAATTTATATGTCTGGCATTGGCCAAGACCTTTTAGTTTTACTAAAATTATATGAATGATATGCTCCTAAGGGATTTCAGTCAACCCTCTTAATCCTTTAGTCTGTTTTTGTGTCATTCACATTTTTCTTACATCCCATACAGCATAGAGCATTGACCAGTGGGTCGGCCCACTTCAGCCATTGACTGACTTCACTGTGAGTGACGAGATTCTGTCATTTCACAAGGAACACAAAGGGGCCGATTCCGATGTCGAACGGACTCAGGTCCGTCCGACATCGGTCAGTAGCCGTAACCGGCCGACCTGCTGTCGTCGGTTACGGCCATGCTAGTACAATGCAATCGAACAGGGTTCGGTCGCACTCGTATACAAGACAATGCAGGCATGCATTCCGAGCGGAATGCATTTCTGCATCCTTGACGCAGGGGTGCAGTTCATCCTTGTACCCTGTGGGCGGCACCCCAAGGTGCCTGCCACCGGGTGCAGGGATCCACAGAGGGGCACCATAGGTGCCCCCAGGCTGCCATTCGGCAGCCTCGCACCCATGGGGTCCTACTGGGGGCCCCCAAAGACAGTTTCCGACTGCCTTTTTGTGCCAGAAAAACTGGCACGAAAAGGCAGTGAAAAGCTGCCATCGTACTCCCTCGGTCTCAAAGAGGCGGCCGGGGGAGTACTGGGAGATTTCCGGACGGCGGACAGGCTCTCCGAGCCTGTCGTCCGCAATCTAGAAATCCGTGTCGGATTCCTTTCCGACTGAGCCCATCAGAATGGCTCGGTCGGAAAGGAATCTGTCCGACATAATCCGAATCGGTCGGAAGGAGCCCTTCCGACCGGAATCGGAATTGGCCCCAAAGTAGTTCATTTCAGTGCCAGGGTCTTTGTATAGCAATAAGGGCTTCAGACAGAAACTTAAAGTAGAACAAGGGCACTCAGTCGGCACAGCTGGAGAAGCCTGCAACATTGCATTGCTACTTTAAGTAACTCGTTTACAGGCCCAAGCAGCAGATCGGCGACACATACCATTTGCCCCTGATTTCCTTCCTGGTAAGAGTTGCTGGCAGAATTAAGAACAGGGTTGTTAATTAAGACGTGCCAATGCTCCCAGAGTGCATGTGTACATACGGCATTATGCCCTTGCTGTTTGTCAATCTGTCAGCTGCACTGGAGGTTTCTAAGCTTTTATCTCGGCAGTCTAACCACTGTGGAGCTCTGATGTTCAGGGCATCATAGACATAGGAATGTGACTTTAACTTCACGTCCATGATAAACTTCAATGTCACAGAGTTGGAATTACGCCAGAGGGTGTTGATGGAGTTGGAAATATTGCGATTCAGAAATACCGACAGCAAGAATAATGTGGTCAAGAATATCGAATTTAAAGTAAAAGAAATACTGTTTTTACAAATATAGAAGTTATTAATATCGTTTGCAAAACTATATATGTTTAAAATATCGATTTTTTATTAGTGTTATGTATTTTTTTGTATAAGCATTGTTTATGATTTTTAATATATGTGTTACATTTTTAGTAGTTGTAAATTTTATTTTATTTAAAAATTTTAATTTTTGAGTTCCGTAGCGGGTTGTGGGTTTATAGCGGAATATGGTTGGAAGTAATTGAAATATAATCAATTGATGATTAATTTTGTATTTATTTAATTTAGATTTTTTAGCGTTAACTGTGAGAAGTATTTTATTTGTAATTAATTTTTAATTAGTTGTTAATTTATATCAATTATTTTATTGATAATTAATAATGGAAATTGTGTTATTAATTTTAGGTGCGGGTTGTGGGGTTTATAGGGGTAAAGGGTGGGAAGTAATTTATGTTGACTTAATTAATAATTAGTTGTTAACTTATATTAACTAATTAATTGATAATTAATTATGGTAATCGTGTGATTTTTTTTAGGTGTGGATTGTGGGGTTCATGGGGTAAAGGGTGGGAAGTAATTTATGTTTAATTAATTAATAATTAGTTGTTAATTAATATTAATTATTTAATTGAACATTGAATATGGAATTTGTGTAATTAATTTTAGGTGCGCATTGTGGGGTTTATAGGGGTAAGGCGTGGGAATTAATATTTATTTAATTATTTAAAAATGAGTTGATCATTAATATTAGTTAATTAATTTATATTTAATTAGTGTGTGGGTTTTTTTGTTGTAGGGGTACAGTGTGGGGAGTAAATACATCTTACTTTATAATTAGTTGTTAAATACTATTAGTTTTTTAATTGAAAATAAGTTTTAATTGTGTAATTACGTTTTTTACAGTTTAAGTTTAGCTGTGAGTTGTGCGGATTATAGGGATAAATTGTGGGAAGTGAAATAATTTTGATAAGTTGTAATTTGTTTTTTAATTAATATTTCTTTAATTGTTAATTAATTATGTTAGCTGAGGAAGTACATTTTTTTTAAATGTAGATGTGTGTTGTAAATTGTGTGGTGTTATAGGGTAGGAAATAAAAAAAGTTAATTTAAGTAATAATTAATGTTTTTGTTTCTAAATAATGTTTAATAAAAAATATTTATTTGGAAATTATTTTTTATTTTATTTAATATATTTGTAGGTATTTGTTATATGCATTTAACATTATAATGTGTTTTAAAAAAAGTTTCATATTAAATATATTTGTATTTGAATTTTTAATATATGTATATTTTTTTATTTATTTTATTTTTTTAAATATATTTATTGTTGTTAAAAAAAATTTTTTTTTAAATTTTGAACTGAGTGGAGTGAGAATATTAATTGTTACTCCTCTGCAATCCAACACTTTCCCTACTGTTGCACTCACTGGAGTGGGAATAGTAATTTTTACCCCTCCGCTGTCCAACACTTTCTCTACTGTTACACTCACTGGAGTGGGAATAGTAATTTTTACCTCTCCACTAATCCAACACTTTCCCTACTGTTGCAGTCACTGGAGTTGGAATAGTCATTTTTACCCCCTCCGCTATCCAACACTTTACCTACTGTTGCATTCACTGGAGTGGGAATAGTAATTTTTACCCCTCCGCTATCCAACACTTTCCCTACTGTTACACTCACTGGAGTGGAAATAGTAATTTTTACCTCTCCACTTTCTAACACTTTCCCAACTGTTGCACTCACAGGAGCTGGAAAAGTAATTTTTACCCCTCCGCTATCCAACACTTCCTTTACTGTTGCACTCACTAGAGTGGGAATAGTAATTTTTACTGATCCACTATCCAACACTTTCCCTACTTTTGCCCTCACTGGAGTGGAAAATTTAAGTTTGAAGATTTTGAAAAAGTTTCATGTTCTGATTCATAGTAGATTTTTTTTAATTCGATTTTATGTTATTGGTATACACACACACATATATATATGTATATATATGTACATTATTCTATAATTTGGAAATTATAAAATAAATTAAAATTAATAGTTTTATAATTGTTTTAAAGTAAATATATCTGAATTATTATGTATGTGTGTTTTTTAAAATTAAGTTTATTTATTATATGTTACAAATGTGTATTAAATCTATGTTATTTTTTATATTAATTTTCTTATTTAACACATTTAATATTTATCATTCTAATATATATATATATATATATTTTTTTATGATTCTAAGATGTCCTGCAGCTTTAGGGACGCCACTCCACGAAGTTTTGTTCAGCATGAACTTTTATTTTCCAGGACCAGCTTGTTTCATAAGGAGTTCAATTGCATCCCTAACGCGTTTCGAGGCAGCATGCCTCTTAATCATAGGGAAAAGCTGTCAGTTCTCGTGCAAAGACACCACGCCTCTTTTATCCCGTTTAGCATACTGCTCGCAGGTGAGTAATCCTTGATGTATGCTGGGAGTTGTGGTGCCTCAATTCATCCCCTCCAGTGGGGGCCGAGTTCTGGCACATTAGTTCGCTTTAGTTTGATTGTTAACCCTCCAGTGGGCCTCCGAATAAAAACCTGGTCCTGTAATTTGAGAAAACCTCGTGCCGCACATTCGCTGGGAAAGATTCCAGCTAAACGGGATAAAAGAGGCAAATTACAGGACCAGGTTTTTATTCGGAGAACTGACAGCTTTTTCCTATGATTAAGAGGCATGCTGCCTCGAAACGCGTTAGGGATGCAATTGAACTCCTTATGAAACAAGCTGGTCCTGGAAAATAAAAGTTCATGCTGAACAAAACTTTGTGGAGTGGCGTCCTTAAAGCTGCAGGACATCTTTGAATCATATATATTTATATATATATATATATATATATATATATATACACATATATATACATATATATAAATCGGATATTTGTACAACAATATTTTTTACATAAATATTTTTTTCGATATTTTTGTACTTACTTGTTTAAGTATAGGGTGTTGATATTTTTGCATTCTATATTTTTGCTTTGATATTTTTTACTTCTATATTTTTAACATCAATATTTTTTCAGTGAACCACGCCAGAGGCTTGTTTTATGCATGAAATTGTACTCATTAGCATCTAAGCGGAATGTATGATCACATAATTCATATGCTATTGACAAATGCTAATTTGGGAATCATGGACGTCATTTAGGAGTTGCCAGGGTTTTCAGCTGCGACCCCTAGCTCGTGCTTTCTGATTCTTTGCACTGCCTCTACGACCTGTGGCCTCAGAGGTGTCAAGATCACAGGGGTGACTCTGGACTCCTTATTTCCTTCCCCTTCACGCTATACTAATAGTGAATAATATTTTATTATTAACTATTGGTGTAATAAAAAATGGAGTTCAGTTACCTGGAAAGGAGCTTTTTTGATGGCAGCTAAGTTGCGTAAAAAATTCATTTAAATGTATGGTAAAATATTGGTGCTGGCGTATTTGAGGGCAATTCTTAGCCCAGACACCTGCGATAAAATACGGGCAGCACACTGGAGGCAATTCTTAGCATAATGGGCACCCATGGTAAAATACCGGTAATAGAATGTAAGAGGTAATTTTTGACATATGAGGCACCTGTGAAAAAATGCCTGTACTAGCACACTGGAGTTATTTCCTGGTACAAACGAGGACAACCTGACATATGAGAGGGAAAACAACCATGACAAAATGCTGAGCCCGACTTACTAAGGTAATTTTTCACAATAAGGGTCCCCTTTGATTTATGGATGGTATAAATAAAAAAAATTCTGGCAATGGAATTTTGGGGTCACTTGTGGCAAATGGTGCATCAATGACAAAATGGTAGCCCTGGCACAATGGAGCAAAATTTTGACATATGGTGGTACCAATAGCACTTATTGAAAAACAGGGTAAATTCCTAGGGAGCATCAGGTTTCATTGGCTTGGCACACCATGAAAGGATTTGAAAATTTAGTGAGTGCCATTTCAGAGTCTATGACCATTTAGCAAATGTATGTGACAATTATGGGTCCGATTCCGATTCCGGCCGCAAAACAAACCCACCGACATGGTCCCAGACCGAATACCGACCGACACGGACCAGCGCCGTACGACCCGTGCAGTACGATGCAACGCGTGTGAATTACAACCGACACGTACGGAATACAAGACGTACGACCGAGCCGTAGGGAAAATAGTGATCCGGACGGAAAACCGACGCGATTTTCACCGACCGACACGAACCCGGAATGAACCCGACCGACCCGTACCCGCGATGTACGATTAGCGCAGTACGATGCAATGTGTGTAAAACCAGACCGACTCGCACGGAGACCAAGCCGCACGACCGACACGGACAGACAACCGGGCACACAAGCAATAGAGACCGCCGCGACCGCCACATACCAAACACAGAAGACAGGCAGCGTGAACGAGGCGGAGAAGCCCACACGAGACAACAGGAGCGTCCGTTTCCGTCACATGAACGTCTCCTCCATGCCTACAAAACACAAAGGAAAAAAGGAAAAAAAGGGACTAAACAAGCAATGACAAAGCCAATAAATACCAAAGAAAAAAACATGGGACAAAGACACGCCCACCACTCCAACTATATAAAGGACTACAATCACTACCATCATCCCTTGCAAACAGGAGACACAGCCAGCAGCAAACACCAGTACACAGCAACCACAGACACACTCACAACTCACCCATCACACAACTAACACACCATCAGCACCTCATGCAAAAGCACACACACATAGACACAGCAAAACACCAACCCACCATCACTTGCACCCTCACACACACATCACTCAACACCACCACCCATCACCATGCCTCCAAAGAAGAATCCAAAGTTCATAGATAGTGAGTTAGAAGTGCTGGTAGATGAGATCCTCATCTCACAGAAAACCAAGATGTGGGCAAGGATTGTGGACAAGGTGAACGCACAAGCACAAGCAAGGAGCACAAAGGACAACATCCAGAACAGGTGGTATGACGTGCGCAGGAGGGTCAAGAAACTCATCGAAAAAGATCACGCCCTGAGTCAGTGCACCGGCGGTGGCCCTCCTGCCAAACCAGTCTACTTCAGGACCTGGGAGGAGAAGGTGTGGGACATCCTACCACCAGAGAGCGTCCATGGCATAACAGACATCCCAGAGCCTGGTGAGTACACAAACAACATACCCAAGATTGTGTAGGCATGGGGACAGTGCAACCATGCATCACAAGCAAAGCTACACTAACCAATAGATAATCAGCCCAAGATGTGTTTGCCAGTCACACAAACACAATACCTGCCACCTCAGAGTGACTGGGAACTGTGTTATGACATGCACCAACCTACAAACAAATAGAGCAAGCCAGTGGCCCTAAGCCAAATACACCCTGCCAGACAGTTTGCCACCACAAACATACCACCTCACAGTGCAGCTGACTGTCATGAAGGAATAGTGGGGATGCAGGTGAAGTGAGTGTAGCCAAAAGCATGATGGTGCCTGTAGTCACAGATAATGCACACCCTCCTGATTGGCCCATCAAGACCTCTCAGAAACCTGCCCACATCACAGGGAGTTGAGAATGACTGACAAGATGGCTGACACTGGGTCCTGCTGTGGGGAGCACAAGGCCCTGCTCGGGGTTGTGTGCAAATCAGAAGCAGGACACCCCTGTCTGACATCCTGAAAGACAACTTGCACGCCCTACAATGGAAGCACGTTTCATGATGGGAAGGAGGACTGACAGCCCTGACCATACTAATCAGCATGGGGAGACACCACCCACTCAACACAAACTCCACACAACTCACCGGGTACAATGCATTGACACACACCTGCAAAAGATACCCCGTACTGGGTGCTGTTGTATGAAGCACAGGGGCTCACTTGGGACTTGTAGCCAAACAAACACCAGGATTTCACAGTCAGCCATCTTGCCATTGCTGTCACACCCCCTCACAGGGAAGCAGAGTCAAAAGGGAGGAAGTATGGGCATGCTGGGAAGGGTGGTGTAGCCAAGAGTATGATGGGAGTCGCAGTCAAAGACAACCTACACCCACCCACATGGCCCAGCAAGATCAAACTGAACCATACTCGCCTCACAGGGAGTGGGAAGGGACTGACAAGATGTCAACACGGACAGACCAAGGACAATCAACACCCACAGCACAGGGACACAGGACCCCCCCCGGAAGCTACAGCCAACACCACCAGAAACACCACCCAAGGGGTCCCAGTGTCACCTGTGCGTACCGCCGCTGGTCCTGCCTGTGTGGAGAGGGGTGCTGGGAGGGGTGGGAGGCACAGGGCGCACCTTGCAGAGGGGTCTGGACTGCATGATGACCCCCAACTGGCACGCATCTTAGATGCGTACCAGGATAGCACCGGAGGATTTGGCCAGGTAGTGGGGATCCTCAAGGACATGCAACACAAGCAGGTCACCCACCATGCCCGCATAGAGGCCAAGTGGGATGACATCACTGCGGTGCATCGGGACATACTACAACGCCTCGCAGATCAACACCAACCTGTCCAAACCCCCCTGTGTGCCCACAACATCTGTCGCAACACCATCTGCCAGCGCCACAGGGAGGGAGGAGGACTCTGGCGGAGAGTCCCCTGCACCGTAGAGGCCTGCACATGAGGACCCCCCCCCCGGAAGAAGAGGGGTCGTCCGAAGAAGTACATGTGAGAGGCAGATGTCCCAGCACATCCCCCAGGGCCTCCAAACCTGTTCTGGACAATGTTCTTTGTGCGCAACCCGTTCACCTTGTCCAATCGCACACAACTCGCCCACATGACACGGAGGGTTCATGTTGGGCCAATGTATCAGATGACTGTGGACTTTACTCTGGACATTTCATCTACCAGAACTTCCAACTCCAATGTGAACTTTGGATTCCCAAACAACTGTACAGCACTCACCATCCTGTGCACATCCCCCACACGTTTGTAATTAAACTCACCAGTACACCATACTTGCCTCTGTTGTGAATCCAACTTGTCATGTTCAGGGAGATGTCGATCTGCCACACAACACAGTGCATGCTAAATACTGCAACAATGTGACCAACGTAAGGTGAGTCATGGGGATGTGACACATGTAAGGGAGACACACCACTATGGCAACACAAAACATACTCACCATGGCCATGTCACTCATCACACACAATGACGTTGACCTGAAACACATTGGCATGCACAGACACAACACCAAGCCAAGTCAGTGGTAACAAGTCCACAGGTGAGGTAAGCAGATGTCACTCAGATGTGGGAAGACAGACAATGCACATAACAAAGCGTAGCACAGGTTCATTACACATCAGCAACACGTTTATTCCACACTAGTTGCATGGTAATTCTACGTAACAGTAGACACACGATCTCAATGTGTTGGAGAATGGAAGTCCAGGGATGTGTGGTACATCAGTTGATGGGAATTGTCAACTTCCGCACTGGTGTTGGCTTCTGGGTGTTGGGGGTCAGTGTTGATCACACAACAGGCAAAGTACCCTGGGAAGGACATACAAGATACAGTCACAAGCACAGATGAACAGGAGAGAAATGCAATACACATGCACAAAACATATTGCAAAACACCTACACAAACACTAGTTAGCAGTACTACCCTATTGTGGAGTACACACCACCTGAATGGACACATCACAGCACGCATCCAGTCAAGTGGCACACAGACACACTCAGACAGCAACAGAGCTGGCTCAACACATTCCAGGCTACCTCCATACATTCACATAACAACCCTGTAAACTCACATTCAGGTGAAGAAGTTGTTGATGAGCTGGGAGCGGACGTCACCATCATCTTCATCATCACTGGCATCTTGGCCCAGGCCGGGATCCTCCACAGGTGCCAGAGGTTGGTCGTCGTCATCGTCATCCTGGATGAGAGGCACCTCCTTCTGCACCGCCATGTTATGTAGCATGCAGCAGACAAGGATTATTTTGCACACCTTTGCAGGCTCATATGGGAGGGCCCCTCCGGTCTTGTCCAGGCAGCGAAAGCGGCTTTTCAGGAGGCCGAATGTCTGCTCAATCACCCTCCTGCTCCGACCATGTGCCTCATCGTAGCACAGCTTGGCTGGTGTCACAGGGTTCATGAGGGGTGTCAGCAACCACGGCATGTTGGGGTATCCGGAGTCACCTACACACACAAAAATGAACAAGTAGCTGAGTTTTGTAGGAGTGCGGAATACAACAGTGACAAACACACACAATGAGAAACAGTCAGTACACACCGACAAGCCAGCAGCCGACTAAACATTGTTTGCGACATACCACCAGTAGTAGCCACAGTGTACTGGAAGGTACCGGTGGCAAAGAAGTGCAGGGCTGCCATCACCTTCACCTCTGGGTCAGTGCTGTGGGGTATGTCCGGCCAGGTAGCAGATGTGGCGCCAACTGCTCTGCCAACTCCGCAATCAGTGGCCTGGTGAAGCGGTACAGTCTGATGCAGTTGCGTTCCTGCATGGTTGCAAGGTCTGGGAAAGGACGATGGACAGCTGGTGCCCTGCAGTACAGAGATGCACAAAGGAAGATTGTCAGTTCATCCACCCATGTGGCCATGACCACGATCACTATCACATGCTAGTTCATTACCTTACACAATGTACTGAGGTGTGTGCTGTTGGGCATGGACACATATGGACCACCACCTCACATCTCTATTCCACATGCCCACATGAGTCCCATGTAGTGCAATAGCCAATCATCTGGCTGTGTCACCCAACCTATGTGCTGCTGCAATGTTCAAAAAACACACCACAGTGACAATTGAGGCCTCATGTCTCCCAGGCATCACAGATCTTTGCCATGCCGAAACCCAGGCTCACTGTATTGCCACATCAACAACAGCAATGGACATGGCGTAGCACGTACACACCACAAGGCAAGCGTAAATCCCACAGGTAGTGGCCACTGTTGTTCCTGCCGGCACTACATGTACGTCTCTTAGACACACACCCCATCAAGGTTGATGCATATACCACATGGATGTGGAGACTGTCACCCATTGGTAACATTTGATCAGACACATCAGAGACACAACATGCACACAGACTGTGGGTGCACATCAGTATTGTGGCTACAGGTCTCACTGTGACATACATGCCATCACCCCCAGGACTCAGGATGTATGTGACATGTCTTAAACATATCCAACCTTACACTGTGGCCTTGACTCATGCCCATTACTGTACAATTGCACATCACAGTGGCAATGTGCACAACACACAAACTATTCGGCCCCCATGTACACGTGCGCAGCCTGGGATTGGCTGCACAAAGTGCCAGCCAAAAAAACAGCTGTGGCCCCCCCAAAGACCCAGGGAATGCAGCCTTACATTCCATGGACCACTGTGTGGCCAATGTTGTAGTGTGGCAGGTGTGCACAGGTGTCCATGGCCAGTATATGTGTGTTGCATCCGTATAATAGTCACACTAATGAGGTTCGACGCGTGTGACAATGCGTACACATTGAACGGGTCATGTCCGAGCCGTGCATACGCTTTGTTATTGAATGCAATGAGGTCCAACGCGGGTGACAATGCGTACGCATTGCACGGGTCATGTCCGAGCCGTGCGTACGCTTTGTTACTAAATGCAATGAGGTCCGACGCGGGTGACAATGCGTACGCATTGCACGGGTCATGTCCGAGTCGTGCGTACGCTTTGTCATTGAATGCAAAGAGGTCCGACGCGGGTGACAATGCGTATGCATTGCACGGGTCATGTCCGAGCTGTGCGTACGCTTTGTCACTAAATGCAATGAGGTCCGATGCGGGTGACAATGCGTACGCATTGCACGGGTCATGTCCGAGCCGTGCGTATGCTTTTTCATTGAATGCAATGAGGTCCGACACGGGTGACAATGCGTACGCATTGCACGGGTCATGTCCGAGCCGTGCGTACGCTTTGTCACTAAATGCAATGAGGTCTGACGCAGGTGACTATCATGCATACGCGTCGGACAGGCATGGTCCGAGACAGGCGTACACCTTGGCCATTGAACCGAATGGAGACGGGTGCATGTGTATATTCAAACTAAGCGTTGGACAGTCAGTTGAACGAGCCGGGCGCACCCATTGGCTCTGGACTGTCATGGAGACGGATGCAGATTCAAAACTTGTACGAGTTGTGCACTGGAAATTCAGTTGGATGCCTACAACAATGTTGCAATTTCAAGTGTTCTATGAAGGTGAAGATTTGAGCGATGCGGAAGGCGTGTACAAGTCGTACTTTTAAATGGATTGGCCAGATTCATAGAATGCAAACGTGTTGGACCTATCACTTGGGACATATGGCACAGATTCTGCCTCTGCAGCACAGATATAAGGCTTGCTGGCCCCCAGGGAGCTCACTTGCCTGCACTACATGCTACTGGACCACATCCCTGCTACCACTGCTGCTGTCTATGCATCCTCTGGCTCCTGCTATGGCACGTACTCTGGAGAGGGTCCCAGCCTTCACTGACGAGGAGAACCAGGCCCTGCTGGACGGGCTCCTTCCAGAGTACAGAAAGCTCTATGGGAAACCAGCGGAGCAGGTGAGTGTGCAGTCCACTGCCTCCTAATTATGCATGTTGTCTAACTAGCAGTACTAGCAGTGTGTACACCAGTGGCAAGCATTCTCACTGACTACTTTCATCCCCCAAAGTGTGTATGTACATGTAAGGAATAGTTTTCCTGCTGTTAAAGAGCATTTTTGCAAGCTTAAACTATCCAGGCATTGTTAACATGTCAGACATGCATGTGATTTTCCATTCCCCATGGTTGCACTACCTGTGTAATTTATTTCCCTTTGTGATGATGACATGTCTATCCAAATGTGTGCTGCACAAATCTGGGGCATGTGTGTTAATGTACTTTTCACTTTGTCCTCCTCACAGGTTGATGCCCACCGGAAGCAGAAGATCTGGCTGACCATCGCCCGGGCTGGTAGTTCTGTGGGGGTCTACAAGCACCAGATCCGCAACTGCCAGAAGAGGTGGCAGGACCTTCGGGGCTGGACCCGGAGGATAGCTAGAGTCCAGCTGAAGCTGTCACCTCCACGCAGGAGGGGTGGGCACAGGACCCTGACTCCCTGACTCCCCACATGCTCCGTATCCTGGCGGTGGTCTTCCCGGACCTGGATAGGCAGCTGAAGGCCAGACAGCAGCAGGAAGGAGGTGAGTCCATGTCTGATCTGTGTACTATGGTCACACTTCCACATTACGTAGCTCTTGTAGTCCCAAACTCAGGTCCCTCATTTGTGTGATGTACCCTCCTCATCTGTTCCACAGGTGTGGCCCCTACAATTTGTTGCTAGTGTCACTAGGGACTGTGTCCCTGCAGTGAGCTATGCTTCAGGTACCGGTCAGCATCAGTTCCCGTGAATCTGTTGTGTGTTTCATGGATGGGTCAATTGTTTACACAATGCCTGAGATCTGACATTTGATCTGTGTGTGCCCTTGAGATGTGTACCAATTGCTGGTCTGACTCGCAACATGTAGCTGGGGTATTCCAAACAAACCTGTGCAGCAGGGGACTCCAATTTCTGGGCCTCAGGAGTATGTATAGCAAGTATGTCACACTTGCTTAGCCATCTGACTACTTTCTAGGGTCAAACACTGTTTCACTTAGTCCTGGCTAGTCATGCTCCCTCAAGGGCATTTAGAAACACTATGTAATCCCACTCCTGTATATGAAATTGCAGGTTGTGCTCAGTGACATGTGCCCTCAGGTGTCTGCCTCTGTGTCATTAGGGTGTGGCTTGTTGCTACGTACAACTGGGGTGTCCATGATTCAGAGGGTCAGCATGACATCTGCAATGTGACTGTGAGAGACAAAACCTGTGTGACATATAGGTGTGTGATCATCTGACAGCGCACAATGGTGTATGCAACTGTGTCCTTCATGCAGCTGGGTTACATGCATGGCAGACTGTGATGTGTTAATGTACAGGGATTAGTGTTTGCTGCAACTCATTTGTCTGATTTGCATGATGTGGGGTCTTCTGGGTCCTGGATATGTTGTTTGAATGGGATGGGCAAGTGCGCCGGTCATCTGCTGAGTTTGCTTTACCCCAGAGCTAGGATTGTGAGTCAGTGCATATTGTTGTTGTCTGTATGCCCTGCCCCTGTCACAGGAGACAGTGTTGACTGACTTTCAGGGCATCCCAGTGCCATGGCATTTAACTTGCTATGAGTGAGTCTGCATTGTGTTCAAGTGTGCACCATGCACCACATTGGGGCATTGACCATCAGGACAGGAGTACATCATAGTGTGTGTTGCTGGCATGCATCACAAGCTTGTGGAATGAGTCTCTGCCCATCCCTTCATCCGGCCACCTGTACTGAGTCAGTAGCAAGAGATGTGATGTGTGTATAGTGACATACTCCTACATGTTTACTTGCATGTACAACTAATGTGTGGGTGGTGCATGTTGGCACATTGGGGTGTTAGCATCCAACATGCAACGGACATATGTGTGAAAGTCAAGGAGGGATATGTGTGCCATGGTTGATGTTGAGCATGACAATTGTCTTATCCTAAACATTGTTGGCACTTTGAGCTGTGTTCAGCTGATGATGCCAGGGCTTGCCCTGTGATGTGATGTACTCACTGTGGTGTGTGCAGTCGGTGCAGGTGACTGATGTTTTTCTCTTACTTCCTATTCCTATCCAGATAAATACACGGCCACAGGAGGGGACAGCTCCACAGACCAGGAGGAGCCACAGAGCCTTAAAGGGACAGAAGGAGAGGAGTCCGGTGGACCCAGTGGCATGGAGGGCGAGTGTAGCCACACAGAGGAGTCATCAGCACCATCCCCCCCAGCTGAGGGCCACAGCAGCTCTGAGGATGACTTCCTTGTGGAGGCGGGTGTCAGCAGCCACCAAACCCCAGCTAGTGAGGCTGTCCCTGCCCCCGCCACCACCACCACCCCCCTCCCATCGGCTCCCATCCCAGAGGTCCCTGTGGGCTTCTGTGTTCGTGAGCATGTCCCTTTGTGCCAGGCACTGCACCCCCTGCCCCTGTATCCCCTGCTGCCCTGAGTGAGGAGTCTGTGGACTTACTTCAACAGATCCATGTAGGGCAGACGTCAATGCTGAAGGTCCTCCATGCACACACAGGTCTGTTGACACAACTGGTGTCATTCATGGAGGGCATTTCTTCGGGCATGTCTGCCCTACAGATGACCAATCAGTCCGTGGCCTCCTCCCAGATGGCAGCAGTGTCCCTCCTCCAACAGTCCCGCACCCCTCCTACCCCTGCACCACCCACGATTCCTAGCACCCTACCTGTCCCAAGCACAGAAACCCCCAAACCAAGGTCTAGACGTGCACACAAGCAAGCACAGGGGACTGATTCCACACTCATAGGGGCTGGTTTGCTGACACACACACAGTCATCCACAACCACTCCCTCTCCCTCCCAGCCCTCTTCCCTTGCATCACCTGCAACCCCATCACCCCAGAAGCTCTTTCTCTGTAACCTTGGCCTATTCCCCACCGACCCTGCAGATCCTGATTACATGGGGAAGAGGAAGTCCCCACACACAGAAGAGAGTGCCCCTCATACCCGGACACCCTCCCCCAAGCGCATTCAGACAGAGACGCCCACCCGCAAGTCCCCCCGGCGCCAGAAGAGCAAGACCCCCCCCCAGTGGCGTAGCTAGAGCTTGTGGCGCCCGGGGCTATCCCTCAGATTGCCGCCCCCCCCCCCCCCCCCGGGGGGGGGGGGGCAGGGCATGCACTTCAAAGAGGTCCAAGAGACACGTAGTATCGCCGCTAATAGTTACCTTGATCATGCAAGTTACATGCACATACATGACACGGTCCAAGGCTACACAGTTGAATACACCGGTGACTGGCAGTACAAAAGAGAACACACAGACTGCATGATCTATCTGGGGACTCAGAAAAACCGCATGTGACATCCATCAGAGAGCTGCGTGAACAATTACCTGGTAATCCCCTCAACACAATGCAAACATGCACATACATGACACTGTTCATGTAACCTTCATCTACAGCTGACATTAAATGACCATACATCAGGGCCCCCCCCCCCCCCATTAAAGCAGTGGGGAACCAAAACCAACTTAACAGTGTCGAAGCCTGTGATTCTTTATCTTTCAAAAACAGAAAATTAATTATTCACAGGGAGTGACTCACTGTGTGCCCTTAAAACTAAACGCAGCACAAAGGGGTCAGTCAGCTCCACCTTGCCAACACAGACCGGATACAAAGCCCACTCTGGTGGCCCAAAGGCATCAACCAGGGGTCGCTCCCTGTCATTAATTCCAAGCAGCAGCAACCAACTCCCTGGGAATGAAAAGACATGTGCTCTTGGTACCCAAAACCAGCTTGTAATAGTGCATCTCTCCTTCACAGCAGCCTCAGCACACACATGGTGCAGAGCCTGCCTGGGGGCCCAAAGCTAAAATACAGGGAGGGGCGACACATTATGATCACAATCCTTAAACACAGTTGTGGGGGCCATGGAAACTTGTTCAACTCTATCCAAGACCCGGGACAAACTGTTCCTGCGCTGCGGCACTCCTTGAATATTCAGAAGAAACAAGAAAAATAGGACCAGTAAAACTCACTCTTTTCCAAATCTCTTTCTAAATATTATCACTTTCCATGTAATGTTCCTTTAATGGGAAGAGGAGGTTTCTGAGGTGGGAGTATCAGGCAAGTGATACTACTCAGGCTCCATCTGTTCGAGCCTTCATGGCGGATCCCTCTTCATTACTACCTCCACCTGACCCCAGACTCTGCAACGCACTCCCTTACAGGCTCCCTCTGTGCGAGCCTTCAGGGAGAATCCCTCTTCATTACTACCTCCACCTGACCCCGGACTCGGCAACGCTCTCCCTTACAGGCTTGATTATCCACTACTCCTCTCTCCAGTGCACCTTATCTCACAGCTGACCTTGGGCCCCAGCCACATATCAGGCACCATCGGGCTCCACTTTGCTTTTTCCCGGTAAAAACATTAGTAAAATCACCTTCAAACTTAAAACATTAAATATAGCAGTAAATATAATTAGCATGCACTTTAAAGTATGTTCCACAGTAGCCCTTATGACCCGACTGCTAATTAAATGAACAAAAACAGAAAGGCCATGACAGGGCCGGCTTTGGCGCTGATGCGAAGTCTTTTTTGGCGCTAATCTAATAACCTCTTTCTCCGTAAATACCTTTACTACCACCTTCCAACAGTGCCCCTCATCCCTCCATGGCCCCCCTAGTGACCTCCTCCTCCTCAGATTCCCTCACTGCCTCACGCCACAAGTGACCCTCATCTCCCCATAGCCCCTCCCCCTCATGACCTCCTCCTTGGACTCCCTCACTGCCACCATCCACCAGTGCCCCTTATCTCTCTGTAGCCTCTCCCCCTCATGACCTCCTCCTCAGACTCCCTCACTACCACCCTCCACCAGTGCTCCTCATCTCACCCTAGCTCCCCCTCCACACCATGACCTCTTCCTCGGATTCCCTCACTGTCACCCAGGGCACAAGTCCTAAAAAAAGAAGTGGGGGGACGCTGACTTCACAACAGCAAGTGATGTCACGAAAGGTGGCTTGCACCATCAGACTCATTGCCTCCCCTCGCACACCCCTTAGATGCCATTGCATCAGAGAAGCCAGCGCGAGCAGCGTTCTGAATGAGCTCCGATCTCGCCCCAGAGAGGCCAAAGAGTAAATGTGTGGCTCCATTTGCTCCAGTAATCGAGCTCCCGTTAAAATAAGTGAGGGGACGCTGTCCACCCGCCTGGTACCCCGACTCGAGCCCTGCAGTCACCCTCCACGAGTGCCCCTCATCGCTCCGTAGCCCCTCTCTCATATGCATTTGTTGTTTAGCGCTACTCATATCAGTGTAGTGTGTCAGCACTTTACACCACGAACACATTATACAGAGACAATGAATCATACAAGTATGTAAATCAGTCTACAGGGAATGTCACATAAGCCAATGAGGATTACAAGGTGTAGGAATCACATGTCATCCATACTGGTGGGCAGTATATTTTCAGAGGGTTTGGTCTGGGGAAACAAAACCTTAGGATTTAAAAGAGTATTCCATGGGGGTCAGCTTTAGTGATAAAAACGTATCTCTGCCCAAACAAACATACTCATTTTAGCAACATTAGAATGATGAAAGACTGAGGAAGTTCTAACTATATCACAAAACAAAAAAACTATTCATGTTTGTCTGCAGCTCTTTGGTGACAGTTCATTGGTCACTTTCCTATGTTAGGATTGTAACTTCTGAACTGCAAGTAACAGGGGGATCTCTGTGACAAAGGCAGCAACCCACTGAGCTATCCACACAAAATACAGTTCATCTGCATTTAAAAACTACTAACAGACAAATTATTGCTCTCCAGCGGATCATTAATCACCAGCGTTATTGGGACATTTGTTATTGTCTTATTGTTGTTCTGCATCAGCCATGATAATGATAAAAACTGTTTAAATGAAGCGCACACGAAGTACGTGTCCTGCTGGGCCTGCGCATATTTTTAAAACAAAAATAAATAGAGTCTCACACATTCTCTTACCTACTACTCCATTAGTCAAACTTTGTGTCACAGCCTGATGTGATAAGCAGCGGCGGGGGTCAGGAAAGGTGATTAGGAATAAACAAACTTCTTTTCTCCTGGCTGCATATAAAACGAATTATCCACGCTGCCGCTGCAGACTGCACCAGTCACATGCCACCTTTCTCCATCCAGGAGAGGCATCATCGTGGTATCCCTCTGCCCTCCGATTCAGGATTCTCACTCACAGCGACAGCCTCCACAATATTAGCCCATGCCTCCGGCATTTCAGGTTTCCTGAAGCCCCTCTTAAGCTCTCTATGGAGATCTGTGTTTTCACTCTCCACTCACTTTACTAATTCTTGCTTCAGTTCATATAAAGTGCCAGTGTATGATTCTCATAATGTACCAAAGACACTATCCTAACCTCTGATTACTTATTTAAACTTTTTAAAAATAATATCAGTGCTTGCTATTGTCCAGTATCCCAGGGCTCAGCGTTTCCCAGGCGCATATGACATCAGTTGCACTCTCACCGGGGCAGGTTGGTAGAGGTTTATAGCGAGTGTTCGATCATTTAGCCCTGTGGGTTGGAGCGCTGCGCCATGCCGCTTACCAATGATTGAACACATACATTGCATTGCGTGCTTTAAGCATACGATGTGTAACACATGCCATTTTCTTGCACTTAACAACGCTGGACTTTGCCACGCAAGTAAGCGTTTTTATATTCTATTAAATAAGGGAATTAATGGGTGCAAGGTTTTAAGGAAGGGTAAAGGTATGGGATGGTAGGGTTTTTCGGGTTCAGGTAAGGGAACAAGGTCGTCGTGTTTTAGGATCCAGGAATGGGTGAGGGTAGGTGAGGTTATAAGGTTTTTTAGCGTTCAGGGATCGGTAAGGGTACTGGGAAGTAAGTTTTTTTTTAAAGATACAGTGATAAGTGAGGGCATGGAGTTGTAAAATATTTTTAGGGTACAGAGAAGGGTAGGGGTACGATGTAGGAAGGGGTTTTTAAGGATAGTGGGATTGGCCGAGGGGTTTAACTTAATTAGAAAATATCTAGTCGTTCAAATTAGGTGGGTAGTAAAGGTCAACACGTTGCATTGCATGCTTTAAGGCGTGCGTGGTACCTGATATTGGTAAGCATACACTCCCCTATAGAGAGGTAGGTGCAGAATGCGAGTGACCTGCTTTGACGCAGAGGCTGACCGGAATGACGTCAGTACTCCACGAACATGGCTTCAAGTTTTAGGTTTCTGTCCTTATTGATCCAGTAACCACTGATATCGATACTGTCTAGGGTTCCGGTGAAGCTGATCCGCCCATTTCTTTTATTGCAGTTCAGCGCTGCTGTCTTGTCCTTCCTTTTCACAGGGCAAACTCGAGGGTATCTGTCGCCTGCAATGCACGAGAGGGGGAAACTGCATCAAATGTCAAACTCACGCATTTCTTTTCGTTCTTTCCCATAATCTGTATTGGAGCCATGTAGCCATTTCCACTTTTGGTTTCTAGGCACTATGTGTAGCTGCCACAGTCTGCACTGATACAAAGCGCGTAGTCTACCTACTTTTCTAGGCTTTAGAAACGCCTCAAGTTTCTCTGCCCCTGTCTGGTTGTCATCGACGTGTGTGAACTGAACTGTTTATTATTATTTAGACACTATACATTGTTTATTCCTTCACTGTGGCCTACATTTTGAGGGATGGGTTTGTCTTGTAGGCCTCTGGGTTTCCAGGCCCGCCACACTTCTGTGCTGCGTCTAAGATGTTTATTTTCTACCTTGTTTTTTTTTAGTGTCCTAGTGCAGTAGGCGCTGGGTGGTCTCTATTTACTCCCCTGGTCGTCGTTAGTACTAGATTGTTTTTCTCTTTGTATGATCTCGGTGCTATGCATGCCAAGGCCACCTTCCATTTGTGCTTCATATTGCAGAAAGGTGCACTTAACTGTGTAATTCCCATGCCCCCATGGTGGCTTGGTTTCGAAGCACTATTTGTATCTAAGTTGCCAATATATTAACAACATTTACATTAGTAGGTGCAGCGAAGATGCATTTTCTTGAGTTTCTATATGATGTAAATATCGAGGTGACCCAGTATTTTTCACCATCATCGTTCTTTTATTGTTTCTGCCAGAACATATGCCATTATTTGCCAGTTTCAGTTCCGTGCCATGATAATGATAACAACTGTTTAAATGAAGCGCACACGACGTACGTGTCCTGCTGGGCCTGCGCATATTTTTAAAACAAAAATAAATAGAGTCTCACACATTCTCTTACCTTCTACTCCATTAGTCAAACTTTGTGTCACAGCCTGATGTGATAAGCAGCGGCGGGGGTCAGGATGGAAAGGTGAATAGAAATAAACACACTTCTTTTCTCCTGGCTGCATATAATACGAATTATCCACGCTGCCGCAGCAGACTGCCCCAGGCCACAATTTGGTCCTCACGAGAGTGTGCGTAGTGGTGAAGCGCGTGACGCATCACCGCCACGCTTTCATCGCGAGGGCCGGGCAAAAATGTAACCCAGGGCCGTCATTGGTAGCGCTGGCGCGCGCTCTCCAAGATTGACGGCCCTGGACTGGAGCAGGCTGGGATGATCAACGTCATGGTGCGGTGGCAATGATTGCAATGCAGTAGCAGGCGCTGACGCACTGACGCACTTAGCACTACAACCAGGTAGGTGAGGTGCGCAGTGCGCAGCTCGCTGCTTGCACAGTTCACTCTTTAAAACTGGGCCGCGTGCGCCGTTGCGGCCGCGGCGGACTTTATAATTTATTTAGTGACACACTGTGTCCCTAAATAAATTATAAAGGCCGCCGCAGCCGCAACGGGCCACCAGTGCCGAGCGGCCGCCCTAAATATAGTGCCGCCTGGGGCGGTCCGCCCCCACCGCCCCCCCCTAGCTACGCGCCTGCCCCCCCCCGCCACCAAGCAGGTCCAAGGCAAAGTCTCTGTCCTCCATCCCCCAGGACACCACTCCAGAGGTTACCCTGCCACTCCCTGCCCCGGGTTCCCCCACACACAGATACACCATCCCCAAAATGCTAAGGCCATCCCCCCCTAGCACTTGCTCCTCCACACCTGGTCAGACAGTTGGTGCCACTGATGTGGGGACCGTGTCCCCCACCTGCCCTGCCGACCTCACCTGTCCCCCATTCCGCTCCCATGGATGTAGGCACTGCTTTGGAGTCCACGACCACCCCGTCTGACTTGGGCACTGCAGTGGTGAGCCAATTCACTCCATCTGACCTGCCCACTGGAGTTGTGCCGGCACCCACCCCATCTGACTTGTGCCCCACAGTGGTGACAGCACCCACCACTTCAGTCAGCTCCACTGCAGTTGCAAGTGTCTCGCCTGCATCCACCACCTCTCCACTGCCTCCTTCTACTGCGCCCTGATCCTGTCCCTGCAGTGCCTGGCCTGCCCCCATGTATGCCCCTCCGAGGGGATGACCCCGGTTCTTAGCAGTGCAAGCAAGCAAGGTGTGACAGTTGTCACTCTACTTCACTCCTTGGCATTTGGACATGGACTGGCCATTGGCCTTTTGTTTGCACAGACGTTTAGATTTTCATATACTGAATTTGTCACTCTAGTTCACTCCTTGGCATTTGGACATGGACTGGCCATTGGCCTTTTGTTAGCACAGACGTTTCACTTTTAATATGCTGAATAAAGCTTTTTTCTTTATCCTTGTGAACATGATTTAGCTGTACATTATGTTGATGTTGTTTTACATGCCCTTGCACCTGTAATGCTTGGTTTACAATGTTGAATACTGATGTGTTGATGTGAGGTACTCCCTGTGGTCCATGAGATATGTATCCGTATCCTATTCTGGTGGGTATCCATGTCATCCTTTGCAGCTACCTGGGTGTGTCAGGATCTACTATTTGTGTACATCTCTCTGTGAGCCTTTCATTTGCATGGTCACATCTTTGGCTTGCACCCCTGCACATATGATGTGCTTCCCATTGTCCAATTTGTCACTTCCACATACTTTGTGCTCATCAACACTGGACCTACAGGTGTGGGCATCATTGTAATAGGAGCAACTGTGGCCTCTGTACAACTTGCTAGACATATGTTTTGGTTATGTGCAGATGACTTAGGGGAGACTCACGTACCAAGGCTGTTGTGACCAGAGCCTTCATTGTGTGGTAACTGTTAGCTGACTGACCAAGTGTTCTGCAGACATGAGTGGGACTTGCGGTGAATATGTTTGGCACAGCTGGGCTTCCACAGGAGTTGGGTCCCCTCAAGTAAGTGTGTTGTCCAGTGACATGGCCTGGGCACATGGTGTGTGTTGTATGAGCATGTGTGTGTGTCCACATCCCTGTTCATACACAGACAGTGTTCCCTTGATATTTTCCTGTTGTTGATGCTTGCTGAGTGGTACTGGGTTCATCCCACTAATTTTCCAATGCGCTACCAGATGTGTGGGTGCACGACACACTACTGTTAATTGGTGTATCATCATTGGGATTTGTCAGTTCTGAGTGGTGATGATGTTGTCAGACACAGATGGGACACAGTCAGGGTTCCTCAAGGCACTTGTTTATTTGCTAAATCATGTAGTTGTCCCTAGGTGGTAGTTTTCAGTGATTGAGACATTTGTATGTGTGTGTGACTGCTCCCACTTGACGGGTTCATGGCTGCGATGCTGGCAGGTGTCAGCATGTGTGCCTTGTGTTTCTCCTTGGCATCTGCATTGTCCTGGGACTGTGGCAGGGATTCTGAAGGTTACATGAGCTTTGAGGTCATGGCCATGTACCGCATACTGTGCAGTATGTCTGTCATTCTCCAGGGTTGTGAACTGTCCTTGTGTGATGTGTGTGTGCACCTTAGTTCCTCCCAAAATTCCTGTGTTTGTAATGGGTGCATGTGCAATGTCACCTGTCCATGTGGGCTTCACAGATACACATTGTTGCAGTTCAGGGTGTGTGGTGTTGAGGGTGGACTGATGTGAATGTTTGCATAGGTGGTCCCCTAGCTCCCGTTTGTCCATGGATGAGGGGCCATGCTGAGTGATTTGTGTTTGTGTATGTGTGATGTACGTTTGTGGCACAGGACACATGTCTGGGTTTCCCAGTTTGTACAACATCTGCCTTTGTCATCACAGTGGAGGTGTCATGCATGCTTGTGTCACCCCAATGTCTGTTCCCTGGGGGTAGTGGTGTTGTTTGTCAGTCTCTTGCTGTGTTAGTTGGTATTCATTCCAGGTTGCGTCACATGTGTCTGTTGCGCTCCCTCTCATCTCCCAATGCCTGATTGCCCACTGAGGGTGTCCCAATGATGGTTTACTTTTGTATGGCACTGTGTCCACATCTGTGTCACTGTGGTTCAGCCCCCCTCATGTGTTGTGTAGTTGCCTGTGGATACTGTGACACACGCACACACATGTTGTGTCCGATGTGCAGTGTGAGTTTGCCTGTTTGTGTTTGTGCATCTGCACCAGTGCATTGGTATTGCTGTTGTGGGCATTTGTCTGGATGCTGGTGCTGTGATTTTGCAAGCTGTCCCTGTGAGTCATTTCACATCATTGTGCACATTCATCCTGGTTGTTGGGTCCCATTGCTGGCATGGAATATGAGTTTGGGATCTGACACCTACAGTCTATACATGTTGTTTTGATTGGTGTGTCTATTTTCGAGGTGTGTGCATGCTTGGTGATGGTCACTTTTGCTGTTGTGTCATTGTACGCTGTATGCATTGTCAGCCCCCATGGGTGGTGCTTGTCTGCACATGGCCGAGAGTGTGTTATGTTTTCACAGCACTGTTAGCCTCACCACATCTCTGTGTGTATGGGACACAACCACTAGTTTGCCCCAGAAGTGTTTGATTTGTTGGGAGCAGGGATCATACATGCTGTTTGTTATTTGCAGCTTTGACCATGATGACACTTACCTTTTGGTCACTGTGATGAGGGGGGTTTAGTCCCCATCACCACAATGCTTGACATCTACTGCATTTTGGGAGCCCCCACTTAACTTCTGTTCTACACAGTGAGGGGGTGTTCTTTTTACATTACCACAGTGCTATGGTGATGCTTGCCTTGTGTATGTCACACTCATGTGTTGGTCACACATGTGCTGTTACTTACATTATATGCTCGTAGCCATAATCACTGTTGTGGGCATTTGTCACAGACTACACACTGTTGTCATGATGTTAGGGGGGGATGTATTTTGCGGACATACCTGATGTTGGGGTATGCTGGATGTGTTGCGCATCACCCATCCTATGGCTGGGGGTGGCTGTAGTGATGGGCAACATGAGCCCTATGGCTGGGGGTGGCAGGGGTGATGGGCAACATCAGCCATATGGGTGTGGGTGGCAGTAGTGATGGGCAATAGGTCCCCTGTGAGTGGGGGTAGCAGTAGTGATGGGCAACATAAGCCCTTTGGTTGGGGGTGGCAGTAGTGATGGGCAACAGGTCGCCTGTGAGTGGGGGTGGCAGTAGCGATGGGCAACAGGTCCCCTATGGGTGTGGGTGGCAGTAGTGATGGGCAACAGGTCCACTATGGGTGGGGGTGGCTGTAGTGATGGACAACATGAGCCCTATGGCTGGGGGTGGCAGGGGTGATGGGCAACATCAGCCATGTGGGTGTGGGTGGCAGTAGTGATGGGCAACAGGTCCCCTGTGAGTGGGGGTGGCAGTAGTGATGGGCAACATAAGCCCTATGGCTGAGGGTGGCAGTAGTGATGGGCAACAGGTCCCCTGTGAGTGGGGGTGGCAGTAGTGATGGGCAACAGGTCCCCTATGGGTGTGGGCGGCAGTAGTGATGAGCAACAGGTCCACTATTGGTGGGGGTGGCTGTAGGGATGGGCAACATGAGCCCTATGGCTAGGGGTGGCAGGGGTGATGGGCAACATCAGCCATATGGGTGTGGGTGGCAGTAGTGATGGGCAACAGGTCCCCTGTGAGTGGGGGTGGCAGTAGTGATGGGCAACATAAGCCCTATGGCTGGGGGTGGCAGTAGTGATGGGCAGCAGGTCCCCTGTGAGTGGGGGTGGCAGTAGTGATGGGCAACAGGTCCCCTATGGGTGTGGGCGGCAGTAGTGATGAGCAACAGGTCCACTATTGGTGGGGGTGGCTGCAGGGATGGGCAACATGAGCCCTATGGCTGGGGGTGGCAGGGGTGATGGGCAACATCAGCCGTATGGGTGTGGGTGGCAGTAGTGATGGGCAACAGGTCCCCTGTGAGTGGGGGTGACAGTAGTGATGGGCAACATAAGCCCTATGGCTGGGGGTGGCAGTAGTGATGGACAACAGGTCCCCTATGGGTGTAGGTGGCAGTAGTGATGGGCAACAGGTCCACTATGGGTGGGGGAGGCTGTAGTGATGGGCAACATGAGCCCTTTGGCTGGGGGTGGCAGGGACGATGGGCAACATCAGCCATATGGGTGTGGGTGGCAGTAGTGATGGGCAACAGGTCCGCTGTGAGTGGGGTTGGCAGTAGTGATGGGCAACATAAGCCCTTTGGCTGGGGGTGGCAGTAGTGATGGGCAACAGGTCCCCTGTGAGTGGGGGTGGCAATAGTGATAGGCAACAGGTCCCCTATGGGTGTGGGTGGCAGTCAGTAGTGATGGGCAACAGGTCCACTATGGGTGGGGGTGGCTGTAGTGATGGGCAACATGAGCCCTATGGCTGGGGGTGGCAGGGATGATGGGCAACATCAGCCATATGGATGTGGGTGGCAGTAGTGATGGGCAACAGGTCCCCTGTGAGTGGAGGTGGCAGTAGTGATGGGCAACAGGTCCCCTATGGGTGTGGGTGGCAGTAGTGATGGGCAACAGGTCCACTATGGGTGGGGGTGGCTGTAGTGATGGGCAACATGAGCCCTATGGCTGGGTGTGGCAGGGGTGATGGGCAACATCAGCCATATGGGTGTGGGTGGAAGTAGTGATGGGCAACAGGTCCCCTGTGAGTGGGGGTGGCAGTAGTGATGGGCAACAGGTCCACTATGGGTGCGGGTGGCTGTAGTGATGGGCAACATAAGCCCTATGGCTGGGGGTGGCAGGGGTGATGGGCAACATACTCCATTGGGTGTGGGTGGCAGTAGTGATGGGCAACAGGTCCACTATGGGTGGGGGTGGCTGTAGTGATGGGCAACATAAGCCCTATGGCTGGGGGTGTCAGGGGTGATGGGCAACATACTCCATTGGGTGTGGGTGGCAGTAGTGATGGGCAACAGGTCCACTATGGGTGGGGGTGTTAGTGGTGCTGGCCATGCAACCCCTATGGTGGGCTGTTGTTAGTGGCCAGGATGTGGATTCCCTGTGTGTGTGCGCCATTTTGCGGGTACGTGTTGTTTGTTTGTGTTGTAGGTGTCTGACTTACCGCCTAAGCCGTCGGCATCGGTTTCATGATGTGTTTGTGTCGTACACGCTGCTTGTTGCTCCGTCTCGTAGCCGTGGATTGAGTTGTGGCGCGAATCGTAGCTGATATGCTTATTTTCCGGATGCTGTGACGTGCCGTACGTGATGATCCGTTCGGCACATAGGAAGTACGCATCGTACTTGTCATGCCGGAAACTGCTATAGATACTGTTTCTGGGCGACTCGGTTCATCTTTAGTAGTTACGGCTCGGACGGAGAATGGGGCTTGATTCACAGCCTACGTGTCGGTCGTGTTTTTGGCAGTTATGGGCATCGTACTTACTCTACAGGACGGAATGGCTCGGGGTACGTGTCGGTCGCACCGTAAGGCTACGGACAGCTGTCCGACCGGCTATCGGAATCGGTCCCCTATGTGTTAAAATGCACTATACGACCACATTCTTTTCAAAATGTTCTTATGGTACTGGAACCCCTTAGCAAATGTCTGGCTTTTTTGCTTCAGTTGCTCTGTACAATACAGGGCAAGTATCACTTCACAGAAATTTTATAAATCAAATCAGCATTGGTGGAATCTAAAATAGATGTTTGTCTGTGTTATGTTATTATAATAATCATTGAGTACCTATGGAACTTCAACAATATAATTATTGTGATGTCATAATGGTTTAGGTCATGTGACATGACTTTCTTGAAAAAAAATCAGGGTCAAGGGTCATGTGACATCACTTCCTGTGACATCATAAAGGTCAAAGGGCATGTGATGTCACTTCCGATACCCTTGGCATTTTGATGAATTGGCACCTATATTGCAAGGTATGCGACATTAACCCCTTTCTAGATAGCAGTGGCAGCGCTGAGCATTGATTCAATAACTGATTAAATGAATGCAGAATGTTGCATCGAGTCTAGGGTTGTGGGAAGTTTACTTATTGCATGCAAAGCTTTGCTTAGTTCCTGAGTGGTAAATAGCGTTGCTGTCTCTGCCTTCGCTCAGACATTATCTTTTTATGTTAAAATTTACTATAATCAAACCCAGGCTAAATGGAGAATTTAGCAGACTATTTCTCTGTAAATTCACTCTTTGGAAATCATTTCGTTTTTTCTTTATAGTTTCAAGTGTTTGTCAACTGTTTCTTTGGGAACAATGACACTGCACCGGAAAGAACTCTTTGGCCCAGGTTAAGAGTACCCAAGTAATTAGGGAGCTAATACACTTGTGATAGTGCAGTATTTAAAGTGGGTAATATTCCCTTCGCATTCTGAGTTTTGAATCTCAGAATGGGGATATAATGTCCTGATTAATTACCAGTAAACTTCATCGCTCCTAGAATGCATATTCCTTATCCTAGTCCTGAATGTTTGAGAGTGTTTCTCACACAAGAGACAGGTCCTTTGACATACCCACTTCCTGTAAGTTAACATTTTAGTGTTTTAACATTTCCCCTTGTCTGAGCCTAAGATCCTCAGGAACAATTCTTTCCAGTGGCCCACCTTCCGGCAGTTCTAGCTGTGTAGATAAAACACCAGAGTGACAGAGTGGCCAGACAGGGGGAAGGGATATGGGGTAGGTATGCCTGGGAGGAAGATCTAAAAAACCCCACCTCTGTGACATGAAATTCATATTTGGGCAGTTTACAAAAAAGACCAAATTGCCTCAGTGGTCCCAAAATCGTTTGTACATGCTGTACATGTTTGTAAATAAATCAAAATATTATCTATGTAGATGATAGACAAAATAGTCTAGGTAGGACTGTAGCAATTTATTAAAAAAGAATTGGAATGCCGCGGGGGCGTTACAAAGCCTGAATGGTATTACACAGTATTTGTAAAGAACAAATCTTGAGCAAAATGCCCCCTTCTACTTAACCCCTTCACGGATGCATGCCAAATGATAGGTCCTCTTAGATCAAGATTGGTATAGATTTTGGATAACCGTAGCTTATCCAAGAGAACCGAAATGAGTGGAAGCGGATATCAATTCTCAATGGTAATGTCATTTAGAGCTCTATAATCGATACAAGAGCGCAGGTCACCATTCACTTTTGGTATAAAAAAAGAATGGCGAAGCTGCAGCGGACTTTGGTGGGTGGATGAAACCGTTCTCTAAGTATTGATCAAGATATGCTTTTAGGTGTTGGTTTTCCTTTTCGGTGAGGGCATAAATAGGACTGCATGGAATCTTGGCCCCCGGAACGAGATCTATCGAACTGTCGTAAATCTGATGCAGAGGCAATGTTTCTGCGCTCTTTTGACAAAACTCATCATAAAACTCTATGTACTGTGCATATAGAACGATTTCCTTCTCTGCTGTTGTGGCAATGGTATGATGCAGATGCGTTTGAATCAATTCCATCTTGCACGAGTTAGTACACATTTCAATGCAAAAAGTTTACGTAAATTCTATGATTCCAATCCATGAATGGATTATACAAGGTGAGCCATGGCATACCTAGGATAAGCTTGAATTGTGGCACATCTATTTCATCGAACTGGATCTTTTTCTGATGATGCTTTTGAATACCCCAACAATGGAAGGTCACTATAACTGTATGTTTTGTGATGGGCCCGATGATAACATAGTGCCATCCACAGTTCTTACCATTTCTGGTTCTGTTTTGCCATGTTTCTATTTGGAACTTCATGAAAAACTTGGCATCAATGAAATTACCTGAGGCCCCAGAATTCGCCATAGCGTCATCTGCTTATTTCCTGTGATCATGTGTTTTGATCTGTGTCTTGACTATGAGATGAGGGGCTGCACATTGCAAATAACTCTGGGTGGAGCTCACGTAGTTTCACTCCATGGAATTCCGCAGTGGGAGTTGCCAAAAAACTCCACCATATTCAACTGAGTTCCGTGAGCAGGTGGAGTATTGCTCAGCCACCCATAATGAAGCCCCTATGACTGCTGAGGGTTGTTGGGGGCCAAGAATCCCTATTGTTACCACAGGTAAGTCCCCCACAGCGGGACTGGTGAGACAACATCGGATGCCCCGTGCCCTTTCTCAACCACTCTGCAAAGGGGCCTCCTTGTGCACTACTGGTTGGGGGATGAAGTCTCCAAGTCTCCTTGGCTGCTGAGGGTCATTGGGGTCCAAGAAACCTTACTGTTGCTACAAGTAAGTTTCCCACAGCGGGATTGCTGAGACGTCGTTGGAGGCCCCATCCCCTTTCTCAGCCACTCTGCATAGAGGCATCCTAGCGCACTACTGGTTGAGGGATGAAGTCTCCTTGGCTGCTGAGGGTCGGTGTGGGCCAAGAACCCCTACTGTTACCACAAGCAAGTGCTCCACAGGAGTATTGCTGAGAAATAGTCGTAGACCCAGACCCCTTTCTCAGCCACTCTCCAATAGGGCCTCCTTGTGCACTACTGGTTGGGGGATGAAATCCCCTTGGCTGCTGAGGGTCGTTGGGGGCCAAGGACCCCTACTGTTGCCACAAGTAAGTCTCTCACAGCGGGATTGCTGAGACGACGTCGGAGGCCACGCGCCCTTTCTCAACCACTCTGCAAAGGGGCCTTCTTGTGCACTACTGGTTGGGGTATGAAGTCCCCTTGGCTGCTGAGGGTCGTTGGGGACCAAGAACCCCTACTGTTGCCACAAGTCTCTCACAGCAGGATTGCTGAGACGTCGTTGGAGGCCCCATTCCCTTTCTCAGCCACTCTGCAAAGAGGCATCCTAGTGCACTACTGGTTGGAGGATGAAGTCAACTTGGTTACTGATGGTTGTTGGGGGCCAAGAAACCCTATTGTTGCCACAAGTATGTCCCCCACAGTTGGATTGCTGAGATGTCCTCAGGGGCTCCACCCCCTTTCTCAACCACTCTGCAAAGGGGACTTCTGGCGCAATACTGATTGGAGAGGATGTTCCCTTGGCTACTGAAGGTCGTTGGGGGTCAAGAACCTCTATTGTCACCACAAGTAAGTGCCTCACAGCAGGACTGCTTGGACGTCGTCGGGGCCGGCCCCCTTTCTCAACCACTCTGCAAAGAGGCCTCCTGGTGCAACTACTGGTTGGGGGGTTGTTGGACTTGGCCCTTTTTTTTGCAGGGTTATCCCTGAACTTTTTGCCTTCCTCCTGTATTTTGTCTGACATGATTTTGTTGGATTTATGACTCTGGGCACTTTACCACTGCTGAACAGTGCTAAAGTGCATATGCTCTCCCTATTATAAATTGATGTATGGATTAGTGACTCCATGATTGTCTTATGTGGTTTACTTATCAGACCCTAGTACAGTGCATTGCGTGTGCCTAGAGCTTGTAAGTCAAATGCTGCTGGTGGGCTTGCAGCACTGGTTGTGCCACCCACAGAAGCAGCCTGTAAAATGTGTCTAAGGCCTGCCATTGCAGAGCCTGTGTGCCGTCTGGTACTGCCATGTTGACTGGCCAAGTGCACCCACTTGCCAGTCCCTAAACCCTTACCTCTTCTTCAGATCAGACACCCCTATGGTAGGCCCAAGGGCAGAGTGCATTGTAAGTGCATTGTAAGTATAAGGTAGGTCATGCCCTGGTGTGTGTGGCATGTTCTGATAGTGAATTACAGCCATTTTCGTTTTTCATTATTGCAAAGCTACCTGTTCCCCATCGGCCAGAATGGGCAGTTTGATTATAACATCTTATAATCCTAACTGACCCAGGGAACATGGTAGAAATTGGGGTTTAGTGTGCCTGAACTCAGAATGATAAAATACATCTTTTAGTGAAGTTGGTTTTAACATTCTGGGGCCGATTCCGATCCGGGTCGGAAAGACCAAGTCGGATCCGGAGTGTATTCCGACCGAGCCGGACCCCTACAGTCCGACCGAGCGAGTACGATGCGCATGTATGCTGTCTGACTCGGTTCGGTTGGACTCCCATAGATGTCAATGGGAGCCAGTTGTACGACGCGTACATGCGCTCCCATTGACTGAATAGGTACGCCTCGAACAAGTGCGCCCCCTACAGTGGGTGCACGTCAGTGCCATCCGCACCGTACATGCCTGTGTTGGGGAGACCCATAGGTCTTCCCCTGTGTCCGAGTCGTAGGGCTGCGGGTGTTAGGGGATCCGACGCGGACCCCCAAAGTCTGACTCCTGGAGCTTTTGCGAACCGGAAACTCTGGCTCGCACAGGCTGTCCGACGTGTGCATCGTACTGGCTCGGTTGTAAATCGCATCCATTGCACACCACGGTTAGCTTCCGACCGAGACGTACGGAGCGGTTCGGACCCGGAGACACTCGGTCGGTGAATCTCACGTAGCTCGCATCGTACTTGCTCGCTCATACAGCTGTACGAGTCGGCCGGAAAACACGTGTACGGCTCGTATTTTTCCAGCCGGATCGCGTTCGGTGCCTTTCTGAACCGGATCTGAATCGGCCCCTCTGTGTTTGGAAATACCACTGTTAGAAAGTAGGTATTTTCTTGCCTAACTATCCAAGCCTGCCTCTGCTAGGTTGTGTATTACATGTCTGGAGTTTGAGTGACAGGGGCTGGAGGATTCCAGGAGACAGGGTTGGTCAGCACAAGGCTGGATAGAGAGATCTACATGGAAAGTGGTTGGAGGAGTTGCACCTGGGTCTGAATAGGGCTGTACCTTCCCTCCACAATGCTGGCTCCACCTCCTGTGGTGCGTCTGACGTCCCTGGCCCTCACTGTCAGAGGAAAGAAGGAGTCATGTACACTAAGTGCTCCAGGACTCACCAGAACTGGTTTGGACGAGGCAGAGGCCTCTCTGCCTTCAGAGAACAAAGAGAAAATGAGTATAAAAGGGGGGACCCAGACCCCAGAACTTTAGATCACTTTTGGGCAACAAGAAGAACCTCTGTTGAGGAGAGTAACCAGAGAAACTGAGGAAGAGACTATCCCTAGCTGAGTGCTGTTTGGGGGATTGGTCTGCAGTGGTTGCCTGACTGCCAAAGAAAGGAGAAAGGACTTTGTGCAACTTTCAAGTCAACTTGTGAAGAATCTCCAAGGGCTTGAGATAGAGCTTGCCTCCTGCTGAAGTCTCAGGGACAACAGACTTCACCAACTTCTTTTGAAGTGCCTACTGTTGTGCTGGGCCCTTCTGAGGGACTGCGTGTCGCAAGGAGCTGGAAGTGTGACTCACAAAGAAGAAGCATGTTTCCGCCGCAGTCGCTGTCGTCACATCACTGGAGAAGGGTGTCGCCACTGCAGCTGTCGCTTCGCATTGCAGAAGCGCCTCGCATCGCTGGAGAAGAGTGTTGCCGTCGCATCATCCGAGAAGCGTGTCGCCGCAGCAGCCGCCGCATCACTAAGGAAGGATGTCGCTGCTGCAGCTGTCGCATCACATCGCCGAAGCGCCTCGCATTACCGGAGAAGAGTGTCGCCATCGCATCAGATGCCGTCACATCACCGGAGAAGCGTGTCGCAGGGTCTGTCGCGGCTCAGAATAATCGTTGAGTCGCCACACGGCCATTGGGTGTGCATGCATCGTGTCGCATCAAGAAGAAGATACCATTTTGTTTCATCACACTGGATCTTCATCGCATTACGGTGTTGCGGGTCACACCGCCACGGAAGCGCAGTAAGAAACCGACGCATCACCTCCCCACGCAGAGAAGAACCGACGCATCATCGTCCCCTACGCAGTAGTAGGGAGCCGACGTATCACCGTTCTTGCGTGTAAGGAACCGACGCATCACCTTCCCTGCAACACTTTCGTTGTATAGCGTTATGCATCCAAAGGTACATTGAACTTAACGTGTCGCATTTACCATCTAAAGAGAACTAAGCTATTTCTACCATTTTTAAGTACAGTATTGTGGATTTTTTGTCGTTTGTGGTCTTGTGATAAGTCTATATAAAGAATACTTATTTTTTATATAAAACCTGTGTGGTGTTCATCTGTAGTATTGTCATTGGATTACTGTATGTGTTCACAAATGCTTTACACACTGCCTCTGAGATAAGCCTGTCTGCTCGTGCCGAGCTACCAAGGGGGTGAGCACAGGTTATTTTAGGAGTGTACCCCCTTACCCTGACTAGACGCAAGGGTCCCTATTTGGCCAAAGGTACCAACCTCTGACAACTAGTGACCCCAAAATCTAACAGGATGAACTGTTCTTGCCTACTGAGGGTCATTAGGGGCCAAGAATTCCTATTGTTGGAGTAAGTAAGTCCCCCACAATCAGGATTTGTTGGAGGCCTCGCCCCCTTTTTCAACCACACTGCAATGGGCCTTCCTGGTGCACTACTGGTTGGGAGAGGATGTCTACTTGGCTGCTGAGGGTCGCTGAGGGGCAAGAACCCCTATTGTTGCCACAAGTAAGTCACCCACAGCGGGATTGCTGAGACATCGTCTGAGGCCTACCCCGTTTCTCAACCACTCTGCAAAGAGGCCTACTGGGGTACTAGTGATTGGGGGATGAAGGCCCCTTGGTTGCTGAGGGTCATTGGGGTGAAGAACCCCTATTGTTGCTACAAATTGGTTCCCCACAGGGGGATTGCTGAGACTAGGGGTGAGCGCATTGGTAAACTCAGTTTCGTTCGCTGGTTGGTGGAGTTTTTGCCGAACTCCGCATTCCAAGAGTAGCGTGAAGTGGCAAAACTCTGGAATCTCCACCAGCAGAACGGAGTTTACTGCTCACCCCTAATTGTAAAGTGTTGGCCACACTTTGTTCAGGAGATCCTCCATGGGCTCCCGCTACATACTCCAGTCTCTGTAATGGGAGAGCTGGTTTTCCGCCCCACATGGTTTACTGGATTTAGGACAAGTGGGGCAATCCGTTACGAAGTGGCCTCTTTTCCCACAGTAAAGCCATAACCCTTTCTTGCGATGGGTGTCTCTCTCTCCCTGGATAACGGACCTTGCACCCCTCCAATTTCCATTGGCTCCGAGGTATCAGTGGGAGGACTAGGATATGTCCTGCAAAATGTTTTAGTTACTACCTGTTTTCGTTCTCCTTTTCTCTCAGATATTCGGCTATCCAACCGTAAAGTAAAATTTATAAGCTCAGAAGAAGTGGCTGGCTGAAGTTTAACCTGAGCTATCATGTCCTTCAGTTCATCATTTAGCCCTTGGTAATATAGAGCAGCTCTCTTTTCTTCCGGCCACCCCATTACTGCCACTAAGGGGCCGATTCCAATCCGGGTCGGAAGGGTACCGCACGCGATCCAGCCGGAAAAACTACGAGCCGTACACGTGTTTTTCGGCCGACTCATACAGCTGTACGAGCGAGCAAGTACGATGCGAGCTACATGAAATTCACCGACCGAGTCGGAAGCTACCCATGGCGTGCAATGGATGCGATTTACAACCGAGCCAGTACGATGCATGCGTCGGACAGCCTGTGCGAGCTGGAGTGTCCGGCTCGTTAAAGCTCCCAGAGTCGGACACAGGGGGAGACCTTTGGGTATGTACGGTAAGAATGCACCGATGGGTGCCCATTGTAGGGGTCGCACTTGTTCGAGACGTACCCATTCAGTCAATGGGAGCCCATGTACGCGTTGTACGACCGGCTTCCATTGACTTCTATGGGAGTCCGACCGAACCGAGTCCGACAGCATACGTGCGCATCGTACTCGCTCGGTTGGACTGTAGGGGTCCGGCTCGGTCGGAAAACACTCCGGATCTGACTCGGTCGGAGTGCTTTCCGACCTGGATCGGAATCGGCCCCTAAGTGATTCAACTGAACTAAATAGGTTACTAAATTCCTATTCCCATGGCATAATTCAAACAACTCACAATCAGCTGCCCAGATAATCGTCCTCCAGTCAAACACCTTTTCAAATTCTGCTTTAAATCGTGCCCAATGATACAGTAAGGTGTTTTTGTCATTTATCAGCGGAGTGGCCCAAACCGCTGCATCTCCTACTAGATAGAAAATGAGAAATACTACTCTTGATTCGGCATCTGGGAATGAAAGAGGAAACACCATAAAATGCAGCTGCACCGGAGTTAACAAGGCTCGTACCTTATCAGGCTCTCCACAGAATCGCACAGGCGCAGATAACGGCATTGGAGAAAGAACAGTGACTGCCACTAGAGGCATTGGATAACCAAAATCCCCTACTACTCTATCCTGTGTAGATTGTATATTAGCACTGTCTTCTATTCTGTCCTGCAACTGGCTCGTTCTAGAGGCTAGTGCAGCTGTCTCTGCCCAGAGATGCTGACACTTCCCTTTCATCTCTGCCAACATGGCAAACAAATCATCAATCAAAGCCATACTGATCGGTATTGCTCAGCAGGATCAGTTTCACATGGGTTTACTATTCTGTCAGAGCCCAAGATCCTCAGGAACAATTCCACCCAGAGGCCCACCTTCCGGCAGCTCCAGCTCTGTAGATAACACACCAAAGTAACAGAGTGGCCAAACGGATCGAGAGGATATAGGTTAGGCTCTTCTAAGATTGAGATCTGCAAAACAAATGGCAAACAGCAAGCAGGCAGATATCAATACGGCTCAAACTTAATACTAATAGCACTATAATCATCTTCTAAATAGGAATGCCAATGAGCACCACCTCTTAGTGCTATAAACATATTACGGCATATGCTTATTTCTTTTTTTAGGTCAGCACCATATGAATGGCACATTAAAAGTATGTAATGTACGTACATATTTACCAAATTATAATATAAACATGTAATTGATAACTGAATACTAATAATCATGGCAATTAACCCTAATACATGGTAAATATGAATTTATAAAACAATGTTTGGTTGCGTAGCTCAATTAGCCCAGAAGTATCACACAATTTAATTTTGGTCCCTACAACAAGCAATATTGCATTACTAGTGTAGCCTCTCAAAAAAGCCTTGGAATATCAATCCTCAGAATAATCAAGTTAGTGAGTTCATGAAATGTTCAAGTGCACAGTGCTTTGAATGGGATGAGAACGCAAACCCTTTGATATGGTAACCAATTTCTAAAGGTGCTTGTCAAGGCAGGAGAAGAACGAATACCCCACCGCCTACCCTCTGAACGAACAAAGGTGTGAATAAGCCTTTAGGTGGAAAAACACAGGAGAAAACCACACACTAGCCCTAAGTCACGCAAAACCCAATCCCATTTCACCAGACTTAGCTGCGCTGAGAAGGAGCCGAGCATGGTGTGTCCAATCTTCAAACACTGCTGGAGACTTCTGCCCGCTGCAGGAATGCATAACCTTGAGGCACCACCAGATCAAAACTTCTGAGATCTTTAATAATAGACGCTCGGCTCGCGTATATGGGTCAAGTAGTGTTCATTATAAGCGAATTCCCTCACAAAAACTGCACTTCCTGGTTCCTGAAAAACAGTGACATCCATCTTCACACAGGACGAGAATTCAGTCTTAGTTGCCAACAATACCACCACGGACTTCCTCCTGGGGACCCATCCTGCCAAGACCACACATCAGGCATTAGACTAATGCATTTCAGTGTGATGGTCCGTGTTGTACTTGTAAATTGTATCTTGATCACATGTGTCTGCTCCTTTAATTACAAAGGTTCTGAGTGTAGTTCCATCGTTGCTATGCACTATGACATAGTTGCACTCAAGAGTTCAGTTGTTAGCTGATCTCAGAGGGATTACCATCTATATCTCTGCGCTTACAATAAAGTGCTTATATCTTCTATCAATGTGTTTGTAGCTGCATTTATATTACAACAGATGGCGACGATCTTATAGCAAGTAGAAGAATAAGAGAAGCGCAGAGTGAACAGTTTGTTCTGTTGGTAAAAGAAGAACCTACGAATGCGTGCAGGTATTCACCTATAAAGCGGAATTGGAACTACTGCTTAAGGAATAGCGGAGAAAGGACTAATGTCAGGTAGTGTTTGGCCTGCAAACTCCTGGAAACCTGAGGTGTCACATCATCGTGTGATTTATATGTGCATGGCGCAACGTGGAGCACACAACAGACGCGATTAGGTTGAGTCCGGAACAGAAAATATAAGGTATTTCACTGCCTTTGTGCGCATGGTACTGGTGTGGGAGAGAGTTGTGACGGAAAATCAACATTTCAGTTGAAAAAATGTAAAGAAATACAAGGCGCTGCGTGACTTACTGTTGCTTTGACTCGCGAACACCATGTCATGCTGAACGTTCGGGACTTCGGAAGACCTAGGGCCTCATGTAGGTAAATAAATTTTACCGGTTCTTAAATACCGAGCCGTACCGAATCGGTAAATTAGAATCGGTAAGTTATATGTAGGTAAAAATTCGGTAACTGTTACCGATTCGGTAACATTCGGTAATCACGAATCGGAATTCACCGAATCGGTAAATACCGAGGTGGTATTTACCGAATCGGAAAATACCGAGGTGGTATTTACCGAATCGGAAAATACCGAGGTGGAATATACCGAATCGGAAAATACCGAATCGGAATGTACGGATTCGGTAAATAAAATCACATGACTTGACGAAACAGCTAATCCTGTGCAACGACAGCCCACCCAACCAGGAAGTGCCCACACCCAGGCAGGTGTACATAATTAGCCGAAGTGGCCACACCCAGGCAGGTGTACATAATTAGCCGACCCTGGAGAGGCTTGGAGTGCAGAGGAGAGGCAGGGAGCCGTTGCATGTGCGGGCGGGTAAACGAACAGCATGTCCAGCCAGAGAACACAGAAAGACGGAGGGGAAAGGAGGAGGAAGCTGAAATTTAGCCCCAAGGAACTCCAGGTGCTGGTGGAGGAGGTGGTGAAGCAGCACCAGAAGCTGTTTGGAAGGCAATCCCTGCAAGTGCCTGAGGCGGAAAAGCGCAACATATGGCTGGCCATCCAGGCGCAGGTCAATGCTGTGGGAGTGACCCACAGGGACATTGAGGTCCTCAAAAAACGCTGGTATGACCTGAGGATTGTAACCAAGAGGAAGATGGGCGACATCCAGAAGGAGGCCAGCCAGACCGGAGGTGGAACCAACAGGGCACCTGCCCTCACCGAACTGGAGGAGCTGGTGGCGGCCACAATCCAGCAGGAGAGCGTCGTGGGTCTTGGGGACGCCGACAGCTCTGCCAGAGCCGCAACACACCAAGGTAAGACGAAAGCACAGCAATGTAGCCCCCCCCACCCCAATCCCACATCCCCCATTGTGAAACGAGAATCACACTGCAGTCCACACGTGTCAGTGCAGACAGGCAATGCATTCCGGGAGATGTAGTCAGGGCAACACTAACCATGCCGTAAATGTTACAGGGCAACAAGGCATGTCACGCACTCGAGGCACAAGGAGACAGAGGACATATTGGAATGTGAAATGTGTTATTGTGACGCTTGCAATGCAGCCCTTCGGGGACACTGAGCCAATGTTGTATTTCTGTCCACAGATGTGACATCATGCAGGACAGGGCATGCTGCAGGAGAGACGGCACACCGGCCACAAGTATCACCTCTAGCCAGCACAAGTACAGACCAGGGAGCAGGCCCACTGGCAGCCGCACCACCAACACAGCCAGCCTCGCCGCACCGAGAGCCAGCATCACCTCACCGAGAGCCAGCATCACCACAACCAGAGCCAGCATCACCACAACCAGAGCCAGCATCGCCACTCATGTTCGAATCACCGGCCACATCTCCGCTTGCAGGTGTGAGAATGAGGAGGCGTCCAGCAGCCAGGCTACGAGCCTTAGACACCTCGTCAGACGACAGCATGGGCCCAGAAGACCGCACCGGGCCCCAGGAAGGGAGCCATGCCACTGTGCCCCACATCTCACAGGCAGCACAGACGGGAGCAAGAGGGCGCCGCAGGTCGCGTGTCCAGAGTCCACCAGCACCCACTGACGGCCATGGTGTCTTCTTGGGTCTCGAGGGCCAAATGTGGAAGCAACAGCGCCTGCAATCAAAGGCAGTCATGTCAGTCCAGAGGCACATGCGGGTGATGAGGACAACATTAGTCAACATGGACAGTAACATTAGCGGCATGGCTGCGGGCATTCGGGACATGTCCCAGTCAATCCAGCAGTTGTGCAGCAAATTAGATGCTGACATCGAAGCACGGCGCCGGGAACGCCAGAGAAGGGACACTACCAGCAGGGCACTCAACCGTCTGGCAACTGCGACTTCTCTACTGTGCCGGCGCTCTGTGACGATGCAGGAGGGCCTAACACAGTGCTGCAGCGACCTGTCTCGGGGGATGGTGCAGGTGACAAGTGCACTAGGGGTGCTATTGACTAGTCAGGCGTCGACAACTGCTGCAGGGGATGCTGCGGAGAGCATCGACACCAGCAGCAGCATCACACCCCCCGTCCCAGAAGCACGCAGGAGCAGCAGGCGGCTTGGGGTTGGCTCTAGTGAGGATGCACAGGCCGTGCAATCCACCACTGCAGCGCGTATGCGCAAACATTGATGTAGCCCTGCTAAGCCACTTCCCATTGGGTGACGTAACCCTGGACATACTCCTTGTATAGATGGTATATTGCCTGATTGGCCTGTTCATGTGTTCATGGCGTGGTGCCACATTAAAACTACGTCATGACTTCTCACAACTCGCTGTGTCCCCTCACTTACTCAGAAATAGTTGCATGTGATCTCTGCCCGTCTCTCTCTCCCATCGATTGCAGTTGGCACTCTAGCTGCGTTGCCCTCTGGCTGGCCTGACTCATCCTCGTTGTCCTCAAAATATGTTAGTTCCACATCTGTACCTTTTTTCGTGGCAAGGTTGTGCAGCATTGCACAAGTGGCAATGATCTTGCAGCAGGTGATGGGTTTGTACTGGCGTGCGCCTCCGCTCTTGTGCAGGCAGCGGAACCTGCTCTTCAGTAGTCCAAACGTGCGCTCCACCACATTGCGTGTTGTTTTATGTGCCACGTTGTATCGTCTCTCACTCTGGGTTGCTGGGTGTAGGTAGGGAGTGAGGATGAATGACCGGCATGCATATGCACTGTCGCCTGGATGAGTAAAAGGGAACCATCAGTAACATGCCTCTATACACTATGATTTGCAGGTTTCAAGGGGCGTCACTGTTACTTACCTAGCAGGTATCCCTCTCCGAATTCTCCGGCACTCAGTCGTGTGTAGATCCCACTATTCTGGAAGATGTAAGAGTCGTGGGTGCTCCCAGGAAACTTAGCAACAATATCTGTGATGATGTTCCCTGCATCACAGATCACCTGCACATTGATGGAGTGGGTGGACTTCCTGTTCCTGTAGATGTGCTCTGTATCAGCTGGTGGACAGATTGGGATGTGTGTACCATCAATACAGCCGATGACATGGGGGAACTGTGCCATGTGATAAAAGTCTGTTTTTGTTTTCTGCAGTGCAGCCTGTGTGTTTGGGAAGCTTATGTAGTGGTGCATTCTCTGCATCATGGCATCCAGGAACTTCCTGAAGAAACGTGACAGGCAACTCTGGGATACCCCACCCACCGCAGCTATCACCACCTGATAACTGCCGGATGCCAACAGATGTAGGCTGCAAAGCACCTGCACATGTGGGGGTATGGCGTGCGCCCTTCTTATTGGCTGGTCCAGGAGTGGGTGAAGGTCCCTGATTAAGTCCATGATGGTTTCGGGGTGTAGCCTGTACCTCTCATGTATCTCTGCATCAGTCAGCTGGAATAGTGTGATGCGCTGTCTGTAGATTTGTTCCTCCCGTCGCCACACCCTCAGTCCTGCTGCCTGTAGACGTAGGCGCCTTGCAATGACGTACATGGTGGCCATGTTGTCCACGCTGTTGCATTTTGGGTTTGCCTATATGCATTGTTGATGGTTACCACCTGCTTTCAATCCGTGTTAATTACCGACTCTTATTTACCGATTTTCCTGGATTTCTTAATTACCGAGTGCTCCTACATGTCATTTTCAATTTTACCACTTCATATTTACCACTTCATGTTTACCGAATCGTTAATTATGTATTCGGTAAATCTGATTCGGTATTTTAGAATTCGGTAAATATGATTCGGTATTTACCGCCTCATATTTACCGAAAAGTGGTTTTTGGACTCCTACATCTCACTTGTCTGAATACCGGTCGGTAACGGCATATTTACCGAAAATCGGCCGTTACCGACCGGTATTTGGCTACCTACATGAGGCCCCTAGTGAGGTAATGACGCTCTGACGAGAGCGAACCGTGATGATGCACGCAACGTCAGCATGCCCTTAAAAGCGTGTGTACGCTCTCGACGGCCATCTTGGTTTCGTTTACACATGTTACCAAGGCAACGGAGCGACGGAAGCTGCTTACTTCGTTTTTCGTGCCGATTCGAGTTACCGGGTGGAAAATAAAGGAAGTAAAGGTGACATTTCTGAATATACTGGATAACACTTGTTAACTTTAACACAAATACTGGAACAGATATACGGAAAAATCTGCATGAACTGTGCACTATTACTGGTAAAGGGGGTCGACCTCAAGTGACATCTTCAAGGATCCTAATCCTCAACATCTAGCAACACGGATAGTGGAAATACAAGGACTTACATGTGAATCTTAATTCTTTCCCCTCTCTGTTTTGTGTGTTTTAAAAAAAAAAGAGGAAAACATTGAGGTTACATACATATAATTCTGGGTGGACAGTAACGTGCAGTTGGTAATATCTTGGTATTCAGTGCAGTATTCCTTGCATACATATAATTCTAGCTAGACAGTAACGTGCATCAGACAATATCTTAGCACTCAGTGCTAGAATATAGTTAGCGATAACAATATGGAAGCCAATACAGTAATACCACCACCGTTATTTTTGCAGCAACCGGGTGATCCACCCATTGAAAGGGATGAATGGATAGACATTTTCGAAAATTACATTGTGGCATTAGATGGTAAGGACTTCAATGCTGAAAGGAAAAAGGCATTGGGCCACATGTAGGTACCTAAATACCGGTCGGCAACGGCCGAAAATCAGTAAATATCCCGTTACCGACCGATATTTAGGCAATTCAGATGTAGGTGGCTGGATTTCAGGATTCGGTAATTTACCGATTCGGAATTTTAAGAAATCGGTAAAAAACCGATTCGGTAAGTTACCGAATCCTGAAATCCTATGTAGGGGGCACTCAAGTGAGTGCATTTTTGGTTTCTGGATTCGTTATTTACCACCAACTACAAGTTGATGGTAAATAACGAATACCTTTTAAAAAGCAATTTTGTGCTTTTTAGGTCTCGCTGAGACAGCGAAAGCTGTCTCTTTGAGACATTTTGTAAGTAGGTTTTTGAAAGTGCTTCCCCTGGCATAGAGCTACAGTGCACGAGGCGTGCACGCGCGCAAAGCAGCCATATGGCCTTACGTCGTTCTCCCTCGTAGCCCCTCTCCGCCCCCTTCCCTGCTGCTATTTCACACCAGTTTATCAGTACTCCCGCTTCTCTCCCCCACGCCCCCACCATCGCGTCTCGAGCGTCCAATGCTTATTCATTTTCCCCGCCCCCCATCGCGTTTCGCGCGGCCAAAGCTTGTTTTTTTTTCTCGCCTATGCGTGCATGGAGTTTCGCTGTTCTTAATTTCATTTTGGTTCATTCAGATGCCTTTCTTTGCATAGCATTCTCCGTTTCGAAAGTACAAATTAGTTTTGTCTATGGGTATTATGTAGCGTTCGCACTTGCCTTGCCAAGGAATGTGTTGAGTCACAACTCTTTTTTCGACCTCTTCCTAAATAGCGCGTTCATACAGACATGTTTGCATTTAAACAAGAAAACTCGCCAGAGATTGCAGTCGGGTGAAGCAGCGCAGCCATAGACCACATGAGTCAGTTAAATGTGAAAGACTGCTTTAAAGAAACTGCTGCAACAACTTCAGAGAACCCTTGGTAGTATGCTTTGCAAACTAGCATTAACGCCGTTCTCACTAGATATTACACTACGTAGCCTCAGCGTGGGCATGAACACGGTGTACAGCGACTACACCTCCTTCGAGAGCTACCTGCGGCGGAGGCTGCATCTCATCCGAGGTGAGTGGGGGGCGACAAACTCCTCTCTGTTGGCTAACCCATGCGTGACCCCTTCCTGATGACCTAATGCGTTCTGTGGAATAAAAGGTGCGACACTTTTATTCTTCCCTCTCATGCGGCCAGAAAACTCTGCAGATATTTATGATATAAAACTTACCCAGTGTGAAAGTGACTTAAAAGACGAGGTTTTCAGAATTCTAACGCAACTTTTTATTCTAGCACAGAAGAGGGTAAAAATTGGATAAATAAGGCTTTTGCTACCAACACATGCTTAATGAAATTTCACCTAGGCTCCGGTGACCATGAAGACGGTGGCTGCTAAGTGAGTGCTTGCCTCCGTCCAGTTCCCACATACAAACACCGAAATATCACCACGTCGGGTAATATATATTGCTCCTTTGTAGACGTGATCAGCAGAGAGGCCAGGACCTGACGGAGCATGGAACCATAACTCACCCTCCGCCCCTTCTCTCCCCACTCACCCCTGCCCCTGAATTTGAATTTTTGCGGGGACGCGGCACTCGCTTTGTGACTTTTTTTCTTGAAGGGCTTTTTTCTACAATGCTGCGAACTGTTCTGTTTGGGATGTAACTCTGAAATTAGCAGAACCAGATTGAAAACTGGTCTGAGCATTCGAGGTATGACAGCAAAGCTGCGTAACCAAATATACTTTTAAAAGTCATGGACTCTTTTAGTAAAAGAAACTGAAACAAAAATAATAAATCTTCATTTCGAAATGGGCTCAAAAAAGTCTTTATTGAGACATTTAGTTTTCGGGTTATGGGTTTGGCAAAAACATGCATGCTATTGCCAGGACAAACAAGATCGTGGTAACATTTCTGTGTGTGTTTTACTTTATTTGTATCCTGAAAGATGTTTTTAGCCTTCGCCAAGACCTTTTGTTTTTACTAGAATTATACATTGTACTTACAGAGGATTTCAGCAAGCCTCTTCATCCGTTGATCTGTTGTGTGTCCTTTACATTTTCTTCCTCCTGTTACTGCATACAGCAAGGAACTCTTGGTCAGCCCACTTCAGTCATTGGATATTTTCACTGTGAGTGATGGCGTTCCTCTCTTTCACAATAAGCACGTCCACACACCATGTAGGTCCCTCCATTGCCAAGGCCTTCCATGGCAATGTGTGCTTTTTGAGACCAAGAACAATTGTGGGTTTAGATGATGTTTATTTATTTTTATATATTGTAGAGGCCCTGGCAGATACCCCTCGAATACATTTTTACAAAAGTCCAGCAAAACAAATCAAGCCCGATCTAAGCCCAAAGGGTGGAACTTGAATGCCAGACCTATTTGCTTTACAAGTTCTAGTTTTTTATGAAGTACTCTTTGAAATGGCTATTGTTAATACAATCCAGTCAACACGCTGCAAGAGCCCAAGGAAGATTAGATTCTATCTTCATTTTTACCAGGTTGCCTGCGAGGTTATTTAAATAAAGCGAGAAGTATGGTGTGGGTACTCATTAAGTGAGAGGAGATATCCAAGCTATACCTATAATCATTTTTAGGTTTCAACTGAACACTTGCCATGCACGGAGGTGACACATTTTGGCAGAGTTGTCATTACATTAAACCTCTGATATTAGATTCTCAGTTTACACCACGGCATCGTAGTTTGTGTTCCAGCAAAGCTCTGATATTTCCACCTTTCTGATTATACTGTACTTACCAGAACTCTGTTTCCGGTCGCTGAATATTCAGTCTCTGCATATGCAGATGCTCTGTTATGCCAGCGTAATATTCACTCTAGAGCTCTGCATATGCCAGCACTTTTATCCGACAAGCGTTCTAATTATAACTGAGTTAAGGCTCTACAAGTCTTACAATTGTACCATTGCACTCTTTCTCACTTTCCGAGGAAGCATTTTATGATTTGTTTTTCTAGTTTTGCTTCTTTTAGGCATGTACTCGGTTTCATAAAATGTTACTGTAAATAAACACAGATTACACTTGTGGTATAGTGCCTGTGTTGCCAACTGATGACCCTTTAAATACTGACTGTTTTCACATAATCACGCTGTTAATTCTTGGACATATCACTTCTTCTCACTGCCTGCCAGTACTCAGGTTTGTCATAATGATGAGCATATAAAAAGCACTAGATTAATGTCTGGACATTTGTATTTTTCTAATAGATGACCTCTGCAAAGTCTTTTGAGAGTCAAATTAGTATAGGCGCTATTCGCAAAGCATTTACAAGTGTAAGTTTAGCTCACATGTGCAAATCTTGGTTTGGCTTTCATAAAATGATTTACTCTCACAGAGATTTTCATATGACCAAATATACGCCCAGGGCCTAAAAGTGGACAGAAGTGGTACTTTCAAGGCTAGAATGCCCTGTGAGTTTGTGAACTCTCCTAACTTAAGAGCGGATTGCATGGCGAGCACGCGCACAATCACGTGCATCGTGCTGCCATGCAATCCGTTTGGCATCCTACTTCAAAGGGTCTGTTCCCCCGCCTGGAATGCGCTCCCCCGCCCCCGCCAAGCGCGCGCGCCACGCTCCGCCGGGCTTGTCTTGTTTGGAGCAAGCAGAGATGTCTTTCATAAATCCTGCAGCAGCACCTGAATGTCCACCTTAGTCGACGGTGTCCAGAGATCTAACAGTGTGGGAAAGTCACCTGTGCTGACTCGGGCACCTCTGTTTTCAAGGTCTTTCTAGAGCTTTATTCTTAGCAGAGGCGTATTTCTCGCCTCATCAACTGTGCAGCACCCATCAGGATCTTACGCAGTTGTTCGTGACACCAAGACTCAATCAACCAATGTTTGGCGCTCATGCATCGTAACACTGCATTTAAAATAAAACCTATGCTGGGAATATATGTTTATAAATCAGAATTAGGAGGGAACTTCACTCTGCCTTATGTAAATATAATCCCACCGAACTTCTTTGTTGCTCACAACCTGTTCTCGATTTTCCCAGAGTCAAGCTTCTTGCTGCTGCTGCTGACCAACCTCTGGCTTGCCATAGGTCGGGCCGAGTCGAGCTTCTTTCTTCGGCTGCTGACCCACCTCTGGCTTGCCGTAGGTCGGGCCATATCTTGTGCCGCCATCCTGTAGTGTCCTCGAGGACACTGTGCTGGCAGAGGGGCTTCAGCTTCGGCCGTCTTTCTCCTTTCCTCACTGAACTTCGCCTGTTGTCACACGTGTTTTTCATTCTTGGCTTCAGTTCCTCTTTAGGTCAGTATGCTTTTAATTAAAATATCTGTGTCTGTTCAGTCTCATGAGCCTCACCAGTACCAGCAAGGATATAGAATGTCGGGTCCTCGCATCAGACAGACCTCTGTCCTGTAATTGAGTACTCCAGGTGAAGCCTCACTAACATTGTATACAGCTGGACCACGAGTTCCTTCTTGCTGCTGGTTATACCTGCACCCATGCACTCCTCATGCTCCTTTCAATGTGCACACCATGAATTATTTGACCTCTAAATTCACAAGATAAAATTCAGTGGCAACTACCGTAAATAAACAAGCATTTGCAATGCAAAAAGTCTCGCATTAACGCGAATTTGAGCTATTGACATTGCAAATAATAATGCCGTTTATTTTTGGTTTTTTAAAAAAAAACATAAATAACAGGCATTGTTATTTACAATGCCAATAGCTGAAACTCTCGTAACTGCGAGACCTATTGCATTGCAAATGCTTGTTGAAAAGTGCCATGTGGCAGACATACATGCCCTTAGGGCATGTATGTGCGCCATATGTGCACACATGCACGATTCAGGGGTGCAACAGGGTGTCAATGTGACACACTGCCACCCATGAATATGCTCCCCCTATTACCGATTCGGTATTTACCGAATCGGTAATAGTGAATGGCTTCCCATTCATTCCTATGGGCCTCCAGGCCCATAGGAATGAATTGGAAGGGATGCATTATTACCGATTCGGTAAATACCGAATCAGTAATACCGAATATTACCGATTCGGTAATAATTACCGAATGTTTACCTACATTCTATTTACCGATTCATAAATACCGAATCGGTAAAATTAGGTATTTATGAATCGGTAAATAGAAATTATCTACATATGGCCCTGTGTTATTAAGTACTTTAGGAAAGGAAGGTCAACATGCCTTTAGATTCTTACCTGTAGTTACTGATGGTGAAGGAAGAGTAATTGCCAATTTGTATAACGAAGCGAAGGAAAGGTTAAGAAAACAGTATGCAAAAGAAAGAAATATTGTAATGTGTAGACACAAATTTTATACGCAACCTCAAAGATGTGATGAAACCATAGATCAATTTGTCACGCGGTTACGGGTGTTATCTCTTAAATGTCAATTTGGAGGGATGAGGGAAGAAATGATTAGAGACCAACTCATAGTACAGTGTCGCAACAAAAAAATGCAGGAAAGGTTATGGGCGGCAAAGAACCCAACGTTGGGAAACGCAATTGATATAGCCAAGGTAGTTGAACAGTCGGAAACTTGTATGAAGGAAATGGAAAAGAAAGAAAACAGTACAGGTACAACAAATGTAGTACAGGATGAAGTAGCCGTGATTAATTCAAATAAAAATAACGAAATAGGGGGAAAGAAGGGAGTACCTATTAAAAAAACTGGAAATAATTTAGCATTGAATACTGAATATAGTAAGGTACAAGAAAAAATGTGCACTAGATGTGGAAGCACATATCACACTGCCGAATACAAGAGATGTTATGCTTTGGATAAAGAATGCAAAAAATGTGGCCGCAAAGGACACTTTTATAAGACGTGTAAGTCTAGCAATAGAGTTAAAGTAGCGGTAGTACAGAATACTGCAGACAATGTAGTACCAACTAGTGTGGAAAAAAAAAGTGTTAACAAAATTTTATGTGTAGAGGAGGATGAATCAACACTGACACCTGGTAGAAGAATGAGACCCAAAGCGATGTTTGTGATACAAGGAAAAGATACAGAATTAATGGTAGATTCTGGTTCTTTTTGGACAATTGTTCCCAAAAATGTCTTTGAACGAAATTGGCCAAATGTAAAACTACTTCCAAAAGACATCAATCCTGGGGGATATCAAGGGGAAAAGATAGATATTATGGGATACATGTTAACTGACATATTATTCCAGGGAAGATGTGTGAAGGGGAAAGTGTATGTAGCACGTAGTGGTCCACCGATTTTAGGATGGGCACATCAATATGATTTGCACATAATAATAAATCCTAGGGCAAATCAGCAAGTGATGGTTGTTGATGATATCACTACTGAAACAATTGTGGAAAGTATGAGTAATCTATTTTCGGAAGAAATTGGTGAACTCAAGGTATATGTTCACAAAATACTACTCAAACCAAATGCGATTTCCTTTCAACATAAAGTGAGAAAGGTGCCCATCATTGCCAGACAAGAGGTCAAACGCATGCTTGTTGAAATGGTTGAACAAGGCATCATAGAGCAGATTGAAACTTCTCCATGGATTTCTCCAGTAGTTATCATGAGCAAACCTGATGGTAGTTACAGATTCTGTGTGGACTTACGCACCCTGAACCAAAATATTGTTGTAGATAATTATCCACTTCCCAACATAAATGAGTTGATTTTATCCTTAAAGGGAGGGAAATATTTTTCTAAACTGGATTTACGCAGCGCTTACCATCAAATTAAATTACATGATGATTCCAAACCATTAACGGCATTCATTACCACGGAAGGGATATTCCAGTTTACAAGGATGCCGTTTGGTTTGGCATCAGCGGCTGGCGTATTCCAGAGAATGATGGGTTCAGTATTGAAAGGTACGTATAATTTAGTATACTTTCAGGATGATGTGTTGGTATTTGGGGACACGGTAGAACAGCACAATTTAGTACTGAAAGAAGTTTTGATTAAGATGGAAAATGCAGGATTGACTCTAAAAAAAGAGAAATGTAAATTTGCAGTCGAAGAGGTGGAATATTTAGGTTATACGCTATCAGCCAATGGGATTAAACCCAAAAGAGATTTGTTAGAAAAAATAAAGAAAGCTCCTGCTCCGTCAGATAAAGACCAGCTCAGATCTTTTTTAGGTCTTATAGAATATTATGCGAAGTTTGTACATAATTTTGCAGAGAAGACGGAAAACATAAAAGTACTGCTCAGAAAAGGTTATAAATTTGTGTGGTCCAATGATCAACAAGATGCCTTTGAGAGGATTAAAAAAGATATTTGTGAGGCTAATATTTTGACTCCTTTTGACACTAAATTGAGGTCAATTTTAACGGTAGATGCCAGTGCGGTGGGGATTGGAGCAGTTTTGGCGCAGATACACAATTCAGGAGTGAAAACTGTTGCCTTTGCATCAAGATCTCTTACAAATTCGGAAAGGAATTACTCAGTAATAGAGAAAGAAGCGTTAGCTGCAGCTTGGGGAGCTGAGTATTTTCGTATGTACTTGTGGGGTTTTCATTTCACCCTAGAAACAGACCATAAACCACTTGTCAAGATTTTATCACCAGGTGGTGCAAATAAAGGTTCAGCAAGATTAGCCAGACTAGCAGCTCGTTTACAAGAATATTTTTATAAAGTTGAATATATTGCAGGTTGGAAGAATTGCCAAGCAGATGGGTTGTCCAGGTTGCCCTTACCATGGCATGTAGTCGATATGGCAAATGTTGAATATTTCCAGTGTGAAGGTGCGGTTGCTACTATTGATGAATTGGTTGAGATGTGTAATGGGGCAATCAACAAAAATCAGTGGACTGCAAGCATGGCCAAGGATGAAGCTTTAAAGATAGTAAAAGAGTTGATTGTTAAAGGAGGTAGGAGAGAGAGTAACCTTCCCATGGCGGTAAGGCCGTTTGTAAAGGTTCTTGAAGATCTTTCCATTTTTGATAGTGAGGGAAACATTGTGATGAAAGAGAAGAAGATCATTCCAGCACAAGATCTTAGGACTGCCTTATTTAAACTTGCACATGAGGGCCATTTAGGTCAGTCCCTTACTAAAAAAAGATTAAAAGAACATTTTTAGTGGCCTGCCATGGACCAACAAATTATTGAATGGATTGAGAGATGTCCTGAGTGTCTAGAAGGTGAAAAAAGGTTGAAAGTTGGCAACCAAGTAGATTTTGGCAAAATTAATGATCCTGGTTTACCATGACACACTGTGGGTTTAGATTTTATTGGTCCATTTGCTGGTATCGGTGACAGTATGAAGTTTGGTATAGTCATGATAGATGTTATGTCAAAGTGGTTGATTGTCAAGTTTGTGAGAGAAATTAGCACGAAAAATACTATTAAGATTTTGTCTGAGATTTTTAAAGAAGAAGGTTACCCAATTAAATTAATCACGGACAACGGCACCCAACTAACATCCAATGAAATGATTTTTTTTTTAAAGTCCTGTGGGATTGTACATAGCAGAGCATCTTTATATAACCCACAAGGAAATGGTGTTGTTGAGAGGGCAAATCGCATGATAAAAGGGGTGATCCAAATGGCAGTTGCGAGTAAAGGCGATGAGAAAAGGATGGTGGATGATTTAGTTTGGGCTTCTCGTACAACTGAGAATACAGTTTCAGGAAAGATCCCTTTTGTGGTTATGAGAGGGCGCTCTGTTAGCACCAAACTAATACCAGCATGGATGAAGGATTGCCTTGGTTTAGCGAGTATCAATGATGATAAAGTAGGGGGTGGTAAGGTTCCTACTCATAAAATAAACATAAAACCAAATGATTGGGTGAAAGTTAAACCTGGGCGCACCTGTGCTGGGTTTACCAATTTTCGTGGTCCGTATAAAGTGAGGAATGTTCATAATAGACATGTGACACTATTTAATGGTGAAAATTGGAACTTGAGAAGGGTGGCTCTCTATAAGAAAGGGAAATTACATGATGATGGTTACAAGATTGAGGTGGAAAGTGGGCTTAATCCTCATCTCCTCATGAGTGATGATGAAGCAAGTGGTGGACATTCTGGAGTATCACCAACCGACCATGGGGACAACATCACTAATAATGTAAGGCCTCAAAGGTCAAGGTTCTCACCCAGATATTTACAGGATTATATTTGTGGAGATTTTAGTTTCATATAGAGAATGTCAGTTATCCTAGGAATATATATTTTGTTTTTTTTTCTTCAAGGACATATGGTGTTTTCACTAATTTTGTAGTGTTATAGTTGACATTATAAATAATTCTGTTTTTCTTATGTGAAAGAGTTAAAGGGAGAAAGATGTGTTGTACTTGTAAATTGTATTTTGATCACATGTGTCTGCTCCTTTAATTACAAAGGTTCTGAGTGTAGTTCCATCGTTGCTATGTACTATGACATAGTTGCACTCAAGAGTTCAGTTGTTAGCTGATCTCAGAGGGATTACCAACTATATCTCTGCGCTTAGAATAAAGTGCTTATAACTTCTATCAATGTGTTTGTAGCTGCATTTATATTACAACAGTCCGCATCACCACACTGAAATGCATAGTCATGCATAATAGCACCTACTGAGCTGTCAAGCAGGAGTGCTAGTAACCTTGCACCACTGAGCAGTACTGAAACTAAAGCTGAAGGGAGGAGTGGCAGATCGGCCTGCGCTCTGATCCCAGCGGCAGGCTCAGTATCTACATCTGCAACTGCTACAATCTATCAAGTATACTAGGATGCACCCCAAGCTGCGACGTGGCATATTTGCTACATTCATACCTTTCGTGACTCTGAGTCAGGAGGTCAGGATGAGTTTTGTGGCATATCCATGCTGCTACCGTCCACGGCGGCGCCAGCAGCTGGAGTTAATATGTAAAGTTTTGGCAGGCTTGCACCGCATTGTGGCACGGTAATTTACATTAATAAAATTGTTGATCGACCAGAATGGGAGGGAGCCGACTCACCCCACCGGGGGCACCAGCAGTTGAGTGAACCTCCCGCAGCGGGACGCTGATCTGGAGTTGTTCAGCACAGAGGATCGGTGCACACCACTCTCGTTGAAGCCACGGTGAGGCGGCCTGTTGAGTGTACCTCCCGCAGCCGGCCGCTGCACTGGAGTTGTTCAGCACAGAGGATTGGTGCACACCACTCTCGGTGAGGCGGCCTGTATGAACTGCGGTTCGCCTCAAAGCAAAGTTAGTGCAGCCTGGAGTATGACCTCTCTCTCACTCTGCTTAAGCTACAAATGTGCTTTCACTGAATAGCGCTTGCCGCACCGTGTCTTCCTCCTTTAATCCGTCTGGTTTTACCGATCCCTGTCTTCCTCCTTCATCCCAGTTGATCCCCCGGTCCACCTACCTCACGCTTTGTACCTTGTGCCTAACAGTCAGAATACCATATCCCAAGGCCCCTTGCTACGCCCCGGTGTAATTGCATTTATATAGACGGTAGCTACCGCTTGTGCACCAGCGGTTGGCCCCTACAACTGGCCCAGTTCACTTCCCCATGCTTGGCCTCAGCTCTTCCACGCATTTGCAGTGACTACAGGCAGGACTGACCCTGCGACCAGCCATGGGAGCCCCACCCCGAAACAAGACATCAGGGGACTGACTATTAGCATCTTGGAAAAGCTGGGCTCACCAGGTACAGATAGAGTGATGACAGGGAGAGCAGGGGGTGGGAGGATAATGGCCAGGGTTGATGGCTTAGGTGTGAGGGTTGAGAGCGGCATGTCAGCAACCCACTCCACACATTGGCCATGGCTCAGCATGATTTCAGAGGCTTGTTTGCACAAGGAAGGGCTTTGCTGCATAAGGTGTCAGCCGGAAAGATTTATGGCGATCTGCGCCGCAAACTCTAATGCTTGGCAGGGCTGATACCCTGAAACTGTACGACAAAAATGAAAAAAACACTGGCATTTCAGAGGTCCCATGTAAAACAACTTATGTCCGGTGAACCAGATACAGTGTATACCCAGGATGAAACTGGAACCTTCCTGATTGCATCTCATTCTGCTAAGAGTTGTCACACACAGGGGCAGCTGAGAGCAGCTGGGCTTGACCTCACACCTAGCAACAGGGGCAGCATGAGAAAAACCTAGAATTAGTACTTCCCCCATGATTACTTCATTGCCGCCTTCCACTAAACCAAGCCCCTAAGCTACTGACCAAAAGTGTACTAAGACTGCATCCATCCTTCTATTGTAGTTACAGACCAGGTAACTAACTCTTGATACTTTCTCTCTCTATCCTTTCCTTGCTATTACTTTCTTCCTCTCTCCCGTTGTTGTCTCCTTCTTCTGCAGTTTCACTGCCCACCCTCCTCTTCCCATAATACACCCCATCCTTCTCCCTTCACTCTCACTTTCTCTCTTTTCCCTCTTCTTTTATCTCATTCTCTTGATCTTTCCTACCTGTGATCTTCTACCTCTTGTCTTTTACTGCCTTTCTTCTTTCCTCACAGCCATTTTGATCGCATTGCTTCAGTACCTCCCATTTCTTCCATCCTCTCCCATATTTCTTATCTTCCTATTGTCTCTGTCTTCCTCTTACTACACTAGTCAATCTCTTTTCTAACCTCTTTTCTGTCTCATTTCTTTTTGCCTTTCTCAATGCCTCTTCCTCCTCCTTTTCTTTCTCTCTATCACAGATCCTGCTTTTGCCTCTATTCCTATTTACCTGTCAGACCCTCCCTTTGTTACTCCCTCTCTTTTCCTCTTCTGCTTTTGTCCCTCTCTCTCTCCTCAATCTTACCTATGCCCCTTCTTTTTTCTTTCTCTTTCCCTCTTTCCCTCTCTCACCTCTCTCCTCCTTTTGTTTACCTCCTTCCCTCTCACCCCTCTCCCTACTCCCATTGCCACCCTTCTTCCCTCTCTCTCCTCTCCCTCCGCCTGTTGTTTCTCTTCCTCCTTCTAATCCCTATCCCTCCACCTTTACAAATGTATACATACATAGTCTGCAGTGAATGGCATGTAATGTCTTAATGAACATCTTGTGATCTACAGCATGTTAAAAACTGGCCAGTATGGTATGCAATGTCACTGTCCTGGTGACTTTAGTGCTAAATGAATGAGAATAGCTAACAGGCGACTAGCTGCCGGCCATAGCCCAGGCTGTGACCAAGTGTGTGTTTCTGTGCCCTCCTTTACGTTTACAGTTTATTTCTCAAAACTTCCGGGGGTAATTTAAAACACGTTTCTGACAGTCATAAACTGTTGGCTATGTTGTATTGAAGATTACCGCACCGGCCTCAGCCTGTGAGGATAATGCAAACTGGTGCTCGACAGACTGTGCAACTTGTTCATGTTTGCCCTCACACATCCTTCCTGTTGGGCTTAGTCCCACATGGACAGAGCCCATATCTGGTGCTTTGCAGCAGTTTTAAGATCTTCTTGAAGTTTCTTGTTGCTCAAATGGGTGTAATTTCTGATATTTATATGTTTCCCTCGTTTTCATTGCTTGATTTTGCTTGCAAAAAAGTGCCACTAATAGTTGTTGAAATGTCACTCATAATTGCACTGAAATTATGAAAAGGTCACACATAGCAATCTGAAACCTTAGCAGCTATGAGGGTCTGGGATTTCCCGCACATTCTTATCTCTTGGTCAGTTACCAAAGTTGCGGAATGAATGGGCACAAGCCCTACATGTCTTGACTCCCCTCTGCCATTCAAAAAAAACCTCCTAGTTGTATAAGGACCACCTGTTTGTACGAAGCTTCTGCTGGCAGGAGAGGGGTTGGAAATAGGAAGGGTTGCAGTACGGGGATGAGGATAATCCAGATTACTCAGCTTTCAGCCCAAGATGAAGCTACTCGCCCATTAAATCAACCTTAAGTTCCAGAGGAAACATTCAGGCCTAAAACAAAATAGGCTGGGAAATAACATTCTTTAGCCATTTCCTGACAGTTTATTTAGGAAATTAAACACCCTTTTTGCTTGAACAAAAAGTAACCAACACACTATTGGTCATCCTAAAAATGCTGTTCTTTCTATATAAATTACCAGTTTTCTCCTCATATCTAAAGTGTGTAATATATATTCTTCAGGAAAATAAGGCTCTGGAAGACACCTGTTATACAATGTCCTTTTGCAAGTGACATTTTATAAACATTTTAGGACAGAAAACTTGCCAGGTCTTGCAGAATATGAAGATGGGGATGGTCAATAATTACAGACCTTATCTCTCAAATGTGTATGTAGAGTCTTTGCTAGACAAAGTACTTTTAGATTTAGAAAAAACTGTTATATGTAAGTTGAAGATCTTATAATTAACCTGGATGCAGCATACAGCATCTCAATGATGGCCCCCAGCACCTTGAAACCTTAACCTCTTCTGTGCCCATGACGAGATAGTCTCGTCATGGAGCACGGTCGCGCTGTGCCCATGACGAGACTATCTCGTCATGAACCCCACCCACTAATGCAACGCCCGGCACAGGAGGGGGAAAGGGCGTGGCACTGAAGGGGTTAAGGGGTGATATGTTTGCACATTACAAATAAGAATTGTTATGACTTCTTCACTTTCTTGTCTATTGGTTCAATTGAAACACAGTCTTACATATTGAAGATAACATACTGGCAAGCAAAGTATAAATGTTTACATTCTACAGGAATACAGATTCAAACCCCTCCAATTGTAAATTGTAAAATAAATGTCACTTACTTCGGCTGAAGTAAGTAAAAGATGACTAACTGCTGTGATGGGCTTCTTTAGACATAATTTAAGGTAAAGTGTACCGTGATCAAATCTAGAGGTCGTATTTGATATCAATAGTGTGATTAAGATTAAATCTGAGCAAATAATTTTATTTTGCATATTTAAAACTGTTTAAATGAGTTCCTTCTGAACATTTGTTTCTTTAGCATTAGTGCTTACCCAGTTCACAAGGACGTATGGGTCGCTCTTGTTCTTTGAAATATGGAATGACAGGCTGACACCAGAGGATATAGGAGCTCACCAAGTCCAATTGATTAGCCTCCATTTCAGGTACTTGGAACTCTAGGCACTCTCTAATGTGTTGCAACGCCTCTGAAATATGAGAGCACTGCACAAACTTGCCTCTGTGAGGTTCAGGATCTCTTCCCTTTGTATGGTCCTGAACCCCTTCCAGAAGGGCATGTTCAGTCTGAGCTTGAAGGGGTATAGTTACACCCCTATCTACAGTCTACTGAAGCGCTTCTGGGGATAGAGCAGTGATTGATGGGCCTGGTTCTTTATCGGTATAGTCCAGCTTAGAAGAGCATCTATTTCCGTCCATTGTGTCCAAATCAATAAACTAGAAAATGTCCCAGGTGAACTAGGCTTTCTATGCCCCAACAAGGTCTCCACTCAAGTGAGTGATCTTAATAAAGGTCCCTCTGTTTGGGTTGGCAGCTCTGTAATTGCAAGCACAAAAATATGCTACACCTGAAGAGATGGCCAAAGTGAGCCCGCTAACTACAGCGTAGAGTAGAGTAAATGCTTACTCCCACTCGTGCCTGTCCCAGCCAACTGTTAAATGGTAGCGGCAGTCGTAGTCGATAACCTTTCAAGTATTGCCCGGCGGTAATCGCCTCTTATACCATTCGATGCTAAACCAATAAAGAGGCAGGCGCCGGAGACTGGAAGGCAGGAAACAAAGTTTTATTCCGTCGGAGTGGAACACATCAGATCAGACAGCGAAGTATCGTCACGAGGTGCTCTAACTGCATCTCTGAGACCTGGCCTCTTAAACACACGTTTATGACTTTATTGCAGGGTTATCATACATGGCACATTCTTGAGATCACTTTGATGCATGAAAGAACATCCTCAGAATCCCCGGCTCAGATCCGATCCCACGCATAGCTACAGTAGAAGTTCTCACCCCACCCGCAGTAGGAGATGGCTATCACACAGCAGGATATTCCGCCAGTTCCCGGGGGTGTGTGCAACCGGTCGGGTCTCAGGGGGTGGGGGCCTTGATCTGCTGTAATCCCTTTGATGTGGGGTGTTTCCCTTACAGTAGGGGCAATAAACTGCATCCGCAGGGCTAGGTGATGGCCTGGGATCGGTTCGGACAATCGGGCGCGGAGGAAGGGGGTTATCAGAAAGGATGTATGACCATGTATGGGATGAAAGGAGGTGTTGGTCAGGCACGGGGTGCGATTCCATGGCAGGGTCGCGCAGAAGGAGAGGTTTTACGGCCCATGTATGAGAGAGCGGGGGTGGCCAGCGCGCGGGGGATGTTCGCAGCGCCTGAGGGGCACGCTGGTGATCGGCAATGAGCGGGGAGAGAGAGTGGGGTGCCTAAAATGGCGGCCGTGTGTTCGCTGTGCGTGGCGCTGGGGAGAGGCAAGATGGCGCAGATAATGTTCAGTTACAAGCTAAATTTCCACAGTCCTCCCTTTTAACATATCTCGCCAGCTTGTTTAGTTTGGATCCATCCCCATAATACTACGAACTTCCACCTCATACAGAGCTTTCATTCGTTCCCTTCAAAGTTCAAAGTCTTAGGGCAGATGCAGTTCATAAAAAGCGAACATAAAGGTGGCAGACACTGAATCCCCAAGCAACATCCACATAGTATCACAATCGGTATTAGGATAAATGAAAACAGCCTCCATCCCCAACTTTTAATAGTGTCCCAAAACCAACTCCCAAGTGACCATCCTTCTTGCTCCTGATGAACCTCTGCGGAAAGTCTGTGGAGGTGTTCAATTGCTTTGTAGACTGAGGGTGAGTTATCCGGTACGTAGGTACAACAGCTGGACCCAATGATGCGGCATGCTCCTCCACGATCAGCCAGAACCACTTCTAGAACGAGGCGGTTCTGAAGAGCCACCAGGCGGACGGCCTGAAGCTCGGCGGTGTTGTTGGCGAGGATGCCAGCCGTAATGTTCATCGCCGTCTCGACTGCCTGAGTTAAGTGGCGGATGGCACGGCTGTTTGCCATTGGACCCCAGAGTGGAACAAGTCCCTTTACTGCATCCAGGAACTGTGCTCCGGTGGAGTCGGCTTGTACAAGGTCTTTGGCACGTTTCTGTCGGTGATGGTTTGCTGGAGCCACATATGTCGGAGGAAGGACAAAAGCGATGTAGCAGGTGCCTCCCCAACCTTTCGGAAGCCAGGTGTAGGCCTTAGTACCACAGACGAAGTACATATTCGGGGAGGCAACAAAGGAGGGTGGATCAACTGAGTCCAATGTTCGGGTGATGAGGCAGGAGCTGTGGCCCACCAGCTGCGCCCCCAGGCCTTCGAGGCACACAAATCCAGTGATGTTGATGACGGATAGGGCCACTGTTAGGGTGGCGGCCGTTCGTTTCCGGAGGTAAGAGAAGGTGGGTCTGGCTGGGTTGTTGAACACTTGCATTTCAACTCGTTCTTTGGCAGGGATGTCCATGTGAAAGGAAGTGTTTGATCTCAGAGGACAGAAGGGGGCAGAAGTTCTTCCAGTTTTGTTCAGCCAGAACCCATGGTAGAAGTGTGACATAGTTCTGCCGGAAGTGGCATTGTCCTTGTAGCTTTCTTGCAGGAGGATTAGCCAGGCGAGGCAGGAACCATGGACAGAAAAAGGTGAAGGGATGAAAGGGATAGAGTGTCCAGTGGCATGTGGTAGCAATCCACAGATCCAGCAATTAGTGGCATTGGCGGCAAGATTGTGTTGGTGGAGCACCTGCACAAAAGAGTTATTCCAGAACTCCTTACGCCTTTCTCGGAGTTGGGGTGAAAGTGAGATCAGATGGTGTTCTTTCATGGTGATAGGTTGAACGGTGGTCAGCAATGTCTTATGAGCGGGTGTGCTCTCCTCCATGATCCAGAAGGTGACCATGAGGAGAAGGCAAAAGAGAAGGGTAATAAAAAGTGCAATAGTCTTTGAGCTGTGCATTCTGTCAGTCTTTGGGTTTTTGTAGTGGATCTTCGGACGTCCAGTTGCTTCCATCATCTTCATGTCGGATGCTTCCATCACCTTCAAGGGACTCGGTAGCGGGCAGAACCACAGACTTTGTTTAGTTTCTCTCCTGGTGGCCTTTGAGGTGACTAGGCAACCGCTCTGAGATTTCAACTTAGTTTGTGGTCTGCTTAGCCGAAGTTCCCTCCTTTCGTCGTAGGTTATACCCTTCCTTGGATGGCACAGTGGGATCGGGATATTTCATTAATTCAAGTGTCTCTGTATCCGGGCAGCGGCTCAGGGATGGTCGGTCTTTGTCCAGAAGTTCTTCTTGGGCGGTGATGTTGTCCGTGGTCGTCAGGGTCGATGATACCTTCTTGCAGTGGTGTGCATGCAGCCAATTGCGCTTCCCCTCCACTCGAAGAGCTGTTCGGGTGGTGATCAGGACTTGCAGGGGGCCCGTCCACCGGGGCTCCAGACTCTTGGTGCGCTGGAAGTTACGCACTAAGACAAAGTCACCGGGTTGGATGTCGTGTCCGGGGCCCCTGGAAACATCGGGAATGGCTTGCAGCACTTGCTGATGGATAACAGACAACGTTTTAGTTAGGTTATACAAATAGTCAGACATGAGGACGTCCGGGACGTCGTGGATGGATGTTGGCTTCGGTGCAGTCCAAAGGTTCATGGGCCGCCCGAAGACGACCTCGTAGGGGGTTAAGTGGTGTTTGGTGGGGGTGGAACGCATTGATAGCAATGCTAGCGGGAGAGCGTCTGGCCATTTCAGTCCTGTGGTGGCAACTATTTTTGCTATCTTAAGCTTCAATGTGGCATTATGTCGCTCAACCAAGCCTGCAGATTGGGGATGGAAGACCGCATGGAACTTCTGTTTTACACCCAGCCCCTTTAAGATGAGTTGGATAACCTCGGCTAAAAAGTGGGGGCCGTTGTCGCTCCACAAAATTCGACAAAGGCCGTATCGGGGGAAGAATTCTTTCAGTAGTACTTTTGCGGTAGTCATAGCGGTGTTGTCGTGGGTTGGGTAGGCTTCCACCCACTTGCTGAAGGCACACACAACGACAAGTACGTACTTCAAACCTTGGCACCTTTCTAACTGGACGTAGTCCATTTGTAGGACTTCAAAGGGGTGATTGGGAACCCCAAACCCTCCCCGGGGTACAGCAGTTCCTTTCCCAGGGTTGTGTTGGAGGCATACCAGGCATTGTTGGACCAGACGTTTGGCTGAGTCTGGGATTTTGTCGTTGTGCCAGACTTTGGAGATGAGTTCGATCATGGGGGCAGACCCTATGTGTGCGGGGGAGTGTGCCATGGTCAGCATGGGGATCAAGTATGAGTCAGGTAGCAACCATCTGTTCGAGTCTTTAGTTCGCCAGCAACCGTCATCGTCCTTCAATCCCACCCGTGCCCATTCAGTTAATTCGTGTGGTGTGCTGGCTAGTTGGATGTCCCTAATCGTTTCCCTAGCATCCTTCCATTTCTCAGTTTGTGACCTGGTCACGTACATACGGGTCGTGGACCTATTCTCGGCTGTGGTTCGGGCAGTAATGTCAGCTAGTGCATTTCCCTGTCCTATAATGTCTGTCACCTTCTTGTGTGCCTGGCATTTCATCACAGCCAGCCGTGTGGGGAGGAGGACTGCTTCGGTCAGGGCAGAGACTAGATCTCCATGCAGGATGGGTGTGCCATGGGAAGTCAAGAATCCCCTCTCTTTCCATAAGAGCCCAAAGTGGTGAACTACCCCGAAGGCGTACTGACTGTCTGTGTAAATGTTTGCGGTTGTCCCTGCTGCCAGGATGCATGCTCGTGTGAGAGCAATTAGTTCCGCCACCTGTGCGGATCGCTGTGTGATGCGGGCTGTCTCAACAACTGTTCGGGCTGTGGTGACTGCATAGGCAGCTGAGGTGGTGCCATCGGGGAGCTTGATGCATGAGCCATCCACCCACAGTTCTCCGTCAGGGTCCGGGAAGGCAGTATCTCGGAGGTCAACCCTACTCTTGGTCTGTTCGTCGGTGAGGGTCACGCAGTCATGTATAGGGGACGCATTGGGGTCAGTGTCAGGGAGAGGTAGTAGAGTAGCTGGATTCAGAGTGGTGCATCGTTTCAATGTGATGTGGGGTGCAAGCAGAGTCAGTTCGTAACCAGTCAGTCGTGATCTAGTCAGGTGTTGAGTCTTGGTCTGGTTCAGGAGGGTGTCAACCGCATGGGGTACCAATACAGTGAGGGGGTTCGAGAGCACGATCCCCTCACTTTGCCGGATAGAGACAGCAGCGGCGGCTACTGCTCGAAGGCAGGCGGGCAAAGCTCTGGCTACAGGGTCAAGAGTGGCAGAGAAGTAGGCACAAGGGCGTTGTTTAGGACCTATGGACTGGGTTAGGACAGACAACGCACATCCCTCCCTTTCGTGGGTGTAGAGGGAGAAAGGTTTAGTGTAGTCTGGGGTTCCTAGGACTGGGGCCGAGCAGAGGGCGTCTCGTAATTCTTTGAAGGAGGATTGGCATTCGGGTGTCCAGGGGAGGGGGAAGGGGACATCTTTAGCCAGCAGGGAAATCAGAGGTTTTACAATAAGACTGAAGTTTGGCAACCATTGTCGACAAAAGGAGGTGAGGCCTACTAGAGACCGCACTTGCTTCTGAGTTTTGGGAACAGGGGTTTCTAGGATGGTCTGAATTCGGTCAGGAGTAAGTTTCCTCCCATCCTTGGATAGGAGGTGGCCTAGGTATGTCACTTGGGGTTGGCAGAACTGCAACTTCTTCCTGGAGACCTTGTGACCGTTCTCCACGAGGAAGTGGAGGAGGTGAAGGGTGGCCGTGACAGCAAGTGGGGTGGTGTCGGCCGCCAAAAGGATGTCATCGACGTACTGTATTAACACCACTCCATCGGGCAATTGGACTGCATCTAGTTGTCTCTTGAGGGCTTGGCTATAAATGCTGGGACTCTCAGTGTAGCCTTGGGGTGCCCTACAGAATCTGTACGACCGTGCTTTCAAAGTGAAGCCGAACAGGTAGAGGCTGTCTGGGTGGATGGGGATGGAGAAGAATGCGTTCTTGAGATCAATAACAGTAAAGGTGGTGGCAGTGGACGGAATTAGGGTGAGGATGGTGGTGATGTCTGAGACCACGGGGTACTGAGGTATGACTACTTTGTTGACTTCTCGTAAGTCAACAATGAAGCGGTATGCTTTCTCATCTCCCTCGCCTTGCTTCTTTACAATGGGTAGGATAGGGCTGTTGCAAACATTACTGACTACTTCTTCTACTACTCCTGCATTGACTAGGGATTGGATGATTTCCACCAATGCCTTCTCACCTTCGGGCGATATTCAATACTGTGGAAGCTTTGGTAGCACTGCATCCGGTCGGACGGTTATGTGTACTGGGTCGATCACCATGCGCCCTACATCTGAGTCGGTTTTAGCCCATAGATGTGAGGGTAACGTGTCGAGTAGGGACAGGTCAGCATCAGTTATAGAGAGCATACGTTGTGTGTGACAAGGTCTGAACAGATCTGGGTTATCGTGCAGGATGACTCGAACTCCGTCTGGGGAGCATCTGATGGTAGCTCGGAAATGTTTTAGCAAATCAAGTCCCATAATAGCATCGGGGGTGTTGGAGGAGAGCAGAAAGGTCGTGTCAGTGGCGTTATCTTCTAAGTCAAAGGAGATTGGTGCTGATAAGGAGTTAGTGGAGGGCGTTCCATCGAAGCTTATTGAGGTTACGTGTGAGCCAGACAAGGGTGCCCTAGGAATCAGTTGTTTAGATAACGCACTACGTGTCGCCCCAGTATCTACCAGGAATGGAGACTTTGTGCCCAAGACCTTAGCAGTGACGTAAGGACCTTGCTGGTCAACACGGAGTTCGACTGGATCCCTCCCTTGCCCCTGGCAGTCCTATGCGAAGTCATGGGTGCTTTCATAGTCGGACTGCTGACACTGGTTTTGTCGGGGGCGATCAAAGGTGTTTGGTCTGCCTGGCCTGTCGTTGATGGCGTCGTTCGTGTACCCTCGTCCCTGTCCTCTATTTCTGGGGTCATATGCTGTGTCCCTGGGGTCCCTATTTTTGTTCAATTCCAGAAGGACCGGGCACTGGGATTTCCAGTGTCCGAACCCTCTACAGAACGCGCATTGGTTCCCATCTAAGTCTCTCCGTCCGTTGTAGGGTGCAGGTGTATGGTCCCTAGGGGGTAGCTTTCTAGGGGCGGTTGGTTGGTAATTCCCTTTTGGGGGTTCCCTTCCTATGGTCACCCCTTGCAACTGTGCTATCATTACCCTCTCCTTCAGTTCCTTTTTCTTCCTCTCTGACGCCCTATCGTTCTCATTCTTTTGGTTTTCGTAGTATTGGGCCATCTGGAGGATTGCTGCGGGTTTGGAGGCTGCCCAACTACTCTCGCTGGTCTGTAGCTTCTGGGAGACTTCTTGTGACAGACCCTTCACATAATTCTGGACAAAGAGGTGATGTCCGGTTGCAGTGGTCATGTCCTGGCCACTATAATCGGAAAACACAGTCTCGAATCGAGAGAAGTATTCAGACACATCCTCCTGGGGTTCTTGGCGACAAGCCGTCACTATCGACCAGTCTACCTTTCTTTCTGGGATTAGAGTCTTCAACTTCTGTACAATCTTGTCTGGGAGCTCCAATATGGCTTTCGGGGGTTTCTGTCCCGGTTCTCGCTGTTTATCTATGGTATCGAGTTGTACCCAGGTATATCCGAACGGCTCAGCGTGGTCAACTTTCCGGATTTGCTTCCACACATCAGCCGGCAGATATAACCCGAAGAACAAGTCGATATCTGCTAAAGTCATTATTGTTGAACCTAAGGCTGTACCTAGTTCGGTGTAGAAGGCAGTCGGGTTCTTTCTTAAGTCGGGTAGAGTTTTTCTGAAGGTCAAAATGTCTTGTCGGTCCCATGGCTGGTAGACCCAATTATATACAACCCTTCCCTTCGCATCTTGGTGGTTGATGTCGTCATGTGCTCCCTGACCTCGTGGGGGGACCCAGTAGGTGGCGGCCTCTTTGATGGGCATCATGGTATCAGTCCTTCCTGCCTGGGGCTTAGTCGCTATGGGAGTTTCTGCTTTGGTTGTCTGTCTGTGCTCTTTAAGGTGTCGATAGACCTCGAGTGTACGAGTGAAGAGGTTCGTCACATCGCCCTCTCCTTCTTCCCCAATGTCTACCTTCTTATATAGGGCCGCTAAGCCTTCGGGACCTTTATCGTGGTACCTATCCTCATATGTATTCAGGGCGTGAGAACAAAGTCGTACTACAAAGTGTCGTCTGCGGTTGTCGGCATACGAGTTATACACGTCTGTTATATACTCCTCACTTTCCTTTCGCTCCAACAGTGTCCCTACTATCTTGTCGATTCCTGCTCGTTCATCCTTTGTTAGTTGATTCATTCTGGTGGAATCTTTCTTTCTCATCTCAGGGTCATCCAACATTATTGCCGACGTTGTGTTCAGTACAAGAGGCTCGGCCGGCGCAGAGGCCGTGAGGACCGAGGCCCCTGTACTGCTTTTGCTTGTGTTTGGGGGTTGTGGGTGTTGCACTACCGATTGGGAGGGTGCGTATGGAGGGGGCATGTAAATAATCGGGGGACCTAATAGTAATTCGTCATTCATTCGTTGCTTAGAGGACAACTCAGGGTAGAGCATAGAGGGGGTCCTAACAGGGTACTGGCCTGATGTTTCGGGCTCCTGTCTTAGTTTAGTTTCCCTTCTCTCCTTTATTTCTTCTTCTAACTTTCTAGCGGCAAGGTGAGCTGCCTTTCGTAATTCCTTTTCTGCTTTTACTTCTTCCCTCTTTTTCCGTTGTGTTGCTTCTTTGCGCCACATGCCGATACTGTCAAGCATAGTAGGCGTCGTCTTATTGCTACGCAGAGCTATTTCTAGCATTTCTATCTTATGGTCGTCGAAGGATCCCATCAGTGGCCACTGACTCTCGGGGTCCTTCTTTGTATATTTATGCCATAGCTTGCTATAAGCTACGGCGACTAGTCCATATTTAGTGAACATGTCCTTATTAGGGGTGCATTCCAGTGGAGCCGGATGGTTCACCTCTAATAAGCGGTCCGGGCAGAACCAACTACCAATCAGTGGGGAGAAGATAGGCATGACGGGTTTCAACGGGGACAAAAGTCAGCACTGTAGGAAGGTGGATATCTGACTATGGTTACCCCCAACTTTTTGCCTAGTGTCTAGCTGGTTTTTCGACTTAGTTGGCCTGAGATCCTGCCATTCAGGGTCTCAGGCTGTCTGCTCTCTCTGTAAAATGGACTCCATGTACCCTAGGTACATAACCAATTGGTAAGGATCACCTTATTGGACCCTGTACAGTGTACCCTAGGTACCCAGGGCATAGGTGTACCCTAGGCCTCCCAGGGGCTGCAGCATGTATTATGCCACCCCTGGTCTGGCCTTCCAATCAGACACAACTGGCTGATCACTCAGCTGGGGCAAGGTCGTGTAATCACCCCTTGCTTAGGTGTAGTATTCCTATACCTACCTTATATATAGACACATGTGTACCTATCAGTCACTCCTATGGCAGGCCTTAACAATCCTGGAGGCAGAGTGCTTGGTAACATGTGAGATGGTGCTCTAGCATGAGCTGAGCCTGTCTGCAGGTTTCGGAACCATGTCCTTATAGCTGTTCTATGATATAGCCTACCATATACTCTTAAAGTGCCTTATAATCTTAAACGGTTATGGTAACTATGGTTTGGCTTTATCAAAACATGTCGTGTAAGGTGTCTAACACTTTGGAATAATACCCCCATACCATTTCTGGTGATGAGGATATTATCCCTCCCTTCTAGAGGGAGAGACATGTTAAAATCCTACTTTGCTGTTTATCTCTAACCAAAGCCTCAGCATCACAAAATGGATGCTGCTGCCACAGACACAAGTCTGACCTCCTGCTGCTGGGAGTGATCCCAGCCAGGGAGGCCTGGACAATAGGTTTCCTGCTTGGGGAGGTGCTAGCACCTCCCCAGACAGCCTTTAGTGTATTGGGGCAGGGTGGGCTGAAAGGAATGAGACATGCCTGGGGCACACAAGGTGTTCCTTGCATAGTCCAGTTCAAACCGGCGCTGGGGCACTCCAGCCCCAGCTCTGGCGCGAAACTGGACAAAGGGAAGTGGGTGTAACCACCCCCTCCCAGGTCCCACCCATAAGGCGTGACCTAGCAGGTATCCCAGCCCCCCAGATTAGTATAAGAGTGGGAGTTGGGCCTCAAGACTCTAGATTATCCTGAACCTGCAAAACTGAACAGAAACTCTGGACCTTCGACATTCGACGAAAGAAGAAGACTGAAGAATCTCCCTTGTAGCCAAGGAGTGGCTACCCTGTGCAAACAGGCACCATCAAGAGACTACCCTTTGCTTTGCGACCGTTCTACGAGGAACCGACTGCAGAGCCCGACCAGAGCCTTGACTTCCAGACTTCTCCGACCCTCATCCACATCTGCAGCAGAGCTGAGATCCGTGGAGGCGACGAGCGACGTGGGACCGGCTACCTGGGAAAAGTGGCTAGTAACTTACAGCGCAGCTTCTGAGGTACCCTCGAAGTTGTGCACCGGGGATTGAGAAGCCCCAAGCACCATCTGCACCGAAGACCAGCCCCCCACACTCCACGAGTCCTGCGTGGGGCCCTTCAGCATTTTCCTGCTTGCCGCGTCTGTCCGGTTGCTTGCCCGCTGGCTAGTGGCCTTCGTGACGACGCTCCCTGAAATCTTCTGCGCTGGTTTGGCTCCTCCAGACTGGCTCCCGCTTCTCTGCAAAGAAGAAGCACCCCAGACCTTCCTGGTCTGCACCAGAAGCAAGTCCTTTGTTCTTCGTGGGTTCCGCTTGCCAAGGCTTGGTGAGTCCTAGTCCAACTTCGACGCCGCCGACAGCAAGAGCCTTCGTGGGACAGCTCGCCTCCTGGCCCTGGTCGTCCTCGACGCTTCCTGGTCCTCCTGGCTGCAGCGACAAGCTTCACCTTCACCTGCAACTCTTCACGACATCGCCTGGTTCCTTCCTGGTTCCACGTGGTCACTGGCTAGTGACCTTGACTCTGTCCCTTCTGCTTGCAGGTTTCTTCTCTTCTAGATCCCAGCCTTGGGATCCACCGGACACTCTTCACTGACTGCCTGTCAGCATCTTTCTTCAGGCATCCATAGGAGTCGACGACGAAAACGACGCATCTTCACCCCTATGCACCCGCAGCCTGTGGGCTAGGTAACTTGGGTACTCCGGTGCTCATCAGGATAGTGACTATCCTAGTGTCTAGTTTTCAAGTCTCAACTTCCTAGCTACTCCGGAAGTGTCCTAAATCTATCTATTTCTAAACTGTAACATTGCTATTGACTTTTACGCATTACGCGTGAGTGTTTCCACTCTGCACACGAATCCCGTGGGCCTCCCACTTCCTAACTAACGCTAGTGTAGTGTAGCCCCAGCGATTCCCTAGGCCTAGGCCTATTCTATTTCCGTGACAGTGGTTCTTATACCACTTATTTAGTATATGGTTTGCGTGGCCCCTAGGGCCTAACTGTATTACTTACCTGTGTGACTTACTGTATGCATTAATAAGACTGTGTTGTACTTACCTCTAAACTCATAAAGAGTGCTGAGGGTTTGCTTAGAATAAATACACTTTATTTTTTATATATATCTGTTGTGGTGTCCTTTCATTTGGTATTCAAGGGATTATATATGGTATCACAGCTGGCTTCACATGCCATTCAGAGTTTAGCCTAAGACTGCTCTTGTCCATGCTACCACTAGGATAGCTGGTCTATAAGGTTGACTTTACAACCAATCACCATAAGGGTATTTGGACTGATATAAGGTGTACACTATAACTAGTGACATCATACATCAGGCCAACTTCTCACAAGCACTACCTATCTTTTCACTGCTTGCAAAGACTAGACAGAATATCTCTATTCCTCGTTATTTGTAAGCAGAGAATACCTCCAAAGAACCAATATCGAACAACTAGTGTTCGGACAATCAATCAATCAATGGGGAGATAAAGATAGGCACGACGGGTTACAATGGGGACAAAAGTCTGCGTTACCTACCCTTCACTATTTGCAAAGACTAGACAGAATATTTCTATTCTACGTTATTTGCAAACAGAGAATATCTCAAAGAGCACTATCCTTCAAAACAATCAATGTTCGGACAATCAATCAGTGGGGAGATAAAGATAGGCACGACGGGTTACAACGGGGACAAAAGTCTGCGTTACCTACCCTTCACTATCTGCAAAGGGAGAGAGAGAGAGTATTTCTACTTCTCCCCGTTTGTAGACAGCGAATATCTCAAAGAGAACAATCAATAAGCAATACTAGTATTTTTCAATCAATCAATCAATCGTTTCGCAATTTGTCGTGTTTCACGACCTTACCCGGACCGCGTGGACAGTTTCTCGTCTTCCGCCTCCAGCACCCGATCGTCCTCTACCCTCCGTTATTGCCGCGGCACTCCTGATGGTTCCCAGTCAGGACCGTAGATCACTCGAGAGAGGTCTGCTCGGAACCAGTGAAGTTCGGATGATCGGCTGCCAGACGAGGGTCTATCGGGCAGGAGCTCTCCCGATCGTTGCAGTCGTTCACTCTGTCGTCGGGACTTCTCCCACTGGATCCACGTGTCGCTGATGGGCCCCACGCTTGGGACGCCAATTGTTAAATGGTAGCGGCAGTCGTAGTCGATAACCTTTCAAGTATTGCCCGGCGGTAATCGCCTCTTATACCATTCGATGCTAAACCAATAAAGAGGCAGGCGTCGGAGACTGGAAGGCAGGAAACAGAGTTTTATTCCGTCGGAGTGGAACACATCAGATCAGACAGCGAAGTATCGTCACGAGGTGCTCTAACTGCATCTCTGAGACCTGGCCTCTTATTCACACGTTTATGACTTTATTGCAGGGTTATCATACATGGCACATTCTTGAGATCACTTTGATGCATGAAAGAACATCCTCAGAATCCCCGGCTCAGATCCGATCCCACGCATAGCTACAGTAGAAGTTCTCACCCCACCCGCAGTAGGAGATGGCTATCACACAGCAGGATATTCCGCCAGTTCCCGGGGGTGTGTGCAACCGGTCGGGTCTCAGGGGGTGGGGGCCTTGATCTGCTGTAATCCCTTTGATGTGGGGTGTTTCCCTTACAGTAGGGGCAATAAACTGCATCCGCAGGGCTAGGTGATGGCCTGGGATCGGTTCGGACAATCGGGCGCGGAGGAAGGGGGTTATCAGAAAGGATGTATGACCATGTATGGGATGAAAGGAGGTGTTGGTCAGGCACGGGGTGCGATTCCATGGCAGGGTCGCGCAGAAGGAGAGGTTTTACGGCCCATGTATGAGAGAGCGGGGGTGGCCAGCGCGCGGGGGATGTTCGCAGCGCCTGAGGGGCGCGCTGGTGATCGGCAATGAGCGGGGAGAGAGAGTGGGGTGCCTAAAATGGCGGCCGTGTGTTCGCTGTGCGTGGCGCTGGGGAGAGGCAAGATGGCGCAGATAATGTTCAGTTACAAGCTAAATTTCCACACAACACTACGGTGATCAAACAGGACCAGGCGAGAGCTGCTTAATTCACACTCAACCTGCTTGAGCGAAGCCACTTAAATTCAAAGTGACTGCCCCACTTGAGCAAATCGAGCATTGCTATTAAAGTTTCTAGCCCGCTAGGACACAGGCAGCGGTTTCTAAACATATATCTGAATCTCCTAATTGCAGCAGCAGAGCTGGCAAATATATTAAAAATATTTTTACCTTTTTTCCAAGCGCTCGCTCTCTTTGCGGGTCTTTATCTGTCTTCACAAAAGCATCGAAATAAATAGGCAGTCTTCCTCCAACAGAGAGGTTTTGTGGTAATGGAAGAGAGGAAATGTAAAAAGCGAGGATCTAAACTTTAAGAAAGTGGGAAAACGCACCAGTACTTCATTATTGTGCTGAGCAACAAAACTATAATGGTGAAGTGTTTCCCTGAATTTGTTTCTCCAAATTTTACCTGCAGAAAATTGAATGGGGAAATAGTGCAGTCTTGTCACACTACTTGTAATCCCAATTCTATGTCAGGACCGGAGGCTCAGATTATGCTTTTCTTTCTATGCTTTATTTTATAGAACCAAAACACAGCAGCCAGAAAAGCACTAAAACGTTTTTTGTCCAAACAGCATAAGAAAAACGTAAGAAGAAAACCAACAAAGTCCATCAATAGACTACAAATCCCATCAGTCCATAGGGGGATGAGGTAACATAGTCCTTCCATAGTGTCAGTGCTGGATAGAAAGGTCGTCCATTTTGTGTAATCCCCCTCTTTCTTCGCTGCTTCACAGCCAGTTAAGTCAATTTGTTTCCTTTCTCTTGATCTGAATGGTTTAGCGTGTATTTTTATGGTTCTGCGTAGCCCATGTTTGTTAATCGGCACTGAGGGGATCGCTTGTATCTTAGAGTGTTTCACCTGCTTTTTCTTTTGCAGATTCCCCTCACGGCCGCGGGAGCGTTCCTCGCTTCTTACGCGGCCGGCCGGCTTGCGGCGGTGCTTGATGCCCGCCAGGGAGAGCTCTCGCGTCTTGCTGCCCCCGCAGCGCGGTTCCTTAGATGAGGAGCCGCACTGCGTGAGCTGCATTGCCGGAGCCTGTCCCCCTGCCGCCACACCACTTACGCCCTCTGGGGTCTGTATCTCCACCCTGATAGACTTTTGAACGCCCGCTGGGGTCAGTAGTGGCGGTTCGACCGCAGAATCGCCTGATGGCAGACTTGCACACGTTCAGCTTCCGTTTTTGAGCGTGCCGGGTGGCTGATCGGCCTCGTCAGTCTCTGAAGGCCAGCGTGCTTGGGACAAGTGCAGTCCCTAGCGGTTTTGCCCCGCGCTCAAGAGCTTTGCAGTCCACAGGTCTGCCCAAATTCGGTCCAGGCTCAGCCTGCCTAGGTACCTGTCAGGATTCCCCTCCCTCTTTTAGATTAGGTTCACTTTAGCAGTGGCAAGATGGAGCAGGGCACTTACTATGAAGAGGAGGAGTCTGCCCAATACCTCCCTTTGGATGATGACTTCTTTGAGGCCGTGGATAGTTCCATCTATAGATGTGTCAATGAGGTGGTAGGCCCCATGGAGGAGCGCCTTTCCAACCACATTGTGGCAGAGTGCGCCAAGTTGGCGCAGGCCCATCTAGGAGCACCTAACCCCGCGCTGACCCCGCTGGCAGTAGGAGGTCCCCCACCTCCTAAGAAGGTATGTGACGAGGGTGTCTCAGAAGTGGCACAGGGGGTGGACAAAGACGCCTTTGAGCGCCTCAGGAGCGCTTTCTGGGCTAAAACTGTCCCCCCTTCCCCTGCGCTGCTTCCGACGCCAAAGCTGCAAGGTTCTACAGCACCTGGTTCCCCATCTAACGACGGAGGTTCCCCGACAGATTCGGACGATGCGGGGTCTTCTCGTTCTTGGCGCCCGGCCAGTTCGTTGATCATGTTGCCGCAGGATGCCACAGGTATGCTGGATCCGGATGAGATCATGCATCCGCGTTCCACAGCCTGGGCACCTGGGGATAAGGTGGCCACGTTTGTGGCGGGCCGCCTCTGCAAGCCACTCGAGAAGGAGGCACAGGGGTGCCTCAGGGCTGAGTGCCCGTGCCCCACATTGGAGGGGAAGGTAGCCCTTACCCCGGAACAAGATTTGAAGATGGCTACCTTTCTGGCCAAATATATGAAGGACCCCCGCAAGGGAATCGATCGTTCCTGCACTCCTGTCAGGATAAACTCCTGGACGCCATAGATCCGATGACAAAAATTCTAGATATGGTGGAGGAAGCTAAAGTGACGGGCTCCACCATATCTCCCGCCGTCCTGTCAAACTGGGCGCAGAGGGCGATAGTCTTTATGGGTAACGCCAACTGCGCCCTATCGACGGAATGCCGGCGTTCCCTTCTATTAAAGCTGGACCCGAAACTGGCCGACTTGGCCTCTTCGGAGGTGGGCGCGGTGGCTCAGGGGGGCCTGTTCGGGGACCCCTCCGTGAAAGAGTTGGGCAAATTTGTAGGGGTGGGCGGAATTTGCGAAAGTGACTTTCGCAAATTATCGCAAAAATGTTAAAAATCTCAGCAAACACGCGGAAATATCGCGAAGATGCAGAAGTTTTTTTCCCGCCCGTTCGCGGTATTTTCTGCGTGGTCGCGGCTCGCCAACTTACCCATGCGGTTGCTCGCGGGCGCGGCCATCTTGTTTTCACTCTTCTCGCGGTGCATGATCGCGAGAAGAAAGACGTGATCGCGCGACCAATGACATTACTGCGGGCGCGAACTGTCGCGAGACAGTGCAAATGGCTACCAACAATCCAACATCTCGTGGAGAACGCGACCGGATCGGGAAAACTTGTCAGCGAACGCGGGGATTCAGGTAAGGCGATCACGCGCGCGCGAGAATGTATTATTTTACAGCGCGAGCAAGAAACAAATTATCGCTAAGCTGCGGAATGCGGAAATTTTGACATTTTCGTGCTCTCCGCGGAACGCGAAAATGTCAAATTATCGCAATTTCCGCGAGCGGAACGGAAATTTATCCCAGGCCTACAAATTTGTAGCCACTTTTACTTCATTGGACAAGGCCCAGTCCAACATAAAAAGGGTCTTCCAGACACGGTTCTCCCATGGGGCCGGTCGCGGTAGGGGCCGCGAGACCGGCCGTGGCGGACAACAGAACGGTAACAAGGGACAAGGCTCCAGGCGAGGGCAGTACAACTCCTCAGCCAATTACACCAACTTTTATCCCACCAGGGGACATCGCTTCCACGGCCGGGGCGGCTTCAAAAACAACTCTGGTGGTGGCCAGACAAATGGTAAGTGTTATGCCTGCAGAGCAAGTGCGCATTGGGGGTCGCCTGGTGGCCTTCCAGGATGCATGGGCGGAGCTCACGCCAGATACTTGGGTCTTACAGACCATCAAAGGTTTTCACATAGAGTTTTACAATCTGCCGCGGCAGGAAGGGCTTCCGCACCCCATTTCCTTCTCCGTTGCCGATGCCCAGCTAATCGACGAAGAGGTATCCGCGCTGTTCAGGAAAGGAGCCATTTGTCGATCAGCTCTGCACCCCAACGGCTTCCTAAGCAACGTTTTCTAGTGGACAAAACCGATGGGGGGAGATGCCTGGTAATCAACTAGGGGTGGGCGGAATTTGCGAAAGCGACTTTCGCAAATTATCGCGAAAATGTAAAAAATCTCCGCAAACAAGCGGAAATATCGCGAAGATGCGGAAGTTTTTTTCCCGCCCGTTCACGATATTTTCTGCATGGTTGCGGGTCGCTAACTTACCCCTGCGGTTGCTCGCGGGCACGGCCATCTTGTTTTCAGTTGTCTCGCGGTGCATGATCGCGAGAAGAAAGACGTGATCGCGCGACGCATGATGTCACTGCGGACGCAAACTGTCGCGAGACAGCGCAAATGGCTAAAACAATACAACATCTCATGGAGAACGCGACCGGATCGGGAAAACTTGTCGGCGAACGCGGGGATTCAGGTAAGGCGATCGCGCGCGCGCAAGAATGTATTATTTTACAGCGCGAGCAAGAACCAAATTATCGCAAAGCTGCGGAATGCGGAAATTTTGACATTTCCACGCTCTCCGCGGAACGCGGAAATGCCAAATTATCGCAAATTCCGCGAACGGAACGGAAATTTTGCCCAGGCCTATAATCAACCTCAAAGAGTACAATGGGTGGTTGATCTACCGGCATTTCAAAAAGGAGGGAATTCATCTCCTCCGGGAAGTTCTCCTTCCGAACGATTGGATGGTCAGGTTGGATCTAAAAAGACGCCTATCTAGTGGTTCCCATCCATCCTCCGCATCGACGGTTCCTCCAGTTTCGCTGGAGGAGTCAAATTTACGAATTCACCGCCCTTTCATTTGGTCTTTCTTCAGCACCATGGTGTTTCACGAAGGTGCTTCACCCAGTGGTAGAGTTTTTAAGGAGCTTGGGTGTGCGATTGATAGTGTACTTAGATGGCGTCCTGCTCATGGCTCAGTGTCCCCAGAAGTTGACAGCTCAGCTGCAACAGACGTTTGCCCTCTTGGAGAGTCTGGGGTTTGTCATCAATGGGGAAAAGTTGGTCCTTTCACTGACTCAGAGTCTGGTGATCCTCAGCTTCGTCGTGGACTCTCTCCACTCCTCCTTGAGTTTGCCGTCTCGAAAGATGGCCAAAATTCGGCACGTGTTGAGGCAGACCATCGCCAAGACTCATACTTCTCTCCGGCAGATTGACCGAGTGGTAGGTCTCCTTTCCTCGTCAATTCAGGCAATCTCTCCGGGGCCGCTTCACTATCGTGCCTTGCAGTGCCTGAAAGCGCATCATCTTAGGAGAGCTCTGTCATACAATCAAATGGTTCTTCTTTCGGCAGAGGAAAAAGAGGAGACGTCATGGTGGCTGACCCACATGCAGGCCTGGAATGACTGAGCAATCTTCGGGTCGACGCCGTATTTGGTTATAGAGTCGGACGCCAGCAGGTCAGGCTGGGGTGCCCGTTGCAGAGAATTCTCCACTGGCGGCGTTTGGTCGTCAGAGGAGCAGAAGTTACATATCAACTGCTTAGAGCTCCTGGCGGGATCGTTTGCAGTTCGTTGCTGGACCAAGGACCAGGCGAGCTCATGTGTCTTGCTAAAGATGGACAATGTCTCGGCAGTCCGTTACGTGAATCGCCTGGGGGGTCCTCGTTCCCGAGCCCTGGCGGACTTGGCAAAGGAGTTTTGAGAATATTGCCTGACTCAGCACGTCTCCGTGACAGCGGAGTATCTCCCAGGCCAAGCCAATCAGGTGGCGGATTGGCACTCCAGGTATCTGACGGATTCCAGCCTGTGGAAGCTGGATGTCCAGCCTGTGGAAGCTGGTGGTTGAACGACCTCTGGGGACCGTTCTCGGTACATCTTTTTGCGTCCCTCCTCGATCACCAACTTCCGCGTTTCTTCAGTTGGAGGCCAGATCCCCTAGCGGAGGCCACGGACGCATTCCTCCAGGACTGGAGCCAGGAACAGGGGTATGCCTTACAGCCTTTCTCGATGGTGGTGAGGACGGCAGCCTGGGTCCGGCATCTGGGGGCAGAGCTGGTGATGGTGATGCCGTGTTGGCGGTCTCAAGTTTGGTTTCCAGTTCTTCTGGAACTTTCTTGGGATTCTCCAATCCTATTCCCCCAGCTCCCTCATCTTCTTCTCAATCCGGATGGGGAGCAGCATCACCTCATCCTCCAAGGCTCTCTCCACCTCATGGCATGGAGGCTTTCAGGAGACGTTGGCCGCTCCCAGGTCTTTTGGGACCGGCTCAGACACTCTTGTCTAAGGCCTGGGCGGACAGTACCTCAAATCACTATCGGTCAGCGTGGACTAAGTGGGTGCGTTGGTGTCTTTGACAGGACTTGGATTCCGGGGTCACAGGCGTCGTTCCCATTTTAAATTTCCTTGCAGAATTGGCAACGGATGGTCTGGCGTATCGGTCTATTAATACAGTACGTTCTGCAATTTCAGCAGCTCATTGTCCAGTGGATAGGGCCCCTATGGGGGAGCACCTGTTCGTCTGTCTGCTTTTGCGGGGCATTCGCCTATCTTTTCCCCCAGAACCATGATATTCTGCTCTGTGGGACGTCAATTTGGTTTTAAATTTATTTCTGTCTTGACAACCCAACAAGTATCTTTCCTTGAAGGAGCTTTCAGCTAAATTGGCCATGCTTTTATACCTGGTTTCCTGTCGCAGGGTTTCTGACGTCAGGGCTTTGGACATTACAGCACGAGTCTTCTCCCCGGACGGGGTTACTTGTTCGTTGGGCCGCCGTACCAAATCGGCGTCCAGGACGATTTCATACCCAGCCTTTACAGATGTCCCCAAGCTTTGTGTGGTGAATTGCCTTAAAACATATGAGGATATGACTCTTGAATTTCGCCCTCTGGGCGAACAGCAAATTCTTATCGCACTGAGGAAACCGCACAGAGCAGTCTCCTCCCCCACTATAGCCAGGTGGGTGCGATGGGTCATGCAGTAGGCAGGAATTGACACAAAGCTGTTTGGAGCTCATTCGGCCATGGGCGCAATGGCCTCTAAGGCTTTTTCCCTAGGAGCCAGGTTAAAGGACCCTATGCAAGCAGCGGACTGGTCCTCTGATTCCACCTTTAAACGGTTTCACTTCAAGCCAGTGGTGGATGTAGCTCAGTTGGTGGTAAGTAAGCTTTGAACTAGCATAATCTGAGCCTCCGGTCCTGACATAGAATCAAAATTTGCCTAGCATAGTAACGGTAAGTTTCAATTCTATTAAGGACACGGAGGCGAGGATTATCCCACCGGAGCACTTGACTGGTGTGAACCCACCCGTATCTGAGTAAGTAATCAGTTTTGAAAATCCTTTGCTGCTGACTGTGGACTGGTTTTGGTTCAAGGTTGTTATAGACAATGTGGTAAGAGTAGCATTGGTCTTGTGGATTCTTACGTGGTGTCTCTCTTTTAGGGAATGACGGTTCAAAACAGGACAAGTGATCGGATGGGGTTCTCGCGCGAAGAAAGAGGGGGATTACACAAGATGGACAACCTTTCTATCGAGCACTGACACTATGGAAGGACTATGTTACCTCATCCCCCTATGGACTGATGGGATTTGTAGTCTATTGAAGGACTTTGTTGGTTTTCTTCTTACGTTTTTCCTATGCTGTTGGGACAAAAAACGTTTTAGTGCTTTTCTGGCTGCTGTGTTTTGGTTATATAAAATAAAGCGTGGAAAGAAAAGCATAATGCTCGCCTCAATGTCCTTAATAGAATTGAAACGTACCGTTACTATGCTAGGCAAATTTCGATTCAGGTCTAAACTTACATTTGTGTCTGAATGGGAATTACTGGGGAAATGAGCCCATAGCAGTTTTCTGTCAAGTATATAGTATGCAGAATCATTTTGTTGGTATTACATAATGATACTTGTGATATAAAATATTGCAAAATGCACGATTTTCACACCGAAGTGGCTAAGTGAAAAGTCCTGCATGCTTTGGTAAAGTGTGTAGATTTCCAAAGAATTTCACTAAGGTTGCAGTTAAAAAATAAAGTTTCAAACGAGTCCCTAGGACCTGATGGTCTAACGTCTCACTTCTTTAAAACATATCCAATGGAGCTGGTGCCACATCTGACCGCGTTATTTAATCATATAGCAGCAAATTCAGTGGTAACACACTCAATGAACGAGGCTCTAATAACTGTCCTCCCCAAAGCAGGGAAAGACCCTCAGCAGTGCTCCTCATACAGGCCGATCACACTGTTAAATCTAGATGCCAAATTATACTCCAAAATACTAGTGACTAGATTGGAGGACTTGATGCCCGGTCTGATACACCCCGACCAATCGGGATTTATTAAAGGCCATCAAACCCATGACAATATTATATGAGTTCTTCACTTAGTGGAAAAGGCCTCGAAGCGTAGCATCCCGGCAATTTTGCAAGGGCTCGACACCGAAAAGGCATTTGAAAGAGTGGCAAGGCCTTTTCTTTTCCAAATGTTAAAGCACTTTGGGTTTTGCGAGAAGTTTGTTAACATGATTAAAGCTAATTATAAGCAACCACGGTCCAAGGTAGTAGTTAATGGCGCCAGCTCGGATGCTTTTAGCTTAGGTAGAGGGGCAAGACAGGATGTCCCCTCTCGCTCTTACTGTATGTCCTGAGTATAGGGCCCTTTGCAGCCAGGATAAGAGCAAAACAGGGGATCAAGGGTATACAATTTGGTACAGATGAGCATAAAATCTCACTATTCGCAGACGATGTCCTCCTACAGATACACTAGCCCTGTTAACGGCACTGTAGGACGAACTTCAAATGATAGAACAAATAGCGGGGTTTCGAGTTAACCTATTTAAATCCTTTTTTTTTTTAAATAAATGTACACCCTCCGAGGGAGAGATGACCTCCCTGGTCAGTGATTTCCCTTTTCAATGGGCCAAACACAACCTTACATACTTGGGGGTGAGGATTACTGCTACAGTATGGGGGCTTTATAGGGCAAATCCCCTCACCTCTCCTGAAACAATTACAAAATGATCTGAAATGGTGGGGACCACTTTATGTTTCTTGGCTGGGCCGTATAAACGCCATTAAGATGCCAATTCTTCCTAAATTACTTTACCTATTCCAGGCCCTCCCATTCGCTCTAGACAGCGATTTGTTCCCGACATTATGTACGATGACTACACGTTATGTATGGCAAAACGGACGGGCGCGGCTTCCATGCAAACTTCTTAGAAGGTCCACAGGTGAGGGAGGAGTGGCCCTTCCAGACTTTACCCTTTATTATAAAGCGGCGCACCTCAGGGTAGTAACGGAATGGTCACAGAGAGAATCAGATAAACACTGGTCACACATGGATAGGGCGATATTGGGGAGAACCATCTGGGATGTGCTCTAGAAACCAAAGCAGGACCGACCAAGGAACGCATATCTAAGTATGCCTACCCAGACCACTCTTAAAGTGTGGGATGAGGTCAGGAAGATAGCTGACTGGACAACTTTCCCCTCACCACTAACCCCGGGCGTAGCACTACGCTTCGCCCACGTAGTGTACGTAGCGCTGCCTGCTTCGCACTTTCCGAAGTAGGCGAAGCAGGGCAGCGCTACGCACACGCCGAGGGCGAAGCGTAGCTGCTTGCCACCCGCCACCCACCTCCCGCCTGCCCTCCTTTTAATAATATAAGCAATGAAAAATAAATTAAAGTAAGTCGACTTACCGTAAGCGCGGCGTCTCCGGGGCTCCCTCTTTCTGTTTCTAATTTCTTCTGGCAAATGCGCATGCGCGGACACCCGCGCATGCGCATTTCTCGCGAGAAATGCGCATGCGCGGGCGTCCGCGCATGCGCATTTGTCAGAAGAAATTAGAAACGAAGAAGAGGGAGCCCCGGAGACGCCGCGCTTACGGTAAGTCGCTTTACTTTAATTTATTTTATATTGCTGATATTATTTAAAAGAAGGGCGGGCGGGAGGTGGGTGGCACGTAGTGGGGCTACGCGAAGCGCATAGTGTGCGTAGAATTGGGCACACTACGTGCTGCTTCACGTAGCCCCACTACGCCCACTACGCCCACCTCTACTCACCACACACCCTGATTCATCACAATCCTGCATTCCTGACGGCAGTGCAAACAGGTCCTTTTGATGCTTAGAAGGTGGGGGATGCCTCATGGTATCGAGCCTCTTTCATAATTACTATATATTAACCTTTGAACACTGCCATCACAATTTAAACCTAAAACCTTCGGAACATTATCATTATCTCCAACGTAAGCAGTGGGTATTGAGCCCAGAAATCAGAGAAGCAACAACCAGGGATTTGACACCCATAGAAAAGTTTGTGAGGAGGGTGGGATCATGGTGGGGAGGCATCTCATTAATATATGCATTATTGCTGTCAACTTTGCACTCACCTATACCCTGCTTCATGGAGTTTAGGGAGCGGGTCTGGGGGCATCAGATTTATGAAAGACAATGGAAAACTGTTTGGAAAGACATTCCCAAAAATAATCATTCCATGGGTATGAGAGAGGCCCATTATAAGACACTCTATGACTGGTATCTCTACCCCAGAAAGCTGAAAGGAATATTCCCGGGGTCCTCTGATAGGTGCTGGAGGGGCTGTGGGCTACTGGGCAATTTTCTCAACTTTTTGTGGGACTATCCAACGATTCGTCCCTTCTGGGCAGAAATCCTAGCTCAAATCAAAGGAATCTTGGGGCATCCAATTCCAGATACGCCTGAATTTACGCTCCTAGGGCTCAGATCAGATTCACTGCAATATCAGACGAAGGTAGTCAAAGCTATTATGTGGCTTTGCTTGGGGGCAGCCAAAGGTGCGATAACAACAGCATGGAAGACAAAAGAAGCTCCCGCTATTACACAATGGCATGTTCGCCTATGGAGGGCTCTTGTAATGGAAAGAATGGCAGACATCTTTAGGGACAATTTTAAAAACTTTGAATACTTATAAGGTCCTCTAGAAGATTATTTATCGCGGGTCTTCTATCAACAACATGTCCACCAACCATTAGATCACTACACTTATTCCAATTTAAGAAAAGAACGTGATAACATGAACAAAGAGGGCCTAGTCAAGAAGTGCCGAACATCGAATACTCTCCTCCTATTGCCGGTAAAACAACATACTGAAGAAGCATCCAATCCTACTCCATCCTATAGTTACATTGGGGCAGATTTATGTTGCACTTGCGCCACTTTTGCGCCGCCGTTGCGTCACTTTTGTGACGCAGCAGCGGCGCAAATCCTGCGTCATGGTGCGGGGTATTTACAACGTGACGCATCTGGGAGATGCGTCACGTTGTAAAGCCCTGCGCCACATGTAGGCGTTCCAGGGCAGGTGGGGGCGTTCCGTCGCAGGAACGCCTCCTAAAAGTGGCTGAGTGAAATCTACAAGATTTCACTCAGTCACTTTTAGGCCCATGCTGCGTCAAAACCCTGCGCCTGCTTGAAGCAGGCGTAAGGATTGACGCAGCATTGTACTGATAGGGCCCCCCAGAACATTGCTGGAGCTGCGTCGCGCTTGCGACGGAACTCCAGCAATGCGCCACTTTTACGGCACAGATGCGTCACGCATCTGTGCCGTTTTTGCCCCATGGTGCGCCGCATTATAAATGCGGCGCATCCATGGTGGCGCAGCTGTGGCGCATAATAATTGGCGCATCCCTGCTGATTTGCAGGGATGCGCCAGTTAACATAAATCTGCCCCATTAAGTTTAAGCGATGGTTCGGGGGGTGGAGGACGGGAGACGGGGAAAAGTTGTACGTTCATAAATGAAGGGGATGCCAGCTAATCGCTAATCGCTCTGATAAACAGTCAATAATCTCTCGTTCAAACCAAGAAACTGTACCCTATGTAAAATGTGGGAATTACTGGGAAGAGATTGTATGTATTTGTAACTGATATTGCTGGTAACCACACTAAAAATCAATAAAAAGACGTTTGAGAAAAAAAAAAAAGTTGCATATCCAGTGAGCGTTCAAGCATTAAAATGTAGTGACATGTTGCAGCAAGTGTGCCAAGCCTAGCAGAGCCTGGATCAGGATGCCTATCCCAAATAGTGGTTTGCATAGCCCAGGTTCCCTGTCTCTGCAGCGACAATCGTGGGATCTTACTTAGGCCTGTAAAAGCACATTTTTTGGACATCCTGGGTGCAAGCCATCCCCTCCTCTGTGGAATGTTCAAAGTACATCTTGGCCCTCTTTTGTTTGGATTGCAAAGAACTATCAAGAAGCCCAGCTTTTTAGCTGCGCTGCTCATAAACTCTTTTCAGTTGTTATTTTATAATGGAATTTTTTGAGTTTAGTTTGGTTTCTGGTACACTGATTTTATTGTTTATTATAACTAAATAGCATATAAAATTAATCCTTTCCCTCCCCCGAAACCCCGTTATCATTTCTAAGATGCCGAGCTGTGAGGTAATGAAATACAATTATGCTTTAAATAAGAACGCTCTGCACCTAGGCGAAGACAGATTTATGAAGACGAACCTGGTACCGATCATCAACGGGCCTCATGACGAGTTGCGCACTAATTTCGAATGCGCAGGTAGCTGTGGTTAACGGACTCACCGGGAGTAGGAGACTGGCCGGAAAAACACACGGAACCGGGTTGTTTCACGCAGATATCTAGGTTGCTGAAAGCAGTCAAAATGTCCCGATGAAAGTCTAAAAAAATGTGTAAATATCACCGGGATTGGTTGAGGTCCATCCAGGGGTTTAAGTGGGCTGGGTTCCTCCGGATTTCAGACCCGGAATTAATTTAAAGAGAACACTCAAAGGGATTCTTAGCTGGCGCTTTAACACTACAGACAAAAACACAGATCAATTTCCTTAACAATGAATGTGTAACATGTTAAGGTAATCCAAGTCGGCAAAACAGTTCCTGTTTATATTTCATATTTACTTAATCTTCCATTACCTAGAGTGTTTGTTTTTTCTTCGATCTGGTTTGGATTTGTTGTGTTTTTTGTGTGAAGCATATTACTCTTGTATAGTCCGTAATTTGAACTGAGGTTGCCTCTATCGGTTTATAATGGGCAATGCACAATCAGGATTCAGACACAGAAACAGGCTTTATAGCAGCTGACATCCAGATGATCCTCGACAATGGGGAGCCACAGTCCTAATCCTTCTTGATTTATCAGCAGCATTCCACACCTTCTCTCACTCCATCTTAATCCAATGACTGCATGAAGCAGCGTCCAGGGCCTAGCCGTCAAATGGATCTGCTCCGTCCTCGCCAAAAGAACCCAAAACGTCAACACGCCACCCCCTACGCCTCTGAAGCAGCAGAACTTATCTGTGGAGTCCCGCAGGGCTTCTCGCTTGCCCAACGCCCTTCAACATGACCCTGCTGGTCGATGTCATACAAGCTCACAACATAAACCTACTCCTTTTCACTGATGACACACAACTGATACTGTGCCGCTTGGACAACACACCTAACAGCAAGTACAAGATCACCACATTCACAACAGAAGCAGCTATCTAGGTGAAATCCAATTGCCTCAAATTCAACTCAGACAAGATTGAAGTGGTAGTCTTCAGGAAAAACGCCCCTCCATGGCATTCCACCTAGTGGCACACAGACCTTGGTATCATCCCACACCATTCTCGCAAGCAAGAAACCTCGCAATGTTCATAGACAACAAACAGGACATGACTATCAAATTCAATGCTGTGGTGTCGGCCTGCTACAAAACACTAAGAATGCTGAAGAAAAGCTTCAAGTGGCTACCAGACAACACCAGAAAAACAATCACCCAAGCAGCAACTAAACTATAGAAACACCCAGTACGCAGGGATTACCAACCAGCTCACAAGACGACGCCAGACTGCCTAAAACACAGCAGCCAGACTAGTCCTCAACCTTCCACACTGAGCCCACATCAAACCACACCTTGGGGAACTCCATTGGCTCCCAATACACAAGTGCATACACTTTAAACTCTTCACCCACACCTACAAAGCTGTCCACAAAACTGACCCTGCCTACCTAAACAACCGCATTCACTTCCACGAACCTTCCAGACCCCTCCACTCTGCCGGTCTCTCACAAACACACACACCATGCATGCACAAAAACAGAGCAGGGGGCTGCGCCTTCCCGGACCTGACCTGTAAACTCTGGAATGACCTTCAACACCACATCAGAGCCCCTTCCTCTCTTCTTGAATTTTGCAAGAAGATGAAGACCTGGCTTTTTGAACAAGCCCCAGGGCTGGCCACGCACACCTGCTACATTGCACCTGGCTATCCTCACGGGCAATGAGCGCCCTATAAAAATACCGATAGCATGGGCTAAGATTGAGAGTTCTGGAGTTGAGGCTGAAGACAGGCATAGTTTTTTACAGTGGATGTCACTAAATGGTGTACAGAATACATCTTCATCCAATTCTTAATCTTTCTGCAGAGCACATTGAGCAATGGTCATGTATGCCAGTTGCAACTATGATTCTATGAAAATGTGTTTAAAGAGGAGAAACAGCATGTAAAAGAAAATACCTTGGGGGAGTGGCCTGAGACGTCAAGATGGCGGTCACACTCTAAGAGTGCTCCGGCCCCCTCCGTCATCCGCCTTGCATCCGCCGCCGATAGCTGTCACCCACCGTACCTTTCCGCTGCAGGAGATCCGCTGCCCTCCCTAGCTGCATCCTGGGCCGTTTCTGCGCAGATTTGGGCTCCTGCCGACCTGGTTCCATGGCCGCGCGCCTAAAATGGCGGCCCCGTCGAAGGACTGAGCCGGAGCTGAGACCCTGGGCGCCACTGAAACCTTCACCCAAGACCCCCTCTGTGGCGCCGGGAACGGCCCAGTGGTGCGTCCAAGTTCGGAACGGGGCGAAAAAGCACTGACCGCGGATCCGGGCTGTGGGGCGGGCCCAGCCGTCTGCGGTGCACATCGGAGAGGTGAGTCCTTGATCGGCTGCTGGCTCAGGGCGCTGCTTCCGGAGACGGACCGGCTCATCCGCATCATCCCGTGGTGAGTCACGGCACCCGGAGCGCCCGACTGCCACTGTCGGCAGCAGCAGGGAGTGGTGGACAGTGACCGAGCCTGCCTCTGCGCTTGTGGCCTGCTCTGCCCTGTGGGCCCTGGGCACTGGCGTGGTGATCCTGCCCAGCGGGGCGGGCTGGTGGGACCGGGCAGCGGCGAGCTGAGGTGAAAGAACCCGGAGGCCTTGGGCTACTGCTGGGCGCTGGACCTGCCTGCAACCGGGACCTTCCTGCGGGTGTGCGGGCCTGCTGGGGGTGCGGCCTTCTGTTCCTGTGTCGGGTCTGCTTGGGCCTACTACCACTGCCCTGTGGGCCGGTCCCCTACCTGTGGCACACGAGCGGAGAGAGGCCTCCGATCCGGCTGGGGCTGAGGCTCTGGGGTGGCCTACCCCTCTCTTGTCCGACTTCGCTCCAGCCGGCACCCTGCGCCATGCCCGCGGCCGGGAGGGCCTGAAGTGAAGGTGGGACCGGCCTCCTGTCGTTGTCACACTGGTAGAGGTGCCCTTATTCCCCTGGCGGTGGTGTTGAGGTGAGGGTACGGCCATCATATCGGGTGGGTGGGCGAGGAGGTGACCTGGTGCCCCCGGCACCCCCTCTCCACCAACCTCCTAACCTTCCCCTTGTGCGCCTGGGCCTGCTTCCTGGGCTTCCTGCCACAGTTGACTGGACTTTCCTGGGCCTACTTCTGCGGGTTGCTGCGGCCCTACCTCCGCCGTGTCGCTTGGACCTGGGGCCCCGCGTGAATCCCTTCTCCCCTCAGCAGTGTTTCTTCCGGCGAGTGGGCCTGGGGATGAGGTTCGGCTACCGCGTCGGGTGGCAGTGCAGTGGTGAAACGTTTGTGCCTCCCCCGCCCCCCTCCTCTTCATCCCTGGCTGGGGCCCGCGCTGGGAGACGGCTAGTGCAACGGACGGCCGGACCACCCTGATCGCCCTCTCTGTTGCAGTAGGCGCCCGGGTCTGAGCAGCGACGGCCTGGGTGTCGGAGGATCCCCTCTTCCCCTCCCCCAGCGGGCCATGTGCTCATATCTGCCTACAATGGTCTTTTTGTTTATTTATTTCATTTATTTGATGCGTTTTTATATAGCGCAGACTTTACCCGAAGGTGTCAGAGCGCTTCACAATAGGAACAGTAATGATACATGAGGAGAAAATTACAAGTGAGCATGTTACAAAAGCAAACGTTACGTTACATGAGGCAATAGTGACAATTGTGCATGTATCAAGGGCAAATAAAATACAAGAGGTAGCAAACGATACATTACAAGAGGAAAAGTGACGTGTGCATGTTACAAATGAGTACAAAATACAAGTAGAGGTATAATACTGCAATAAATGGCAGACACCCAAAACACAAGAACAAACGTTACGTTACATGAGGCAATGGTGACAATTGTGCATTTATCCAAAGCAAACAAAATACAAGAGGTAGCAAACTGTTAGAAATGGGATTTCTGGTTGGCTAAGGCTTGCGCCAAAGCCAGGCAGAAACCACCACTCTAGTCAGGGCAAGGAAGTTACACGCCAAAGATAACCCCTGGTCACCCCCTTTGGTAGCTTGGCACGAGCAGTCAGGCTTATCCCGGAGGCACTGTGTAAAGCGTTTGCGCGTGCACCCAGCAACAACACCCAAGGCCCACCACAAAGGAAACTCCACACAAGGTATTATATAAAAAATAGCCTTTGTATTATACCAAAACACATTAGATAAAAACACACACTTTACAATGTGCCACTGGCACAGGCAGAATTTACAAGGGAATTATCTACATGGGACAGGGCCTCATGGACCACTGTCAGGAATAAGCACTTTAAGAACTAGCACTTGGAAGGAATAACACTTTTAGAACATAGCACATACAATCACTGTAGCACCAATTAGAAAATGTAGCGCACAACCAGTAACCACTGGTAACAGGTAAGTACCACCTATGCAACCCTAACCACCTTAGGAAAATATTACGCAGGGAATCATGTACACATCAGCCTAACCTATACTAGGAAAAACCCTCTCCCACGCATAGGCACAGCTAGAAAGAAACAGAGAATAAAGGCATTGTGCAGGCGCAAAAGTACATATGTAAAAATCACCAGGTACCCTAGGTGAGGGAACAACACAGCAAAACTGTCCCCAGGCCCACCTGGCCTTTCAGGGGCTCAAACACCCTTTGTCCAGCAGAGTCAGGGCAAGACTGCGCAGGCTGCGCAAGCCAGGAGCAACTAAGCACAACCTAAACGTCGCAGCTGCCCACTAAGTGCTGGGCAGCTGGGGAAAGGAACCTGGCACCGGCGTGCCTCCTGAGCCCTCTCTGGGCTCTGGGATGCCCCACGACAATGGGGGAGCCTCGTGGGCTCTATACAAATGATGGGGCCAACGTTGGAGCCTCACAGGGCTCTAAAGGAATTATGTCCCCAAGGTGCTGGAGCCTCACTCGGGCTCTAGACAAATATTGCGGTCCAGTTGGAGTCCCTCTGGACTCTACACAAAGAATGCCCCCCTCGTTGGAGTCCCGCTCGGGGGACTCTAAACAAATAATTTGCCCCGCGTGGGAGCCTCATGGGCTCGAAATCGCCAAAGAAATGCCCCCGTCGTGGGAGCCTAACTCGGGGCTCTGAACAATGCTGTCCGCATTGGAGCGACCCCGCCTATCAGGCGGGGGCCGCTCGAGGAGTAGGCCGGTCTGGGACCGGCACCCACAGCACACGCACGGAGTCCCCCAGCCCTTCCCACTTACCGGGCTGTTCTCGGGGGACTCCCGCGTCGTCTCCGCTTCTCTGCAGTGGCCGGTAGCCCTCCGACGGGGCAGCAGCGACGCTGCTGCTCGCAGACTCGCTCGATCTCCTCCCTTCGGGGAAGCGCGGGGTAGGCTCCCATCCGCTTCCCTCAATCATAGCACGGCTTCCTCTTTCCACACAGGAGCACGGGGTGGGCTCCCAGCTGCTTCCTGTTTGGGCCACGCCTCTGTCCCGTCCGTAGCTACCTGACTTCCGGAGAGCCCGGCCGCGGCGGTGATTCTAGATTACGGCAATAAGAGGGGTAGGCTCCCTCGTTATAAGAAATATATGGCGGGGTGGGCTCCCGCTGTGAGATACAAACGAATAAGCGGGGGGGGGGGCACCCGCCAATGAGCACAACAATGCGGGGTGGGCACCCGCTATCAATCCAGGGCAAAGCGGGGGAATCCCTACGTCGGGGTTCCCTCCTAGATTATCGTAGCGCCGCGTTGCTGGCCACAGATGCAGGCGCTTCTCAAATAAAAGTGCAGTGCTTCCCAGGCGCTGGCAGGCAAGGTCCAGGAACAAAGTCCTGGTCAAGTTCAGGCAGGTAGGCAGGGGGGCAAGGCTGGGCCAGGGGCCAGCTCACTGGGCCCTCCAGGCAGGAAGGCAGTCCCAAGTGGCGGTTCCTCCTGGCCTCCAGCAGCAGCAGCAGCCCCCCTCAGATAGGATCCTGGAAGAGAACATTTTACATGGGGTCACAGCCCCTTCTTATACACAGGTTTACCTTTGTTTCAAGGTGCAGGGTAGGGGCGAACCAGTTACAACTGGTTCATGAGCACTTTGTTTTGCTCAGCCCCTCTCCCTATTCAGAGAACAGGCCAGGGTCATCAGTCGCACCGCAGGGGGCGGAGCCAGCATTGTGTGGGGAAAGCCCAGCCCTATTCAGGTACTAGGTATACTCCTCCCACCCATCTGGCTGCTGATCTCCCCATTCACCACTGGGTGACTCATCCTGACTCTGGGGATTCCCTAGCCCATCACATGACCTCAGCCAGCCAATCACGCGACAGGCAGTCACTGCACATTTATGCCAGCGTCTAGAAGTGACACTTCCATACTAGCTACATGGACACCGCACACATCATCGCGCAGCATTTCATCACACGAGTCCGCACATACCAAACTCGTACCTGCACCCCCACGCATCAGGAACCACCAGGGACACATACATTCCCCCATGCATTCCTATGGGAGGGCAGGCCAACCTCACTACACGCACGCACTTTACCCTGGGACACAGCGATAAAGTGTGCAGAAACCAAAAATCACTACCACCAGGTCCCCAGTAAAAGCAAAAAGTTTCAGGGGTGAACCTGCCAGAAGGGCCAAGTCCAACACAACCCCCATCCAGCATAAAACGCAGGGTAGACCAATCACCACCGTGATGGTCTTCTCTGCTTGGGGCGATAAAACACGGACGCAGGCCCGCAACAGCAGGGACACTCTCCGGTTTTACGCCACTCTGAACCCACGTGGTTCCCTCTGAAAAAACTCGGCGGACTAACTGGGCTACCCCACTGGTACTCCTCAGCTGTCCGCGGCCAGGACCAGGCCCTAGGCCATCCAGGTGCCACTGGTCCTTGCCTAACCACAGAGTGGGGGGTAGTAACCCCTGGCACATAGCAACCATTCTCCACTCTACCCCTCATCAGGGCAGTTCTAAATTGCCACTGATCCTCCAGCCTAGGGTCTGTACCCTCAAGCTGACCAAAAGTCACGGGCGAGGCTCTCCTCCCCTACCTCTTCTTCTGGGGTTCTGCCCTCTCTTCCTCTGAGAGGCGACCTCATAACGCAATTCACCCACCAGCTCAGGACCTCTCCCTGAGAACTGGTCTCCCAACCTAGGGTTTAACCCCTCAGGTTGCACCGGGGTCAGAGGCGAGGACTCCCTCCCTCTGCACCCCCTTCGAGTCCTGCTCCCTACCAACTGGGGCGGTACCTCTGGAAGAAGAACCGGTCAGGACACTGGTTAATAATAATAATAATAATAATAATGGGTCTTGTAGAGCGCAATGGTGACGCACAACGGCGTGTCCCCGCGCTGAGAGTGTGAGCGTGTTCAGAGGGAGTCCTGCGGGGAGGGCCACTATCTGGTGTACAGATATGTTTTCAGCTTGGCTCTGAAGATAAGCTCTGATGGTTCCCGACGCAGTGCTACTGGAAGTTTATTCCAGCATGATGCGGCGAGGTACCTGAAGGACCTGCCACCCATCCTTGCTCTGGACACCTTTGGGATAGTTAGGCGCCCTGAACCAGAGGATCTCAGCGCGCGGGATGGCTCGTATTGTGTCAGGAGACCCTGAAGAGGAGGGGGTGCCCTGCCATTAATGATCCGGTGACAGGTGCAGAGGGCCTTGAATTCTACCCTGCTCCTGACCGGAAGCCAGTGCAAGGCTTGGAGCGCGGCTTTGGAGGCTGATCTTCTAGGAAGTTTGAGAACTAGCCGAGCAGCGGCATTTTGCAGGACCTGTAAGCGGCTCAGATTCTTCTCGGGGATACCTAGATAGAGAAGGTTGCCATAGTCCATCTTGGACGTGACTAAAGCATGCACTAATGTTCGGCGGGCTCTAACGGGAAGGAGCTCCAAAACCTTCCTGAGAGTCTTAAGGATCCCGAAACAGGTGCCGACCACCCGGTTGACCTGGGGGCCAAAGGTAAGATCGGAGTCGAACCAGACACCTAAATTCCTCGCCTCCAGGCAGGGGGTAGGTGTTGGTCCCAAGCAAGGAGGCCACCACGCCGACGTCCACGCCGCCCGGTCTCCCCCTACCACCAGCACCTCAGTCTTGTTGCCGTTAAGTTTAAGGCAGTTGGCAGACATCCAGGCAGCAAGATCTTGCATGCATGCTCTGAAGATGTCCGCCGCAAGGCCGGGAGTACGCGATAGGGAGATGACCAGCTGCGTGTCGTCGGCGTATGACACCATGCGCAGACCGTAGCTCTCCACTATGGAGGCGACCGGGGCCACATATAGATTAAAAAGCGTTGGGCTTAGGGACGAGCCCTGTGGAACCCCCTGATCCAGTGCCATTCGCCTGGAGTAGCAGTCACCCTGCCTGACTTGGAAACCACGGCCCGAGAGGAACGACTGAATCCATTTTAGCGCTGCGTCACCCATCCCTGCTTTGTTCAGACACTGTAGCAAGGTGGAATGTGCTACAGTGTCGAACGCAGCGCTGAGGTCCAGCAGGATCAGGGCCATAGTGTGGCCCTCGTCGGCCCCCTGTCTGATGGATTCGGAAGCCATAAGGAGTGCTGACTCAGTCGAGTGTCGAGGTCTGAATCCAAACTGGGTGGCGTGAAGGAGATTAGACTCTTCCACAAACTGCATTAACTGCTGGTTCACCAACTTCTCCGCCACTTTCGAGAAGTAGGGAAGGAGGGAGATGGGACGCAGATTCTCCAGTTTTTCGAAGCTGATATTAGGCTTCTTGCGGAGGGGGAGCACCACTGCTTGTTTCCATTCCCAAGGCACAGTGCTGGACCTGAAGGAGATATCCAACAGGTGCCTAATGTATGGCTCTAGTGTTGTCAGGCTGTCGGCCAGCCGTTTAGGAGATGCTGGGTCCCGTGGGGAACCTGATTTCACTGATCTACATATGTTGATCAGGTCTTCAGCTTGCGGGGTAGAGAAATTGAGCAGCAACTTGTGACCATCTTCCTCTCTAACTGACGCCTCGAACTTTCCATCTGCCGCTGGTTGGGCAGGGAAGGTGGTATAGATTTTGGACACTTTGTCACTGAAGTAATCAGCAATGCGGTTGCAGGCAGCCACAGAGCAGTCCTCTGATCCCGCTGAGGATTTAGGGACAGCAAGAGATTTGTATACACAGAACAATTCTTTCGCTGAGTTCTCTGCATCCAGAATTCTTTCGGCATAGTGGGCAGTTTTCGTTATCCTGATAAGATTATGATATGCTCGTCTGTGGATGAGGTATCTCTCTCTCTCCTGATTGTCATATGCTTCCCTCCACTGCCTTTCAGCACGCTTACACTCCCTCTTGGCACCCCGCAATTCCTCATTAAACCATGGTGCCGATCTCTGTTTACGACCATCCTTCTTTGGATGGTCTAACGGGGCCGTTTGGTCCAGCGCAGCCGTGATGCGGTCGTTAAGTAGTTTGTTTACCGAATCCGCATCATCGCCTCCAATGGGGCCATTGGCTATCAGAGCCTCATTGAATTTGGGCAGAGAAAACTTCGCCCATTTGCGCCTGGGATGGTTATAGGGAGTGGGAGCAGTGTCCTTGTTCTTAGGGAGAGAGATTTCAAAAGGCACCAAAAAATGGTCAGTCCACGGGAGAGGCACTGGGGGGGCCACCCTAACTTCCTCCCAGTTTGCAAAAACTGGGTCGAGCAGATGACCATGTAGGTGAGTAGGAAGGTGGCCCTTTAGCTCTAACTGTAGTGCTTGAAGATCCTGCCGGAACTCCATCGCTCCCTTGTCTAGTGGATCTTCGAGGTGCATGTTAAAGTCTCCGAGAAGAAGAAACTTATCTCTCCGCAGCACCATCTCTGTGGCACATTCTATGAGAGTGCCCTTAAACCTAGCCAAAGGGCCAGGTGGTCGGTAGACTAAATAGCCCTTAACAGTTGTACCCCCATTGATTTTTATTGTGAACATCCCCACCTCACTTGCCGCCAGGTGGACGGATTCAATTTGACAGGCAAGGTAGTGTTTAAATACAAGTGCAATACCTCCTCCTCTGCCCTCAGGTCTGTCCAGTCTTACCATCAGATAGTCATCCGGCAGTGCCTGAATGATATCAGGGTCGGAGTGTGTATCCAGCCAAGTTTCTGTAAGAAATAACAGGTCCAATTGTCTGTCCACGAGCAGGTCGTGGATGTCAAACTTATTGCAGCGCAGCGACCTCACATTAAGCAAGCCGCACGAAAGGGTGGGGCTGTCCCGGGTATCAACCATTGCGGTGCAGAATCGGAATTGGCAGGATCTGCAACCTGTGTCCACCCCTGTGTGCATGCTGTGGAGCCCGTCACTACATGTGACGGCGGACAGATTCAACAGCTCGTCCCTACTCCACCGAGTCCGGTTAACAGGACCAGGGGCTATGGCCCTGGGCCGTGTCCGGTCGCGGACGGGCGCAGACGGGCTTGGCTTTGGCGCGGCTTCGGCGCGCGCCCAGCGTGCCCGCTGCGCTCGTCCGCTGCGCTTCCTTGGCCAGGGTACCATTTTGTAGAATCAAGGGCGGGCGGGTCTGAGCACTAGAGTGCTCGCCCAGCTCGTCCCCCTCACCCAAGATGGCGGGAGCGATGAGGAGGGAACGGGGGTTCGCGCCCTGCTTCTGCAAGTCCGTATAAAAACACAATGGAGCAGTTTTAACAAGCACTCAGTGTAAAATCAAATAGCAGCAATTTTAAAAAGATAGCAGCAATTTGTGGGCATAAAACAGTCCCGGCTTTCCGCCTCAGGACAGCACTCTTACCATGCTAACAATCAGCGGGGGCAGGGGTGCAAGGAGCTTTTGTAGAGTCAAGGGCGGGCGGGTCTGAGCACTAGAGTGCTCGCCCAGCTCGTCCCCCTCACCCAAGATGGCGGGAGCGATGAGGAGGGAACGGGGGTTCGCGCCCTGCTTCTGCAAGTCCGTATAAAAACACAATGGAGCAGTTTTAACAAGCACTCAGTGTAAAATCAAATAGCAGCAATTTTAAAAAGATAGCAGCAATTTGTGGGCATAAAACAGTCCCGGCTTTCCGCCTCAGGACAGCACTCTTACCATGCTAACAAATACTACACAAATACATTTCATATGCTTTAAAAAGTCCCACTGTCGACGCGTTTCGGTGCATAGGTTACAATAGTAGCACCTTCCTCAGGACGGACGAGAATTTAAAACCAAAGTTTTGTTCTTCTTTTTTAAGTGTAGGGGTTGAAGTCCTTCTGTGGGTGTTCAGGACGACTTTATCACCTCTCAACTTTTGTGATTTTAGACCACTTGCATCATAGTCAGTGGAGTCATAGAATTTTTTAAAAAGTCACGTTGACACATGTTCAATGGTGTCTTAAAGCAGGTACGTCTTTCGATATGCACCGCCTGTATTCAATTGTTTAGCTGTGCCAATAGGTTTTTCGCCTAATGTTTAAGTTCAGGCTGTCCTTCCCTGCACCTTTTCAAGTGGTGTCCTGATACCAGTTAGAGCCTGCAATATCTTGTGGCAGCCTGAATCTTGACAACGCTGTCTTCTTTTCTTTAAGCACTGTCAGCCACACTGTAGGTTTTCTTGGTTACAGTTGTCCGACCCTTCAGGTCAGGCTGATCCTGAACCTGGCCTCCCAACCTCTGGTCTAGAACCTTTGGTGGAATAATTGCCTGGCACTCCAGGCCTTCTGGGGATTCACACGCCATCCCCCTGAGGCTGACACATGACCCATGTGTCGTGTGACTGTCTGTCTGGCACAGATCTCCCGTCCCCTGTCCACCTGACAGTGCGTGAAGATCCCCCAGAACAGAAGTGGCGCCACCCGGGTCCCCCCAAGAAGATCTAGCCCAACTGGCTAGTCCCTGGTCCACTGGTGCATCCACTGGGAAACTCATCCCCCCATCACTCCTCACGCTGGACTCCTGTACCCTCCCTACCGGAGCTGTACTGCCAGACTCTAGAACCACAGGAGTTCTGTTTACAGGCGCTCCAGGTCCTCTACTCACTAGGAGATCTTCAAATGGACTAACAGGACAGCCTAGGTCCCCAACCTGGTGTTCCCTCAAGAAACCATCCAAGTCCTGAGGCAGGGCTTCGTGCGTCTGGGGACCCTCGGTCACCCTCTCACTCCTGCTCCACTGAGCCAGGCAGTGAGCCCCTACACCCTCCTCGCTATCCTGGGACCTAGCTGGGCTACACTGAGCCTCTTCCACCACGCTGGGCTGGAAGATACCTGAACCACTACTGTTAGAAGTACTCTCCCATTCCTCATCAGAACCTTGGGCCCTTTCCCAACGGTCTGCTTCCTCTGCAAGGTCCCAATGGTCACCGTCCTCCAACCCCAACAGGTGTTGGCGCAACTCCGGCCCACAATGACTGAGCATCTGCTCTCTGATAACCAGCCTATACATGCCGGAATAACTACATTCCGTATTCTGATTCACCCAATCGGACAGTGCATGATCACATTCATCCACAAACTCCTCCCAAGACTGGTGAGACAGTTTCCTACTGCCCCTGAATTTCAACCTTAACTCCTCCTCCTGGGAAACAGGTACCAGACTGGGGGAACTGGGACTGTGATTTCCTACACTGAAATCTATATAGTTTCCACCACTGGACTCCCTGGGGAGCCCAGAAAATTAAAACTGCACGCAGGGGATAGTCTACCCTCCAGAGCTACTTTGCCTCTGGTGGAGGCCCTCTAAGCCTCCTCTATCCTCTCCTGCGCCAAGACCCTCTCAGTCTCTAGCTGTTGCTTCTTGACCTCCAGCTGCGCCATAGCCTGGGCATGCTCTAACCTGAGCTTCTCCATGGCCAGCTGATGCTCCCTTTCTTCCCTCCTATCTACCCACTCCTCTGGGACAGGGAAAGGGATGGGGTTCCGCTCCTGACACTGGACCCAGCAAGGGACTCCCTATCTATGGGGTCTTCACTATCTACTGGCGTCCCTGTCAGGTCACTTTCTTCCTCCCCTTCAGATTCCTCAGGGCTCCCCTCAGACCCACCACCCTCTTGGCGTGTGGCCCGGGCCCTACCTTCCTCACTGCGCTCACGTTCCCATTCATCCTTTTGCCATAGGATCAGGTTGTCCCTCAGTTTGGACTGGGTGTCTGACTCACCCACCTCTATGTCTCTCTCTTCACAGAACCTGACCAACTCTAACATACTGTATCTAAACAGACCACAGAAATTAAAAGCTGGCTCCATTTTGGCGGACGTTCTTGAGAAAAGATTACACAGGGAACATAGGGGTCTGAGCTTAACACAGGAGTACACAATTCACAAAGGATTCAGCAAGCTCTCTATCCCAGAGAACTCACAGTCACCGTCTAGTGCCACACACCATTCATCCACACACAACCCCCCCCTCGGACTGGTAAGGCAGTTTCTACCACCCCTGATTCCTCAACCTGACCACACGTGACACAGGTAACAAACTCTGGGCGCAGGGCGGGGGACAAATGTACTGGACACAATTACACAATGATACCTTCAGGAGAAGAAATAATGGACTTCAAAAACAATAATCCCCTAAATGTGATTATCTAAATGCAGAGTTTTGTAGTGCAGCCAGTTGCTGCTGCGGTACAGCGCAAACGCAAGTCCAAATCCCACCGCTGATCACCAATGTTAGAAATGGGATTTCTGGTTGGCTAAGTCTTGCGCCAAAGCCAGGCAGAAACCACCACTCTAGTCAGGGCAAGGAAGTTACACGCCAAAGATAACCCCTGCTCACGCCCTTTGGTAGCTTGGCACGAGCAGTCAGGCTTATCCCGGAGGCAATGTGTAAAGCGTTTGCGCGCGCACCCAGCAACAACCCAAGGCCCACCACAAAGGAAACTCCACACAAGGTATTATATAAAAAATAGCCTTTGTATTATACCAAAACACATTAGATAAAAACACACACTTTACAATGTGCCACTGGCACAGGCAGAATTTACAAGGGAATGATCTACATGGGACAGGGCCTCATGGACCACTGTCAGAAATAAGCAATTTTAGAACTAGCACTTGGTAGGAATAACACTTTTAGAACATAGCACATACAATCACTGTAGCACCAATTAGAAAATGTAGCGCACAACCAGTAACCACTGGTAACAGGTAAGTACCACCTATGCAACCCTAACCACCTTAGGAAAATATTACGCAGGGAATCATGTACACATCAGCCTAACCTATACTATGAAAAACCCTCTCCCACGCATAGGCACAGCTAGAAAGAAACAGAGCATAAAGGCATTGCGCAGGCGCAAAAGTACATATGTAAAAATCACCAGGTACCCTAGGTGAGGGCACAACACAGCAAAACTGTCCCCAGGCACACCTGGCCTTTCAGGGGCTAAAACGCCCTTCGTCCAGCAGAGTCAGGGCAAGACTGCGCAGGCTGCGCAATCCAGGAGCAACTGAGCACAACCTAAACGTCGCAGCTGCCCACTAAGTGCTGGGCAGCTGGGGAAAGGAACCTGGCACCAGCGTGCCTCCTGAGCCCTCTCTGGGCTCTGGGATGCCCCACGACAATGGGGGAGCCTCGTGGGCTCTATACAAATGATGGGGCCAACGTTGGAGCCTCACAGGGCTCTAAAGGAATTATGTCCCCAAGGTGCTGGAGCCTCGCTCGGGCTCCAGACAAATATTGCGGTCCCGTTGGAGTCTCACTGGACTCTACACAAAGAATGCCCGCCTCGTTGGAGTCCCGCTCGGGGGACTCTAAACAAATAATTTGACCCGTCGTGGAGCCTCGTGGGCTCGAAATCGCCAAAGAAATGCCCCCGTCGTGGGAGCCTAACTCGGGGCTCTGAACAATGCTGTCCGCGTTGGAGCGACCCCGCCTATCAGGCGGGGGCCGCTCAAGAAGTAGGCCGGTCTGGGACCGGCACCCACAGCACACGCACGGAGTCCCCCAGCCCGTCTCACTTACCGGGCTGTTCTCGGGGGACTCCCGCGTCGTCTCCGCTTCTCTGCAGTGGCCGGTAGCCCTCCGGCGGGGCAGCAGCGATGCTGCTGCTCGCAGACTCGCTCGATCTCCTCCCTTCGGGGAAGCGCGGGGTAGGCTCCCATCCGCTTCCCTCAATCACAGCGCGGCTTACTCTTTCCGCACAGGAGCGCAGGGTGGGCTCCCGGCTGCTTCCTGTTTGGGCCACGCCTCCGTCCCGTCCACAGCTGCCTGACTTCCGGAGAGCCCGGCCGCGGCGGTGATTCTAGATTACGGCAATAAGAGGGGTAGGCTCCCTCGTTATAAGAAATATACGGCGGGGTGGGCTCCGCCGTGAGATACAAACGAATAAGCGGGGGGCACCCGCCAACGAGCACAACAATGCGGGGTGGGCACCCGCTATCAATCCAGGGCAAAGCGGGGGAATCCCTACGTCGGGGTTCCCTCCTAGATTATCGTAGCGCTGCGCTGCTGGCCACAGATGCAGGCGCTTCTCAAATAAAAGTGCAGCGCTTCCCAGGCGCTGGCAGGCAAGGTCCAGGAACAAAGTCCTGGTCAAGTTCAGGCAGGTAGGCAGGGGGGCAAGGCTGGGCCAGGGGCCAGCTCACTGGGCCCTCCAGGCAGGAAGGCAGTCCCAAGTGGCGGTTCCTCCTGGCCTCCAGCAGCAGCAGCAGCCCCCCTCAGATAGGATCCTGGAAGAGAACATTTTACATGGGGTCACAGCCCCTTCTTATACACAGGTTTACCTTTGTTTCAAGGTGCAGGGGAGGGGCGAACCAGTTACAACTGGTTCCTGAGCACTTTGTTTTGCTCAGCCCCTCTCCCTATTCAGAGAACAGGCCAGGGTCATCAGTCGCACCGCAGGGGGCGGAGCCAGCATTGTGTGGGGAAAGCCCAGCCCTATTCAGGTTCTAGGTATACTCCTCCCACCCACTCCTGCTGATCTCCCCATTCACCACTGGGTGACTGATCCTGACTCTGGGGATTCCCAAGCCCATCACATGACCTCAGCCAGCCAATCACGAGACAGGCAGTCACTTCACATTTATGCCAGCGTCTAGAAGTGGCACTTCCATACTAGCTACCTGGACACCGCACACATCATCGCGCAACATTTCATCACACGAGTCCGCACATACCAAACTCGTACCTGCACTCCCCACGCACTTTACCCTGGGACACAGCGGTAAAGTGCGCAGAAACCAAAAATCACTACCACCCGGTCACCAGCAAAAGCAAAACGTTTCAGGGGTGAACCTGCCAGAAGGGCCAAGTCCAACACAAACGATACGTTACAAGAGGAAAAGTGACGTGTGCATGTTACAAATGAGTACAAAATACAAGTAGAGGTATAATACTGCAATAAATGGCAGACACTCAAACCATAAGAACACACTGGGAAGGCACTTCTATAGTCATGGAGAACAGAATTTCCTATAATGGAAGGACTTCCTTCAGATAATAGAGAGGGCGTGAATTAAATTTGGAAGTGTCTTTGAAGGAGGAGAACTCTGAGGTCAGTTTTGAAGGCCTGGGAAGAGGTGGTGGTCCGGAGCTGAGGTGGAAGTGAGTTCCAGAGTCTCAACGCGTTGCCTGAAAAGCATTGGGCCATCGATCTTTCCTTCTTGAAAGTGGGAGGTTCAAGCAATACATTTTCCGCATTACGTGATGGTCTAGAGCCTCCAGAGATTTTCAGTTTATTCGCCAGGTAGCGAGGAGAGGAAGAGTGCAAGGCTTTGTGGGTGATACAGGCAGTCTTGTAGATAGATCTTGCCTCGATGGGAAGTCAACGGAGGGTGGATAAAATGGGTGTCATGTGGTTGCTTCTTTTGGCCCCATATATGAAACGAGGTGCTGAATGACAGATTTAAGGGGGGACAGGTGGGATTTGGGGAGGCCAGTAAGAAGAGAATTGCAGAAGTCCAGTCTGGAGAGAACTAGCGATTGGACCAGGGTTTTAAGTTCTTGCTCCGGGAAGAAGCGACGAATCCCCCAAAGAAGGCGCAGTTGGTATCAAGCAGACTTTGCAATGGAATTGATGTGGGAGAGTAGATTGAGTTTTTTGTCGAGTATGACACCAAGGTCTGTCCTACCCTTGGCGGCGATGGGCCGAACCCGTGCCCCTCAGACCCCAGTTGACCCCAGTTCCCCCCACTCAAACAAAAATGGACCAGCTCACCACGGCGGATCGGGATCCAGGCGGGGGAGAGCCTGCCGTGCCGGGGGTCACTGGGGACGATCTCTCCACCATCCTTCAGGCGATCAGCACGTCGAAGGCTTCTGTGGAAGGCAAGATTGGCGAGGTGAGGGTAGATGTTTCTCTCATCCGCCAAGACCTGCGCAACGCTACGGCACGCATCGCGGAGGCGGAATCCCGTATTTCCACCACAGAAGATGACATTGGCCAACTTAAGATCCAGGTGGCCCGCCTCCAGACCCAGACCTCGGAGCTCCACTGAAGGGCAGAAGATGCCGAAAAAAGATCAGGGAGGAACAACCTGCACCTTCTTGGCTTTCCCAAGGGAGTGGAGCAAGGACACGCCAGCACATTTGTGGAAACCTGGGTGCGCTCCTGGATGCCTAAGGAGAGCCTTTCACCCTGGTTTGCAGTTGAATGGGCCTACCGCTCCTTGGCTCCCAAACCACCACTTGGAGCTCCCGCCTGTCCCGTAATCCTGAGGGTCTTTAACTTCCAAGACAGGAACACTATCCTTAGGGAGGCCAGGGCACATGGCCCCCTGCAATTTCAAAACAATAAAATCATGGTCTTCCCAGATTACTCCAAAGAGGTGCAGACCCAGCGCCGCTCCTATGATGAAATCAAACAGAAGCTTCGCTCCATGGATCTCCGCTATGGACTCCTCTTCCTGGTCCGGCTCAAGGTTATCTTCCAGGACAAGACATTTTTCTACGACAGTCCCCAGGCGGCCTGGACCTGGCTCACAGAGGAGCGACCCCTCCTGACGGGGCTGGCTCCCTCTCCCGCCCGGCGGGGCCCCACGCAGCCGCACCCAGCCTTGCCTAAGCCCCAGCGACACCGGACCAGGTCCCGCAAGGAAAACAACCGTCGGAGCGCAGAATATTCGATCACCGGGTGCGTCCTCTCTGCACCCTCCCACCCACACTCCAACTCTAAAGTCCACTTCTCCCAGCCCGACTACCTCATTGATCGACCTGAGTGATATTCCGGGGCCCTCCGAAACCCTGCGACACGCCATGTCGGACTCTGGCCTGTCCCAGGGCCCCAAGATTCATAGATCCGGTGATGATGGAAATGCTTGAGCGGGGCCACGCCCTGGTAACTTTGTTTCTCGCCTCCCGGCAGCATCTACAGGGATCCTGGTCTCGAAGAATCCGCATCAGGGGGGTTCCGCCTTAGTGTTGCCCTGACCCTTGTGCCTTACGTTCCACCTCAACTCAGGACTTGCTTACCGTATTGAATGCATAGTCGACCTGACTGTATTGGCAGCTGTTGACAAATCTTTATCCGGTTACATGGAGGGGGGTCCATCTCTGCCATGCTCCTGTTTTGCTAACCATTTTAGCTTAGCATTTAGCCTCACAGTGGGGTTGTTGGTTTGATTTGTTTCTCTTTTCAGGGCGACAGATGCTTCCTCTTCAGAAGTATAGGGTGGGGGGATTTAGGGGGTCGGGGAGCGGGGGGAAGACCGCTGTTTCCCACCAGTTTGTCGTTTTTAGCCACCTACGGGCCGCTGTTCCCAGTTTTATTCGGTAGCTACACACACCTGTTCGCCTTTGGTGCTGACAAGAGACTCACCGGATCGCACACTTCTTACTGCACGACTCGGACCCTGTCACGTCGTTTCCCATGGGACCCGGGCCTCTCCGCGCTTGCATCTGCATATCCACACACCGCTCACCTCGACGATGCCCACCTTCAATAGGGCCGTACACATCCTCTCCTGGAATGTCAACGGCCTACTTGACCGTATAAAGTGTACTGCTGTCCTTCGTAGCGCCCACCGCCATGCACCTGACATCCTGTTTCTGCAAGAAACACATCCCCTGGGCTCACACTGCACCTTTCTCCCTCGATACGGGTTTGACAGTGTCTGGCACTCTGGTTTCACAAGGGGTTCTCGGGGGGTTGCCATACTACTTTGGGGAGGACTTCCCTTTACCCTGGCCCACGCCGAGACGGATACACAAGGCCGTTATGTGGCCCTGACGGGTACAATTGAGGGGCAACTCCTTAATCTCTCGTGTACATACATTCCCCCCGCCACCATTGCCTCTGCCCTTCGCCACCTCACACTGATAATCTCTTCCTTCCCACCGGGTCTGACGGTAGTTGGGGGCGACTTTAACGCCGTCCTGAAGCTTTCACGTAACACAACAGGCACTCCATCGGCATCCCGCCTAGCCTCTGCAAAACGCCTATCTGATTGGTCCTCTGCCCTGGGTCTCTGCGATGCTTGGGGGGTGTGGAACCCCCATAAGGAACAATACACCCATACTTCGGCAGCCCACCACACCCACCGTATTGACCTGTCCCTACTGCCTGCCACGGATTGTCAACTATTGTCCGGGGTCAATGTATTACCCAGGGGTATCTCCGATCACTCCCCTGTCTCCCTCTGCCTAGGGACCTCCTCTCACGGCACCCGCACGGCATGGCGGATGAAAGCTTGCATCCCTCGGGCAGGAAATGGAGCTCTACTTCTCTACCAACGCGAAGCGTGTGGAGCAATCTGCCCGGCTCGTGCAGCTGGAGGCCCAAGCAGTGCAGCTGGAAGGAGCCCAAGCTACCAACGACAGTGATGACTCCGCTCGGCAGCTCACGCTACTCCGCAAAGAGATTTGCCAGATCTCGCTGGACTCTGCTAAAATGCTATGGTGCTCCTCTGTGGCATGCGTGTATGGCTGGGGCAATAAAAATGGCAAACTGCTTCATAATTTAGTGTCCTATCCCAGAGCCAACCGTATAATTCCAGAGATCCGGGCCGAGACCGGGGCTCACCATGTCACAGCTCATGCCATTGCTCAAACCTTCGCTACCTGTACGCGGCCCAACCTCCTCGGACCTCCTTGGCGGACTTGCTGGCTAAGACCGGAATGCACCTGCCATGCCTCTCCCAGACGGCCTCAAATGCTCTTGACCTCCCCTTCACCCCGGAAGAGATACACGGGGCTATCTCGCTGTTGCACTCCGGCAAGACGCCCAGGCCTGATGGCTACCCCCAAGAATATTATACGACCTATCGCGACACACTGGTTCCCCACTTAACGGCCATGTTTAAACACGTAGTGGAAAAGGGATCCTTCCCGCGAGAGACGGACGTGGTCACTATTGTAGTCATCCCAAAGACACAGCCGCCCTCCCTTGATTGTGCGGATTACCGCCCTATTTCCCTCATCAATACGGAAGTCAAACTCTTCGCCACTGTGGTGGCCCAACGGCTCCGCCCCCACCTGCACGACCTGGTTCACCCGGACCAGTGCGGTTTTATGCCTGCCTGGGGTACCCGGCATTGCATACACCGCCTCCACCTCGTCCTTGCACACCGCCATCACCTTACCCCGTACCTGGCATTGCTTTTTCTAGACTTTGAAAAAGCATTTGACATGGTGGACTGGCGTTATCTCGAGGATGTGTTGGAGAGGATGGGTTTTGGTCCCTCGTTCCGGCGCCTTATCCGGGTCCTCTACTCTAATCCCCGGGCACGGGTACTCATTAATGGTGTGTTGTCCGAGACGTTCCCATCCAGAGGGGCACTCGCCAGGGCTGCCCACTCTCGCCGCTTCTATTCGCTTTGGCGATGGAGCCCCTGGCCTCCCTCATCCGTCAGGACTCCCTCATCTGGGGCTGGGCCTGGGATCCGAGTCACACCGACAAGTAGCCCTGTACGCCGATGACGTTCTTCTGTTCTTGGCAGACCCAGAGGACTCTAGCCCGCGATGCTTGAATGCCCTTTCAGCATTTGAACGGGTCTCCGGTCTCAGGCTCAACCCGGCAAAAGTCCACGCTGGTTCCTCTGCACCCTTCCCGGGCGAGCTTCGACTGGCAAACAAATATTCCTCAACGCAGGAAATCGTAACAAGTACTTGGGTGTGTGGGTTGCCCTCCTCCCGGAGCTCGAGTAGGCCCTGAACATCATGCCCTTGGTCGCCAGAGCCAAGGCGGACCTTAGGAAATGGCAATCCCTCCCTCTCAACCCCATAGGCCGGAGTGCCCTCTTCAAAATGATGGTCCTCCCCCATTTCCTGTACATCTTATAAAATACCACCACCCATCTCCCAGGTAGTTGGCTCCGGGAAATAGACGGCGTCTACACTCGGTTTCTATGGGGAGGAGGGAGGCCGCGAATGTCCCTAGCACATTGTCATATTCCTCCCTATGACGAGGGCATGGGGGTCACTAATCTCCACCTCTACTACTTGGCCACAAGGCTAATCGTGATCCACGACTGGTTGGCGGGCGGCAGCTCCGACCCGGCATATCGAGTGGAACTCAGATAGATGGACTTTGCGCAGATTTAAGCATACCTATACGGGTGCCCAGTGCCATGGGATCTTTCCCCCATCACTAGGACGGTGCTTATGGCCTGGCGCACAGCCCTACGCCACGTACAGTGGGACCGGAAACTCATCAGGCAGATGCCCTTGTGGAGCGGGGCATGGTTGGGGGAAGTCTCATCTCTCCAGGGCTTCCGCCGATGGGATCCTGTCGGGATCTCGTTATTAGGGGACGTCTCGGTGGGGGACCATATCAGTTCTTTTGCAGACCTACAACGATGTCGCTCCCACCTTCCCTCCCAATTCTACAAATACTTACATCTCAGGCATGCCCTCCACACACACATCCCTTCTCCCACTGCCTTTCCGGAATTTAGCCCCTTGGAGGCCCAGGTGATGATCGGGCACCTTGGCAAAGGTGGGGTGTCACGGATTTTCCGATCCCTGGTGAACAATGGTCCTGCATCCCTAAACCGACTCTGTGCCCGATGGGAGGGATGGCTGGGTCCCCTGGAGGAGGCGGACTGGAGAGACGCCCTTATCGCCCCCAAGACCCTGACAACCTCCTCCAAACTGCGTCTCGTCCAACTCTATTACCTTCATGTGGCATACCTCACCCCCACACAACTGTACAGCACCCACATGCGTCCTTCCCCGAGCAGACTTTTATCACGTGGTTTAGCAATGTCCCGTTCTTGAGCCGTTCTGGAGGGGGGTGGAACTTGAGCTTATGCGAGCCTTGGGTTGGGAGGTCCCCCACGACCCACTGTGCCTGATCCTGGGGGTGTTCGATGGCCTTGTTGGGTCCCGGGCAGATAGGCACCTACTGGGAACAGCGGTAGCAGTGGCAAAGCGCGATATAACAACGCTATGGTCCCAGGCTAAACCACCTACTGTGAGGCATTGGAGGCGTGGGGTGGACTGGTGTGGAGCCCAGGAGGAGCCCCTCTTCGAGGCCCGGAGTTGTCCTGAACTTTTTGGCAAAATATGGGGCAAGTGGTTCAACTTACTGCCCACTTGAGGGGCCCGAGTATGTTGGAGAAATACATATTGTTAAGCAAATGTCATACTCACTTCACCAGTGCTCTATGAGTCTCAGTCAGCTTACCTCGATTGTATTTTATCCCGATGACGTGTTTGATTTGTTACCGCTATATTGTTGTGCTAAAAATGCAATAAAGTTGATTATCAAAAAAAAAAAGAAAATGCCTTGCTTACAGGCGAGTTTGTGTGTTGATTTAAGGGGAAGAGCTCAGGCACCCGCAACTCCTCAGGGGGCCCCTACCTCTAAACCAACTCCCCAGTCCAACCAATTAATGTCGGTAAGATAGGGGAGACTCTGGAGCCCCTTTTCGCATTCTGTATGGGGCCTCATCATTTTGCATTACCCCAATGCCTTGAGTGTTTGAGGTGGTGAAGTGAAAGAGAAAATAGGAAGTACATTCAGAGGAGAGTTAAAGACGGTGCAGAAAAGGAAAGTGATGTAGTGTCAGATCTGGACAAGGACTTTAAAAGGAATGAAGAGAAAAAGGGCACTTCTGCTAAACACAGACTGCAGATAAAAGAGGTGTGAAGGGAAGAACTGGAGTGATTCAATCAATCGTTCGATTTGTATAGCGCAGCTAATCACCAAAGAGGGTTTCCAGCCGCTTGCAGAGTGCGAAAGACTCAGTAGCATAGCCAGGTCTTGAGCACTTTTTGGAATTCCGGTAGAGAAGGGGAGGTCCAGAGATGCAGGTGGAGGCCATTCATGTCTTTGCTGCGAGTTAGGAGAAAGAGTGCACTCCCCTCGTGCTTCTGTTGATGCTGGGGTGTGGGCAAGCTAGAGGGAGGCCAAGCGTAGTTGTCTGGCTGGTTGATGGAAGTTTAGGTGGTGGTTGATGCAGGCCTGTCCTAGGTTGTGTAATGCCTTCATGCGTGAGTCAGCAGCTTGAACTGGCATCTCTTTTGTACTGGTAGCCAGTGGAGATCCTTGAGGTTAGGGGTGATGTTGGACCCACAGGGGAGGTCGAGGACGAGTCTGACTGTGGCATTCTGAATGGTCTGTAATCTCTGTAGGAGGTGTGTATGATCCCCGAGTAAACATAATTTTCATAGTCCAGTCTGCTAGTGATGTGGGCTTGTGTGACAGTGCATCTAGTGATTAGGGTGAGCCACTTGAAGATCTTTCATAGCATGCGCAGAGTGAAGAGGCAGGCAGAGGAAATTGCGTTGCTCTGTGAGTTCATGGTAAGCTTGCTGTCGAAGATTGTGCCGAGGTTTCTGGCATGGGCCGACGGGGGGTGTTTTGTTCATAGTTCTGCGACCACCAGGAAGCATTCCAGGGAGTTGTGTTGTTGCCAAAGTTCAGTACTTCCATTTTGAAAGTGTTGAGCTTCAGGCGGTTATCTTTCATCCAGTTTTTGATACTCGTCATGCACCTATGGAAGCTGTTTCTGGTGGTGGTGTGGTCCTTGGAGACGGAGAAAATTAGTTGAGTGTCATCTGCTTATGATATGATGTTGAGTCCATAGGATCTGACTATGTTGTCCAAGGGTGTCAGTAGGTGTTGAGGAATGAGCCCTGGGGGACACTGCAGATGTGACTAGAGGTAGGCATACTTTCTGTGTTCTTCCGGTGTGGAAAGAGGTGATCCAACTGAAAGCATTCCCTTGGATACTGATGTTGTGTAGCCTAGCAGTCAGCATGTGGTGGGGTACGGTGTCGAATGCTGCTGAGAGGTTGAAGAGGATCAGGGCCATCGTCTCTCCTTGATCAAGGAGGGTTCGGATGTCATTGCTGGTTGCGATCAGAGTGATCTTGGTGCAGTGATTGCTGCAGAATCCTGACTGGGAGGTGTTGAGAAGATGGCTTTGCTCGAGCTGTTTGGTGAGTTGTTTGTTGATGGCTTTCTCCAGTAGCTTGGCTGGGAAAGGGAGAAAGGAGATGGGCAGGTAGTTCTTAAGTTCTCTGGGGTCTGCTGATAGCTTCTTGAGCAGGGTTTTAACCTTTGAATGTTTCCAATCTTCTGGGAACCTTACCATGATTATCGAAGTAATGAGCAGGGAGATGCTTTCGTGGCTGATTCTATCGCTTCTGAGGTTGAAGATGTGGTGTGGGCAGGGGGTCATTGGGGGCTACTGAGTGGGTGGAGTTCATGAAGGCGGCAGTTTCCTGTGGGGGTGAGTAGGTTCCATGTGGTCAGTTGTTGGTCGGTGCTGTTTGTGGTGGGGTCTGTAGGTTGAGGAAGTCTGTAGGTTTGGGTTGTGGTTTGAGGTTTTTGTAGATGAGGGAGATCTTGTCGTGGAAGAAATTGCTAAGTTTTTTCAGAGCTACTGTGAGGCAGTGATGCTGTTCTCTGTGGCTGAGAAGGGATTGAAAACCTCTGAAGACCATTATCCCTTCCACAGACCTCATCAATATTTGATTCACAGTTGCATAATTTCAGAATTGAAACATTTTCATTGATATTTACAAGAAAATCCTTTTTGTAACTAATTTATGTTATACAGCTAACAACCGTTGCAAAAGCCATTAGTCCCAGCTTATTTTAAGTGTATGCCTGTTGTCGTGTTACATATCTGGATGAATATCAGAAAAACAGAGAGGCAGAAAAATACCAGTTGAGCACCGTACTATGGGGAGTGGAGATTTTCAATTTGCATGTTTAAGCCATGCCCTCAAACACATAAGCTACATCACACCCTCTAGAAGACCTCCCCCCAGGATTTTCATCCCACTTAATGTCCTGGGTATTCCTGATTTTTCTGGCAATTAAATATTTTATCGGTATCCTGGGACCATAGCTCAGAATTTTCAGATTTACACGGTATCCCGCCTCCCCAGAGTGACTGATGTATCCTGCATCTGTAACTCGGGTGGATTGGGATGATGGAATAACCTCGCCAGTGGCAGCTGCTCCCAATGCGACGTGGTAGGGCAGAAGTATGGGGGAATACAGAAATACAAGATCAAAGAAAACCATTTAAAAATTAATAAATTACCACCTCCCTGACGCTGCGTCCTCAATCTTCCACACTGCACAGGCTCCCAGATGCCAATCCCGGCGCTACCCTCATGCTGGGAATACTATTAACCAGCATGACAGAAGCGCTGGGATTGGTTTGAGCGCCCTGGTTTGCTGCTCAGACAGGGTCTGGGACCCAATGTAAGTTCTCCACCTGGATATGCAACACAGCCAGGTGGAGAAATGGTAAGTGCACATGTCGGTTTGGGGGTCCTAAAACGGCCAGCCAAACTGAAATGTGCACTTAGCAGTGCCCACAATACCTCCTCCTAAAGCCCAGGATCGCCCACCCCACCCGCCCTGTGACTCAGCTACCCAGCAGAGGCAACAGTGAAAAATAAAATGATGATAACATTATTTTATTGTCATTTTATGTTTTCACTGTTGTCTCAGCTGGGCTGCAGCAGGGTCGGAGCCCCCCGGAACACTTAATTTAACAAGCCTACTTGTAAATGTTGCCTTTCACAAATAAACTGGGACGAGGCAATGCCACAGAGAGCCACTGAATGTATTTCTTGTGAAGTTATACATTGTACTTCAATGATTTTCTGCAACATTACGAAGGATTCCACAAGGAAGCATGTGTCTGCTTCTTTCTCTAGTTACAATGTACCCACTCTGCTAACCAAATCCGAGAAGAATGGAAAAAATTGGACAATTGAGATTATGTATTTTCCCACAAAACCCAATCTGATTTGAATATTCCGATTCCACACTCGGCTCAAATGCTTGTTGTTCCCTAGTGCAGCCGCTAATACTATCACACACTGATGGTGGCAATGCCATGGTCACTGGCCTCTCAGAAAGCCCGCTCTGTCCCCTTCAGGCTGTCCTCCACGGTTCCGAATGTTACATCTTTGGCCGACGTAAATTCAACATCACCCCACCTTCAGTGCTTCCCACTACCAGCATGCATAAAGCTCACAATGCAAATTTCTGTTCATCGTTTACAAGCCTATACATATTAGTAAATAAGACTATCGAGTAGAAACAAAGCACAAAGAAGAAAATAACAAAACAAGTCTTCTACTTCTAGACCACAAACCTCTGTCTCTTCGCTTCTGACCTCAAAGCCTTGCACTTCTCCCATTCCCCACCAATCTGTGCCCCTCCTCCAGGGTTTTTTGTAAATATATATATCTGCCTATACTCACTTAGGGGCATATTATCAAGCACGGCGTTAACATTATCGCCGCTTTAACGGCAGAAAACTGCCGCTAAAGCGGCGATAATGGGCTTGATAATATGACCGTGAGAATTCCAATAGAAGCCCATGTTGACACCAGAACATGGGCTTCTATGGGAATTCTCTACGGTATATTATCAAGCCCATTATCGCCGATTTAGCGGCAGCTTTCTGCCGCTAAAGCGGCGATAATGTTAACGCCGTTTCTTGATAATATGCCCTTTAATCTTGTACTTGTATACATTTCCCTATGTGCCACACTGCAGCCTGGGAGAAGGCACATAGGCAAAAAGGTGGTAATCAGTAAGATTCCAATAGACTTCAGGAGAAAAGGAAGGAAGGTACAGTGTCATATTACCATTGGCATGGCATGGTGTGC